>NC_090024.1:167836110-168516943 GCF_037176765.1 Anolis sagrei
AAATCTGTCCTTAGCACTCTCACATATACTGATGGATGGTTACTCTATGCTCAAACATTTCACAATCAATAATTCAAATGCAGCTCCTGCCCTATTAAATTTGTCATTTTTATAAATAAATACAATATTTAGCTGACTTTCACATAAAACACTCATATACTTCATTCAATATCCCAAAATACACATTTTTGAAAGGTCTCTCTCTCTCAAAAACAAGGAGTACCATACTTAGCATTCTGGGAGAATAATCACACAAATCAAGGCTGTCTATTGAGAATATTTCATATCATTTCCTCCCATATAGCTGACATGCAAATCTACCCCAAACCAATCTCTTTTAATGTACAGTAAGCACACTTAAGGCTAAAGATACCTGGAGTTTATCAAAACCACATTGGCAGTTGGGCAGATGAAATTGAACACAATATTGAATGAAACTGTGAATTATTTACACAGAGTTCTGTAGCTCTTTGTGGCACGGAGCAAGATCACGTCTCTCATTGTTATTCAAGCCCTTTCCCTCCCTATGAGACAACAAGTACATGGAAGTTATCCTGAGCTACTGGCCTTTGGAAGCCTCCCTTTTGGGTGTTTCATTACACATTAAGAATATTACTATTGGAATGTAACCATTTTAATTAAATACACACACAAAGGAAAGCAGTAATAGTGAACTGTGATTGATTCCCTCTACCTGGTCATTCAACTTATGCTTCTGCTTTCATCTTATCTGACTCTGGAAATACTACTGGAATTCTCCATTTGTACCTAGCCCTCAATGGAGTGACCCTCAATAAAGTCTTCTGCTTACTTGTACCTTTTTTTTTTGAGCTGAATGTTGTGTTCGTTAGTGGATGAAGATGATAATTGTGGTTAGTTGCCCATTCATAATTTAGTAATATATTCAAACTGGTGGCTTCAAAATCTAAAACTTGATAGTGCCAGATACTTATTATAAGTGTGTAGCTCATCTTGGAAGCTAAGCAGGATCAGTCCTGGTTAACATTTGAATGGGAGACTGCCAATGAATACCAAGTGCTGTAGTAGGCTATATTTCAAAGGAGAGAACCAGCTCTTGAAACTGTGTAATTCTAAGTATTATGTGTAGTTCCAAAAGAATGAACCTAATCCAAATAAAATAGTGATTTTCATTCTTGTTTCAGCTGTAATGCCTGGTTAAAGGGGCAGGATTTACAGCTTTGTTTTTTGGACTGCACATTTTCCACCGACCTTACTAAATTTTGAATTGATGTGCAGTGGGTAGAAGTAATGGTATGTTAAAGATATCTGCCTGATTCATTTACTGTCCTAAACAAATGATTGTTGTGAGGCTCAGAATGTTGTTGTTCTGATCAGCTGATGGAGACACTTTCACAGTACTTGGTTTAGGTTTCTCAGCCTATATTGTATTTTTATACTTCATGCCCTTTACAGCTCTCACACTTTCTAGAAGTTCCTTTCATTCTGCGAAGTTACTCATTGAAAGCAAAAATAATTGGTTTGGGAAGAGATGCTCAGGAGTCAACTACAGCCAGGAAGTGATTCAGATGTGTACACTCCTAGTTTGGTGAGATCTTGGTTGTAGTTTTGCAATTTTTAGCCATGTCTTGATTGGAAAACTGTAATGTGTTTGAAATACGCAGGGGTGGCTCAGCCCATTACGCAAAGTAAGCATTTGCAGTATAGTTGATTTTGCCCAGGGGCGCTCTTGAGGCACTCTTGGGGGAAAATAGACCTTGACATATGCGAGTTGTAGTTACTGGGATGTATAGTTCACCTACAATCAAAGAGAATTCTGAACTCCACCAATGATGGAATTGAACCAAATATGGCACACAGAACTCCCATGACGAACAGAAAATATATATCTGTGATTGGTTGGGGGTGGGGGTGTGTGTGTGTGTGCCAAAATACTGTTTGCTTACCGTTGAAAATTACCTAGGGCCGCCTCTGGCAATAGGTCAGCCTGTAAAAACCATTCTGAAAGATTAGGTGGTAAAGAATATTAACCTTCTGTTCTGTCCTATAAATAAAGCTCATGGCATGTTAAAATCATATGTCCCCTGCTAAGTGAACCTGTCCATCCTTCAAGTCAAGTCACTGACGCTTCTTTCAAGTGACATTACCATCCAAACATGTCTCAGAAATCAATGTGCAAAGACAGTCTTCTCTGCATCTGTGTGCCATATCCACTTCATTTATGCTCAGTTTGCAACTGGAGATACTTCTCTGTAAACAACAGTTTGATTCTGTTTTTGTTTGATTTCATGTATGAGTTCTTTGGGTGGTTGGCATTTCAGGCTTTGTTGCTGCTTTGAGTTTGATAATTTGTTTCAGACATTTCAGTGACTGAATATTACAGTTGCATCAACTGGCCCTGGATCTCCCTTCCTACAGAGGCTAGATTGGTTTCTTCTTTACTGACCTTCCAGCAACAGGCGAAGACTAGTTTGGAGTCATATTTGTTGCTTCTGAATTGGTATGTTTTAAAATTGCTTTTAATACTATGGACAGTTGAATCATATTTTAACTTCTGTTTGTTTTCAAAAAAATTGATTTTTATTTGCATCTTCCTGTGCCTGGAGATAGGGAAAAGGCAGGTGACTCTTCATCCTCCTCCTCCTTCTCTCTTTCACCTTCACCCCAACATTTATAATTTCTGTTCATTGCTTTATGTTCTTACTTGTCGCCCCAAACTAATTTGTTAATTTGACCAGTGAAATGTCTGCATGAAGTTACTTTTTAAATGAATTAATTACTATGTAATAGAACCACTGAAGGAGTAGAGCATGATAATGTAATATGTAGGTAGGTGTCCTATTATCTATATAAAGAAAAATGTAAATGTCAATTTCTTCAAAACCTTAAATCTCCCCAAATACTTCACTGGTTGCTTTGAAATTTTGACACAATGTAGCATTTGAATAGGTGCATGTTTTTATGTTTTTGAATTAGTTTCATTTTGATTTAATTGTGTTGGCATTCTCCAGTGCCTGGAATATCAGTATGCCAAGTGATCACACTGTAGAACGGATTCAGTTTGACACCACTTTCACAATCCTGGCTCAAGGCTGTGGGATTGTAGGAGTTGCAGTTTTTTGCAGCACTCCTTGGCAGAGCTGGTTAAATGCCTTGTCGAACAAAGGCTCCCATGACTTCATGCCTTTGAGTTGGGGTGATGTCATAGCTGCACCCATTCTTCAGGCAAAGAGCCAAAAGGAGGCAGCAGCAATGACTCACCCACTCCCTGTGTGGGGCTCTCTGGGGAGCTGTGATGACAACAGGGAAAGACAGGCGGCGGTGGCTCCCAGGACCAGGAGGAACCCGGCTAGTGGCCTCATGGCAGAGCAGTGATGAAGCAAAGGCCGTGGGGAGGCACAAGATGCAGGCTTTATCTCTTCCTCTTTGCCTTTCCACACAGCCATATAACCCAGAATATCAAGGCATATAATCCACAATATCTGTTTTGAACTGTATTGTCAGAGTCCACACTACCATATAATCCAATGTGAATTTTATACAGCTGTCTGGAAGGGACCCCAGAATATCAAGGCAGAAAATCCCACAATATCTGCTTTGACTTGGGTTATCTGAGTCCACACTGCCATCTATCCCAGTTTGAATCAAATATTGTGGGGTTTTCTACCCTTGATATTCTGGGTTATATGGCTGTGTGGGAGGGCCCAGAGTCCACACTGCCACATAACCCAGTTCAAAGCAGATAATGTGGGATTTTATTCAGTTGTGTGGAAAGGGCCTCAAAGTGGCTCACAATCAAAAACATTACAACTTACAATCTTATATAAATAAAAATGTAATTGAAATTACATATACTAGGAACCAGCTCTTTCTCTTTTCTTTCTTTTCCATTTAACCAGACTGGGCCACAGCAACACATAGCCGGGGACAGCTAGTGGATTATACATATATGGTTGCTCCTGGCTGTAAGATGTCATTAATTTCTTACCAGAGATTAGGCATTATTCAGAAAATGTTGATTTAAAGAACTATTTCATGCAAGTCTCCAATGTCTTTGCTTAGTGTGACTTGCAATTAATTCCTTAAAGGTTCATTAAGTAACTTGGAAAAAGAATAAAATACAAAGACACAATGAAGTTATCAAACACTGGCTATTAATAGCATGTCTCATGAACAGCCATATCTGGTTTTCCTCTTCAAAATTGTGCTTTTATCTCAAAAGAGAACTTTTTTCTTCTGGTTGACAAACAGAAAATCTCAATTTTCAGGAGTTTTTTTTTTGGGGGGGGGTCATCACCCCATCTTTCCTCTTGACTCCATTCCTTATATGATTTTTTGTAGTTTGCATCGGTCATGCCTGTATTCAGTTGTTGCTGATGCATCAGATTTGAACAACTTGTGCTATATGGAGTTAGAATTAGCAATAGAAGCATAGCACATAATATTTCCGGCACCTATGAGGAGTAAACAAAAGTTGACATAATAAACTGTCTTGAAGACATTGCCTTCAGCATTTAATTTTTAGTAAATCCATGAGGAATTATAGCTGGGCTGTGAACCTTTCTCCTATGAAGTATTGCTTGACTCCATCTCACAAGGTAATGATAACACAAAGTACAAATTCCAGGGCATGTTTACCACTATTTTTCTCTCTGTCTCTTGCACTCACCATACCCTACAAATATCCTGATTTGGCAAGGACAATCTCAGTCAATCCCACTTTGTCAGCTCCTTTCATGTCCTGGTTTCTCTCCCATCCCTTTCACCTCTGCTTACTTCAGTTGTTGAAAACTGAGTCCAAACTGTAAAAATAGTTTGCACTCAACTCAGCAGTAGAAGAAAAGCAAGCAAACTTTTGTCCTTCCCAGTAGATTCAGGAAAAAACAAACCGTTGAAGCCTTTCCGATTTGGATGTTCTTTCTCATCAAATTATTTTGGTCACACTTGGATATTGCCCAGCCACAGACATCCTGGATTTAAGATAGCAGGCTAAAAGTGAAACGGCCCTTAGAAAATGTCTCTATTACATAGAAGAAGCTGAGAATGCAGCTGTTCAAAAGAAATGCAATTTACAATTTTAGCATCTTGTTACAAAACACCTTATACCAACATGGTCTTATGATTTATGGGGCAATACCTATCTGATGGTGCAATGGATCAATCCTTGTGTCCCCGGATTCAGCAGTTTGAATCTGGGGAGAGTGGGTTGAGATCCCTGTCAGCTCCAGCTCCCCAGGTGGGGACATGAGAGAAACCTCCCACAAGGACAGTAAAACATCAAAAACATCCAGGCATCCCCGGGGCAATGTCCTTGCAGACAGCCAATTCTCTCACACCAGAAGCGACTTGCAGTTTCTCAAGTCACTCCTGACACACACAAAAAATCTCTTGAAGATAGTTTAAAAGCTGCAACTAGTCCAGTCAGGTTACTAACTGGAGCGAGTACATAGAGAGAACCACTCCTATGTTAGGGCAGCTCCACTGGCTGTCAGTCAGCTTCCAGGCTAAATACAAAGTGTTGGTTATTACCTATAAAGCCCTAAACGGTTTGGGCCCAGATTATTTGAAAAACTGCATCTCCATATACAAACCAGCATGAACACTGCGGTCTGCAGATGAGGTCCTGCTCTTGGTCCCACCTCCGCTGCAAACATGGTTGGCGGGAACAAGAGGGTGCCTTCTCCATGATCACCTCCCCACCTCTGGAACTCCCTTCCCTAAAGAGGTAAAAATGGCCCCCTTTCTCCACTTCTTTAAAAAGCTTGCCTAGAGGACACCTACCTCAGCTGGATGCTGTAAATCATTTTATGCTTTTAATGCATTTAGTTTAATTTGTATGAATTTATGTGTTATGTTTATTTAAGTTTGATTATTGGCTATTCTTCTGTTCGTTATAAAAGTCATATTGAGATTGTTTTATCCATTGTTTTGACTTGATTTGTTGTTTGTCTGTTTTCAGCACTGAATGCTTGTTATTTTTGTTACTCATTGGAAACTGCCTGAGTTCCTTTGGGGAGACAGGACGAGTTACAAATAAAGTGTGTATGTGTGTGTATCCAGATATGTAAACCCCACTTGCCTAGTTTCCAACAGACCTCACAACCTCTGAGGATGCCTGCCCTAGAGAATGCTTTGGGAACATGGCCACACAACCCGGAAAACTCACAGCAACCCGAAGTATTATTACTATTGTTATTATTATTATTCGTAGATATCAGCAGTAGTATTTATTACAGTGGGACACCAATATCTGCTAGGGTTTCATTCATCACATTTGCTTTTAGGATTTTTTCCTGAATATTTCTGAGCCATAGTTTGTTGAATCAATGGATACAGTACTAATGGATATTGAGGGCCAACTGTATTATTATTTGATTCATACATTGGTTTCCTGACTGCCCTTTAGGGAATCCAGAGTGCCCAATGCAAACTTTCTAACCCTCTTCCATCTCAAGTAGTAGCTACATTCCTTATAAGAGACTAAGCTTTATTAGATGTGTTTAAAGCTGTCCTGCATCTTCTCCACTGAGTTAAAAAGCCCTTTTGTCTGCCTTGCACTTTCCTATCTGTTCTTTAGGTTCTCCAGAGGGTGAGTGCAATATTATGCCTCCAAATGCAAAACATACTCTGCTTGGTTAGCAAAGAGAAATATGCAGTTCCTATAATTACCAATGTGTAATTGAACTTAGCTCTGCTATAGAGATGCACACTAGAGAAGGGGAGCAAGGAATAGTGGAGTAGTTAGTGCTCATGGTTAAGCCTAGTGTGAATGAATCCTTTAAAATATGGTTTTTGTTCTAAGTAAGTGAGAAGGAAGATTATACTGAAGTGATCACACAGCCTCATCTTAGTGCTCCTCTGGAGCTAAATTTGAGTTATGATTACATAAATCTCCATTTCAAATTTATTGCCATAATTTATCAGCTCATGTTGCTCAATGGCCAAGTAGTTAATTTTAAAATGAAGTGGTGCTATTTTCATTAATACCCTTGTGCTAACTACCTATCAAAACACTCAGAGGCAATTAATACCATGTTGCTGAAGTACTGAACCAATAAATATCTCCAGCACTGCCTTGACTTTGGCAGATAAAAGGCATTAAGCTAACCCACTATTTTAATAATGCTTCCCCATTCCCTTTCTTCCCATATTATCAGAAACATTTACACTTTGAGGAAGGGATTAAATAGCCTAATAAGCGCACAAGATGAATTTAAAAGGCTGTTCCTTTTGAAATTCTTCCTGACACCCAAGAGATCCCTCAGGATATAATTTCAAATCAATAAGCTTGAAAGTTGACGCAAAATTTTGGAGCTCATATATCATGAACACATGAAATTGAGCTCATACAAGGGACCTCATATTGTCCTTAATGGTATGGCAGGCATTGTACATTTTGCTATCTATTAATTGGTTAGAAATTATACTTTTGTTATGCTTTTGTTAAAAAGGCCTTTTTCTTACATCACACCAGGGCTCTTTCAAATATTTTTAAAAGGTTTGCTGAAATGGCTCTATGTTGGGAAGGATAAATGTTTTGTAGGGAAAACATTCCTCTGAGCTTTTAAAAAATCTGACACATTATACAGTTATAATGCAGACATGACTTTAAATCAGCTGTTTAGGGTTTATGGACAATGAGATGATTTGAAATGGCCACAAATGTACATTCCTGGAACCCATGGATGGAACAATCCTTGTTCTGGGATGATTCATGGAGAAAAATCACTGAAACCTTTAAGGAAAAATGCTCAGGTCTTTAAAGAATATATGGCAAAACCTTTAAGAAGAAACTCAAGATGCTACAGGAAATATCCTAAGGACCTTAAATAGCCAATAGTCCTGAATTTACAGCACTTTTCAATTTAAAACACATGGTATTATCCACCACACAGGATATATCTGGGGCTTTTCAGTCAGTGGAAACTACAATCAGCTCTTCACATCCACAGATACAGCCATCAACAGCTTGAAAAAAAGCTAAAAAGCCAAATGCCAAAAGCAAATTTTGATTTTGCCATTTTACTATACCAAAATCCACAAATGTTCAACTTGTAATATATACATTGTGCACTAAAATAGTGGCCCTCACATAAAATGACCAAATCAAAGGGGTTTTCTTGGAACTTTTTTGGAGAATATTTTGAAGATAGTAGATGGTTGAATCGGTGGAAAAATCTATGGTTACAAATGGCTGATTGTATAAAGGTGAAGGCAGTTATCACAGTCAAGGTTACACAACACTTTTATTAGCTTAATAGAAGCTTGTTTTTAGTCGAGGTGCCCTTGCCCTCCTCCACCAACAGACATTTTTGGGCGGGGTGGGGTGGGGTGGTGTTTTACTGGAGAAGATAGCAAAGGGAGTCTATATTGTGCTTCTCCCTTTTTTGTGGGAAAAGAAGACTGTGATTTTGGCTCAAATATTACTTGAGAGTGCTGAATGAAAAAGAAAACATTCCTCTCTCTTTTTTTGCATAGAAGGAAGCTGCTTAGGACACAACAAGATGGAAGTTGTGGCTTCTATCTCATCACTTTCTGATTTTACTATGTATTGCCACTTCTGTGGGTATAAAGCATTTATTTGTACATACAAATAATGGGGTTTTGTGCAGTAGTTTATATAACTATATACATTTATATCACTATACAATTTTACTATATATATAATACATATAGAGAGAGGGGGGATACAAAGGGCACCTAAACTATTATAATCTCTCTGTGCCCATTAGATAATCTGCATGCCCATCCCCCTCCAAACACCCCACCTGTCATGCTCAGCACGTTTTAATTTTAATTTTAATTATTACATTTGGCCTGGCCATTGTTTTTAACTGCATCATTGCATGTTGTTAATGTTATTGCTTGTTTTTTGTTTTATTTTGCTGTATTATAGTTGTTGTTTTATTGTTGTATTTTGGGCTCGGCCTCGTGTAAGCTGCACCGAGTCCTTCGGGAGATGGTAACGGGGTACAAATAAAGGTTTATTATTATTATAGTCTTAAATCTGATTTCTCTACAGCATTTTCCAGTATTTTTTACTCACACAAAGCAGCAAAGTCATTATATATTGAAGTTGCAGTTGTGTTCTGCAGTTCTGAAGGAAGCAGCTTCCAACGCCCAGCCAACATGACAACCATATTTTCAAGAGACACGGTTTTGAATGAGGCTACCTGATAGGGCAGGAGTGAAAATGTGTAGCTTCTTCTGAGTTTCAACCAGGCTCATTTATCATAGAGCAAACTGCTGAGCAAGTTCCTGGTTTTAATCTTATCTGGCCAGGACATTGCAAATTGAGGCTATGGTTGTCTGGAGTGGGGGTGGGTATGATTTGTTCCTGACTGTAAATAGAAATAAAATAGAAACTTAAATCTTTCTGTTTTTTGCAGCTACAAGGTCTGTGAAAGGTGTGCAAGGTGTGGAAATCATTTAAGCCATGCCTTCGCTATTGTATCTAGAGTTTTAAAAACAACCCCTGAGCATCCCCTGTGTTGGAAGTATTCACATTATCTTTCTACAATATTTGTTTGTGGAGATTTCTGACAAAAGCATATCAATACAATGAAAAATAGAATCTCTCAACCAGCAATGCCAATGGCAGAATCCTGGAGATACTCAGATATTGAGCAAGCATGTTATAGTGGGTTCATCTTTTTGTTGATGAGACTGGTTTCCTGAGACACAGTCTTCCTCATTGCCAAGATTCTGGTTGATTTAAAGGTTTTCTTCTTCACATAGCTTCTATCAGCCAGAGTGGCAACTCAAGGATGGTTTAGAACCACATTCCTATGCCCCTGACGTCTGCCTACGATACCCTGCTAGTTTAGGATGACTAGAATTAGAAATCAATTGATAGTAGTAAGAATGGCACGCTGATATTCATAGAAAGAAGGCTCCGAGTTGTTACCTGCATAATGGGTTCAAATAATACAGAGAGAGGTCAACCCCCGTTTAAGGGGCTCCACTGGCTGCCATTCATTTTCTGGTCCCAATTCAAGGTGCAGGTGCTTACCTACAAAGCCCTAAATGGTTTGGGACCCGCCTACCTCCGTGACCGCATTTCAGTGTACGAACCCACACGATCTCTTCGTTCATCTGGAGAGGCCCTGCTTACGATCCCACCGGCATTGCAAGCATGATTGGTGGGGACGAGGGATAGGGCTTTCTCGGTGGTGGCCCCTCGACTCTGGAACTTTCTCCCTAAGGACATCAGGCAGGCCCCGTCGCTAGCAATCTTTAGGAGGAGCTTGAAAATGTGGATGTTCCAGTGTGCCTTTCCAGAATAAGGAAACTCCTAGCATTATGTCCCAATGCACTTTATCAGATATCTGCATGTCCATCCCCTCCAAACATCCCACCTGTCATGCCCAGCACTTTTAATTTTAATTTTAATTATTTAAAATTTTAATTTTAATTATTACATTTGGCCTGGCCATTGTTTTTAACTGCATCATTGCGTGTTGTTAATGTTTATTGCTTGTTTTTGTTTTATTTTGCTGTATTATTGTTGTTGTTTTATTGTTGTATTTGGGCTCGGCCTTGTGTAAGCCGCACCGAGTCCTTTGGGGGATGGTAGTGGGGTACAAATAAAGGATTATTATTATTATTATTATTATTATTATTATTATTAGGCTGTGAGCTCTTCTTGTTACACTGTTTGTGCTCTAGAGCTCTTAATACAGTAGTTAGGATCTGGGGATCTGGAAACCTCCTTCTAGACTGGAACTTCAAGTAGAATATAGGTAAAGAGAAAAGTTTCCCCTGACATTAAATCTAATCATGTCCGACTCTGGGTGGTGGTGCTCATCTCCATTTCTAGGCTGAAGAGCCTGCATTGTCTGTAGACACCTCCAAGGTCATGTGGCCAGCATGACTGCATGGAGTGCCATTACCTTCCCACAGAAGCAGTACCTATTGATCTACTCACATTAGCATGTTTTCAAACTGCTAGGTTGGCAGAAGCTGGGCCTAACAGTGGGAGCTCACCCTTGGGCTCCAGATTCGAACCGCCAATCTTTCAGTCAGCAAGTTCAGCAGCTCAGCGGTTTAACCTGCTATGCCACCAGGAGGCCATAGGTAGAATATATTCTACTGATATTTTTTCCTGAAATCCTGTGAAATACATATTTGTATTGTTATTTTTTGTTAGTGAAGTCAGTATTGCCAGTATCAAACATTTAGTATGCTTTTTCTCACCCCAATATCTCAGTATTGCTCCTGCTAATCGAAAATGTACAAAATATGACAGTTATTTTCACAGTTCCGTAAATACATAGGAGTATTCATGCTGGGCTGTTACCATACAGGTTGCCGTAAGCAGCAAGGAAATACCTCTGTGTAGTGGTTTGAGTTTTAGGCTAAGTCTTTGAGAGACCAGGGTTTGAATCCCTGCTCAGTCATGGAGTCACAATCTCTTCATCTCAGAGGAAGGCAATAGAAAATATCGTCTGAGCAAATCTTAGCAAGAAAACCCCATGATAAATTTACCTTAGGGTCACCATAAGTAGAAAACATCTTGAAAGCAAGCAATAACTTGTATACACACTATAGACTAAAGAACAATGAAACGTGTTAGCATTAGCAATTTTTTATTTTCCTTTTTTGTTGCATAGGAAATGCAGTACTTGCTTCCAGTAATCGTATTGTAATGTGAGAGGGTGGTAGCACTAATGGTTGAATACAAGTGTTAAACTAATCCACACCAGCTCAAAAAACCTGCAGAGATTTAGTTTTTTTTTTAAAAAAAAGAATGGATGCCCACAGTGATTTTCAACCAATTGCAAAATTTTTACAGAACACAGTAAAACTAAAATGGTAACTATGAGAGTCAATACAAGGATACTAGAGGCACAAGGGACCCGATTCATACAATGGTGGAGACATGAGAGTATTAACACAGGGATCAAGTGATTTTGCAGCAGATATTTCACATATATATTGGAAGAACTTTTGTTACACCAAATTGGAAAAAAAATAGATATCAGGGATATCTATTAGATCTGCACGAGTGAATTACTCAGTGTGCAAAGGCCAACCATAGGTATATTGTGGTTATTTCCACAAACACATTTTGCAATCTTGAAAAATAACTGCAAAGCGAGCTTCCAATCTTTTTTACAGCAGCAATAATAGCAGAGGTACAGGTGAGAGACTGTCCACTCAGCCACGTTGCTATATTTAATATCTGTGCTCTCTAAGCATCATTGAGTTGGAATGATACCTCTACATTAAACTGCCAATCTTCTCGCTCTCATTCACATTTAGATTTCTCTCTTTCTTTTGGAGAAGAATTGTTCAGTGATCTGAGGCTTGCCACTCAATGTGAGTAAGGAAATACTTGGTGAAATACTGGATTGTAAATGTTTTCTCTTATACTGCTTAGACTAGGGAGGGTCTTGAAAACAAAATCCAGTAGATCTTCCTGTGGCCAAGAGAGTTTGTTGAGCAAGATAGTAAAACTCTTATATCTGAGCAGAGTGCAGAATTCAGGAAGCTCTAGACAAATTAGCATGACTTAGGAAATGTTTTCCTTCATGGTAACTGATACATGTACTCAAGTTATATGCTCCAAATCTTGTTCTGCCTTCATGTAGAACTTGGGTGGATGTGAAAATCATGTCAAATCTTGGCAACAGCAATGTGCTGAAGTTCTATTGGCCTTAGAATGAAAGAACAAGTCCCCAAATTTGGATTTAAAAATATACACCAAAATCCTATGTTAATGCCCAGTGACCATTCATGAATCGGGCCCAAAGTATATACAGAGTTTTGAAGAAAAAAATGCAACAATGCATGAAACTAAAGAGCCATATGACGTTGGGTTTTAAAAGGTTCTTTAAAAGTTTGTTTTAATATAAGGAGGTCTGGTGTGAAGAAGGGTCAAACATGGGTACCTGGTTTGAATATTGTCCATTAAGAAACCACTTTCAAGGTCAGTTCCAAGCTTGAGGATTGTTCCTTACTTTGAAACTTGATGTCTTGTTTTTTCTTCTGAGATTGAGCTCTTAAAGAGTTCTTATGGATGCTTTAAGCGAAAAAAACAAAACAGAACAGAACAGAACAAAACCCTACCAGGCAAGGATTTTTTTGATTTGAAACCCATGCCTTCCCTCAAGAATAAAGAATGCCCCCCACAAATAATACTGAATTTTAAGTTAACTGTATATCTTCAAAATACTGAAAACACCCAAAATCAAGAGAGAAAAAACCCAGAAGTTGTGTTCTCAGTGAAATATCTTTAAACCTATCTGACAAGAACCAAGTCAGGAAAAAAAAGACTAACATAACTTTGAGTAATATTCATACAGCTCACTAAGCATTATGGAATAGCATGCATTAATATTGTACGGTTATTTTACATCACCTATATCAGAAGGTTCTGACAGACAGCGAAGGCTACTGGTGTAGAAAAATCTTACTTCAGAAGAGCAATATAATACAGATTTCACAGGCACTACATTTTTAATATATCAGGTATTATGCTGGTTTTCTTATATTTTCTTTCTGTCCTAAAGCTGGCATTTATAATAATGACCAAAAAGGCAAGGATTGAAGTAAACAGAAACTAGATACCAAAGTTGATATATTTCTTTCTCTTTTTTCAGATTTATATTAGTGCATAGTTCTCATGCAGATAAACACTGCTATGCATTTACATTGTTGGAAAGCAGAGTGAATTGAGCCCAAGTTGTCACATTTTTGTAAATCATTTTGCCAGCCTGTAATAGCACCATGTAATGGATTTGCATTAAACATTAAATTGATTTCAGAATTGGTGACACAGTATTCACTACAGTTAAGTGCTATGGAATAGCTTCAATGTTACCTGCTATATATCAAAGCAATTTTCATCCCACGGCTTTTTTATTGGGAAAAAAATAAAAGGAAAATGTACTCGATACTAATTAGACTATTGCACAGCCTTGGACTTGATGGTGGCATAGCCGGGTTTTACTGTCAAACAGTAATACATGCATTGACTTCAAGACAAAATTGGCTCTGTAAGCTTGATTTAATGGAAACCTTGCCTGGTAGGCAGAGTTCACTTCATGAGATCTCCTCCAATAGATTTCATGAAAGATGGGTTTCATTTAGGTGCCATTGAAGCTCTCCTTCCATTTCTATGCCGGTTGTGGTTTGCAATGTTTGTTCTATGGAGGTCTTCTACCAAAGTAAAATTATTATTTTTTTTAAAAAAGAAGATATTTCCAGAGACACAATGCAAAGTATAATGGTGACATTTAAGGAAAAAAAACACAAGGGGCAAAAAAGCGGTTTATGTTATGTATTTGGGGTTCTCGTTGTGTATATGTGTACGGTAAATGTTAACACTGTCACTACTAAGCTGCAAAATATATAGAATGAAAAAGATAGAGAGAAAGAAAGCTAGGTAGAGGGATTTTGCATATTCCTGTGGGCTGACTGAATACTGTGGAGCTGGAAAAGGTTCTATTCCTTTACTCTTCAACTTTCCAAAGAGAAGGAGGAGAGTTTACAATACAGACAAGGTATACTCATGGGTGATATTGGCCTATCGTTTAAAAATATATATATAATAAGATGAATAATTACAATATTGCAGGGGTGTGCAGAATAATAATAACAAGCTAGAGTCCTATTTTGAAAAGGGGTCAGGGGAATAATAATAATAATAATAACAAAAAGACTATTTTCGGTAGTGTCAATTCCAAGTGGGCTCCTGTTTGTGTTTTGTGTGAGGAAGCAGAAGTCGGTGTTGTGCGTTTGTCAGTTCTCAAAGAAAAAGATCAGAAAGAAAACTGGTTTGTACAAAGGATGAAAAGCGATTTTGGAATGGGCAAGTGCGCGTGTGAATCTGCTTTCTAAGTGTGACCCGAGATTATTTCTCTATTGTCGACTGTACACCCCATGCGGTTGTCTCCCCTCATATCTCCGTTCTCTGCTCTACTTCGAGGAATAAAACTCTGTTTGTTCTCCACACTTGAACAGATCCGAATTGCTGTGTATCTGCATGAAAATCAGATGAACCACCATTGAATTTAGTGTCTTTAATACTTTACAACTCCTGTTGGTAAACACCCCTGACCGCCCTATCTAACGTTTAAAGCCTTGAAAACAATTTGTTTTGACACAATTCCGATCAGAATTTCCCTAACTTTACCATCTTCAAACTTAATATGATAAAACACCTTCAAAAATACAGCATATCTGTAATGTCCATTTACAATGGTTCTTCAGTAGCCTATACTTCTCAAGCATAGGAATATGCTATACTATTGAGAGAAGAAAAAAATAATAACTGTATTTAAATACATACAAAAAGGAAACAGGAAAGTTTTAAACTTAAATCCAGTTCCCAAAGGAAAAAAAGCAATTCTATGAATGCTGCCTTTATAACGAACAATCAGAAATTCCGCTAAGCTAATTTGACAGAATTTTTCCTCATTTAAACAACATTACAAAAGTCCTGCATTATAAAATAGGGTAGAATAAATCAGTGTAATCAATAAAACTATACAACATACAAATTACATCGCTTCTGCGTGGGCAGCTTTGATTCTCTCTCTTTGCGGCCATGACTACGACATGCTCACTAAAAACAACTATCTGCCCAAACTATTGCTTAGTTTGCTTTGTTTTTCTTTTTTAAAAAAGGGTGCAATTTTGTTGTATATACAACCAATTCACTGGTAATACCTTGGCTTATAGCAAGGTTCTGACAAAATGTTTGTCTAGGCTTTTTTTCCCTTCACTGTGAAGCACTGAAAGCTGCTATTTTTTATCTTTTCTTCTTTTTTTTAGTGCACATATGTCTTAATAAGGTAATGCCCTGCTAAGTGCTATAGGGAAGGCAAAAGATGCTGGCTAGTGGATGTGATACCATAATACTAACAATCACACAATACAACAGAGCAAATGACTACTCAACCACTTATTTGACATATATGAAAATCCAAAACATTTTTTTCTTTAAATAGAGAATAACCAGTAAACAATTTTCAGAACTTGGAAGTTTAAAAACGTGCATATAAAAATGGGCATTATATACTTTTTATTGAATGTGGGTTGATTGCAATCTGCTAATAAAAATGGGTGTGGGATCTGAAGAAAAAGGGATTTCTTTTTTTTTTTAAGGCTTGCTTGTGAAAGGAACAGTTGTAAAACAAAAAAAAAAATTGCTTGAAGCAGGGTTCAGCTTAGTGCTTCACAGTTTGACTGCTTCTCTAAGAAGAGCCCTTCCTGCGTGTGCATTCAAAAAAAATCACGACAACAAAAAAGTACAAAGACAAACACCTAAAACACACTGCGTCAATTGCAGCACCGACTTTGGTCAAATAAAAAAAAAGTCAAAAGAAAAATCAAGAATTGCTAAGCTTTTCTTCTACATGATATAAGCAGGTATTGCATATTTTCATATATCTGGGAGAGAAAAAAATTAAAAACAAAACAAGAGGAAGACTCCAAATAAAATGTAAAATGCAGCAACATCAAAAATACTGATAATCTAGCATCTACAGATCTTAGAATAGCACTGCCACTGACCGTACAGGACAAGAAAACACTACCCCTATCTGTGGAACAACTAACGCTCTACTCAGTTCTAAGATGCCGAAACTGACAATGGCTGACATAAAAGTCACATTTACAAAAAAGTGTCTCCAAATGCTTGACTAGGGAGAAAAAACCCCTTTCAATATAGGAACATGTGCAACAATTCCACAAATAATCGCTATCCAGGGCAAGGCACATTGATATGGAATTCTTTTTTTTTTTTGTTTCGTGCAAATCAAGAAAACAAAACAAAAAAAATTAGTTTTAGGGAAAAGATGAGGAGCAAAGTGTCTTCCCAAGAAATTCAGTTTACTTGATTGTATAGGACAGTAGTAGAAACCCTTCTGAAGGGCTGAACAAACATAGTTTAAAGGCAAGTGCCTGGATTAGGGATTACAATATTGTGTCTTAATGCACTCTACTTTACCCTACATTAACTATATAAAAATTAGTTACTAACACTAGAACATGCAGAGACTTTCTCTGATTAGCTAGATCGGCCAACCAGAACGTATATATATGTATAATATAGGAAACCTTCTTAAAGTTGCATGGGAAGCAAAGGGGTGCTCCGCTGTCTGATAGAAAAAAAATCTCTTGCATTTTTTTGCTGTTTTTTTTCCTCCTTTTCCTTTTTTTTCTTTTTTGTACATAACATACAGGACATTTGGGGTCCAAACTCTTCTTCATCATCTTTTTGTTTTGTCTAAGCAAGTGTCATTGCCTTGAACTGGCACAAGATATATAATCAGCATTTTGCTTCTGTATTGCTGCCTTTGCAGTCCAGGAAAAATAAAGCCAGTTCAGGGATACAAAGGGGTTCTACGTTCTGGACAGCTCTGTCTTATTATTATTGTCTCAAGGGCCACGATCCAATGCAGGGAGAGGCAGGCTTAAAGCCATCTGTTCCAAAAGGCTTAAGCACACCTACTTCCGTGTTGGGTTGTGTCCAAGGTATTCTGAGAAGTGATATACCCTATATTGCCGGAAACACATATGATTTGTCAGAATTGGCATAATTTATTATAGTGACTTTTAGCTTATAAAATTAACAGATATTATGATTTAATTTTAATTATGTGCTTTGATAACAGAAAATGATTAATTAGCATTTAATGTAGATAACATAGTGTGGTAAAAGCACCATTAAATTCTGTTTTTTTAAAATTTCCTTCAGTTTTAAAGGGATACAAGTTTAACAATAAAAAACATAAAAAGCAAAAATAGCTCCCCCTTTTTTTCTCGCAAGGCTGTTTTTTACCCCAATAATTTAGAGTCCTGGGGTGATAGGACTTGGAAAACAAAAATAGAATTTTCAACAATCTCTATCTTACAAAGATATTTAGCTATCCAATGAAATTGCACTTTTCTCAATTCAAAATTCGATTGTTTTGATTGACTTCTTTCAGTTTCTATCAAAACAGACCAACTTCCCCATCTCCATGTGGATTTTATGTCATTGTTGAAAATTGTCACAAATGCTTTATGTAAGTGCAGCATTTAAACCCTTTTTTCTATTTCACGTGAATAGCAGTAGGTTGATCTTTCATATTTCTCTGCAACTTGGGTGGAAAATCAACTTGTTGATAATGTTCTTATGATTCATGTCACATATCTAACTAACCGCTGACTGCAATTGAAAAAAAAAAAGAACTGATATGTTACAGAAAAAAACAAAAAGCAAAACCCAACCCCCAGGTCTGTCCTGTAAATTCTGTATTGCAGAATTCAGGTATTGCAAAAGTTATCATTTAACGTGTGTTCCTTATGATTTCTCAAGAAGTTTCACACCTGTATGGGGAAAAGTCAGTGAAAATACTGTAAAACAGTTAGGCGCCATATGGAAAGTGTTATAACAGCAAGTCAGTAAGCAGCCAGAAGGCTGGCTCTACTACCAGTGTCCCTAATGCTTACACTACCAATTGAACACTTCAAAAAGTATGAAGCCCAAACATTTCCAGCACCATATGAGAAATTACATCGGTCACTAAGGTGTTCTTATTTTTGTTGTTGAAAAAAAATCCCCCTCCTCCCCATGCCCCTGAACAATGTTACGGCGTTTGTTGATAAACCATAACTTTTGCCATTTTTTGAAGATAAGCAGTTGTTTGCTATCAGTATCTGTTCATCTTCCCTTCCACAGAGGTGAAGTAACTGCACTGCACTGCGGCTGCTTCCATGTTACAGAGTTGGGAAGGGGTCAGGTGGTCGGTCTGGCAGATGGTGGGAAGCCGAGAGTTTTATCCCAGGTACCAGGACTGTAAGGAGGAAAGAAAAAGGGAAACAAAAAATGGTTAGTATGTGTGGCAACAATAGCAAAATGATAGCAGTTTGATGCCTCTACATGGCATGGGTCCATTGATTATGGAATCAATCAATCTGATCTCACCACTGTTGATCTCATCAATTAAAAAAATTACAGGGTTTCAAAAGATATTAAAATGATAATACAGTATTGCAATTATGTAGTATGGATATACCTTGAAACAGATACCCAGAGTTTGGAAACATTGTCTTTCTGACAATAAATTCCCTATATTAGCATGATTTATGGCTGGGGAGGATTTTGGCAGTTTTAATTCAATATGTTTATTTTCCAATCTTTTTAACCTCTCCCATGTATATGTAAAGGTGAAAGAAATCAGCTTGTATCTTAATTAAAGTTCTACATCAGCTTTCTTCCAATGAGTTTGGCTCCTCAAGGCTGCCTGAAAGAGCCTCTGTGTGTTGGTTGTTCTACATCAGTGGCTCCCAACCTTTGGTCCTCCTGGTGTTTTGGACCTCATCTCTCTCAGTTCTTAACACTGATAAGCTAGCTGGGATTTCTGGGAGCTGAAGTCCAAAACAACTGGAGGACCAAAGGACCACTGGAGGACCACTGTTCTGCGCTACGGTTGCGCATTCTATAATACATAATCACCATCACACTATACTGCACCTTCCTTCAGTGGGAAAGAGGATGCAATGATCATCGGCAGAGCTGCAGCTATTCCATACAGTCCTGTTGTGTGAACTTTCAATGCGTGAGGCAGGGATAGTCATGTGATCTTTGCTATTTGTGAGAATACAGAAGTGTTTTTCAGAGGTTATGGGGGGGGGGGGTGTCCTGAATCTCATGGCAGAATACTCCATGTCTTGATGTATAATAGTAACTGGAGGGATTCCCGAATGCATCCTTAGTCCCCAGCCACTTATGGGCTGTGGAGGTGTACTTTGGTGTACCTCTGCTCTTTAGCTCACTCAAATGAAGGAGTAAGCATACACTGTGCCCTTAAGCCTGTTGTTGCACATCTGGGGAAGGAGGAAGAGCAGGAAGAAGTATCTCTCCAAATCTTGGTCCTTTTGTAACCTTCTTCTTATGAAAGTAAATCAGGCACTGGATACTATAAAATGGATTGGAGTAGCCATGGATATTTTTCAGGACATTTTCAGGTGTACCTCTGAAAGAGTTGAATGCACTTATTACATGGAGCCCCTGGTGGCGCAATGGGTTATACCCTTGTGCCGCCAGGACTGAAGACCAACAGGTTGGCGGTTCAAATCAGGGGGAGCACGGATGAGCTCCCTCTTTCAGCTCCAGCTCCCCATGCGGGGATGTGAGAGAAGCCTCCCACAAGGATGGTAAAACATCAAAACATCTGGGCATCCCCTGGACAACATCCTTGCAGACAGCCAGTTCTCTCACACCAGAAGCGACTTGCAGTTTCTCAAGTCGCTACTGGCACACAAAAAAACCCAACATCTGGAATACATTTCATTCCCTGTGAACTTAGAGTAAGGCCTGACAGTTTATCCAAAAAATCAAGAAGTCACTGAATTCACCAATGTAGATCACCTTACAGCATCAATTCTGCACTTAAAAGAGACCTTAATAGGGGACACAGAAAGAGCCTCCTCGAAGACTGAGGAAATACAGTCAGGAGTCCCTTGGGCAATGTTTCTTGTAAATGGCAAAACTCAAAAGCATTGCTGTACAACATATTAACCAGAAGGTATCTTTCTTCCCTCCACAAACAGACAAATTTATGTAACGCTTTTGACACAAAATAAATAAAATAAAGATATTCCAATGTTCTAATTTAAAATGGTGACATGAGTTTGGAAAATTATATATTTAAAACCAAAAGTTGGAACACATGCCACAGCTGAAGAATCTGGAAGCTATAGTTCAAATATGCTTCAAGTGCTGATCCTTCTAGTTTGAAATGCTTAGGATAAGGCCTCATTGCTTTGTAGTCAAATATCAGTCATAATGGCAAATAAAAAACAAAACAAACATTGACAGTACCTTAACATCAACTTTCAAATATCATGATTCAAATAGCTCCTTTGTTATACAACGGCTGCCAAAATTCTAATATATGGTTAGGATGTTTCCCATTTACATTTTAATTTATTGATTTGCTTTGCCATTAAAAAATTGTTCATTGATTTGATATCCCCACCTTTCTTCCAGACTTCACAGACAAGTTGGTTTTCAACTGAACAACTTCCAGTAAAAAACACAATAAATCACACAAAATAACATAAATTAAATTAATTATACTATTAAACTGTGAATAGAAAAAGCTGAAAATGCTTCAGCAATAATACATAAGCAGTAAAATATTTATAGGTTCAACACGTTTGCCCAATGATATCTCTGATGGTAACATACAGTAGTAATTTGTTGAAGGCCTGCATGAATAGGAAGGTCTGGATCACAAACCCAGGTAACATAAATAATCATTTATTTGTATAATGTCAATGGAGTTATAAAATACAAATGATCTAAGCATTACACAAAATTGGGTTCAAAATAAATGAAAATAGTAAAAAAAGGAAAAAAGAATTGATAATAAGCTCTACTTTTAGATGCCCGCTCAAATTGTTTTAAGGCCCTTCCATACAGGCCCTATATTTGAGGATCTGATCCCAGGTTTTCCACTTTAAACTGGATTATATGCGTTTGCACTGCCAGATAATATTGAAAAGCCAGACTTGGCTACTGTAGTCCATGCTCTTGTTACATCTCAAATAGGCTACTGCAATGTGCTCTACGTGGGCTTGCCTTTGAAGACTGTTCAGAATCTTCAAGTAGTTCAAAGGGGGGCAGCCAGGTTGCTTACCTGAGTGGCATACAGGGAGCATACAACTCTCCTGTTGCATCATCTCCACTGGCTGCCAATTTGCTACTGAGCACTATTAAAAGTGTTGGCTTTAGCCTATAAAGCCCTAAGCAGTTTTGGCCCAACTTACCTGTCAGAACGTATCTCTCCTATGAACCATCTAGAGCACTAAGATCTGCAGGGGAGGCCCTGCTCTCAATCCCACCCCCCTCACAAGCTCAACTGGTAAGGATGAGAAACAGAGCCTTTTTGGTGGTGGCCCTCCCAGCTATGGAACTCCCTCCCCAGTGACATCAGATTGGCCCCCTCCCTTCTGATATTTAGGAAGAACCTAAAGACCTGGCTCTGGAACCAGGTATCCAGGCAGTAGCACAATATGGAATATGCATATGGAAGTTGGCTTAAATGCAGCACCATGAATAATGGTTTGGGAATGGGCATTAGGTTTTAATCTGTGCTAATTGTATTTATATGTTTTATTGGTTTTACAGCTTTATATTTGTTTTTGTCTATTGTATTTATAATGTGCCATTGAATTTTGCCTTATTTGTAAGCTGCTCTGAGTCCCTCTCAGGATGAGAAGAGTGGGTTAGAAATATAGGAAATAAATAAATAATCTGGGATAAACAGAAAACTTGGAATCAGATCCTGGGATATAGGGCCTGTCTGGAGGGGACCTTTGTTTCTGGAATCAAAACCAGAACTGATTCCAGAGGTTAAAAACTAGAACTGGTTTCATTTGGTGCACAAGTTCTACTTAGTGGAAGTTGGCAATGATGTGCAGATGCTGGGCTGCTTCCACATGATTTTTTTCTCCACATCTTCTCCTAGGAATGGATGTAACCTTCAAACATCCATTTAGACTATACCTCCCCCCAGCACCAACTGCAGCTCTGGGCCAGAGCAAAGAGAGGGGAGGCCAGGGGACAGTTCCACCTTGTCTCCTGTGCTATTCTAATAATATGTTATAATATAATATATTGTATATACATATAATATTTATAATATTGTAATGTAATGCAATATAATACTAGTAATTGTTTTTAAATGCATAATGATTTTGTATTCTGTATATCTAAACTGTTGTAAACCGCTCTGAGTCGCCTAAAGGCTGAGAAGAGCGGTATACAAATAAAGTAAGTAAATAAATAAATAAATAAATAGTGAAGGTGGTCCATTTAGCTTCAGATCAGGAAACAAGGAGAAAGATTCCTACAAATAAACCTGCTATGAGTAGAAGAGTCCTTGTGGCAGGCTTGCTCTCTAATAAGAAGAGAAAGGGGAGCTGGAAATGGCATCCTCCACAGCAACTGGCTAGGAGCCGTTATTCCAGCACACATTGTATGCTCTCAGTGGTTTAAGACTTTTGGCTCACAAAGGGTCTTCCCATTTTATTGTTACAACAACATTCTCCAAAGTCTAATATATCCACTATACTTTCAGATTCTCCAGGCATCTACCTTATCAGTAAACTAATACTATCAGTCTTACCTTGGTCTTTTTTTTCCTTTCGGAAGAATAGCATACCAGTTATGTCATAATATAATGTATTTACACTGAGGCATTTTATGATAAGTGGCCTATCCCGATCAAATTAGATAATGGTCCCTGTTGATAAATGGTGATGAAAATTGAGGCCTTTACTGTCCCTATAGTATCCCATACAAAATACACCAAAATTGGTACCACATTACTTAAGTTATAATATTATTAAGCAAAGTATTTTTCTCTGTTTTAAGATTTCATAATTTTTGTTTTGACAATATCTGTTGAGCATCCTTAATCTAGAATTCTCAGTGGTGGCCCCTTGACTCTGGAAATCACTCCCCAAGGACATCAGGCATGCCCCAACTCTGGCAGTCTTTAGGAGGAGCCTGAAAACATGGTTGTTCCAGGGTGCCTTCCCAGAATAAGGAAACTCCCAGCAATACGTCCCTCAATACACTTTATTAGTGATCTAGGAATGTCTGCTCGCCCATTCCTCTCTGAAAATTCTATCTAAGTTATATTTCACCTGGTCATGCTCAGCATTTTTTATAATTTTAATTATTAAATTTGGCCCAGCCATAGGCTTTTAAACGTTGTTGTGTTACTATTAATGTTTACTGCTATTTTCTGTTTATGAGTTTTATTTTATTGTTATGTATTATTGTTGTTATTGTTTTTACTGATGTGCTGTGGGCTTGGCCTCATGTAAGCCGCACCGAGTCCCTTGAGAGATGGTAGCAGGGTACAAATAAAGATTATTATTATTATTATTATTATTATTATATCCGTCAGAATCCAAAATTTCCCGCATGGGTGGCTGAGATAGTGACAGTTTTGGTTTCTGATGGTTCAATGTATACAAACTTTGATTAATGCAAAAGTATTAAAATGTTATGCAAAATTATCTTCAAACTATAAAAATGAATTTTGAATGAAATGAAATATCTCGTTGTGTATGGCTATGCAAACACAGGTATTCCAAATCCCCTCAAAAACTGGAATCAAAAACATTTTTGGTACTTCTGGTACCAAGTACGTCGTCGTCGTCATCATCATCATCATCATCATCATCTAATTACTTATTAATCACCCTCCATCCGAGAATGCTCCAGGCGATTTACAGCTAAATTGTAAAAGATAAAATACATACATACAAAAATTAAAATTAACAGAGATCGAATGCTCTAGTAAAAAGCCAGGCCTTAAGTGCTTGAGTAAAAGGCCCTAAATCACGCATGGCTCTCATGTAGGGCGGCAAGGAATTCCATAAGGCCGGGGCAGAAATAGAAAAAGTCCTGCGCCTGGTCCTTTCCAAGGGATATTATGTAAGGGACTATGTAGAGAAATTAAATTAATCAACATTAATACAAATACGCATTTGAAACGTGTTTCAAATATTTGTATGTGCATATGTCTCTGTGTTAACATTTTCCCCATCTTCTCACTGAATACTTTGTGAATCAGATACATTATGTAACATTTAATCAAAAGACAGAACTTTGAAGTTACATCATTTTCTTCACATCAACTCCACTGACTAAATCAAAGTACTTTCTCTATACAACTGTTTTGAAAATTCCTGCATTATCAGTGTAATGTATACTAATAATCAGCAGATTCTAACACTATGATCTAAATGTGTTAACTAAAATCTCCAGAAAATAATCTCATGTGTTCTAATGGAGCATCCTAAGGTAAGTTTTACCTGGGCATATCTGCTTGGAACATGGGCATGAGCTCCTATTTCACTGCAAAACATGATATTGGTAATACAAAGAACCACCAAAAAGTTTGAATTCCAGGTTTAGAGAGCTGATAGCAGAAGGCTAATGGTTTCACTAGAAAAAAACCCCATTTGTTCTGAGTATTAGGTAAACTCATATTTCAAGTTACTATCTATTTTGAAATGTATAGTATTTGCCTATCAAATTGCTATATGTTACAAACATATATAAATCCACAATAACCTTAGAAGCCTTAAACAATGATGCCATTTAGGTTTTTTTTAAGGGACTCGTCACAAAAATGGTCCAGGGATTTGATTCAACCATCTGGGTGCAAGTATACTCTATCTCACTCAGGGACATGTAGTAAAAAAGTTTGAAACTGTAGCAGAACATGAACTATACTCAGCACACATTTTGATAACGGTCACTACGCATTTTGGACACGAGGGGGTGCACTTTTCCATGACACCTTTTTCCCCTGTCCCACTCACTGCATTAATTTTTTTTCACCAAAAAAGTCTGCAGTGGTTTTGCACTTCTCTCAGAAAAGGGGGTGTTGGAGTTGGGGGAGAGGAGGAAGTTTCTTTACCCATCTTACTATTCAGTGTGTGCCTTGCAGACAAGGTTACCCCAGAGCAGCTCTGTAATCCTTCACTGAAATAGGCTTTATTGATTGCTCTGGTCTATTGTTCCCTTTTCAAGTCCCCCAAGTTCAAGTTCATCCTGGTGTTACATCATGTCTGGTTGCTATGAGCAACCAGACAGACCCAGACGTGACTATCATTAGCAAGACACACTCGGCTCCCCTCCCACCAACCTTCCAGTGGCTCTGACGTAGCAGGGCCCACTGCAAACACATTGAAGTATTTATTCAGCCTAATTTATGACCTACCCAGCCAGCGAGACCCCCTCTCCAAAACCCAACGCTGTTGTATATTTAATTAATCAGCCTCTCCCTGGCACTTGGGAAAGTTAGACAAAGGGCTAATTATTGTGTTGTTGCACTCCCCACCCTTTTCTTCTTTTCCTTCTTTTAATAGTTGGGGGGTGATTCAGGAGGGGGGTAGAAAAGAGTTGAATATTTGCATGGGAAAGAAACTTACAAGGCTCACGCCATTTGCACCCTCTTCCCATAAACACCTTTCTCCCACTCTCCTGCCCTCCTGACATTTTGTGAAATACTTGAGCTGCTTAAGGGAATTAGAAAAAAAAATCTGATGTGAATGTAACTCCTTCAGAGTTGGTATTCAGTAACACAAATCAACTCATGACATGTTTAAATTTAAATGCTAACCACACACTCTGAGAGTTACTTTAAAGGTTAGTTTTTAATCAATAGAAGTTGCTGACTCTGGAGTTTTCGAGCTGCGCACTGCAGCTCTTGTGCCTTTGTCTAAGCCTTAAGGCTTTCAAACTTTTTTCTTTTCTTCTGTTTTTTTTTTTTCAAAGATGATTTTAGCAATGATTTGCAGACAGAGTGCTATTGTGTTCTCGGCGAGCAACATGTCAATAAAGGAGTAGAATTACCCTGCGCTGGGGGTGTCAATATGACTCCGGGAGGCACCAATCATGCCGGACAGGACAGAAAACTCATTTAACCCTTTCTCAGTCCAACTACTTTTCAGAGATGTTGGTTCTTGTACACATTTAACTGGCTCCAAAGTTCTTTTTCAAAGTGAGACATCCCCAAACCACATTTTATAAACAGTACAATACTTCCAGAGTCATCCAACTCCTATCCAAAAACCCTACATGCCAATGCACTTACTAAAACCACATCTTTTTTTGTAGCAAGAGTGTGTTTATTGGATACAAGGTGAATTTTTGAGTGTGTACATACATCAGGGGGAAGAATAATGCACACTGATTTTCGTGTGGTTATTTTAAGATCCCCGCTACTCAATTCCACAATCCTTTTGTTTTCTGTTTTTAGCCGAATGTTTGGAATTGCGGTCAAAGTCTATTTCTGATGAACTTGCAGAGGTACTACTACAAGACAATTTGAGCTTGAAAATATGTGATCAACAGATTATTATTAATTTACTATTAAACATGGGTATTTTTTGCATGCTAGGTATTTGCAAACAGGATTTTTTTGGGGGGGGGGGGGTTATAGGAATATTATTTATTCTCTTGGGAATGGATCTCCTGCCAGAAACTGTTACTGTGTCTATACCTGCCCATTCTCAGCAATTCTGCAGCATTAGATGCTCTGAGACTGCTGCCTGGCCGGCATGGAAACATTTTGCTTGCTTGCACCCAGGGCTATTACAGTTCAGTGTTGTCCTAAAATGGCACTGTCCTTTCTCCAGAGCTCAAGGTGAAACATCAAAAAGAATTCTGCAGTCCACTACAAGATCTTCGCCTTCCTTTCTCCAGTCAAATGAAGAAGTAATCTCATCAGGTTGAAAACTGCTGACTAAGGATTTAATAAAGTGCCTGCAGATGTGTGTCATCTCTAAGGTATTCAACTCATGTAATGCAAAACAGTTCCACATTGAATGTGCTTATAAAATTCCATTTAACCATTGCTGAGCTCTGTTTTAATGTTCTCGGAGGAGTATTATCACACTCCCCCCTCCCTAATTTACAGCACAATGAAAGTTGAGACTCTATAATGCCAGTATCCTGAAATCCTCACAGTAGTAAGGTTTTATGAACCATAAACAATATCTACTTGACTGAATCCTAAACAGGAAATCTGAAATGGCAATTACATTACTTAGAGAATGTCAATCTATATCTAATGCTAGCTGAAAGAGAGGATGCTTTGAAAAACAACCCTTCTAATTCTGCCTTTGGTATTCACTACCCATTCTGATTCTGCTTGTTGTTGTGTGCCTTGAAGCGATTTCTGACTTATGGTGACCCTGGGGTGACCCTACCTTGGCAAGATTTGTGCAGGGTGCAGGTTTGCCCCTGGCTCCCTCTGAGACTGAGAGAGTGTGACTTATTCAAGGTCACCCAGTGGGTTTCCATGGGTGAGCAGGGATTTAAACCTTGATCTCCAGAGGCATGGTTCAGTGCTCAAACCACTATGCCATGTTGGCTCTCAATTGCACTTAGCAGAACAGAAATAGGAATTTCTGTTCTGGAATATTTTTATATTTATTGTCTGCTATCTCATTCAAAAGATTTCTATCTGTGCATTCCCTCACAAATGTGGTTATGGTAATAAGAAATTGTTGTTTTTCCAAGCACAAAAAGTTACATTGATTTTTCAAGGGAAAAGTCTAATACTCTGGAAGGAGGTTGTTAATATGGAATCCAGAACTAGGTGTGATGAGTTAGTTTGCTTCAGAAGTCAAATTGGCTATTTAAGGACATGCATACAGTTTAACTGTTCTCTGACAATGGCATAGATTAGGATTTATGAATGATCACGCTGTTTTTATCAATGTACTAAATCTGTATCCTATTCTCCCCAGGGGAGAATCCTTTTGGAGAGAATCCTTTCTAAAATCCTGTTGTGGTTTTACACTAATATTATGCAAGTATTTCCACCTTCTTAGAGGTTAAACAAGGGTAGTATTCTATTCAAGGTTGCACAAACCTTACTACCTGGAAGTAAACCATTGCACAAGTGGCTCAATTGGCTTGGAAGTTTTTAAAGTGTGATCCTCATTTGTGGGTGAGAAGCTAGATTATAAAGGAATCGAAAGGCCATACTACCCGTTATATGCTTTACTGTACAATACTAAAACCTTGAGTACCTATGCTGGTGTAATATTATACCATGCAACTAGTGAGCATAACAGGGAGGAAGACAGGGGGAGGCAAAACAGTAATGTGGCAGCATCTTTAATTTGAACTGGCTTTATTTTTTGCATGGGTTTTGTGGAGATAAACCTTTTTAGATCTAAGCCTCTGAGAGCTCCAAACTCTGTGCTGTAGTTCGAAAAAGTGACATTTCCCAGATCTGTTTTCATCATGTAGCTACTAAACCACTGTCCTGCACCGATATTAAGCCCTTCTGATTTAAAGATGTTTGTAAGTAAGTTAATTTTTAAATTAAAAAAGCAAAAAGTGGACAATACTTATTTTTTTAAAAAAAATCTAGGTGGCTCTATTGGAAGGGAAAGGACATTGAGGGGATATGGATTAGGAGGAAGTAGAATGGGACAATGGGTCAATGGTTCAGGAAGAAAAGGACATTGAAGGGAGGTGGATTGGGAAGAAAACAAGTGGGTGAAGACATTGATGGACTGGAAGGAGTTTAAAATCTGGATAGAAAGATAAGACATTGAGGGAGGAGAACTGAGAAGAAGAGTAGGGTGAAGAGGTTAATAGACTGGAAAGGAGTTTACAATCTGAGTGGATCTGCTGGAAGGACATGAGATTCAGGGATGAGAATTGGGAAGAAGAGGAGTAAGACAAAGAAGTTGATAGACTTAAAAGGGGTTTTAATCATCATGCAAATGTCCTTGTCACAATACAGCTGGCCCTACACATTCTTTGGTTCCTTTTTGCAGATTTGATTATTTGTGAGTTTATAGCTGCCCTTAACTAGCTATACCAGTGATTCTCAACCTGTGGGTCCCCAGGTGTTTTGATTGACATCTCCCAGAAATCTCAACGAGTTTACCAGCTGTTAGGATTTCTGGGAGCTGAAGGCCAAAACATCTGGGGACCCACAGATTGAGAACCACAGAGATATACCCTCTACTGTCTCAGTCTTATATCCTTCCATTAGAGCAGTGGTTCTCAACCTGTTGGTCTCCAGATGTTTTGGTCTTCAACTCCCAGAAATCCTAACAGCTGGTAAACTGGCTGGGATTTCTGGGAGTTGTAGGCCAAAACGCCTGGGGATACACAGGGTGAGAACCACTGCATTAGAGCCACTCAGATTTTAAAGCCATTTAGAATGTTCACATTTCTTTCTTTATCTGTTAAATTATATCATTACTGTTACAATATATAACACTCTTATTATATGAGAAGCCAAGCCTTTGACATGTTTTTTGCCTAAGGCTACCTTTTGAGTTTTTGGCTGAAATGACATTTGAGCAGAGTGTTAAAATTGCTTTTGAAAATAGTTATATAGTTTCAGAAGCCCTAAATAAGTTACCACTATAGTTGCAATTCTAAAAACAGTTAATGTTGTCTTTACTGCTTTACAAAATGAATGAAATAGTTATAGATATTAATAACCTTACCACCTGAATGTTATAAAATACTATAAAAATAGCCCAAAACACACTTTTTGTTATTAACTCAACAACTACACCACAACATAAGAGTTACAGTTTCACTGCAAAAGGATTAATATTATCCCACAATAGATCACAGTACCAACTGAAAATTAAATACAAAAATATTGTTTAAAGAAATTATTTGCAAAATTGTAAGTAAAGAAATAGATCGTGTCTTGCAAAAACAATTATTCTCCTTTAAATTTTATTGTTTTACAATCTGGAATTGAATTTTGAATAATGGAATTCATTGGGATTGTCACCACTTATACTATGCATGAAAGTGCAAAATGTGTTTATTGTGGTAGAGAAGTTAAGTAGACAAAAACAAACTAGCACTAGTTGCTTAAACAAAGATTCCTTAGTTATGCAATCAATACTTGTGAGAAGCACTTTTCATGGCAGTTCTAGTTACGAATCTTGCACATGTCTTTTCCAGCTTTGCACATCTGGACCCTGCCAATTTTCTCATATGTATTGGTAAAATTTCAACTTATTCCTGGGTCTTACCAAAATCTATAATTTTGGCCCCCAAACCTGCCCTCAGCCATTACACAAGTTTGATTTACATGCACAAGTATATACAGGATCTAATCACAAGACAAGAACTTGCTTTGTCTATTTAGAACTAGTTCAGATTATCATGTTACCAGAGACACAACCGAACTATGAACTAGGTGCCAAATTTTACAATCATAGGGGTTCTTAATGGTCCCCTATGTGCAGTGGACCCCCATCTCAATGAAATTAAGGTCCAAGCATATGTTCCTTCATTTCAATATAGCCCAAGCAGGAGATGTAGCAAGATTTTCACCTGTCTATAAACAGTTGATAATTCAAGAAAATGGAGACAAAAGTGGGAGTTAATATATTTTAATGAGAACTATATGATCTAATAAGAGAATGCAGTTTATTCAACCCTTTAGTAAAAAAATTCAAGCCCATCTTTATAGCTGGTTGTTTATTTTTCATAGTCTGAGTCTTACCTTTTCATTATTTTTGTGCTGAATTCTTTTTGTATTTATGGCAAAGAAGCCTGTTTCAGTAAAATCATTCTAAAATGTCCTAAATTATCATGAAATAGAGGACAAGGTATTTTGACAATTCATTAGCCATTATTACTCAAATTAAAACTAATGTTATGTGTGGGTACAGGGGAAGACACTAAGAATTTGTCATTGTTTAATAATGTTAAATACTTGATCGATGTTTATTTCAAACATAAATACATCCACAAAAAAGGGACGCTCCATGGATTAGCAAAGCATAATGTATCACCAACAGACAAGGCCATATTTCATGGGGAAAAATAACAGGACAAAATATACAGACCAGCTCTTGAATATATTCAGTATTTTCAGTGCAATCCTATACAGTACATGTCTACTGCAAAAGAAACCCATCTACATCCCTGAACCTTACTCCCATGCAAGCTAGTATAGAATTGTGAAACATGAAAAATGTTGAGATCTTCCCAAACATTTATTATAGTTTTTTTAAAGTCTTAAAAAAGCAATGGTATATTAATCATATCAAGTTGAATTACCAGTTAGATGCCATAGCTTAAAACAGGGCCTCTGCTTGCTGACTGTTCAAGTTGAAGTCACACCTTTTTTTTAAATAGAGAGTGCACTTGCACTGGGACTGCTTGACCTTTTTATATTAATGTCTAGTTTTACCATTTACTACTGTGTCAGTCTTTCCCCTTCTTGTTTGGTTGTCCAACCAGTTGCTAAGATTTCATTTTTCCCTCCTCTTCTGGAGAACAAACAAAGCATGCCAGAGATGATGGACATGGACAGCCACTGGAAGGGAATGCTTTGTTTCCCAGTCGGAAGAACACAACAGGCTACCACCTGTATGCAAACAGGTGAGCAAGAATGGAGGGATGAGGAGGAAATACTAGTGTTCAGAAGAACTGCGCGATAGAGACAGAAAGAGTTCAGCTCCCAGCACATTTAGTATATTAAACACACTTCTGTCTTATATTGATTTCTACTATTCCATTGCTGGGACTAACAAATGTTTTTCAGTTCCAATCTGTTTGGACTGAATTTCAGGACTGTACCCCCAATCAAGATTTCCCTTTCAACTCATTCTTTCCATTCTTTATGCCCAATGAATGCCCATCAAAAACCCTCCACAAAAAGTTTCTTGCAGCAGCTCTTTCTGTTGGTTCCAGACTTTTGAACACGAAGAACATCTATCTACTAATCCAGGAAGTTTCCTGTGTCTCCGGCCTAATTCTAAAAGACCCCTTGTGTTTGAAATGTGAAGAATAAGTTTTAAAGGTTGGTTGAACTGTAACACACTACAATTTAGTCTGAAAATAATATAATACAGAATTGTCACTTGGAAATTCTTGAAATATCCAAGCAAGCAGGACAGACGCTACTTTGAATATGATGTATAAATTATGTATAGGAATATATGATCTAAATTAGATAGATAAGAAGAAAACTTTCATTTTCTTTTCAACTACAAAGAAAATAAACTGACGTTATGTTTGTAAGAGAGATGTTAAGGTTTTTGTCACGTTTTGAGGGAAAGTCATGCTTTTGAAGAAAGGCTTTTCTTTTATTTTATTACCAAGTTTACTTTAAATGAAGGTCCTAAACTTTCATGTCACAGATTCAAAGACAGCCACCGCAATAGTAAGCTTCGGATATGTCTAGTAGAGAGGAGGGCGGAAAGGAAGGCAAAGAAAAGAAAGAGTAGTCAAGCAAACAAGAGAAAGAAACAATCCCATTCGGGTTTTGTTATATGAGGGCATACTACATAGATCAGAGGCTTTAAAAAAATACAAACCCCCACTGTACACAAAGCACAGGAAAATGTGGTGGGGGGAAAGGAAAATCTAAAAGCAGCTTAGGATGTGTTAACTCTGCCATTCTGTCAGCTTAAAGAGTATTTTATGCTTGATCAACAGCTCCCTTTTATTATGCTTTCCTTTCATTCATTGAAGACATCAAAGAAGTGAGCCACCAGTGTACCTGATCTACTTGGAGAACTAGTAAGGGCGTTCTAAAGAAACGGGGATATTGGGAGCCAGACACCCCTGCGGACAAGCAAGTTCAAAGGGAATATTTCAACAATGATTACATTTTGTAAATCTTTTTTTTCTCTCCTGCACGAAAGACAGCTTATTTCCTGCTTTTTCATGAAAAATAGATTGTGCCCATTAAAGTAAGCCTGCGGAATGGAAGTTACTTGAGAGCTGAAGTACAGCAAGGGGATTAAGTGGAAAGCAAGATGAAATCTTTCAGAGACTTCCAAAGTGTTGCTTGCTATTTTGTTGTAAGACATCAAGGTTTTCTTACTGGAATACAAATGCTTGGGCTCTACCTACTTCGTTGGTGACTCTAAAGCATGCATAAAATGTAGCTTCCACCCACCCTGATATTCTACCTAGTGGAGATTAGTGTACTAAAAATCTACTTGACATCTTGAAAGTACCTGATACTATATTTTAAATATCTTTAGTAGTTTTTTCCAACCTTTTATTATTTCTTGAAAGGTTTTCAGATTTTTTTTTCTACAGTAAAATAATTCCCTCCTCCTTCTTGCCCAATTATATTGTTGAATACACCAGTCGGCATATTCCAAAAGACTTCTGCAGGAATTTAGCCGGGACACAGCAGATGGCACAATGAGATGGTGAACTTGCCAGCATTTTGTGGATCCATTACGCTGGTAGTTTAATGACACATTCTTATTTGATAAAGACCCAGATGTGTATCATGAATCAGAAAGAGAAAAGTTGCCATTTGAAATAGAATATGTGTCTATCTATATTGCTGGGATCGGCTCTGCCTTGCTGAGAATTCTGGCTCCTCCATAGAGAAGGAAACCAACAAATGTTGTTGATAAAGGAATGGGATAATTAAATATGGATGATACTTCATGCCTTTAGGAAGTAGTGATCTGTATGATGTCTGTTGTCAATCTGTCACATGCAACTCAGCTTAAAATTGAATGTTCTTTTAATAATAATATATATTTGTGATTAATGAAGGCTTGATCTCAACTAAATAGGAGCACTGCAGGCCATCACATGTACAGTACAAATACATTCCTCCATGCTTGCGAGTTCAGTCATGTTTAACGTGACAGTTTTGTTTTGCTATCTATACATGTATACAAGTGTGAAGGGGAAATATGTTCCAGACATGCTTTGGATATATGCCAGGGAATCCTGGCCAAACACAGCTCCCCTGACATATGTCCGTCACCTGCTTCTGAGAGTTGGAAATGTGTCTTCCCTTCACACTTTCTGTGTTTTATGAAAGTCTGGGATATAAAACTACCTCTTCCCCCTCCCTTTCCCCCCTCTTTTAATTCCCCCTTTTTTGCAACGGGACTGTACTCAGAACAAAATGGTTTCCTGCTGTACCCAGCAAAGCTTTATGTCCAGCCCCATTGGAATGTATTTAAAAGTTCAAGTTCAGATATAAACCAAATAAAATGCTCCTTGGGAGCCTAGAGCCAGCCTTCATTTACATGTGATCTCTCTGAACTTCTCTTGTGCTAGCTTGCTCTGTTTCCAGGGCCCACCGAAGGAATGTTCTGCAGTTACAGCCTGCAGTGCTTTCTCAGGCATTTGAGACCCAGAGGCACAAGTTTCAAGCTGGAGTTATTAAAAGTTTCCACTTATCTAAAGCAGTCAGGAAAGGAGGGTACAAGGTACAACAATATATTCCTAATTATTTACATATAGTATCACACTTAAAGTATTATTATTCTTGTTGTTATTGTTGTTGTTATTTCTTTAAAGGGACATAACTTATTCCAACAATCTTAGTATTATAATATGGACTTTCATGACCTCTTTGTTCTTCTTAGCACTTTCTCCTTTTGCAAAAATCCTTTTGTTAGTCGTCGCTCAAGACTGTACTTGCAGTTTTATTTAGTTTAAACCACAACCTGGGTTCCTGAAGGAAGTGAACTACAACAGACCTTTTTATAGTGAATCTCAAGAGGATGACATGGAAAAATGTCAAAAAGTGTAAAATAATGCTATTGTTCTTTTCCAAATAATTGCTAAGTGCCCACCATAAACACTAGTATGCAGACATTGGATAAAATTGCTTCTTTAATTGTCTGGCCATGAAATGTACCTTATCTCTACCCCCAACAAGGATAAAGAGAGATGTGAAAATATCAGAGAATACTGAAATTATATCTCAAAATACACTTTGCTGTAAAAAAAAATCAGAGTTTTACTACAGTTGCAGATCAATTGCTTATCACCTTTCTTAGAGGAAAGAGATTGTGTTATTTCCAATATTATATTGACATGAAGCAATGCTGATTTAATGGCAAGTGACAGTAAATATGTACACACATACACCCTCAAACACACTTGAAAAAATACCTTAGTAAGCGATGGCCTCTCCTTGTCCGTGGCCACTATTTTAAAATCAGTCATAATGACTTCAGTGGATACTTCAAGAATTAGTCAGAAAAGTTTCTTATGATATATTTTGTATTATAAGTTGGTCATGCCAAAATACATGAGTCTACAGTGTTCATTGTCAAAAAAGGAAAGTCTGGCTGGCACACAACTACCTCACACAATTAATATTTTACATTTAACCAAAGATGATGATGATGTTTATTTTTTACCCCACTTTCTTCTCCTAAAGATGTTTTAGACTTAAAGCTGAAATGGAGTGAGTGTGTTCTTGAATACATCTTGATTTTCTTATCAGAATGGTACAACTATTTGACTGTCAAGAGAAGTAGTGCTAGCACTGAGAGTTGGTGTTCTATAAAGTAAATGGGCATTGACTGATCATTCAAGAACAGGATACCACAAAATACTTTGCATTAAAACAGGGACAACTCAAAAGAATGCACTCTTTCTGGGAAAAATCCAGTTCTTCCCAGTTATCTCAGGATTTTATCTAAGGTGAGATAGGATGCAGCCTCCTTTTTTCTCTATTACCTTCTCAAACATTGTCTGTTCTAGTGAGTCATGTTTTCTCCTGGTATGTACAAAGTATATCACTCTCAGTTTAGTCATCTTGGCTTCTCTGAGAGTTCAGGCTTGATTTGCTCCAGGACCCATTTATTTGTTTCTCAGCAGCAACATGCTACACTCAGATACAGGAACAGAGCTGGATGCAGAGTGATCAAAGGAATGTGATCACAGCAAATATAAATGTTCTAAGTGAGAATGAATTACAATATCTCACTATGAAATGCTAGAAATTCAGAAATAGAAGGAAATAGAAGGAAAACTTCATTTGCAGGGACAAAATTCCTATGAGGAGTACAGTGTCTTCAATTTGTGTGCCCCCCCCCCCCCCCGCCACCAAAATACCTATTTCCTGGAACATAAGAGAAAAAAATGAAAGAAATCCAGCTTTTTGCCACATTTCTGATTTTGAACAGAAGTCCTTCCATTTCATTAAGGAATAAACTAGTTGTTAAATCATTGTGAACAAGTCACCCACAGGGCAAAATGACTCCAAATTCCCTTTGACCCAAAAATGAACTTCTATTTTCTTTCATTGCTTCTAGCTGAATCCAGGCCATGCAATTAATCTAATCTTATACAATTTCTGGGTCCAACATTCCTGGCCCCCTTAGCTTTGCCTAGACAGCAGCAATATGCAGAGCTTTCCGAGATGAACGAAGCCGAGTCTCACATTACGCTGCAGTGACCCTCTGGCTGAGATAGGAAAATGGCTAGAGGAGCCCAACACAGCTGTCCTTAGTGAACAAAGGACACTGCATTGAATATCCTGGAACACAATGAAAACATAGACAGTATTGAGGGGCTGGATCTGGAGAGTCATCCATGAAGGACAATTAAAGTCAAGGACAATTTGCAAAAGCAAACTCTGACTGAAGAAATACTAAATATGAACTATCATTTAATTAAAAACTCTGAGGAAATTTAATTAGTCACTCTTCGTGTAATTAATGATTATTTCAGCACACCTTCCTTTTCATAAAACAAAATAGTTTGGGGAAGAGGTATGGATATTGATGCTTTTAAATGATGTTTGTTTGCAAAAAATTAGGAAAACTGTTGTGTCTTGTGGGAACCAGAAGGGAAATGGTATTTTCCCCCCTAAAACGTAGGAGTATAAATGGTCCCACTCAAAATACAGGTCACTGACATACAGATTATGAAGATATCTTTACTGAAAACCATTTACAAGAATTCTAAATCCCGCCACTGAATTTCCTGGACAGAACTAAGAGTAGAAATACTTATTTTCTTTTGCAATTTTCTAGGTTGTTTAGTGCTAATTGTTATGTCACTAAAATAATCTTTTGGCTGCATATTTCCTGACCACTGGTATTTCATTTTATTTGGCTTGATCTGCATACTAATTAGAGAATACTTATTGATGGGTAGCCATACATATTTAATCAAGCAATGATTTACTCAGAAGCAAGTCCTATTGAAGTAAGTAAGTGCTTACTTCAAAAAAAAAAAAAAAGGTCAATTCAATTAGTTGGCCCTCTGTAACTATGGGTTCTGCACACATAGATGACTTGAACTTTTTTAAAAGATAAAAAAACCAGACTGATTTTGCAGTGACCCTCTTGCGCCCATACCATGGGAAATCTGACTTGGCCACGGTAACCCATGCTCTTGTTACACCCTGAATAGATTACTGCAACACACTCTATGTGAGGTTGCCTTTGAAGACTGTTCGGAAGCTTCAACTAATTCAATGGGCAGCAGCCAGGCTGCGAACCAGAGTGGCATACAGAGAGCATACAACCCCTCTGTTATGCCAGCTCCACTAGCTGCCGCTCTGCTACCGAGCACAATTCAAAGTGCTGGCTTTAGCCTATAAAGCCCTGAAAGGTTCTGGCCCAGTTTACCTGTCCAAACGTATCTCCTACTATGAACTGCCGCGAAGGTTAAGATTGTTGGGAGAGACCCTGCTCTTGGTCCCACCATCCTCGCAAACATGACTGCTGGAGAGGAGAGACAGGGCCTTCTCAGAGGTGGCTCCTTGTCTGTGGAACTCCCTTCTCAGTGTCATCAGATAAGCCCCTCCCTCCTATCCTTTAGAAAACAACTTAAAACATGGTTGTGGGGTCAAGCAGTCGAACATCAGATGCAGAAATTGAGATTGATACTGAACTTATATTACTGACAATTAGAATCACAGAATCATAGAGTTGGAAGAGACCTCATGGGCCATCCAGTCCAACCCCCTGCCAAGAAGCAGGAAAATTGCATTCAAAGCACCCCCGACAGATGGCCATCCAGCCTCTGTTTAAAAGCTTCCAAAGAAGGAGTCTCCACCACACTCTGGGTTTGGTTTGACCTGGACTATGATTTAAATTTAAGTGGTTTTAAATGAATGTTTTAATAATTTAATGTTTTAATTACAGTTTTAATTGCAATTGTTATTTATAAATCTGTTTGATTTCATCAAATGGTTGCCTGTTGTAAGCTGCCCTGAGTCCCCCTAGGGGGCGAGAAGGACAGGATACAAATATGTGAAATAAATAAATATTAGTAATGTGCTCAAAAAGCACAAAATGTAGCCAATGAACTGATTAATAGCTGCAATAATGAAAATAAAAAGAACAATCACTTCTTTTGATTTAGTTCTTTGACAGGACTGAATAAGGGAACCACACACACCTATGTGTTTACTCATCTTCAAAACTTGTGATTTTGAAAATTGCTCATTATTTCATATGCTTAAATAAAATGTTTGAAATGTCAGATCTTGCAGGCACTTCAATTGGCAAGAAATGACTTACTAACACTTGGGGTTTGTTGCAATCCTACACATACACTGGAATTGAGGATCCACCGTGTGGCACCATGATGGAGAAAGCAGAGAGGATTGGGGTGTTTAAATTCTCCTGGGACTGATTAAGTTTTTACCTTTCTCCATTCTATTCAGAAAAAAATATTTTAAAAAATAGGAGTTAAGCTACATTACTTACATTGACCCATAAATAATTTGGCCCTTGTGTTTGCACCAACATTTCTGGACTTATACATAGAAGTTATAATGCTAAAATATTAGCCTTAGTTAGAAGAGAGGAGACCTGAATTTTACATATAAACAGAGGAAAGGTGCTCTGGACTCCTTGAAAAATAATCAATATGGTGTGTACAAGAATGGCTTTTAGACTATAACTACATTTACTGCCTGCAAAGAAAATGGCTGTTTTGACCTTTGTCCTCTCTTCAACATGAAAGATGAAAGTCACTCTGTCTCTTTTGCACATATATTTTAAAACAGAATGTAAGCATTGATTTTTTTTAAAAAAAAGTAGGGGGGAATTCATTGCAAATATCAACTAACTGCAGTTGTAGATGTTAATAGCACTGACTTTGCAGCACTTTCCCTCTTCTACAGACACCAAAAATCTTTGTAAATGTATATGAATTATGGGCCATATTAGTACATTTTAAAAATTAATCAAAGATATTTTTAAAAACTGCATAGCCTGCACATTCATAGTCAATGATTCATAAATCTGCTTTACTCTGTCTCTTATGTAATATATTATCCGATTTTAGATATCTTTGCTCAGCTGGTCAATATCATTCCCATTTTTATATATAGCATGTGGTAAAGATTTTCCCTAAGATCTATTAAAATCTACCATTTTTTTCCAAATTGTCCTTTGGTGACAGAATTATACAGCTTACAGATGGTGAGTCCCATCACATATCAATATATATAGAAGCCATATTTTGCTCCAAACACTCATTTCCAAGTGTACAGATTATGTATCTGAATCCTCAGACTACTCAACTGATATGGCTAAAATGCTTTCAATGATAACATCTCAACTTACTTGAAAGGTCTTTGACATGTAGACTTTACTCTTTTTTCATTTACTCACAGTTCTTTAGTATTCATCCATCATCTTAATCCTGATTCCATTTCTTTTAATAACATTGATTGGAATCATGTATCTATATATATAAATCTGTTAGGTTGGTTCAACCGGACAGCAAAACTCCACAACCCCCCAACGAAACTGTACCAAAATTGCCATGCCCATAACACAACCCACAAGGTACAAACATATCTACTCAAACTGAAAAACAACACAACAACACACTCACAAAACGGCAAAACAACAAAACTCAAAAAAACCCAACGAAACTTAACCAAAATTCCCATGCCCATAACACAACCCACAAGGTACAAACATATCTACTCAAAATGAAAAACAACACAACAACACACTCACAAAACGGCAAAACAACAAAACTCAAAAAAACCCAACGAAACTTAACCAAAATTCCCATGCCCATAACACAACCCACAAGGTACAAACATATCTACTCAAAATGAAAAACAACACAACAACACACTCACAAAACGGCAAAACAACTGAGCATGCGCATTGGTGCCCAGCCGCAAGTTCCCTGGCGTGCCCACACAGTCTTCCGGCCAACGTTCCCTCTGCGGAAGCCATGCCCACTCCAAGCCCCACCGTGCCGCTTCCCACACACCCCCCCCTGCTGCACGCACACACAACCCCACGCTCAATCACTCCCCCGCCGCACACACACATGCAACCCCACGCTCCATCACTTCCCCCACCGCCACACACACACGCGCAACCCCACTCCCCCCGCTGCCGCACACACACGCGCAACCCCACGCTCCATCACTCCCCCCGCCGCCGCACACACACACACAACCCCACGCTCCATCACTCCCCTGCCCAATCTTACCTCCTTTTACTTCATGCCACCTCCAAACCCCACCCCGCCCCTTCCCGCCCTGTCAAAATCCAGGAAAGACAGGAAGGAAGGAAAGAAGGAAGAAAGAGAAAGGGAGATAAAGAAAAGGGGGAAGGAAGGAAAGTTAGAGAAAGAAGGAAGAAGAAAAGGAAAGAAAAGGAAAGATGGAAGGAAAGAAAAGAGAGACAGCAGAAGAGAAAGAAAAAGGGGGAAGGAAGGAAAGAGGTAGAGAAGGAAGAAATGAGAGACAGAGGGAGGGAAAGAAAAAGGGGGAAGGAAGGACGGAGAGAAGGAAAGGAAAAAGGGAATAAAGGAAGGAAAGAGGGAGTGAAGGAAGGGCGAAGATGTAGAGAAAGAGGGAGGGAAGGAAAGAAGAAAAGAGAGAAGGAAGAAAAGAGACCAGAAGAGAAAGAAAAAGGGGGAAGGAAAGAAGGAGAGAAGGAAAGAAAAAAGGGAATGAAGGAAGGAAAGAGGGAATGAAGGAAGAGGGAAGATGTAGAGAAAGAGGGAGGGAAAGAAAGAAGGAAAGAGAGAAGGAAGAAAAGAGACCAGAAGAGAAAGAAAAAGGGGGAAGGAAGGAAAGAGATAGAGAAGGAGGAGAGAAGGAAAGATGGGAGGGAAGGAAAGAAGGAGGGAAGGAAGGAGAGAAAGAGGGAAGGTTGGCCACAGCAACGCGTGTAGGGTAAAGGTTGTTATTTCTATGATTATTATGATGCTATTATTCCTATGAGACCCTTTTAGGGGGAATGGGAGAGGTGTCAGGTCCCAGAGGCAATGCATTGCATTATTGTTATTGTTATGATGGTGGTGAAATAACGGGAAATAAAAAGAAAAAGAAGGAAGCAAACAGGGAGGGAAGAAAGGCAAAGGAAGAAAGGGGGAGGGAATGAAGGAAAGAGAAGGATGAAACCAAGTAGTGAAAGAAGGAAAGAAAGAAAGAGGTAGAGAAGGAAGAAAGGAGAGAAAGGGGGAGGAAAAGGGGGAAGGAATAGGTAGGTACCTCTCTTTCATAATAGTCCAGATATCTACCTCAACTTTGATAAGTTTTACTATAGGCCACAGCAACGCGTGGCAGGGCACAGCTAGTCAGCTTATATTTTACTAAGGGTGCTTCCAGACAGTGCCAAACTCTGTGCCAAAGCAGGTTTAAGAAACTTGTTTTGGCAAAGATTCCTATCCCCAGTCTCCCCGAAAACCCCAGGCTTTCCCGGGGGATGGGGGTGGTGGCGGCTATATGCCATCCCAATAACAATCGGGGTGGCTTGCAGCCACCCCAAGGCCCTCCAAAACAACCCTTAACACTTTTAAAAACTTACCTGGACTCCATTAAGGTCTTCCTCTCTTCTGGTCTCTTTTCTTCCTTCTCTCTTTCCTTCTTTCCTTCCCTCCCTCTTTCTCTACATCTTCGCCCTTCCTTCACTCACTTTCGCATGAGGAAATGATGCGCCAGGAGAGGGGGGTCCCACCCCCCCCCCCAATCTCCTGGATTACACAAGGTGGACCCTAATTGCAGGCAGGTAAGTTTTTCAAAGTGTTAAGGGTTGTTTTGGGGACTGGGGGGAGGGGTTGGATGCCATTCTGGACTTTTGGAAGCCCAAAAGGTTTGGGATGGCAAATGGGGCTTAATAATAATAATAATAATAATAATAATAATAATAATAATACTTTATTTGTACCCCGCTACCATTTCCCCAAGGGACTCGGTGCGGCTTACATGAGGCCGAGCCCAAACACAACAATACAGGCAATAATCACAACAATACAAGCAATTAAAATAATAAATGATAAACATATAACATTATCAATAGGACAGCATACAGTTAAAACTGTGGGAAGGCCAAATGTAAAAATTAAAATTGGAATAGTGCTGAGGCATGGACGAAAAGGTAATAGTGGCGTTTGTGGAAGAGCAGACCTAAAAGTATAAAGTGCTTTGGTGGGAAAAAGTGCTATGGGACCATTATTCCGGGAAGGCACACTGGAACAACCACGTCTTCAAGCTCCTCCTGAAGACTGCCAGAGTTGGGGCCTGACTGATGTTCTTAAGGAGTGAGTTCCAGAGTTGAGGGGCCACCACCGAAAAGGCCCTCTCTCTCGTCCCCACCAATCGCGCCTTCGATGCTGGTGGGATCGAGAGCAGGGCCTCTCCAGATGAATGAAGAGATCGTGTGGGTTCGTATACAGAGATGCGGTCACGCAGATAGGCGGGTCCCAAACCGTTCAGGGCTTTGAATGTAAGAACCTGCACCTTGAATTGGGTCCAGTAGATGAATGGCAGCCAGTGGAGCTCCTTGAACAGGAGGGTTGATGGCCCCCTGTAAGGAGCCCCAGTTAACAACCTGGCTACCGCCCGTTGGATCATCTGAAATTTCCGGGCCGTTTTCAAGGGCAGCCCTACGTAGAGTGCATTGCAGTAGTCCAGTCTAGAGGTGACTAAGGCGTGGACCACCCTGGCCTACCCAGTAGTGAGTCCCCACAGGCCCAATACTCCATTAGACCTAGTTTTTCAGGGAGGCCTGGATCTAATGGGGTATTTGATTAATTTGGAATAACCAAGGTTATTCCAAATTAATTCGTTTTATTGGGGTTGGTTGGATGCCCCTCGGTAAAAACCCAGACAGGGTCTGTCTAGATCAGGGGTCCCCAAACTTTTTAAACAGAGGGCCAGGTCACAGTCCCTCAAACTGTTGGAGGGCCAGATTATAATTTGAAAAAACAAACAGCAATGAATTCCTATGCATACCGCACATATCTTATTTGTAGTGCAAAAAACACTTGTATACAATAATTAAAATGAAATTTTTTAACAAATATAAACTTATTAGTATTGTAATAGGAAATGTGGGCCTGCTTTTGGCTGATGAGATAGGATTGTTGTTGTTGTTGTTGTTGTTGTTGTGTGCTTTCAAGTCATTTCAGATTTATGTTGACCCTAAGCAAGGGCCAGGTAAATGACCTTGGAGGGCCGTATGCGGCCCCCGGGCTTTAGTTTGAGGACCCCTGGTCTAGATGGTCCCTAAGTAGCTTTTCCTAGCTCAGTTCTTCCAAATCAGATGGAAAGATTCAACTATGTTCTGATCATTGGCATAATGGATCTCTTTTTCTCCTGTAAGTGATGCCTTGTTAAATAAGTTGGGGATATTCATGGAAATAGTCAAAACTATGACTTAAGGTGTACTGTAAAATTAATGCAGGATGGCACCACTTGAATTGCCATGCCTCAATGCTGTAGAGTCAGGAGAGTTGTAGTTTTACAAGGTTGTTAGCCTTCTCTGCCAAATAATGCTGGTGCTTCACCAAAGTATGCATCCCATGATTTCATAGCATCAAGCCGTGGTAGTTAAGGTGGCGTTAAATTGCTTTAATTGTATAGTGTATATGCCCCCTAAGTATTGATGATGAATATTACATACTTAGCTAAGTATAATCTGATTGTGTTTCCATTCTTATGCTTAACAGGTAATCCAAATGGCATTTCTGAGACCTCTTGCTCCCTCTTTTTTAAACTTAGGAATATTTCCAGTAGCAGCTCAAAGAGTATTCTCCAATGTTCCTACCACCTCTTTAAACTTCAAAAAGCCGAATAGTGTGCCTCACAACCCCTCACTTGTTTTATGGCAAATTTTAGCCTAGGCATATATTTAATACCTTGACAAACATACATAGATTCACATCAGACATGTAGCTGGGGGGGGGGGGGGGGTGAGGGGCTTCAGCCCCCCCCCCCCCCCGAAATTCTCATGGTGGTTCGTGAAAAGACCTTACTGGTGCATTATTTAAACTGTTATGTTTATTCATATCATAATCTGATCACCATACTCAATATATCCCATATGCATGGGGGTATTAGGGTAACGATACAAAAAGTTTGCTAGGGTAGACCCTCTTTCACTCAGACTCAGCCCCCCCCCCCCGAATCGAAATCCTGGCTACGGGCCTGATTCAAATTCCAAACTATGCAGTGAGTATAAAAGTGAGTTGTGATAGTGCAAGCCTCATTTGGGACATCATAATTCACTAATAGGATGGTAACAAGTACTTTTGGTTGTCAAATTTTACTGCTAAATTTCAAGTTAAAATTCTCAGTGAGTCACTCAGTTATAGAAAAAAAATGTGGTAGCGGTGTCATTTTGAAATTTGTGTTTAACATTTTTCCGAGATATACATGGATCTGCTTCCAGAAATACTTTACTTTGCTGCAAGTGCACCATGTGTGGCAGAATGTTCCTTTTTCTTTCCCACATTTCCAATATCTGTTGGAGCAATTATACATCTTAGCTAGTCTTTCTGGAGAGAGTTACCATTGCAGGTGCATTTTATAAACATTTTCTTTTAGGTTTTGACATGCAGTGTATTTCATTTTTCTCTTGCATGTCTTTTCCCACTGGGACATTTTTATCTTTTGGCCTATTATGGTTTGGAATTTTATTCTAACAGGGCAACAACCAAATTCCAACTCCCAACTTATCTTGTAAGCAAAACACACATCTCTCTGCAACAAGGCTATTTCCATGTTGTTGGAGAGTGGGAAGAAGACTGGAAATCCATCCAGCTATTTTTCTGGTCCTAGCCATCGCAGAATGTACAGCTATAGGAAAATAGCTGGATGAGTCCCTACTCATCCCCCAGTTCTCTGATAAAACAGAAATGATGGTGTTGGGTGTGTGTGCTGCTTACAAGGTGAGCTTTTGGGAGTAATGGTACTCAAAAGACAGTGTTCTTCAGTACTAAGAATGCAATCCTATGAAGCCAACATAAAAGAATGGAAGGACCAAAGAAAAAAAGTTGGGGGGTTTTCTTAAATGGTGGTCTCAATGTCAGGCTTGTCACCAGGTAGCACCTAAACTGACGCAATTAATAATGTAAGGAGGAGCTGATTGACTTAAGTGAAGTCGTCTTTGCTACATAAACCCACCAAGATCTATAGAATAAGAAAAAAGAGGAAGGTAAGGACAGAATGAAATGCTATTTTTTTCCTATGGACATGCTCTTGCTTTCCATTCTGCTCTTGTAACAATTACTGTACTAGCCTCTCTGACAGAGTCAATAAATTGATCGGGATCTGATGCAGCTGCAAGGCAGGCTAATCCAATACACCATTATCTGCAGTAGAGGTTAGGGGGGGAGGTGAAAGTGGAGAGCAGGAAGTCAGAAAAGAAGAAAAATAAAGATAGAAAAATTCATAATTCAGTTTCGAGCCTTTATGTACATTCGGCACATCTATGAAGGTATGTGCTAGAAGAGAACTGGCTTCATGTGAGAACATTTTAAGCTAAAACTGGGTATCTATAAAACTCTGTAGTTTATCAGAGATCCAAAGAAGAACTATGATGTTGTCTGAGTCCCATCTCTCAACCAGATACAAATAGTCATATGAGCCAATACCAGAAAAGAAAGTCAAGAGGGAAAGCAGACTACCAGTTGATTACTTCCATGTTATCCTTCACTTGTCCTTTAATGTATGATCTCTAAATTACAGCGGAGAAGAAGTAAAATTGAAGTTCGGGTAGACAACATGACAGCTGACACAGGCAAATCACTAAAAGAGAGGTGAAAAATGAAGGTAGGTAAATGGATCCATAATAACAAAACTACATATTATGTGAAGAGATTGGGCTCTAATTGTCATCTAAGTATCTTCAGAACGGTCTGCATGGTCAATGGGCATAGCTGGGGATAACTGCTAACTATCTATACCTTGTTTCTGGAAAAACACACACCCCTCTAATTAACCTCAGTGGGAACAAGGCAATCTGAAGGGCATGGAAGTGGCAAACACCCCTATACTCTCCCCTCATTAAGAGACCCTGGTTTTACTATAACATTTACCTCCTTCACTCCTTTTCCAGCTTCGTCTTTCATTAGAATAACTATATGTTCCACAACTGGGCTTCATTCATCCTAGTTTTCCAAGAGACTAACTTCTCTATCAAAGACTGCTATCTAACTTTCTTGTTGTTCTCCAGCTGGTTGGTCTGACATTGATTTATAGTGTTGTAGAAGGGAGTGGCTCTAAAGGCAGAAAGCCAGGTAAGTTTTGTAATTTCATATTGAGGAGGATACCAAGATCAGCTATTTCTACGTGTATTTATATAATGATGTCATGTATTTGTGGACTGAGCATTTCAAACATAATTGTGATTAAAACTTGATAGTGCAGAATTCCTATAAAATATTTTTTATTAAAGAAGTATACCAAGCCTGTGGAGAGTTACACAGAATTTTAATCTCTATACACATTCATAACCTTTTCTCCTTTACTAGCTTTCTTAGTCTGACACTTATAAAAATAAAAATGTTTGCAAAAATGTAAGGGATGGGAAAGAAAAAAGAGTGTCTTAAAAATTAATCATTTTTGAAAAATAAACAGATAATATGCAGTAGTATCTTGTATAACATTGACATGCTATATAGCCCCATAACTATGGTGTTACATAGTGGATACCGGATAGACTCCTCTCAAATCCTGCCACTGGTAGCCAATAGTATTAATAGGGACACATTCCCCTACCAATTGAGAAGCAGCTGCCTAATATTCCCACGCTCTCCCACAAGTAATCTCCAGTACAACAGGCAGAAAAACGATCTGCTACAAATCTCTCTTTTCCTGTAGATCATGTGCAAGCGGAGTACTGGGGCTGTCAGGCTAATGCTTCTTGATCTACAGGGAACTACACCTCTACAGATCCCAGGGGTTTGGGGCACTTTCCTGGTCCCTAAATAGCCCCTAAACTAGGGATGAACACATTGCAGTTACATATCCATAACTGTCAGATTACGTATATGTAATTGTCCAACATGATCCTCTTGGGGACACTTAGTGGAACTGGATTCAAAAATCCATCTTTGTTGTGAACTTTGTTGTCATTCATTCTGATGAGCTCTTTAAGCAGAGTGCACAAAAATAGATTCTAAAATAAGCCAAATGCCCAGCTAGGTATATTGGGAAGAAAATGAAAGATCTCCCTCCTTGAGAGTTACTCAAGCATTTGAAGGTTTTGGCTCCCTTTGAACCCTTTGAGATATCCTAAAGATTGAAAAGGACACAAGATAGTAATAAATTCCTATGAATCTTGATTTTTTTTTATACACATGGTCGCTATTATTTTTCTTTTTCTTTTTCTTTTTCTTTCTTTTTTTTTTTTTTTTGCTATTCTGTCTCTGGTATAATTTTTATGTTAAAGTAATGCCCAGCAGTGTATCTACTTCCATGACAAGGCTTTTTTTCAAGGATGGTTGTGATGAGTTTTTTTTTCTTTTCAGCCTTTTCCTCCCTATAATGTCTAAGCAAATATAGGCAAAACTAGACATAATGAATGTCTAATGAAATGTTCATTCTTCTTCTGGATCTTAAAAAACTTGAGAAAATATAAGCTTGGTCATGTGACTCAGCACAGGATCCACAACTAACAGAAGCCAATACACCAAAATGCTAGAAAAAGAAGGGAATTCTCAGTGTGTTTTGGCAAAGACATAGTAGTGTGTGAATCACTGAAGAGTAGTAGTGTGTGAATCACTGTTTCATATGGAAGTCAGTGTGGGAAAAGGGGCCAAGGAAGTGTTTTTGCACTACAGACATCAATGGAGCAAATAGTTCAGGGAACTAATGGTAATACAGGAATCTGCCATTTCTTGCCAAAGTAGTTGCAAAATAGCCAATATCACATGCAAGTAAGTGTATGCTTTAGTATTGGATGTCAAGGCAGAAAATACTGAATATTATTGCTGGGAGAATATATCTATGAGATATTACTTCCTTTGTGGAAAAAAGAGCACCTGTATATCATGAGTAATGTACATTTTTTATTTATTTTTATCCTGCTTTTCTCTCAATATAGGTGATCAAAAGCAAACAGCAATACTGTGAACATGTCCTAAAATCTAATATGTTTTATTCTTTTCACAAAAAACACACCCTTTTCAATTTGGCATGGTGTTGTGTCTGGGAAGAGAAATTTTTGTTCACATGCAAAGTCAACAATCATGAACGACAAAGTTCTAAGAAAGTACATCGAGATCCAGGATAGGGTTGCCAGCTAAAATAAGGGATTAAGTTGCTTTCACTTTATTACTAATGTAGAAGAGAGAATCTCAGGAGGCAATGCTTGCATGACATGGAATATCTGCTGAACTTCCTCTTCTACACAGCCATTAAAGGAACAGGAGCTTTGTCTATTATTTCACCTGGATCAACTTTAGGGCAGGGAATTCTCCAGACATTCTAGGGGTTCCATCCCTAATGTTGTTGTCAGTGAGTGTTTTATGGGAGAAATCAATATGTTCATTTGGGGAAGTTACAACCATGAATCTAAAAAGACAGATGGGACAGTTTTATAGGATTTCGCCTTGTGCTACTGTAGTGCAGCACATGGAACCAAATTAAACAACAAATGGTTAAGCCCAGACCAATGCAAATAAAGGTGGTCATGTCTACTCCTGGTTAATAAAAAAGATTAAAATGAAAGCAAGTATAGTAGAAATTAGATCCCATTAAATCAATATGATTTTCTTCCGTGCAAATAAAAGTGAGTCAGTGGGCACCTATTTCTAAGTGAGTGTGCACAAGATTGCTGAAGTGTACAGTTGTGCACAGCTTGTCTTATACTATTTCTTAATGATAATATTTGCAGCTACTATAGTAATGCTATAGTTTAACTATAAAAGTGTTTTTACATTTTCCCCCACATCTGCTAAACGGGAGGAACTTGAAGTGAAACTGTACTGTAGAGAAGCAGGCAAGCAAGTTGCTTTTTGCTGCTCAACCAATGGAAACAGACCCAGAAGAGTTAAAATATTCTCTGAGCTGCTGGTGTACTTTCTGTGACCTTGTTCAGTGCAGAAATCCAACACAGTTTAACCACTTCTATCTATGTTGCTATAAAGGAGAGCCTTTGCCAAAGAGTGCAAATGGAGACATCAGCAAGAAAACAGAGAACGCTCTCACAGTCTGAGTCCTGAAAAAATATTGATTTCATTACCGAGGATAAGTTCACACAATTTTTGAACATGCTATAACTTGCAGTTTTTGTGAAATGAACTGCAGCTACTCTGTGACTGCCTTCTTACTTGCTTGTGAAAAGGTATTTCTCAGTTTTGCCATTCTTACTTATCACATATTAAGAAAACTCTGGCAGTAAGTCAGGGATAACACCTTTACACTAACAAGTGTTCTCTATATTCCATGTTTATAACATAGAATACGATTGGTCTTCAAGCGAGTCACCATCGTGATAGGTCATGTAGTTTTAGCTGGATTCTAGGCACTATCAAGTGTCCATTTGCACCATTAGCTGGCTCAAATTCCAAATTTTCATTTTTTAAAAATAAGTAAGCCTCTGGTCCTTTTGAAAATCATGCTATAAGACTGTTTTTATTTGTGTTTTGCTTTGCATGAAACACACCCATTACAACTTTTCAATGTTTAGCCAATACATGAAGTCTCATGGAGTTATAGAACATTAAATCCTAGATTGTCCCATTTCCAATTATCTGTATAAATGTTGCAATTTTGAAGAAATGTTGACTGTTTGAAGAGAGTTGGGGTCTGTTTTTACAAAGCTGCCTGTGACGACACATAGAAAGAATGGAGCTGAATCATAACATACCATCATATAGGGTTAACATATACCCTCTTCCTGGTTGGGTTTCTTTTTTCTTTTCTTTTTTTTTGTGGTACGATTTCTGTTTTAACTGATGTTTTAAATATCCAGGTGTTCTTAACTTGAGATTCAAATGGAAAATTAAAGGTTTTTAGAAAGAAGTAACAGAGGACTCAGTCCTCTATAAGCTCAGTTTCCTAGAGCGGTAGGAAATGTTAATGATGGGGAAGGATAAGAATGGTGCACCTTTTCTTTTCCAGAAATTAAAAAAATATTCTTATGTGGAAAATGAAAGCAGGTTGGTGAAGAGCAGTAGGAGAAGGATTAGGAGAGATGGATGGAGGCCTGTTCTTATTTACAGGAGAAAAGAATGGAGAAGACACTCTTGGCATGGCTAGGTGGCAGTGGCTGAAATGTCTTCTGTATGGAAAGAGCCTTGGATGGGTCACGAGAATTAACTAGATATGGGGCAGGTGCCTGTTTTGGGGGTTTACATGAAGGACAGAATGATTGAGAAATATTATAGGATGTTGGAGTGCCAGAGGAGCCATGAGTAGTGAGAAATAGAATCTCAAAAGTGGGGAAGAGATGGAAGATAGAGCTTCTTCTTATTGGAAAGGCAAACAATGGGAAGTATGGGCAGTGAGAGATGACCGCCCCCCTCCCCAACCTCCCCATTCTTGGAATGGGTGTGGAATGCCTTTGAGTTCCCTAGAGGTGAGGAGAGCATAAGCTAGTGCATGGAAGAGAAGGAAGCATAGTATGTATGCAGATTTGTATATTTATTACAGATTCACCCTGTTCACCAACAAAATGCTACTCATACCAGCAATGAGGTAGATGGTAAGAAACTTTTATGTTTGCCCGTCTTTATATGCAAACTGTCCTGAGTGTCCCTTGCGGGAGAGAGGGCAGTCTAGAATAATAATAATAATAATAATAATAATTATTATTATTATTATTATTATTATTATTATTTTAAGGAAAAAGGGTAATATGTCCTCATGAGACTGGGATATTAATTAGTATTAAAATAGATGTCAGGAAACCACTGTCTGCATTCAACTTACAATTCAATGGACTGGAGTTTGAAGCTCTTGAGCCCAGTTCATTACCTCTTTCTGGTTCCTGGCCAGCATCAGGTTATATTACAAATATTCCCTCCACCGTTCACATGGTTATCTACTCAACTTGGTTTTAGGCAATATAATTCCTCCTTTGTTCCCTAATGACCATAGTTAAAACTGAACTTGTCACTTCATTGCCATATTCACACATTTCACATTTCTATGAATACACACATACAGCATGCTGTTAAGATCAGCTCCTATGCACTTCACTCCATGCATCTGAGAAAACAGATATAGTCTATGAAAAGCTTATGCTACTAACTTCTTTCTGAAAGTTAGTTTCTCAAGTGCTACAAGATTTCTTTGCACTTCCTTGATGTATTGGATTTGCATATTGCATAAACACCCATTAAATGCAAATAAACACCTCTGGGGTTGGAGAGCTGTAGTATGACACCCCACCGCATATGAATGGATCTGTGAACACACTACAGGGTCCAGAATTAGGTCCAGTTCCCCAAAAGAAAGAGTGCCAGGTGGCTAATTCAAATACAAATGTAAGGTTGTTGGTTAGTGCTACAGTTTGTGTTAAGTTATAATATAATGTTATTAGAGTTAAAGAAGAACTTCACTGCAAGAAATAGTTATCTGTAACTAATTGCTTCCAACTCTGCTCACAGCTGGTTATGCAACAGTATGTGCACTCTCCCATTCCATTTCCACCAGTACTCAACTGTGTGAAAAAATAAATGTCTGACCAGGCCTATATAGTAGCTATTGGATGTATGCAACTAGAAACACAATAAGGATGCAGTTTATTTTGGAACGGATTCTTCTAGTATGTCACATCTGTGTGCTGTTTAGGCCATGCTTCATATTGTTCCAATTTTATGGAGGAGGAACACAATTAAATCCCATTTTAAGTTTTCATGCTAAATTAGTATTTTGAAATTATAATTGCCAAATGATAATGCTTCTTGTTCTTGACCTTTCAAAGACTGTGCTGTAACCATGAAAACATGCTAAATAAAAGCTATAGTTGTCCTAAACATAAGTTTCTCTGGTTAATTCTTTCCGTCCTCATGATGATGGGAAATTAAGCACAGCCTTAATATTTTTTAACATCTGCTTCAAATTAGCTGCTAACAAAACTGCCAACAATTATTTTCTTAAGTGACATTGGAAATTTGAAATGGCTTGGGAAAAGCACATTCAGAACGTGTCCCTGTCTAAGACGACAAAGTGTTTTGGTCAAGCTTCTGATTCAAATATTTCACAAAGTCTGTATAAGGTGAAGGTAGAGTTATCCCAATATCAGTGAGATCAAATTAGTGTTGGATGAATTTAAGATGCTCTTCGTGGTTTCTCACTTTTATGTTCCATCTGATGTAAAAAACAAAACAAAAACCAAGGGTGCATTCAGACTGATGAAAAAGACTAGAAAGTCTCAAATTTTGTTCCTGTTCTTTCTGATATTTTTTGGAGATACACACACATTGTTGTTGTCCAAGAATATTTTTAGTAGGTGCCTGATACAATTAGATATTTTTTTATATCAGCTTGACAGACCCGTTCATTTTAATTCAGTATAAAATCAGGAAGCATAAGACCAAAATATGGAACTTTTCACTCAGTCTGGATGCACTCCAATGGCATTATCTTCCTTTTCTTAATATCAGTGAGAAAACTTGGTATGTGCCCCCCCCCCCCCAAATGTCTTCTGGCCTATGTAGAGAAATAGGATGTATTCCAACATGTTTTCATTCAGTTTCCTATCACTGTTCCTCATCATGTCTGAATCACTTGATCTCATATGTTATTGCAACTGATCTAATGAGCAAGAATCGAAAATTCAAAATGGTGTTCAGTTCAAAAGAGCTTTAGATTATTGTAAGGGAATGCTTTGTCGTCATGTATAATATGAATGTTGGACAACCAAACCAGGATTAAAGCATAGATAAAGGCTTCTTCATCCCAAGTCTATATTCCAATGTTGATTGGGTCTCCATGAAACTTCTTTTTAAAATCCTGTTAGCTAGGGCTAAGTGGTGAATTTAGTCTGGTACTGCTTCACCACTCCAAAAAACCAAACCAAATATACAATAACTTCAAATAACTCCCTTACAATACACCAGTAGTATTTTATATAATAAAAAACAAGGCAAATTTTAAATAGCAAACAGAGAAAATATAGAAGACAAACTCATACAAATCAATGGTGCACCCATGGCTTGAACATTATGTAGTTCTGACTGTGCTATTAACACAAAGCATTGTGTGAGTTGAAAATGCTGAAAATGAATGTCTGCATAGGACCATTATGCTGTCGAAGCTAGACAAGTCTGAACAAGTAGAAGGGAGTTGTAATGGGCACTCTTAAGTACTGACATTGAATATTTCAAAGGGATAGCCATGGCCTATCAAGCATATATTCTGAAAATATGAATCATATCATGTCTACTGAAAAATAAGTCCAATTGAATTATTAGGGACTTACTCTCAAATAAGTATGTTTAGCATTGTAGCCTCTGACACTCTTGGTCCAAAAATAAAATGCTTCATGCTGTATGATAAAAATGATGAATTGCATTTATTCACATAGTTAGCATCTTTAACTCTGTATTATCTTTTTTACTTCCCCTCACTAGAAATGAGATTAATGTGGCCCTGCAGGTTTTACTGGACTACAACTCCAAACAGTCCTAGCCAGCATAGCCAATGATAAGGAATGCAGGGAGTTGAGGTACAACATATCTGAAGGGCCACATTATTCCCAACCTTTCCCCTTCCATTAACAGAATATTATCATAGGAAGCCAGCTGTATAAAGATATCTGCCAAGTTAGCTAGCTGAATTCAAACTAGTAAGGAAGTTGCATATCAAGTTCTAGCTGATCAAGTGTGTGTGTAAGTATCCTATAATACACTTTTTTGATTTCATACAGACTCTAAATATTACTGTTGTATGGTAGAATATTAGAAAACATTAGAGACCACGTTTCTGGAGAGATGCATGTACAAGGAGCTGTTGGTGAAATTTTTTTTATTGCTGCGTAAGTGTCACATCAGCTGCAATACAGATGCTTTGTCTTATAATTTATGGTTTCTCTTTAGTGGAGAAATCATGACTATAACAGCAAGCACTGTAATATAAACTTCTGCCCTACTCTAAATCCATTGTTCTATTTCCTCTAATGCATTCTTGATCTCCTTGGTTAGAACTGTCCGATATAACATTATTCCCCTATGTAATCAAGTATAAATGCAATTTATTTTAGTATCACCTCTAATCAACTGGGGTAGTAGAAAAACATTCATTTCAGTCTTAGGAATATTTAATCAATAATATATTTGAATTTGTGAATTTAAATTTATTCCAATTCTCATTAAAAAATGTTTTGGAAATCAATCCAAACCAAAAATATCCAAAGACAAAAGTTAGTGTGCCCTAGTGTTAAAACTGTTGTTGTACCTCTAACTGGGCCCTGGTGGCACAACAGGTCAAATCACTGAGCTGCTGAACTTGCTGACCAAAAAGCTGGGGGTTCGAATCTGGGGAGCGGGGTGAACTCCCGCTGTTAGGCCCAGCTTCTGTCAACCCAGCAGTTTGAAAACATGCAAGTGTGAGTAGATTAATAGGTATCGCGTCTGCAGGAAGGTAACAGCGTTCCATGCAGTCATGCTGGCCACATGACTTTGGAGGCATATATGGACAACACCAGCTCTTTGGCTTAGAAATGGAGTGAGCAACCCCCCCCCCCCCCCCCGAGTCGAACATGACTAGATAATCGCAGAGGAAACCTTTACCTCTAACTATGATGGTTATTTTATAAATACATTTGCTGTGTTTTCATTCCCTTTGTAACTTTGTCTGCCCCTTTTCTTGTGATGTCTAAACTGCATTTCTGAATGCACGACTAAAGTTTTTAACATGCTGCAATGCTAGAAATTTGGGGCATGAAGGAAAATTAATGGGAGGGAAAGCAATGCCCTTATTTCCCCTTATTTCTTGAAGCTCTCTTTTTGAGTAAGACCATGTGACATCAATGTACAAAACTGAACTTAAAAAAACATGTTGATGATACTAATTTGCAAAGTAAGGCTTACCAAAAAAAAAGCCTTTGACCATTCATGAGATCTCCCCAATAAAGTTCATATTTAAAAAGGCTTTACTAACTAGAACAAAACAGAGACATAATGATTCATGGGCACTGTGTACTAAAAGCTGTTCCAAAACAAATTTAAAAGTTGAAAATGGGGAGCTATTCTCTAAGGTCCCATAGAGGACTGATGTAGCTCCTCAGTTCTCTGTTCTATAGGAAATAATTGCAGATATCTGAAGTACAGGAGTAAAAATAATGGGTTTTTTTTCTAGGTACAAAGAACAAAAAGCACTGTTGTCACAACATCCTGGAACAAATACAAACATATACTCGGAATGACATTTCACCATTGACACTCAGACTATGAGAATGAGCTGACTGGTGGAGAAATGCAAGTTAAGTGCCAAAGCAACGTGAAAATACACCAGAGAATTAACAAGCAGCACATCAAAGAGCAGTAGATGAAAGCTTCCCACCTGTGTCTGTTGAGGGATATTTACAAAGCTTGGATCCCGTGGTCCAACACTGACGAATCGGTTTGCAGGGGAGGTGCTGGGTGTCGAGTAGGCTGTGAAGGGAAGGGATACATGCGTTCAGGAAGCAGCACTAGATCACGGACAAACAACATCAAAAAAACAACAAAGCCACCTAAACAGATGCTGATGCTGAAACATATAATGGAGTCATGTTGTCAGGACTTGGAACAACTGGATTTTAAATGATGGAGATAATCAATGTGGACATAATTAGGTAAGAGAAAATGGTCTCTCTTTTCAACACAAAGTGAGATGATGTCATACATCTGGACTAAGGCATGTCAACTTCAATAAAAATACTTTTACCTGTGGGACAAGTAATTTATAGCAATCATTTACTCCACTCATTCACAGGAACAAAGATATGATCTTCACTGATGCTAAATTGATTTGCATGCATTTTATGGCAATCAGTTCATTGTTCCAGATCAGAACTCAGGGTATGAATCCAAGGCTGACAAATCCCTCATCATTTTATTATGGATTTGTTCAGTAAAAATGATACAGTAACAGAACATAATGGGGTGCTGTGCATTTGGTAGGTGAAAAACTATATCAATAAGTTGATATTTATATAAAAGCATTGGCCGTGATTAAGTGGCTCCTATGTTACTGAGCAACATGGTCCATTAATTCCATTTGTTCTAGCTAGAAATCTGGAGGATCACCATTAAATGGTATATGAAAAACTAAACTAGAACCCTTCAAAATATACTTGTATTAAGAAAAACCATACTGAGCGGCATAGAGACTTATGCTGGCTAAGGGAGGCAGCAGGCAAATGTATCTTTTTCTTGTTGCCAACAGTTCAGTTTTTGTTTTTTCCTCTCAATTCATTTCAATGGAACATAGCTGTATTATCTCCATGCTGATGTTACTGAATGGCCTAATCCTAGGGAATGAATGGAAATGCTGTCTCTGATACAGTCTTGGAAGACCTTCCACTGGCAAAACATCACCAGAGCTATGCCTATGGAGTTTTCTGTTGGTATACCAAGGACCTCATCTTTGCCAGGGGAATTCTTTTGTCTAACATAACTCACTTTAATTAGTAGATCTGAAAAACAGGATTGTTTAGAAATAAATGATCTTAATTTTGACCTAGCATTTCTTCACTGTTGTTTTTAGACCTTCTCACACTTGGAATGCAAGTGTCCAGTACATTTCTCAGTAGAGTTTTTGCAGACATCAATTCACTGTGCAAAATGAGAACAAGCTATATTTCTTAGAACAATTACAAACCTTAATTTGATTTATATGACAAATTCATTTTTTCCTTTGAAAAAAGTATACATGAGTAAAAAAAAAACAACCCTCCAGTCAATGAAGATCAGGACCTTGTTTGTTGCATCATTTTCTTACTAACAGAATTACTGATATCAGTAAAATAGTGATCAATCATCCTAAATCAATGGACAAAGTCTCAACAAAATCTAGTTTATCTCCCCCACCTCCACAACTCCATAGTTAGGCCACTCTTTTGTTAGATTACTAACATAGAGTAACTGTGAGACTGCCATCAATATGCATGATAGTCAACAAACGATTACTGGAAAAATGGTCAACTATTCGTGTCTTATGAAAGAATTAAATTCCAGTAGGATTATGTGCTAAGGGTATGAAAATCAACACAAACATTGTTGCACTTTTCCCAATATCAAGCAGGAGAAGAAAACACATAAAATATGCCAGCTCTGAGAAACCTTTTCCTCCAATGCCCTACTTCCTTCACTGATTCTATGCTCGCAACCACAACCTCCTAGATTGGTATAATTATGCTGATATAGTACACCAAAAAGATTACAAAATGCTGCTTAGGATCATAACGACCCACCATTTTATCTCAGAAAGATAAACCAACAGATGTATAAGGTAGTTTCCTATGTTCTTACATATACAGGAAAGAAGGATTGTGTGGATCTGAGCAGCACAAGAAAAACAACTGTTGTGAAGAGTGAAAGAACTGGTTGCATTACTATGTTCCTGGACAGTGGTTCCAACCTTTGGTACTACAGGTGTTTGGGACTTCAACTCCCAGAAACCTCAGCCAGCTTGGCCAACTGTCAGGAATTCTGGGTACCAAAATGCAAAAGCGCCTGAAGGATAAAAGGTTGAGAACTTTTAGAAGCATCCAGCAGTTATTCCCAAATGTTGGTTCTCCAGTTATTTTGGACCTTGGCTCCTTGGAAACTCTAGCCAGCTTGGGCAATTGTCAGGAATTCTAAGAGCTGAAGTTCAAAACACTTGGAGAACCAAAGTTTGGAAACCACTAGCATATAGCATGAAGTGTTTCCAAGATAGTCCTGAGTTTAACTGCACTACCTAAGAAGTTAATAAACTTGTAACTGCATAAACCAAGTGGAGTGGAGGTGTGGGATAAGCATTCCCCTACTTCCTCTAATGCAGTGGTTTCCAACCTTTTTTTTTTTTTTTTGACAAGGGACCACTTTTTAACATTAGTAACAAAAGGATTATAAATTTGTTTTTGGTCAATTTTAGTTTCAGTTTAGTTATCTGGGGTGCTGATTCAGAAATGTACATTGGATAGACCACGACAGCTCTAGTTTCTGATAAAGATATGCTATCCAGTTGTCTGTTTACCCACAGAAAACCATATTTAATAAGTCTCGGCACTATATGAGGGTTTTATGAGGCCAGTAGCTCTCGTTGCAACAATGTAGAAACAGTGAGGCCATAGACCATACTTTAGTTCTTGTGCACCACTGTGGGTCCATGGACCACAGGTTGGGAACCACTGCTTTAATGCAACTTAGTCTACACTGCTCAAATGCTTTTCTCTATTTATAATTAGGATGGATTTTAAACCAGAGAGGGTCATAATTTGTTCCTGTTCTTTTCAGTATAATTTTGGAGATCCGTACATATTTTTTAATCCCAAAATATATCCTGTTAGCACTTGGTATAATCTGATAAATTTTATACATGTTCCCTCACTCAGTTTATTTTAACAACCAGTATAAAATAAGAAAGAATAGGCACAACACCTGGGGCTTTTTAAATCACTTTAGATGTAACCTCTGCTAAGAAAAAGCAAATGGCAAACAATTCCAGATCATTCATTCCTAATACAGTGACCCGATTAGGAACTGCACTACTTTAGTACATCTGATTATCTACTTTAGTACATCTGCTGTAGTATATCTCAACTGACAATGCCCTCAAAGTTGCATCTAGAGAGAAAAAAATCATTCTGGACAGGAATCATCAAAAAGAGAGTGCTGTTTCTTTTGTCACAAGAAAGAAGATATGTACAAATGCATAGTTTGAATAACTATACTGACATAGCTGGTAGTAACATTTAATCCCCTCCAAATGCTTTTCTAAGATGCAAACAAGAAAACCTGACAGAACACATCTGAAAGACAGTAATTTTGGAGGGTAGCAACACCTTCTGGCATAAAGCATGCTGCAAACATTAGAAAATGGGCTTGTGCCAGCAAAGTGCTTTCAGAACCAGAGTGTACATAAAGGAAATGAAAGCTCAGCAGCATTTTACAGATGCAGAAGCAAACGATATTGCTCCAAGAGACAAGAAGCATGCCTGTGGGGGAATAGCCCAGTCTCAAAATCTGCCACCAAAGCTATCAGATCAATCTGCATACCTGATCCCGTCCTCCCTCCCTTTCTACACGATACATCTACTACTACAGCACTACCATGTTGTTGTTCATTCATTTACTACCAATTTGTTGTTATGGGAAGATCCCACCATCAGCTTCCAGGAAGCTTCTCAGGAGACACATCCAGAGCTGCTTGCACTTTTCAAATCTAATTCCAGCTACTCAAGCATGACATTTGGTATGACTTGCAGGGACTTCCCTGAACATACCTCCAATTAATTTGATCTTAAACCAATGTAATTTTGAGTAACAGTAGTGAGTCCAAATTGTAGCTTTTGAACATCCAGTGGAGATAATGGCACACGTATAATTTAATCAAAGAACTAAGAACACAGATTCAGACTGGACATGAAACTGACTAATGCTAGGGTATCACATGTGTAAAAATATTTACTCCCTTTTAAAAACTTGGTCCAATATGAAGCAAACAAACACCCCACATGAGCCATTTGAGTGAGGGATACTCAATAATAATTTCTTTTAAAATAGCAAACCTTCATTTTTAAGTATAGGCATCATGCTTAGGCAAAAAAATAAGGAGTAAATGTGAATTATCTAACAAAAATTACAGATATGATGTGTTAGTGTACTGTCTAGATCAGGGGTCCTCAAACTAAGGCCCTAGGGCCAGACAGAGCCCTCCAAGGTCATTTACCCAGCCCTCGCTCAGGGTCAACCTATGTCTGAAATGACTTGAAAGCACGCAACAACAATCACATCTCATCAGCCAAAAGCAGGCCCATACTTCCTATTGAAATACTAATAATTTATATTTGTTAAAATTGTTCTTCATTTTAATTATTGTATTGTTTTAAGGTGTTTTTTGCACTACAAATAAGATATGTGCAGTGTGCATAGGAATTCATTCATTTTTTTGCAAATTATAATGTGGCCCCCCAACAGTTTGAGGGACTGTGACATGGCCCTCTCTTTAAAAAGTTTGAGGACCCTGGTCTATATTGTGGGAAATAGCACCACTCTATTCTGTTTTGGTCAGGTCTGACATGAAATACTGCATCTAGTTCTGGGCATCACAATTCAAAGACACTGATAAGTGAGAACATGTCAAGAGGATGACCAAAATGATTAAAGGTCTGGAAGTCAAGCCCCATAAAACCGGCTGAGGGAGCTGGGTATGCTTAAACATAACTTGGAGAAGAGAAAGTTTAGAAGGGACATGCCTGTCATTTTTAAATATTTGAAAGGATGTTGCAATGAGAGTGGGAATGCTTGTTTTCTGCTTCTCTAGAGACTAGGATACAGAGAAATGGATTCAAACTGTAGGAAAAGCCCACTTAAACATTAGGAAGAATTTCATGATAGCAAGAACTGTTCACCAGTGGAATATGCTGCCTGAGAGTGTGGTGGAATCTCCTTCTCTGGAGGTTTTTAAGCAGAGGCTGGACTCGATGGCCATCTGTTGGGGATGCTTTGATTGTGATTTTCCTGCATGACAGGGGGTTAGACTGGATGGTCCTTGAGGTCTCTCCCAATTCTATGATTCTATGAGAAAGGGATAGACACTCAGATGTGCAAAACTATGCACGACCAAAAGAATACTGATGCCAGTTTCAGCATCAGTATTCCTGCATATGTGGGCATGCCAAGAGTGCACGTCCACATATGCAGTGTCACCTCATTAAAAGTTTGCTTCCACAACCTCGAATTGGATAAAAAATTTCTTCATGACAAAAATGTCTGACCACTTCCAAAGGGGAGTACTAATAGGATTCTAGCCTCTATGTTACCTGCATGAATGATGGATTATCAACCCAGTTGATATCTAGCTCTTTCATGGCAACAACCTTATTGATTTACCCTGTTAATCCTGAAATGGAGCTGTGGATACTGCATGAATGGGCTCTTTCAATGTGTGGAGAGAAAGAGACCCCTTTTGCAGTGACAGCTGTAGGCAAAGAAAGGTGGGCAGCAGATAACTGATAGCAGATAGCAGAATATTTTAGTTAAAGTACAACATTATCAGGTTTTCTCTTTTTAATGCCCCAAGAAAGGATCAAGTATATTTGGGGATCATTGTGTTGATATCAAATTTAAAAACATTTTTCATAGATTTCAGTGGGAAAGTATATAAAGGTTCAGTATGCCTTAAATGAAATGCTTGGGAACAGAGGTATTTTGAATATTTGTTTAGATTTTGGAATACCTATATTTACATATATGTTCATGATTGGTTATCTCTAAGATGGGATATGAAATTCATTTATGTTTTATATATATATATATCCTATACACTTAGCCTGACGGTAATTTTATACATAATATTTGTTATAAGTTAATGCATAAAACAAACCTTTGTACATTGAACCATCAGAAAGCAAAACCCTCATTATCTCAGCAACCAATGTGGATAGCTTTGGATTGTGGAGTATTTTCAATTTTGTAATTCCAGATAAGGGATTCTCAATTTATACCTAGATCCACACTACCAGGGAACTTTACAAATATTTAAGCAAGAAAGCAAATTTAGTAATCTCTCCTTACACTTTTCACAAGAAATCAATTCTATTATTTTATTTTTTGCTGTTTGGCAGCTCTGACGCTCACAAGGAATGTTCTTAATGAATTATTGTTCTACTTCTCAGAGGTATGAAGGAGGGGTTGAGAAAGCCACAAATAATAATATCAGTCCCATTGTTTTCTCCTTTCAGCAGTTGTACTTACTTGGTGAAGTAGGAGAAGCGGCACCTCCTTCTGCTGACGTAGTTGGAGGCTTTGTGTCTGGCACTGGCAGAGGTACAGGCCTGGCCATTGGTGGTGGAGGTGGCGGTGGCAACATTGGAGTAGGAAGGAATGGATTGTGCACCTTGCCTTGGCTGCTACCATTGGGCTGCCAAATACACAAGGAAACAATTAATAACTATTAGTTACCTCTGGTAACAAAATAACAGCACATTGACAGCAGAAGCTTGAAATTGCTCAGGGCTAAAAACACATGCACACACACACAAAATTCGTAAGAGAGTTGGCTTGGATTGATATAATTTAATATATACATTTTGCATGGCTTGAACCCAAATTTCCTTTTGTGCATGCCTCTCTTTTTCCTCTGCTGTTGAGGCACTGACCCATTGAAAATAGTAGGATACATCCTCTGGCTTGGCTGCAGATGAATGAGACAAGTTGATGTAAATCACACCTTCTGAAACCAGTGAATGAGGAAGCAACTTAGGAGTCAAGCCGTATTATGTTATATATAGAAGGAATTTTTTTATACCTTTTCCAACATTGTGTTTTTACAAGGGCTCAAATGTAAGAATCACTTCTGTCATATTCTTTGATTTCATTTGAGAAATTCTGTTGATCAAGGTGATTTGGGGATTTGCAGTTCAGAATTAACACACGAAGAAGTCAAAACCTCAAGCAACTTTTCTGTTGTTAGATGTTTCAACAAATGAAAGGGCTGGCATCACACCCAACCACTTTTCACCTGAATCCACTGGACAAAAATTCTTTCTAACATTGCATAGACAAATCACAAATCTGATTTTAGGAATGCAACACTAATAATGCTTAAGAGCATTATTTGTTTTATGTATGAGAAGGAAGTGAACCAGGTGCTTCTTGGATTTGTTTGTTCTTTGGTCAAAATGTTTATTTTTGATGAACGTTATGAAACCTATAGGCACTTTGATTAAAAGAAAAGAAAAAAAAACACCAGAATGCATGTCAAATAAACAGATGCAACAATGGGGAAGGGGTCTAACATGGAGTAAATGGTGTGTGAGCTTTTTCTTTTACTATAATGTGTCTTTTTACCACTTTGCCCATCTATTTTTAATTCTTTCCAGTTTATGACAAAGCACATGATTTGGGATAAGAAAAGCAAATTGCTATTCATAAAAAAACTTTTAATGTCTACAAAAATATTTTAATGATAGTTTGGGTAATAGTTAAAATAATGGCTCAAATATACAGAATTGTATTGGATCAGACCTTTCACTGGGATGCTGTGTGAGAACAAAGAAAGTAGTCATGTAATTCTATGTATACCTATTCAGAAGTTAAGTTTCCCTAGACCCAATTTCATAAAGGTACAAAGAAATTCCAGAGATATTGCTTATGCTACACCCTGTGCAAAGCACTGAAAAGCAGAAGCCTGATAATTGCTACAGAAAGCAGTCCGGCAGGTACTGTTTTAAACAATGTTAATTTCCTTATGCCTGTAGTTGTTTGGGTCCAGCTCCAGGGTCTGGATCTAAAGCATTGGTCATGGTGTCAGATATAGCTTTATCAGACACAGCTAACAAATTGGGTGCTAAAAGCAACCATTTATACTTTCAGGAATGATGCATATCGGAAACATAAAGAGTAAAAACAACAACACCAATCATTATTCTTCAGTTAAGTGCCTTACTGTTTGCAAGATATTTAAGCCTTATTTGTAGATAAAGCTCTAAACAGAGTCAATCATTTCTGCATACAAATGGAATGTTATTCCAATCCCCATGAAGATAATTATTAAAGTTTCTTTGAGAAAAGCAACAACCTGAGGTTGCTCAACCATAATCTTGGAACATTGTTTAATTTTTCAGAGAGATAAGGGGAAGATAACAGCTTTTAGCAATAACAAACCATAAGGAACTGTACTTTTATCTCCTTGAGTTCAAGTTCTGGTCAACTTAATCTAAAGTGCTATAGGAAAGCCTTTTTAAAAAAAGTGAATGTGGCTGATCTGAAACAGCTGTCTTTTACTTTCCCGTCTGAAGACATAATTAGTAAAAATTACAAGGTCATCATTTTTAGTTATACTTTCCTGTCAAAAAGGATGAAACTGAATAATTTACCTTTCGAATCATGGAAGGTAAAACTAAGAGACTGAGATTGCACTTATATTGTAAGTGATGTTGTCATTTTATTGTTAGATTCCCTATCAATTGTCAGCCTATCATTTGATTATGATTAGATATTACACAAAGTAAATATTGTGACCATACAGTGAGGCTCTTTCTTGTCTTGAAAATATTAGGGCATTTATACACCTACTCTTTTAGGAGCGGGAACCTCATACCCTGCAAACTGAAGAACTTCTGACATTTTCTTCCAGCCATGTAGACTCAATCACCTGCCTAATGTTCCTTCCTTGATATCTGCACACCTCTCTAATAGGCCATTATAAGATGACATGCAGTTGGAAAGTATTCATCATAGTAGGTTACATCACAGTAGCCCCAAAGCACTTCCCCCCCCCCCCCAATGCCACTTTCTCCATTACCACTCTGGATTTTAGTCCCAGCTTTAAAGGGGGTGCTGAACTTATTTTGGGAAATGGTACTTCCTTTAAAGTTTTAACTGAACCCCAGAACCACCAATACAAGCTTCTGCTTTTATCTGATTGTGAGCAAGAGAGAACGCCAAAAGAGATCTCCATATAATATTCATAACTTGTTTGTACGTAAATATGATTAAGCATTACATGGATGGCACTTTGACTTATCTCGTTTTAGTGTTTCCATTTTTAATGCTTCAGAGTTATGTTGAAAATCTATGTAAACAATAGAATCACATGTCTGTTTTTTTCTTGTCTCATTCCCTTCTTTACACAATTGTATCTTGTGAAACACTTTGTGAGTGATAGCATTATATCTGATGGCCATTATTGGCATGATGTCTTGAGCTTACTTGAAACATTTTCACATAAAACTGTGCTTAGGAAACTACTGTTCAATGACTCACCTGAAAATTATATATTAGCAAATAAAAAATGTGTGATGGGCACAAGCTAGCCAACATCAAGCATATGCAAATCTCATCAATCTAACCCCATTAACAATCAGTAGGTCTTAATTCCCTTAAACTTGACCTCACTCATGTTCCACAATATAGTTTTTCCTTGCAGCAGCACACAATTGGTCAAATGTGTCTTTAACTCATCTCCTCTACCACCAACTCTGTCAACATGATTATTTGATACAGTAATAATCATCTAGGAAATAAAAGAGAAATGGCTTCCTTACATTGAGGAACCCCACCTGTCCAGCCTGCTGACCAGCGTCGGGACAGACAAGTTGGACAAACTCTTTCAGAGTCTCCTGAGGATGATAGCGGATTGCTGGGTGTGAGAAGTATGGCCCAGGCTGTTGAATAATGGGTGATGTTGGAAAATGAAGAGTCGATGGTGTTGCATGTGGACTTGCTATAGGAAAGAAAAACAAAAGACATTATAAGGAATAGAGTTTTGGGTTTGGATACACATATTTAAAATTCATTGTAGCTCTAATTATTTTAATACATCTCCATTTAGAAAGCCCTTTCCCCAAATGTATATTTTGTAAAATACGATGCTCATGCTCCCTGTACTGATTTTCAGAGTACATCAGGTCATATTAAATTCTACAGCATTGCAAGTATAGAGGCAGAGCTTAAATGCAGCCAGATTTTAAAATGTCTTTCCTGCATTTTTAGTGGTCATCATTTATAAAGGAGCCAGCAGTTCTTGGTAAAAGTGACGAGTATTCATTACCTTAAGAGCCTTTCTAATGAAACCAGCAATAAAAAATGTATTTGGGAGATTACAGTTGATTTAATTGACATTCTGCATAATTCTGGTTTGCACATGGGGACCCATTTTATTTTGAGCTATAAATGGGCAATAACATAATGATGGTTCTCTTTCAGGCTTTGTTTATGTCACTTTTTCTGTACAGTGGAGGAATATTATTTTTAAGGAATTTGTTTTCATGTAAACCAGCATCCATATTCTATCTTTTATATGTGAGAAATGAAACGTTCCCAGGCAAAATTTTTAGATATCCTATTTTGAGAAGTATAAGGTAGTAACTTCACATGTTAAGGATTCACAGATAAAATCTTAACAGGAAAAGAGATTGGGTTATTGCTGTTAGTGCAGTTGCCTTTAGATATCCCAAGGCAATGAATGAGGCAGTGAAGTACACTGATGCATTTCAGTGATGTCATTTGTTCATGTGAGCAAACTCTTTTAAAACCCTAATACTCTACTTCAATGACCAGGATAATCATAAAAATTAGTAGTCACAGTACAGTTTGCTTAAGTGGATTAAGTGCTCTACAGATGCTGTATTATCCAAGTAGGAGACTACAAATTAATTTCAGCAGATATAGTTTTTTCTTGAAAACACCAATATGGTCTTTTTAAATACAACATACGTTTAAGCCAATTTAACTACCATAACTGAATCCTTCAGAATTCTGGAAATGTAGTTTGGGGTGGCGCTAGAGGTCCCAAGTAGAAAATTCTTGACACCTTATGAAATTGCAAATCTCAGAATTCGTTAAATATGCATGTGTACTGTGAAAGAGATCTATCCTGCTATCATACGTCATAGCTTGTGGAGAATTTCCACCTAATAAAGATATGGAAGAATGACACTTTTATAATGGCAGTGTGAGGGTGTCATCCTGTGGAAGGCAATTTTACAAGTAGGACTGTTCTTATTTTCATGTTTGGTATACTCAGAGCTTGAGACTGTGGATGCATCTACATTGAAGAATTAATGCAGTTTGGCACTGCTTTAACTGCCATGGTTCAATGCTATGGAATCCTGGAACTTGTAGCTTGATGTGGCACTAGCTGAGCATTAAGACGTGGCCGTTAGAGTGGTGTCAAACTACATTAGTTCAATAGTGTAGATGCATCCTAAGCAACAGTGGTTTGTCTAAGGCTATTCTATGTCTGGGCTGTTGGTTCTGAAGTCAGAGGAAATGTGAATCCACTCAGGTTTTCACATGATATTTTTTAAAGCTAGGCAACTGTTTTCCAAGAATATTTCAGCATAATCCTGGAGTGGACTCATCACCCCAGTGAGATTGGAGGAACTAGCTACCCATGTTTCCATCTTGTTTCTGTTCAAGATGAAGAACAATCAGCTTTCTACCTCATTCAACATCTGTTTCAAAAGATCTGGGTGACAATAGCAATGATAAAGCACGTAGACATTGGTTGGCATTGGTAGATGAAATATGATAGAAGGCAATGTATCAAAAAGTCATAGACACTCATTTTTAGTAGTATCATGTGGTAATGTGGTGTTGAGGTACAGACAATGTTTTGAATTAGCCTTTGCTAATTTTACACAGTACTTATATATAGTTTTATTTTCATTTTCTCCCCAATTTCCCCCCTCTCTACCAAAACTATGAAAACAACCACATCTAAGATAGCATTCCATATTTCAGTTGCTCTGATAACTGGGGAACAAAACTGTGTCCCTGAAAAAATAATATTTCTCTCTGAATTCTGGTTAAATATAATACATATATTCAAAATAAAAGCAATCCTTCGGTAAAGTTATTTGAATTCCATATTACAAATTCATCATTGTTGTACTATAAAGCTGATCATGTCTAGAAAGCGTCTATATTTTGCTGACTTTCTTTCATTTTAGCACACTGAATCACAGAAGAGTATTGGATTTGTACAAAATAGCTTCTCTCATATTACAATTTATTTCTGACTAAAGTATATAGTCATCCTCTCTTGGCCAGCCCTATTAAACTTTTATGGCTATCTACGCCCATATACTGCACTTGTAAACCACAAAGAACTGCTTCAATAAAAGTTATGAAAGTCACGCTGTGTACAGGGAAATATATTGCATTAGTCTTGAAGTATGCTTAATATATTGAAGGAGCAGAATGTATAGACAATCTGGCAATACACAATTTGGCAGTACACAGCAAAGTTGAATGAAGATTGTAAGCCAATATCAAAAGAAGAGCTAAAAATATGCACTTCTGTCTCACTGATACTATAGAGGAAGCTTAATGAAACAAATGCAAAGGTCCCTTTACTTGCCCTTTGTTCCATGCAAGTTGGACTATGAATACTTTTCCATTAATAAATCGTTCATAATAAAGAATGTGGACATCACAGCCAGTAGTTCTGGACCACGCTCCATGCAAAACAACCTTATTTTTTAAAGCCCCACAGACCTTTTTGCTGCAGAAGTAGCCATCTTGGCAGCTTGGTCACTTCCTCATCTCCTTTTGAGTGAATGGCTATAGCAGTTCTCCCCACATCCTGAAACTTTCAGCTATGATGTGCATATGCGAAAATTATATATGTAGAGTGTTATCCTTCTGAAGTACAGGCTCCTGGACATAGATGATCTCCATAGCCACATACTACTGCATCCCATATAATCATTAATACTACACATACTACTGCATCCCATACAATCATTAATCTCAATGGATTAGAAAGCCCGCACAACAAGGAATTTTCCCCATTTTAAAAACCAAAGCATATTTTTATGAGAAAAAGAGAAGCAGCAGTAGAAACACTATCTGTTCTTCATACTGCAGCCTTCTACATTTTGCCTCATGGTGGTTGTTGAATTTTGTTTCAGGGTGGCATATCTAATTTGGCTCTTACTGCCACCCATCCTTAAGATGCTGCGAGGTCATCTAGACCTCTGTTGATTCTGAACTCTGCACCAGGGTTCATTCTTAATTTGGATTGTCTGTGTGTGGAGAAGTAGAAAATTGCTGTTGGGACTTGCTGCCCCCATAGCAGGAGATTCAGGAGTCAACCAGTCCGCCCACCCATGACGAGACGTTGAACTTTGCTTCTGGTTGTTTGGTTCTGATGTTGTTTTATATACTGTTTAATGTTGTTTATTTCATTATATCATTTCTGTTATCATTTTGTTGATATGCATTTTAATGTATATGCACCAGCTCCACTGGCTGCCGATCTGCTACCGAGCTCAATTCAAAGTGCTGGCTCTGGCCTTTAAAGCCCTAAACGGTTCTGGCCCAACTTACCTATCCGAACGTATCTCGGCCTATCAGCCCACCAGGACCCTAAGATCTTCTGGGGAGGCCCTGCTCTCTATCCCGCCTGCTTCACAGGTGTGGCTGGCGGGGACAAGAGACAGGGCCTTTTCTGTGGTGGCCCCGCGGCTATGGAACGCCCTTCCCATGGAGGTAAGATCAGCCCCCTCATTGATAGTATTCCGTAGAAGACTAAAAACCTGGATGTTCGAGCAGGCATTCGGTTAACTCAGTGCAAGGAATGTAATGATTAAAGGACTGGCAATATGGACAACGAAACTGGATCACGATTTTAGTCAGGAGTTGAATTGGATTGTTTGTTGATATATGTATTGTGTATTATGTTTTTTATGCTTTTAAACTGTATATTGCCGATTGTTATATTTTGTTGTAAACCGCGCTGAGTCGCCGGCTAGGCTGAGAAGCAGCGGTATACAAGTATAGCAAATAAATAAATAATAAATATTATGTTTTAACTGTTCTATTGGGCTTAACCCCATGTAAGTCATTCTGAGTTCCTTCAAGGAGATGGAGGCGGGTTATTAAAATAAAATATAATAATAATAATAATAATAATAATAATAATTACTATTAACCCGGACTTCACTGGAATTATCTTAGCATGAACAGTGTGCATACCCGTCCCCTCCACACTTGGGCTTTACGTTGTAGTTCCTCATTTTTCAACTTTTCCTCATGCCACTGCTTGTGTCAAACTAGACCAAATGCTGCTTTACTAGACTCTTTTCCTAGGAGATATACAAGCCAAGTTACCCTTTCTACTGTTCAAATATGGGAGGTATCAAAATTTGATAAATTTTACAACTTCTGTACTCTTTAAATGGGTAAATAAGAAGGCTATAGGAGCCTTTAGCTCATTTTTTGTGTTCTACAAACAGCGCCAATCTAGTAATGTGCATAGATTGGGATGGTGACAGGTGATGGAGTATCCATTTCAAATATCTTGCCTAGAGTTGAAATATATACTCCACATGAGGGAAATCCAGATGTGAACAGATGGGTTTGCCATTTTCACATCTAATTGTGATTATGCAAACCTATTGACTACACTTTTAAACTCAATCTGCAAGGAAAATCTTATAGATAACAAAACTGAATGCAGATTTGTAGTGCTGACATGGATAATGTTTATCAAATACCACAGAGTTTCAAAACTTCATTGTCTATAAGGTCCTTATTTTACAATCCTGTCACTAATAAAGAATAAAAATGTGAAACTCTATATGCTATTTGATCCATGTAAGCATTACAGTAATTCTGCAAGATAGGTTAATTTTGATATCTATTGATAAGCTTCGCACTGCAGACTGAGTTTAAAAGTAGAGTCAGCAGCTTTGCATAATCACAATTAGATGTGACAGTGGCAAAGCTGTCTAATGAAATAGATCTCCCTTATTCACACAGGCTAGAATCCAAAGTGTGGTTCTGCTGTAGGACCTCCTTCCATTAGCAGACCCATAGGATAGATGACTGCGGGTCCATCCAGACAGGCCCCAAAACCGGGACCTGTCTCGGTTTTACCGAAGGCATCCAAATGAAACCTCTGGTAGTACTGAATTAATTTGGAAGAAACCAGGGTTTTCATGCTCTGTTCCGAATTAATTAAATACCTGGTAAGATCTGGATCTTACCAGGTATGGGCCTAGTGTGGATTGGGCCCAGAGACCATGCCAAGCAATCCTCGAGCCCAATCCACACAGCTATTTTGGTTTTTCAGGCTTGTTCCCACCTTTGTCTCCTGCTGAATCATCTCCTCATACCAGGGGGGTGTGAGGAAAACCACAATGGCAGCTCAGTAAGTTTTTAAAACTTTTTACAGGTTCTTTGGGGTGGCTTTGTGGTGGTTGCATGCTGCATGTAGACAGGTTCTTTTGGGTGGCTTTGTGGTGGTTGCATGCTGCATTTCCCCTCCCACTGGGAAAGCCTGTTTTTTTGGGCGTGTGGGGAATTTAACCCATGTCAAAGTGGGTTTTTAAAATTCACTTCAGCGCAGCGCACATTTATGCCATGTCTGGCAGCGCTCTGCCTTACAACACCCCATGCACCTCCAGAACCCGTTCTAGATGGCAGAGACACTTTCTGGAGCTGTTTTTCTGTGTTACGCACAGCTGAAGGGGAAGGGAAGAAAGTTTTATTGCACTAGCCATTGAGCAATAGTGTGACACTGCTTTATGGTTAGTTACGGAACAGGGAAAGTTTATATATGTTTTAATCGTAACAGGAATGCAAAAGTGAGAAGTGCAAAATTCTTACTATATGCAACATATTTTATAACAGTCCTACTCTACTTCTTAAAGATTGTATCTTTATTTAATGAGCTCCCTTCTCTAACTAGAGCCTATATGTGAGGAGAATGGCACCAAGGAGAGGAAAGATTAAGGCCAGTTCAGCCATAAGTTGACAAGGAAATTTGGCAGTTGTGAGTAACACATTCTTCTTCTACTTCTTAGGCAATCCCTCGTAGTCTGAGGATGATGGTCCTCCAAGAGTGGTAACCTTGGGGTGGATCCGTAGGTGGCTGTGGAGCCCTATTCTTGATTTGCATCTTCTCCTGCAGTGAGGGCATCGGTTTCCAGGTGGGAGGCTGTCTCGTTAATGGTTGGCTCGACACGCCTTCCTTTTGGCACATTTCTCTCTTTCGCCCTCCATTCGTGCCTCTTCAAATTCTGCAGCACTGCTGGTCACAGCTGACCACCAATTGGAGTGCTCAAGGGCTTCCCAGTTCTCAGTGTCTATGCCAGAGTTTTTAAGGTTGGCTTTGAGCCCATCTTTAAATCTCTTTTCCTGTCCTCTAACATTCCATTTTCTGTTCTTGAGTTCGGAGTAAAGCAACTGCTTTGGGAGACCGTGGTTGGGCATCCAGACAACATGGCCAGTCCAGCGGAGTTGATGGTGGAGGACCATTGCTACAGTGTTGGTGGTCTTTGTTTCTTCCAGCACGCTGAAATTTGTCCGCTTGTATTCCCAGGAGATTTGCAGCATTTTCCGGAGGCAGCGCTGAAGGAATCGTTCCAGGAGCAGCATGTGAGGTCTGTAGACAGTCCATGTCTCATAGGCGTATAGCAGGGTTGGGAGGACAATAGCTTTATAAACAAGCACCTTGGTATCCCTACGGATGTCCCAGTCCTCAAATACTCTCTGCTTCATTCGGAAAAATGCTGCACTCGCAGAGCTCAGGCGATGTTGAATTTCGGTGTCAATGTTGACTTTGATGGAGAGGTGGCTGTCAAGGTAGCAGATATGGTCAACATTTTCTAATGTTACACCATTAAGCTGTATCTCTGGCATTGGAGAGGGATTAGCCGGTGACTGCTGGAAGAGCACTTTGGTTTTCTCAATGTTTAATGACAGGCCAAGCTTCTCGTATGCTTCTGCAAAGATGTTTAGAGTGGCTTGCAGGTCTTCTTCTGAATGCGAACAGAGTAACACACTATTTCTCAGTGAATATTACACCCCCTTCTTTCTATAAGATTGGGGTAGTTGTTACTACTACTACTACTACTACTACTACTACTTTTTAGATTTATAAGATTGGGGTAGTTACTACTACTACTACTACTACTACTACTACCCTGCTTTATCTCTTCTGAAGGAGACTCGAAGTGGCTTAACATAAAAGCATTAGCCTACAATTTAACTATACAATTATGCAAACATTGAAACAGAACTAAATATAAACAGTACTTAAAAATGCACAGTTAAAATCCATTAAAACATATTAAAAGTTAAAAACCACAGCACCCCTGACTTAATCTTTAAAACGTTCATCTTTAAAAGCCTGTCTGAATAAAAAGGTTTTAGTCTGCCACTGGAAGAACAGCAGGAATGGGTCCATTTGGCTTCTCTGGGCAGAGAGTTCCAGGGTTGAGGGGCTGTCACCAACAAGACCTCCTCTCTCGTTCCCATAACTGAGCTTGGGATTGAGGTGGAACTGAGAGAGGGACCTCTTCTGATGATCTCAGGGCCCGGGCTGGTTCGTACAAGGGGATACATTCAGCCAAACAGCCTGGACCTGAATCTGACAGAGAATTGCTGTCATTCTGCCTAATTTAGCCCTTAGGCTACTAGATGAAAACATGGTTGAGGTGACATCAGAACCAAACACTTCTTATACTCCCAGAACTTCCCTTCATACTCATAATACTCGTTATGACAACTCTCTGCAATAACCAAATCAAAAACTTTCAATGAACAACTGCTGTTCTGAAACTATGGGGACATTTTAGGATGGCATGGGTTCATAGGCAACAACAATTCTATCATTCAGGTGACACAAGAACTACTCTTAGAACCTTTTTCCTTTTGTTTCATAGGAGAAAGATATAGAAATATCTCTTAGGTTGGAATTTTGTTGTGTAACTGAAGTAACAAGTCACTGAATTTTCTTGGGTGGTTGAGTACAGAAAGGTGGCACAAACTCTTTATTGATTGCACAAGTACTGGTTATGAGGTAACACTTTCTATAAAGCTCTATAAATGGAGACTTGGATCAATGATACAACAGCATGATGAGTTGCACAATAGCATGATACATTATTGTAGTCTTTGACTAATTTCATGCTGTCCCACTAGTGGATAGGATCTTGGACCTAAATTTATCATAAAGCATGCATTTCCCCCCTTATAAACAGTTTAGTCATGAAGAAGCAAAATAATGCTCTATCAGCTCTATTTTTTTTAAAGAAAAGACTTAACCTTATTAGAAATGGGAAGGTATTTGTTAAAAGGCATTTAAGTGGAAACCCTGTTGTAGTTCATTCCCTCAGATGCTTCCCTTTCAATCTTTTTGAGATGTTTTAGCTCTCTGTGATCTGCAATTTCACTCGTAACATTAAAGCAATGCAAATGCCAGTTCAAATTATGCAAGATAGATCCCATCCTTTGTACCCAAAAAGTACTTTTAAAAAATGGCTGTATTAGAGAACTAATTGAATAAGCCACCATGGTGGCTGATGTGAAATGCTTTCAAATGCAGTACAACAGCTGTGTTGATCAGAAATAAGAAGACTTTTTAATAAGAAAAGCTGGCAACATGCCAGGATGTTTGAAGGGAACTTGAACTTCTATATGTAATGTAATTCAAGAGTTAGAGAACAGGACTCTGAATGAACAGATTAAAAATACAGAATTAAGGTGTAATTCTATTAAAACCAGTGGGGACTTTTCCACAAACTACTGCGGGAGGTAAATTACAACCTGTATGGAAAAGCATGGTCCCCACTGTACCTTTCACCAATGCAAATCTGAAACAACCAATCAAAGATTGTTCCAAAGTAGCTTACAATACCTGTTCAAATACATTTGAATAAAACTGTGTCACAGCAGTTTGTGAGCAAGATTTGTACAGAGGAGATTTGGCATTGTCCTCCTCTGAAGCTGAAAGAGGGTGACTCGTTAGAGGTCAACCAGTGGGATTTCTATGGCTAATGAGAGAGTTGAACCGGGTCTCATAAAGTTCTAGCTAAACATTAGAACAACTGGCTCTCAAAACTTTAGCCTTAGAATTTGAATTCACTGAATGCAATTTCCTATACAGGCATGTCATATTTACAGATTAACGAAAAGAAAAAAACACAGGATACTCTAAAAGCTACTTAAAAGTTTTATAACAGGTTGTGATGTGGACTAAATGATGCAGCAACTCTGTTGAAGACAAGAAAGCCCCGATATGGATAGTTATGATACAAACAAAATGAGATATAAAAGTCATAAATGGAAAGACAGTAGGTTGGAGTATCAGAATAGACATGAAGACGTCCAGATCACTATCTCTCAGCCAAGCTCATCCAGTTGTGAGGACAAAATGGATGTAAAACTATAACTAAAACTAAAACTATAACTATAATGCGATTTATAGGAGCTCCCGGTGGTGCAATGGGTCAAACCCTTGTGCTGGCAGAACTGAAGACTGACACCTCAGAGGTTCGAATCTGGGGAGAGCACGGATGAGCTCCCTCTGTCAGCTCCAGCTCCCCATGCGGGGACATGAGAGAAGCTTCCCACAAGGATGGTAAAACATCAAAACATCCAGGCGTCCCCTCGGCAACATCCTTGCAGACAGCCAATTCTCTCACACCAGAAGTGACTTGCAGTTTCTCAAGTCGCTCCTGACACACACAAAAATGTGATTCAAGGTTCTACCAATATAATAGGTTGGAAATCCTGAAGTCTGATGCTTAAACATGGGTTCAGGGCATACGGGAATGATATACTTTAGTGTGAATGCCTGAAGTGAACAGAAAATTTAACATACAAGGACAATTAGCATTAAAACTATTCAAATATATAGTTTAACCCCACTGACACATCAAAGCAAAGCAATGAAACTAAATATATAACAAGCAAAAGAGCAGGCTAAATGTCATGTTGTAAGAGTATTCATTTTATGTTATTATTTTATATATGCACAAAATCTTATTGGTGTGTTCAAAATGTATCTCTCCCTTTTCCTGTAATGTGGGTGTGGTGTGATGTGTTGTATTGTGTGTATGTAACTTTAAATCTCTGTCCACTTTATTATTAATCACCCCCAGTCTTCTGTGTAGCATTTCTTCCCCAAGGCATTTTTATTCCTCTTTAAGAGATTAAGCGTCCAAATCATCTTATTGCTCTAACTTGTCCTCAGTGGAACAACATATTAACACAATGCCTCACTAAAAAGCCCCTTTTCTAGAAGTTTGCAGCAGGGATGACAAATTATCCCAGCATGATGTCCCACACATCTATCTTTGTGCAAATTATTAGTGTAATAGAGCTTTTAGTTATGCATTTATCTAGAGTTATTGAACAGTTGAAGAGAACGAAGCTGAGCAATCAGGATCCTTTACGAGGTAATCCCAGTGGGTGGCCTTATAGTTAATTTCGGCTAGTAGTCCTCTAAGCTTTTTACTCACATACAAATTAGCTAAATAAGCTATTCCTTTAAATATTTCCTATGTCATGGGGTAACTCTTTAAAATCCAATAAAGGTAGAGTTTTAATTACATGGTTCCTGACTTTTGATTAGTTCTAGTTTTAACTAATCACAACATTCTTGTTTACAGGACAGGATGCAAGCATGAGAAAACTATACATTTCAATCAGAGTTTACAAGTCATAGATTCAAAGTAATTATGTTACTTATCCTGCTTTCCTTTTTTCGAGTAACAAGAAGGCAATATTTTCACTTTTTGATATTCTCAAGGCAGGGTGGACAACTGTGATGGGTTGGGGGGGGGGGGTGCTGCCTCAAAGACCCTCCAGGGGCCACACAAGATGCCAAAAAATCCTCCTCAAAAGAGAATGACTGGAAATCCATTTTGTTTGAAAACTTTAAACTTTTTCTGATCTTAAAGTGGAGGATGGATGCCTGGGAAGTTGCAACATATTTCAAAGGTGACCTTGGTTCCTACTCTTGGTGGTTTTCAGGAGAGGCAATTAACCCTTTTTCCACAAGGAAAAGGGAGAGCCAGAAAGTTTGGGAAGTGATCAAAAGTCACCAAAATGTATTTGAAGGTCACATGAAGCATGAGGGCTGTGTTTTGCTCACCTCTGTTCTAATGAATGAATTGAAGGGATACCACATTTGCATAACAAATCATACTCACTCATGATTGCAAAAAACATTTATTTTGGGGAGACTTGTGTGTGTGCATGTACTTTTATCTAAAAACAAACCATATCTATTACACATAACTATTTACATCTCTAAGCTCTGGTTTCACTAGGGAATTATCTCATTGAAGTCTCTACTAATGAATGCTTTGTTCCAGCAATTTCCATCACAGCTAGTTAAAGTATGTTTTAATGTCTGATGCATAGTTAAATCTATGACATAAATGAGCCCCTTATCAGGCCAGCCTCAAATATGTGGGACCCCAACAAAGAACACCCATTAGTTCTCTTTCTATGTTGATGACCATTTTCATTATATTATAGCAATCCTATTAAATACTTTGAGGAAATGCTATATCATTCACTTGTGATAAAAATGGTGAGTTAGAGCCACTACATTGGAAAACTGAAACAGGAGAAGTGCCATGAAGGAGGGGGGAAACCTGCAGGGATATTGTGCCTGCGTAGTTCCTCAGGTTTGCAAATTTTCCTGCTAGGCCTAGAATATTTCATTCTTGATTGAAAGAAAGATTATAAAATTGAAAATGTTTTCGACCCGCAGGGTGTGATTCTGCATTTTTAAATTATGTGTTTTCTGACTTTTTTTTGAGAGTGCAATACACACACAGATATACATATACAGGGTGAGGCAGCATAAATTCCTGTTTTCAAAACTTAATAAAACCCATTCTATGAATCAGAAATTTTTATTCTTTTTATAATCTAGGTGCATACCTAAAGCTTTGTTTTACGTAGTTTTGAAGATCAAATTAGGTAGGTGACGTCCCCCATTCTCCATTCTCCATACACTGAGTAAACCAATTTCTGGCGTTTGTCATGACTTTTGCCAGCATAGCAGGCATTATGTTGGCAATTTCTTCCTGGATGTTGGTCTTCAAATCTTGTAGGGTCCTTGGACGGTTCACATAAACATGGGATTTCAAAAGAAACCCATAGAAAAAAATCACAAGGGGCCAAATCTGGAGAGCGGGCTGGCCACTCCAAATCCACTCAATGGCAAAAGCACGCTCCTCACTGTTCCAACACATGATGGCGACTGAACTGTGTCAGGACAAAACTTTATACTCCCGCCTCTCGAACGAGACCACTAGCTCTCCGCTACGTCTTCAACCGACTGAATGGTGCACATTTTAAAAAAGGAAGGTATACTGCCTTACTCTGTACATACACACACACATACAGTGGGAAAAATACTTTTTGTAAAAGAAAATAAATTCTCCCAAATGTGTAGGCTCTTGTTGCAGTGGACCACTTTGTCAGTACAGCATCTCAATGTTCCAAGATACCCTTTCTCACCGAAAATAAAAAATGTGAGTATTCTTTATACCACTTTACCTCAACATAGTTTGGCATATATATTAAATATGTCTATCTTAATATTTCCTCTATTCTATGCCACCCTTCCATTTTTATTCCTTTCTATGCCCTTGCTGTTAAAAAAAACTTAAAAGGAGGAAAATACTACCTTGGGTTCTACTTTAGGTCTTCCCAAAGTGGGCTTTGGGGAGCCTCCCTAATGAATAGCAATGCCCTTACACACATGCAAACCTGTGGTTCGTACATGACCTTCATGGGTCTCCTGTGCCATCCACTGACCAATTGTGTTCAGAGACTGATCTGCTTTCTGTCTCCATGTTCAGAGACTGGCAAGGAAGGGAATTCATTCTTCCTTGCTTGTGAGTTTCTTTCTGAAATAGAACACTAACGGGACATTCCTTGATTAGATGCTTTTCCGTCTCCAAGCCTAGAGAGCAGACTACAGAACACACCAAATGAAATGTCTAATTTCTCACTATCTGGTTGGAAACTGCAACTGCAACTGCCTACCACATCTGGCCAAATATTTTATTTCCCCTGCCATTTCCTTTTTTTTTTTTTTTTTTAGCATTCTAGACTTCTGCTCCAATAACAACTTTGTTACAGACAGTGTATACCTTCTATAGAGATTGTTTTTGTTTTGGGCCTTCAGCTGATTCCAGTTATAGTGGCACTATCCTTGTGTTATTTTGGCAGATTTTATCAAAGGATGGTTCCACTGCTTTTCTCTTCAGACTGAGGGAGTATGACTTTCCAAAACCAACAGGCAAAGGAAGAGACAGGTCTGCACATACAGTCTTTCAAAAGCCTTTCAAGATTAACCTATTTTGTAAAAAGCCCTTGGCATTTTGGCCTTTACATTGCATTGAATGGTCTTCTTAAGGGGCTATACTATAACCAAACATAAATACCAATAGGAAATTAAATTTCAAAATTTAGTAAGGATAACACATATTTCTAATTAGGTTTATATAAAATCCCCTAATGGTTAACATTACTTATAATTTAACAATTACTTAATTGTCCAATGTGTAAAGCTAAAGCAGATGCCTCTAGTTCCCTGGGGACAGTGGGAAGTGTGAACCACAAATACCACTTAGTATATGAATGCAATATTGCATTTCCTTACAGGATTTTTATAGGGATTATAAAGAAACGTACAGCAGGTTATATCAAAGGATACTGGGATGTTTTTAGGAGTGGGGAGCAGAACATGCTTGACTTCTAAAGTAGATGATGTTGATTATTCAAACTTTAAGGTTGCACTTTCTACTTTTATAAGCTCTTTATAAAATGGAAACTACAGTTTTGAGTAATAACCTTCCACGTCATTTCTGTATCCACATTTATTCCAGTGTTCAATCATTTTTATTTTTCCCAGGATTACATCTATTCTTGTTCAAATGCACTTTACACATTTTCAAAAAGACACGCTTGAATATTCAGAACTACCAATAGATCTGGCAATAGAGATCTGGCCAACACTAGCACAGAGTCATCCAGTTGCTGGATGGGATGAGAAGCAATAGCATCAGGAAGAGGCACAGATGGAAAAAGACAGGTGTGGTACCCCTCACAAATGTTAACTCGGCGATTCAGGTAGCATCTTCCTGCTGTAAGTTGATTTCCTCCAAGGCAGTGTAATGTTTCTGTTTCTTTCAACTTTATTGTCATAGCAATTCTGTCAGGTAGGTCAAGCAGAGAGAGAAAATGGCATCTGGTATGTTAAATAGCTTAGTGGATTAGAATCTGGTTCTCTCAAGATCCAGTCCAACACTTTAACCAGTATGTGTTGATGTATTTTAACATACCTGTTTTTCCCCACCTTGATCCCTAGAGAAAGGCAGGGTAATAACAAAAATGACAATACTAGAACTACTACTACTACCTCCACTATAATACTATACAGAATCCCCTCCACAACAAAAGAAATGGACTTATGACTAAAAAAATGGTAAACTTCTAATGATGATGTTCATAGGGCAGCATTGTTTTTATTTATTTCATACTGAATAACTGTAATATTACTTGATATGAAAAATGTATTATTATAATCAGTATTAATATTATTAGTATTTATGTTCCACCTTTTCCACAATTACCCATTTTTTCAAAGTGTCTTATAAGAGATTTAAAATAGTCAAAATTCACAAAACAAAAAAGTTAAACACTGATTAAATTTTAAAAATAAAAGTAAATAAAAATAAACTATAAAAGACACTACAGCATGCACACACGTGTGCACACGCACACTAAACGTAAAAAGCCAGCACATCTTCCATGCTGCCTAAACAATCAATCCTCAAAGACCTAAGAGAACATAAAGTTCTTCACCCATTTACAGAAGGAGTGTAGGAAGGGTGTTTATTTAACTACTTTGGGCAGCCACTAAGAATGCTTTCTCCTACAGTATGTAAGATGTTAGATGACAAGAAGTGGGGGGAGGGGGGAGGACTAACATCAATAGAATACACTATATTACGAGTGTATAGGTGAAGCACTCACCACTACATGTCTGAAAAATAAAATGTCTGTAACAGTCCTATGTTTCGTGTCAGGAGTTAGGTATTAGACTCCTTTTGGGAATGGCTTTCTCTTTGTTTCAATCTATTAGCCTTTAAGATGCCTCCCAACTCTGTTGTTTTTATTGCAACAAACTGACATCGTTTTCTGGTGGATAGAAGACTGTCAAAGTGAGTTGACTTGGACAGTCCGTACCACGCCTAGCCTGTATGAGATATCGCTCCAGCTCCAGCAATGTAATCCTCTGGTGGGGATATGACCACAGAAAAGACCAAGATAGGACTAGGCGGCACTTACATTTCAGAAGAAACTTCAGAGTCAGCTGGTGTACAGCTGAATATACTGCTAATGTAGCTTTGATACTATGAATACCTTGCTATTATCACCAATTATCAAGACTGTTCTTAAAATGCATGCATGCATGCCTCCCAGCAACTGGCTATATGATTAGCAAAAATTAATTCCACCCCTGGCCTCCAATGGAATAATTGGTCTGTAATTTTATTCTGATCGCTATGTAGGCCACAAAGCAAAGTTTCATTGTAGTATGATCTCATGCACTGGTTCAGTTGCTGGATTTCAACTTTATATTAGGACAATTTATTTAGAGGACAATAAGGTTTTAGGATTGTAATTCTATACACACTTAGGAGGAAGCCTCACTGAACTTTATGGGCCCTACCTGTGAGTAAACAGGCACAGAACTGGACTTTACAAAAAAAATTGTCCTTTTCTCAAATATGAATTTCAACCATGTTTTATATGCTTGGCTCAGGAGTATATTATTTAAATCAAACTGTTACAAGAAAAAATTGATACAACATTCCATTTTATTTTTATTTATATAAAGTGTTTTAAGAAGTTTATAAATACATGGTTCATGGGGAGGAGAATAAATGTTTAAAATTATAAGGTACAAGTTGAGGATCACTGTACGTTAAAATTCCAACATCTAAAACACTCCTAAAATCATCTACTTGGGTAGCTGAGATATTGGTACCATTGCTTTCCGATGGTTCAATACTCAAAATTAATCTAAATATTTTATAAAATTACCTTTGGACTATGTATATAAGGTATATATGAAACATACATGAATTTTGTGTTTAGGCTTGGCTCCTATCTCCAAGATATCTATACATACATGAAAGCAAAGATTTCTGAAATCCAAAAACACTTCTCATCCCAAGCATTTTGGATAGGGGATACACAACCTGTCCACACCTCAAATTTTAAATGCCTATAAGAATCTAAATGTATGATATTTTCCAAATAGACATTTGGCTTTTGCAACCTGTTCTTCACATATTAACATAGTATTTTTATTTCTCTAATACAAGCTGACAATCTGTGTCCAACCAATTATTTACCAATCATTTCTATTCACACAAAAGAGGACTGGTGAAAACCAACTAGGCTATGAAAATTCAATAAGTATGTGAATGAGGGCAAATGCTCTAATACCATGACTCTTAAAGCTGAATGTAAAAATGACATACAATGCAAAAAGCAGGATTGTTGAAGGATTAAATCATGCAGCAATAGAATGGAGGTCTACTGATGATCTGATTGCAAGCAACCTCATAACACACATTTACACTGTAAATATTGAAGTCTCATTGCCTTTGACTTCAAAGGCAATGAAACCACCCCCAGACTGCTCCCAGGCAATGAAACCATCTGTACAGTATCAGATCAGAGGAGCAAATGTTTGCCTGCTCTCTGTCTTGGATAGGCACTTGAAACAGCAACTCCTTCACAACCTGATGGCAAGGGGCACCATGGTTCAAGTTCAAGTCCACTGGTGCGCTTTGCTGAGGCCTCACCTCTGGGTCCTGTAATGACAGGTCGATGATGCTGTGTGAATGCCGTTCCAAGGGAGGAGGTCTGCGAAGGCGAGGGACTGCTGAAACCAGACTTCTCTGACTTCTTTAATGTAGTTGGCGATGGCATTCCTGGCAAGAATGATTGATAAGTGCAATTTAATAATGCTAGGTCATGGAAAAACAGCCTATGCATTGTGAAAGTGGGTGCAAAAGCAGATAGATAAACTTAAAGGACAAATTAAATTGCATAGAACAGCAAGCTTGAAAGCTCACCTTTATTTATTATTGTCTTTGGGGGCAAAGGGTTGGCTATCACTGGCATAAAGAAACACCTATTACAATGAGGACACCTTTAAAAAAATTTGAGGGAGACTCACTAACATGTTATTAGTATGCAAAGGGCTCGTGTAGCATCTTAGTGACTGAGAGAATGAAGCTGGTAGCATAAGCTTTCACAGGCTAAGTCTACTTCCTCAAATGAATACCATAGTATGCTGTGCAAACATACCCAAAGGTTTTGCATTTCTATGGCTGTTCTCACACACAGTCAGCCCATAAAGGTCACTTTCCTAGGGTGTTCATTCTATGTCTCTGAGGAAGTGGACCTAGTCTATGAAAGCATACGTTACCAACTTAATCACTTACTTGGTCTCTAAAGTGCTACAAAAACCCTTTGCATATTGATATTCCAGACTAACATGGATTTGACTTCTACTGACAGGTTACTTGCTATCATTCTTATTAAGCCCTGTTCTTTACATTTTAATGGCCTACAATATAGATGCAGGAGTTTACTGTTTTAAGAAACATATTTTAAAGTCTGTTCTTACATAAACCTTCTACTTGCTCTAGTTTATGTCTAATGAAGTGAATAAAACTCTAAAATCCCAGAGGGTAGACACGATGAAGTCATCTCTGAGATTTCTGGATCAGTCTTGTGAGTGAGAATGAAGAGCAGTGCACAAGAATCCAGATGGCAGTGGTCGGGAAGTTCTAGGGATATACACAAAGTTGAAAAAATGTTTTTGGGAACTGGGTGGGTGGACTGGATGAATGTTTTAAAGAGTTCCAGATGTTTCTGAACTAATGAATGTTTTTCTTAGCATCATATGAATGGGGTTTTATATCAGTCTATGTGTTTACTTTGCTTTATATAGCATTAACAGAGACTTCAGTGGAGGACAGACCTTCCATCGAAGTAAAGAAACTTTCTTCTAACACTGATTGCATCTTCAGCCTTTTATGCTGAAAGTAGGAAGACTGGATGTTGCCTTATACCAGGTGGTCTGGCTATTTTTCCATTGATCCCAGTGCTGAGTAATGTGACCAGCAGAGAGTCAGCTGAGGTCTCAGTCAAAGGTCTGACTCATCAACTGTTGCCTAAGGAATTAAGGCCTGGGACTTTTCACACACAAAATATGTGGCCTATCACTGAACTATGATTTCTCCTTGTTTTTTTCCAAACTTATTATTCACTTTATATTAGATTTAATTATTATGTTTGTGAAAATTTATATGCAATATATAAGAGAGACTACTGTGTACATCTCATATTTGGTAAATATATTGCCTAAGATATACATACAGTAAAAGGGAGATGCAAGAAAGACATGGATGAAGTCTTTCCAGCAATGTGTTAAGTGGGATTTACTCATGGGTGTGGCAGCTTAATGACTTTTTGTAGCTTTTCTGTCAACCCAGCAAATTAACTAGTCTGTAGAACTGTATTATTTTAAAAAAGGGTTGCAATCATGAAGTCATGAGTGCTAATCCTCCGCCCTCTCAAAGGTCTTTCTTCTTCCAGAAAAAGAAGAATTGTCCTTCATGGGAATCTCAAGGAGCACCAATGCTCTTTTCATACAACCAAAAAGAGAGAGACATTCTCCCCTACTTATGGGGGTTCTCATACTACATTATAGCACTATGATTTTACTTTAATTGTCATAGCATCCTATGGAAGTTGGGATTTGTAGATGGTGAGCACTAGAGCCATCTCTAAATGGCAAATTTCAAGATCCCATGGCAGTTTAAAGTGGGATCATAGAACTATAATTGTGCAGTGAAAGGACTTCTGACAACTTCTAGTGTTTTTTAAAAAATAAGGAATAATATCTCCTTGTTTCATCTAATAATAATAATAATAATAATAATAATAATAACAATAATAATAATAATAAGAATAATAGCTTTATTTATATCCCACCCCCTCTCCCCAAAAGGACCTGGGGCAGCTTACAACAGAAGAACACAATATAGATGATAATAAACATACCACCAAATCTATTAAGGAGTCTCTTTTAGAGTCCTGAATCTTTGGTAAATTGAAGGAACTCTTCTATTAGTGAAATAGACAATGTGGGTCTAACCTATTTTTTTTTATTCTTTTACCATATATTTAAGGAAATGTGCAAGTATAGGGATTTACATACATACTATAAAAGTCTACTCGACTGGCATTGATTTGATCAGTGGTTCTCAACCTGTAGGTCCCCAGGTGTTTTGGCCCACAACTCCCAGAAATCCCAGCCAGTTTACCAGCTGTTAGGATTTCTGGGAGTTGAGGGCCAAAACATCTGGGGACCCACAGGTTGAGAACCACTGGACTAGATAGTCTTCTTTTCTGAGTCAAGCCATTTAAAAACCCACTTAAACCCAAAAGGGCTTCTAAATAGACACACATACCTTTGCACTATAGCAATGCAACTCTTATTATTATTTGGAAAAAAGACCCCATTGTGTTTACTTCCTTATAAGTATGTTCAGTGTTAATACTGTTTTAATATTTGTATATTGTGAGTTGTATTGCAATGGTTTTAGTTGTGAGCCACTTTGAAACTCCATATGGATATAAATAACCATAATAAAAATAAATAAATAGGGTTGCATGCTAAATGTGGTCATATGAATTAAATTCAGAGTTTAATTAAATTCAGAGTTCTGTTTAAGGTTGGATGACATGAATAGTATAAATATGAGGTTTCAGCTGATGGTTTATACTGTAAAATTATTATTATTTGGTACATAAAGGTGGCTAAGCTCCAGTCTCATGCAGATGTGTCACAGTGTGAATTGATTCTAAAATATATGCATAGTCTTGGCACGTAGGGGTGAGAGATAAAGTACAACTGGCATATCGTGTCGTGGTTGGGAGTATGTCCTATATCTGAAGCCTGACCTCACCTTTTGCTGCTCTGTTGCAGCACACAGACATGTGAGCATTTGGGTTTGCTTTCTGATCTAGGTTCTAATTTGGGCTTGTACAGATAGAGATGGTATATATATGTGTGTACTGGATTTATTACGTAAGTCTTAATTTGAAGAAAACAAATAAAGGGACTCCTAATGTGAGTGTTGTGCTAGGCGAGGTAGAATAAGGTATTATCTGACAAGTTGTTCTAGCACTGTTATATATGTATATTTTAAGTGTGGCTTGAGTAAAGTTGATCTCAGACTCAGCCCCTTGCCACAATATGTAGCTTCTAATTGTAGTGTGTTTTATAGGGCATTCTTTAAGAAATAACCAGATAATATATGTGAACTGTTGCAGAAATACTAAGCATTAAGCACCAAATATTCTGATTTATATGATCATTGCAAAATATAAAGAAAGTTAGTCACAATAATGTCCCACTGAAATTTTGGACATAAATTTACTACATATATTTTCTACTTGTCCTATTGATTTCTATGGCACTTAAACATGACACTTCCTGGTATTGGCCGCTAAGTGTTATTATCAAAATCATTTGAAGAAAGAGATTCTTCATCTATCTATTTATCTATGACCTAAGTAAAATTTAGGAAGTAATTCCCAATGAATCCAAGGGGTTTTTGAGTAGACGTGCATAAGACTATACTGTTAATATGTTTGTTGGAGACAGAAATACTTCACAACAACCTTATTTAAACCCTTTTATACATATTAACCGGAATGGCTTTAAAATTGTGTGAATGCACACATACACGTTTTCAACTGTAATTTGTAACTTAACAGAAATGTATGAATGTATAAACCCATTTCATTCAAAGGAATTGGAGACTTGCTTCTTTTAGATATTTTGAGGTGTTCTAAATAAACTAGAACTGCACATTTCTAGGAGTATATTTTAGGGTCTAGAAAATCTTTTAGGAGCGTTCTCTCCTCTTATAAAACTTGAGCTAAGATGGAAAAGACTTCATTCTTCAAGATAGCTGTGCTATTATCAGTAATAACAATAAAAGTAATATGAAATATATTTTGTCCTTTAAGACAGAAAAGTTATAGTGGGCATGTTAGACAGTGCAAAACAAATAGCATCATTCACATTTTATGGTTCATTAGCATGGTGTTCCAAGCAACAGAACTGAAACATTAATTTGAATGGGTTAATAAAAGGAGGCATACAGCCAGCATGCAAGAATGGAAAGTTCTAAGAAGCAGCTAAAATAAAAATAAATTTAGTTCTTCATCATTAGCTGGATGACACTGTCCTTAAGACTACAAGGCAAGTCAGCATTTGTGACATATTTCAGAAGATCTGCTGTGTCTTAAAATTGAAACTGTAATTTAGCACCACGTTTTGTTAATGTTCTTGATACATCCCACATGTTTCTTAGCCTATTCTCTTTCATTATTCACATGGGCAACTGATTTGTAACTGCACCTGATTTGCTATTCCTAATCTACATCAAATGATGCAGCCATTGGTGTTCGAGACAAATGATACAGTGGCAACAACTGGACACTGAAGTCACAAAAAGGATTAGCATTTTGAGTATTTGGCTGACGATCAGGTTATTTGAAAATCTGGCATTTTCAAAGTGATGCCACAACACAAGAGCAATTACCCAAGCTGGTAGGATGCTTGGAAAATCAAATCTAAATAACTAATAAACCATGTTGTATGGTTGTTCATGCAGCACAGTGTTAAGATAATGCCTTAGTGATGCTAGTCCTAGTGCAGGGAGAATTCTTTCTCCTTGTTCTAGTTAACAGAAGCAACAAAATTTGGATTCTAAAGGACTTCTAAAGGGATGGGAAGGAAGTCCTTTTCACCTAGCACTCAATCTTAAGGTCCAATTGACTTTCAAATATTCCAAACATTGCTTCCCCAATATTTTAAAGAGGGTTACTTAGGATATTTTTTAGGACAAACCATGCAGTCCTGCTATGTTGCTTTTGCCCTACAAAATATGCAGATCTCTAGGTGGCTTCTGTAGATTTAGAGTCTTAACTATACCTTGCTTCCACTCATGCTGTTATCGCTCAATCATCTTAGATAGTACAGGCAAATAGTAATCCTGAGGCTCAGGGTCTACCAACGTAAATCGTTTAGGGATATAAAGCTATTTTGTCTTCCCTCTTAAAATGCTTGGGCTTCATGGGATTAGAGTTCAAGAGCATATGCTCCAGATGGGTAGTTTAGTCATATATAAATATACTCTCATAATCTCTTTACAGGCTCAATCAGAGCAACTGAAGGTCAGAGATCAGAAATATTTATTGGTAGCTACCTCTGTCCCATAGGCAATCCTGAATTGATAATCTAGGATACTTAGTGTACATGCTCTAAATTAGTGCTACTGGTTCCTAGACTAGTGCCTATCAGAAACTGTTAATTCATTGCAAGATTCCAGAAAGAAGAATAATAATATCTAATGGAAACAAATACAATGCCATCTCCAAAAATGCAGGTCCCTAAAATCACTTGTTTTTTTTTCAAATAGATCTATTAATTGAATGTTCTGTTAGTCATTTAAACAGTTTAAATCATAGTATGATTCTACAAGTATCCACAGAGAGGGAAGTCTTCCAGACACAATGCACTTGGAGAAAGCCCTGCATCCCATCCAATCTCATCTGGTTCTGGAGCATTTGCAGATTCCACCACATGAGCTGCTGGCTCATCCAAAGAAACCTTTGTAAACCAAACTCTAGAGACCATGCCTGGAATACTTGGGTGATGAGCAAATGTTGCTGGATGACATATCTCATCAGTCCTAGCCAACAGTTAGTGGGGAGGAATACTTGGAGCTACACTCCAGGAACGCTTGGAACCCTGCATTATTCCCAGTCTTATGATAGTACTTTAGAAATGATACATAGAAATATGGCAATACTTTATGCCATTTTGACAAAAAAAGAAAACAAACTATTTACAACTGTCTAGAAGTAGGGATGCAAAAAGACTACTTGCAAATGTTATTGGCCTTGATCACACAAGGTCCCTTGACACATTGAAACATCCCACTGAAATAATGGTTCACGTTTTGGGGTGAATACTTCATATATGCAATAAATTTTCTATAAAAATATTTGGGAGACAAAATCCCACAATGATTTTTTTTTTTACAAACACTCTCAAAATTTCATCCAACAGAGGAAAAAAGACAATTGTTATTGTATACAAGAACAAAGTAAGAAAAGAGTTACATCCCTAAGTCCCACTGGATCTATTTCTAAAGTTGTGTATATAAACTTGAGCCATTCAAGTATTTAACTAACCTAAAATAAGTCTAATCGTAAAGCAATTGAACTATCATATTTCCAATTTCTGCCGATTTTAGTTGTAGCAGAGTTAGGATACATACAGTCAGTCCTCCATATCCATCCACCAATTCCACCATCAACAGCTTGAACGTATTACAAATTTCTTTTCAAACATCCAAAAAGCAAAACTTGATTTTGTCTTTTATATAAAGAAACTCCATTTTCTGACACCATTGTATCCAATGGGGCTTGAACATTCACAGATGTTGGCATCCATAGGGGACCCTGGAACCAAAACCCCAGAAGAAACCAAGATCCCAGTGTATACAAAAAGAAATTACCTTAAAAAAACACAAATTCTGAATATTTGTATTTTTGCTTTGGACATATTCATTCTCATCATCATATTGAGATTGTGTCCATATCTGATCATCCTTAGGTCAGTTAAGTAGATTTGTTTGACAAATCTCTGATGGTGCAGGATCAGGTTTATAATGGTGCTGAACAGAACAACATATTATTTTTATATACAATTAATAGGGAAATGCACGTTAGATACTAATTGAGAAAAAGAATTTGGTAGCAAAAGCTTTCATAGACTAAGTTGATTTTCTCAGCAGATGCAAGGGATCTGTAGGAAATCCAAACAGTAGTGAACTTGAAAACTGTACACAAATCCATTTTTATCTTACAATAAATGTGGGTATCCCTTCTCTAATTAAACCTAACTGAATTTTCTGTGTGCATCATTTTCTCAAATATAAATCTATTGTGTCCCTTCCAAATAAAGCATCACATCCATTTGCTCAATGTACAAATGCAAGCATTAATGGGATCCTTCTCTTTTGGATGCTTCTGGTCAGTGGAATCGTGGCACAGATGGCAAAGTCTCCCAGGAAGGCCTTCCAAAATGCTGCCATTCACAAACCTCCAAACCAAGTTAATGTTTGTTCAATAACTTTATATTCATCATCTTCTATGGATCAATGGAGCAATGTATTGGTTTATAATCCTGGACCTTGTTATTTGCTAATCAAGAAAGTAACTAGTCAAGAAATATAAATGTTTTTACTCCACAGACAAAAATCCTTTCCCATAAACTAGAAAACAGAGTTTTACGTTTAAATAATCCACCACTACCCTGGATACCAACAGCGATAATATTTTCTGTGTCAGTGTAAATGTTGGGAAGGAGGGGACATCACCAAATTTTATTCCTTTTTATTCATGAGTACTTCTAGGTAGCTTTCAGTGTAGAGTTACATCACAAACCAGGTATCCATTTCTGATCTTCTTGTTACAACACAGTTCCATGTTTGTCCTATGAATGAAAGTTAGTGACGGCTAATGTCAACATAAATATGAACGCAGCACTGATTGGTATGTCTTTCGGCAGGAGGAATGCGCTCAAAGGAAAATAGGATGGTAAATCATTGTAAGGAATACTCTTCTAAATAATTCATAAGAAAACATATTTGCACCAGAAAAAAATAGTAAGTACAGTTGAAAGAGAAAGAAAGAGGAGTTTTTTTTTAAAGATGGTAATTTGCCAAAGTAAAGCTGTTTTAATTATTACTTTGGCAGGATCTCTTGGTTATCAGATGGACCTTAATACCCTCTGTTAGTCTAGTGCAGCTGCAGTTCTTTCTGACACATATGTAATATAAAGTTGGGGTAGAGGGTTTGCTTGAATAATGCATACGGTCCTATTTTCTGGCTTAATTCTTAAGCTCCTAGAATATCATTACCTCTATTATCTACCAAGTGACTATTATAAAAAAATGTCCATTTTGCAATGTTAATCAACTATATGATAGAACGTATGCACCATTTCCAGGGCAATCCTATACTTGCCTCCTCAAAAGCAATCTCAACTATGTACTATGAGACTTATTTCCTGGTAAGTGTATCTAGAATTACAACTGTACTGATTTATTTAGCCGCAAGAATGCTGAATAAACTTTTATTTCTCAGTGTCTCCTCTATCTGTCCAGGCTCTTTCGCTGGTTAACAACTATCACCACACTCAACTGACTTCAATATAAAAGAAGATTCAAGCATAGAACAGAAGCATAATCATTCTTTTAAGAAATGATGGTGAATCATTCTGAATACATAAATTACACATATATTATGAATATCAAATACTTCAAGGGAAACAAAATTTGAATTCTTTTTTAAAGAATATTTAAAACATTTCTTTAATTCTTTACAAATAAAATTGCGGGATATTATTAGCTCTCTTTTGGAACTGTCACAGACCTTTGCGAGACTTCTGAGGATTCTTACTAGCTGCCCTCCACTGTAGTCTCTGCATGTTGCCGAATGTGATGGGAAGTCTTTCATTCATCAAAGACTGGGGTTCTTTCAATTTAAAACCATCTTGCTGCCTTTGTATTAAATATATAAGGCTGTCTTAGCATCAGTTTTCTTTTACATATCTCACATCCCACATGAAACTTTATTTCATTAACGGGATTCGATTTATTCAGATGCCACAGTACCTTAATACCTTATGTCATTATACATAAGTGCTCTTTTTCTTAAGATGCTCTGGCTTTAAATTTCTAGGAATCTCTTAAAGCTATTTTTGCAACTGATATTGTGCTCTGCTGGGTATATTAGATAAAGCAGTAGGAACAAATCATAGCTATTCAGAATATACTGTTTTATGAAGGCACTGCAGACTGGAAAAAAATTGTGACAGGCAAAATACAATTATAAATTCAAACAGTTACTAAACTGTTACCTATTATTGCAGCTGAGGCACAAAACCTTTGGAAATCAGTGATCAAAGACACATTTATACTATCTTCACATGAGACAAATGGCTAGTAAATTGTATGCGAATGAAAGGAAGGTGAATACAATTCTGAACACAATAGAAAAATGATCACTACAATTCTTCTGCACAAACATACAGACACCTTAATAGGAAATGATAAAACAAGCGAACATTAATATTACTTAGATATGTAACTTTTTACAGCAATACTTTGAACACACACTTTGTACAATATTTTGGCTGCATTTACTCTTAGGTAGAGCTATTTAGTCTATGTTTTTATTACTAAATGGATTTCATTTCCACAGAATTAAATATAAATGAGAACTGTTTAAAAGTTATTCCACTGGCAAAAAGATACATCTCCATATGGTAAGAATGTCAATACTCAGGAATTCTTAGGAAAAGAAAAAAGTGCAAATTATGAGAGAACCGACAAAGAACATTTGCATCAACCATGGACCAACAAAGCAGGCTGAGTTTTTTTTTCTGCATTTGCATCAAATTCAGTTATTCCACTACTAAGAAGAGTTTCGAGTTATGCATGTCTTCGATAGTTTTGTTTTATATGCTCCACCATTAAACAGTTTGAATTGATGGTATACTTATAGGTCTCAAACAGTTGTTCTAGTATGCCATCTTTATATGCATTCCTTTCCCAAAGCCCTACACATTTTGCTGCCTAAGGCAGAACAAGTAATGGTACCTCATTCCACAAAAGCAAGGTGCATAATACCCAAAGTATTTTGGAACCTTTGGATGAGGTACCCAACTCTTCTTATTTCAAGTAAAATACAATGATAATAAATATGTAATTAAGAATTTGCATCTTTTTTCATTACCCTGAAAACTAGTTGTCTGAGATATCTGCCTCAGTCAAATAATAGGGCTCGTCCTGTTTTTGCCCCTCTTTTTTAGTTTCCTGCCGGTAACTGTTGTAGCTGGATCTTCTTGGGACCTAGAAATCCAAGACTATCCGCACTGACATTTTCTCTGACATTAAAATTAAGATCCAATAGGAAACCACCATCTCTTTTACTATCTTTTCTTCTTTGTTCATCTACTTCATTATTATCTTTTGTACTTGTTTCTGGCTGGAATTAGGCAATATTGTCTGCTCTGCTTTTCTGTGACTTTCTTTTATTTTGGTAAGGCAATGGGTCTTTGCAGTCACCTTCCTTCACTGAAAAAATGTCGTTGGTGTCCTTGAAACACTGATATTTTATTTTAGGGTTCTGGCTGCCTTTCAAATGATGTGAAAGTGTAGATCACTTCAAGATTATTTTTCAAGAACTAGCAGGGTTATGGTGCAATGTAACAGATTGTGAAAATATATTTACAATCTTAGTCAAGAATGTAGCTCTGGAAATATGTTATGCAAAGTCCTAAAACTACGGGCTAGGAAAAAAACCCATTTAAGTACCTACCTATACTACTTTGTGCTTATCATGCAAAAATATTCTTAGTTTCTCATAGGTTTTGTGTGCATGGATCAACTGAGACCCAGGTATATTATAGCCAATGTGTTGTAAATATTCTAGGAATTGCAATATATGTCCAAATGAGCATTTTTAACTGAGATATTTTTGGATTTTTATGCAGAAGTGCTCCAAATGTACTAACACAATGGAGTTGAGCAATAAGATACTCCACATGTCTCTCTCATTATTGAGTGGGCCAAGACAAAGCAGACATCTGAAAGGGAGAATCTAAAGCAGAATGTGAGCCCCCCTTGAAGACCCAACAAAACATGTAAAGCAAATGAGATTTTTATCCTGCTGCAATGATTTGATATACTCTTACTTATTTTTGCTAAGACCTTAAGAAAAAGGGCTGAAATCAATGATCAGATCTCTGATCTCTTTACAGTTAAGCCAACTGCAGTTAGGGGTTAGAACCATGGCGAGGGGTAAAAGAACCTCAACGCTTCCCCCCACATCATCTCCCAGATGAAAAATCCACCATCCTCTTAAGCTGCCAGCAGTTTTCATTGGGAAAATGGCATTAAACCCTCCTCCAGCTCCACGACTTTGATCTCTACTGTCACAGATCTGCATTCTTTTGCCTAGTTAGGCCGTGAGCATAAAAGCATTATAAGATAATGTAGGCAGGGCTGGGAATTTTTTCTATTCTCCCCGTCGATCCTCTAAAATAAAGTGGACAGGATTCAATCTGAATAAATATGCTATTATTAAATAAATCCTGTGGCAAAGAGTGAATTTAAAGTTCAGTTTTAAATCATAAATATCATCTAACTATCCTCATATTTATAAAGCTTGGCTCATGGTGTTAAGGACACCTTAAATCCCATTACCCCGATTCTATTTCTTTTTTCTTTTCTTTTCATTACATCTTTTTATTACAGGCTTTCTCTTCCTGCAGTCAGATCTTAATTCAGAATTGAAGACAAAGTCCTTATTTCACCTCCTAAAAGCTTTTTTTTTTTTGTTCTCTGCAATCTTTTTCCAGCTTTTCTTCTAACTCCTTTTTCAACTTTTACTCCTTTCTCTGTTCCAGTCTCTCTTTCAATACTCTCTTGGGATTGTCATATTCTGCTAAAGCACATTTATGGATAGGAAACAGAAGGTGAGATTTTCGTAGGCCTCATCTACACTGACAATTAATGCAGCTTCAAACTATCTTCAAAATGCAGCAAGCTATACAACACACACTGTGAAAGAGAGCTGCGGTGTATTTTAAACCTGTTAATCTGGTCCAAGCAAAGTAGGGAGAAAGTGTTTAAAAAGTTGATTATGTGCATCAGCATGCTACAATGTAAATTACATCGCATGGCAAAATCAACTCTGTAGAATGCTAGTCGCTGTGCTGATACCTAAAGTGCTCCGCTGATGCACAAACGCGCATTCCAGGGAGCAGTTAGAAAAAACTTCTTTGAATCCTGGAACTGGTTAATCCATGCACTGTGGTGTGTGTAAGCACCATCCAGACCTCAGACTGGTTCCAGAATTATCAATCTAATTATATGTGTACCAACATTATTTTCTTCTAAGCCAGTCTGAAACTGAACTAAGTGGTAAGTGCAGATTCATCCTTAGGATTTTAATGACGGAGAGTACAAACTACAGCTCTTTTTCACTTTTGTTTTTTTTAATTTAAGAGATGAACCAGAAGATAAATATACATACTTTAACTTCAGCTTACATGTTCTATTGCAGGAAATGTACAGCTGGAAAACACAAAACCCAGAATATTTATAACTCACAACTAAACTATTCTAAAATTTATAGTTGACTATTATCATTTTAGCCTTGCAACAGCAATAGCTATATGCAGCATGCATGTATAGATTATAGGGATCAATGGGTCACTCTACATTCTCTAATCTATTAAGATGTCAAACACTGATGTCAATCACAACTATGACAACACTCATTAACTAATAAAGGTTGAATAGCCCTTGTCCAGAAGTGTTTTGGATTTCACATCTTTTTTTTCAGATTTTCCAATATTTTCAAATACATAATGAGATATCTTGAAGTTGGGAACAAATCTAAATATTAAATTGATTTATGTTTCATGTACACATCATGTGTAGATAGTGTATTAAATATGAATGATATTTGTGTTCAGATCTGGATTCCATCTCCAAATAGCTAAAGGTAATTCTAATCACAATATTTTTAATAATGTTGTGCATGAAACAAAATTTGAGAACACTTTACAACCAGAAAGCAAAGCTTTCACTATCTCAGTAAATCATGTGTACAATTCTGGAGTTTCAGATATTGAATTTTCAGATGGGTATATTCAACCTATATTGCTTAAAAGTGGACAAAATATTTCAATAAAAGTGACATTCTTATACCAGAATAAAAAAGCAACAACAATCATGCAGTCTTCTAATACCTTGCTGCTTTCTTGCACAGGGACGATGTGATATTACTTTTAGAGAAAGCTAAAATGTGCAACTGTATGTCACAGCCGACCTCAACAGCTTTATTTAAAGCAAAAATTAGAAGGTGATCAAAACGTTTTATAGAGGAGAACCAGAATATAATGCTTAAGCCTCTTAAAATTGCCTGAACTGTGAAATCAAGTAATGAACACTAGAAAAGGTTTTGTCAGCTGGAATCAAAGCTCAGGCAAGTCAGCATTTTCACCTAAACCCTTATTACAGTGAGGCATTTGATTTTTCATCTCTGCACTCCATTCTGCCCAGCAAATAAACCAGCCTGACCTCTACCTGTTATGTTATGAAGTCTGCATGCCATCTTTTAACTCAAGCCTTTCTTCTCAAAACCTTTTGTGCCAATATAAGAGAGATGTCAAACTAGCTGAGATTTCAATTGTGTGGTTTGAGAATTTGAAAATTTTCTCCTTGATCTTACATGTTTTTTAACTAATTGTAGCAGCTGAGGGAAGCTGGTCTGGATCTGGCAAAACCGTTCTGTATACCATATTCCAACTGAAACAGACCACTATTTGCTGCTTTTATCCAATGATTTTAAAATTATGGCTCCCATTCTGCTTGTCTCATGAATTTTTCCTTTAGTCCCCAATTTCTCGGGAACCATAACACAATACATTATTCACAAAGAAGCAATGCTTTTATTGGGCCACCAGTAGAGCACAAGAATTAATAGTACTGCAGTAATTTATAAATACAATGTAGGCATCCAACGAAGGGGGCGGGCCAAGTTACCAAGGGAATGCAAATACAGCAAATGTAAAATTTCAAGGTGTGCCTAACTTTCAATGTCTCACACTCTGCAATGATAGATATCTGGGGAGTATAAAAAATTTCCACATAGGATAGTATCTTCATTTCATAGCATCAAATAAGAATATATAGTTCCACTCCTCTAGCTCTTTCATATGCAAAGTATCTCTTTGTATGTGAGGTATTCCAAAAAAGTTCTACCAATCTTCTTGAACACATCTGCAAAAAGTGAGTGTCACAAAAGTCTACACAGGAAGGTGGACATATCCAAACTGATCTCTTCCATGAACACAGCTTGAAGGAGAGATTTCTAAACCAGGAAATTGGTGCAACTTTCCCATGGCTCCAAACTTAATTGAGGGGGGCATTTCTAAAAGAGCCATGGCCCACTTGCACCTACTTTCTTTAGATAAACAACACCACAACAACCACAACACTATATAGCCAAATATTAGAGAAAAAAGGTAACCCAAAATTCTTTTGAAATTGCAACTAATGAACTCCATAATCCAAAACCATAAAATTGTAGCTGTCAATTACTTCAAGTATGATATCTTGACAAAAGAAGTGTAAGAAGCTTTCTAATACAAAGGCATATCAGTGAAAGCTCTTTTCTGGAAAGTTGGGCTTTTCCTACTGATTAATGCTACATTCAACAAAAAAGACACTGTCTGGCTAATTACGTTAAATACTTATCTTCAGGGGATTAGCAGGGTGTTTCTGCTCAATGTCACTCTTCCTGACAACCTAATGATAGATCTGTTTACTTAAGAGAGCAATTAGTATTTTTAAAAACTGTTTTCTTAACTGCTTCCATATCATGAAAATATTTGATTAACACACACTAGCTTATCTTATAGTGGGAACAGCACATTCCACATATTTTGCTCTTTCTTCAAAGAAGTATGACTGCTACTTGCAGTTATCTTCCAACACCCTCACATTCCACCTTCATAAAGTCCAAGAATTAGATGTTATATCAAAACAGTATTTTAATGTTATCCCTCACCACCATAATGCTATGAACTAAAAGGTAAAGAATTAAACAGAAAAACAGGAAAGGATTTTGCCTGTTACCAAATATATTAATGTACAAATGAACCTCATGTATAAGTTGACGGCTTGTTTTGAGGCCAAAATTATGGAATTTGACATGACCCATCGATAAATTGAGTATCATTCCAAAGAGAGCAGAAAGCACCAATGCCATCTCAGGCAGGCAGCTGACCCTTGCTGCCGTCGCCACCATTTTCCCACCCAGAGATTCATAGAGACCAGAAGTGGTGCCACAGCAGAGAAAGTACAGAGGGACAGTGTGTCTTTTAGGTTTTCCTAGGATGGACTACTCTTTTGCTTTTGCTACTTCACTCTGAGAAAGGAATGGCTCCTTTTTGAAAGAAAGAATCAAGTATAGTACTTACACTGACCTGTCGATAAGTCAAGCTACTTGGGCGTTTGTGTGATTTTTAAACTAGTGAGTCCAAAATGACCACATTGTTCAACCAAAAAACAAGGCTCTAAACTTTCAAGCTACATCTCAGCAGTCCCCACTAAAGGCATAAAATCAAAAACTGAGAAACATTGCCCTTTCCAAGAAAATACGCAAAATAATGCAATAGGATTTAAAGAAGATATAACCTTGCTCAGAATCTGACACATGCAAAATTAGAGAATGCCAATATGTCAGCTACTGAGGCTCCTAGATGTTGGCATGTTTCGCAACATTCAGAAATGGAAATTGTGCACTAATTATGTTGTGGCTTTTTATTGTGGTGTGTAATATTATTAATAATGTGCCATTTGTTTTTAATATTTGTGATTGCTATCTGTCTTGATCATGGAATCATAAAATCTTAGGGTTGGAAGTGATCACAAGGGTAATCTAGTCCCATTCCCTGGCATACATTTAGCACTTCTGGAAGATGCCAAATTTCTGTTTAAAGACCTCCAAAGATGGCAAATGGTTCATATTCTAGCCTTTACAGCAGGAGATAACAGGCCTGTTCCATCTTTTACATGGCATCACTTCAGATATTAAAGAATAACTATCATGTCAGCTCTCAGAGTCTGAAGACTTAGGCAGATAGGATAAAATGTTTCAGCATAAAGGAAAAGCATAGCTAACTGTCAAAACATCTTCTTATAAAACAAAAATTTAGATACAAGATAATTACATTGTGTAAAATTTATAATGACATGGTGTTACTTGAAGAAAAATATGGAAAATGCAGTTGAATTCTAAAATAGTCACATCATTAGAGTGTTTTTTTCATGTTGGTTCAGTGTGAATTTAGAGGGAATATTGTTTACCAAAACCCAAACTTAACTAACAACTCTAAAATCTGAAAATTCAGTAGTGAGTGAAGGTAAGTAGAATAATTATTACTAACCTGGACTCTGGGAAGTTATTGAAGGACAAGCAAGAAATTATATTTCAGGCATGAGATAACACTGTTCTTCAGGAATTTCCTATTTAATATAAGGAGGTAACCAAATACTGCTCTGCCATAAGATTTCCAAATGATTTTCAAGAGTAGCTGCATTGCAGTATTCGAGTGTGGAGCCCACAAGGGCAGTGATAACTGTGACACAAGAACTGCATCAGCAAAAAGGGTCATAGGTATTCAGCTAAATTTGTACTTACACTGTGGAGGTTTAGACACCAACAATAACTTTCCCTGCCTCTTTCATACCTTGAGTTTGAATAGGTTACAGAACTGTCACCCCTTTGGTCCCATCATACTATTGGCTGTGGGTTAAAAGGTTTATGAAAAAAAATATCTTGGCTGTTATGTTTCCTGGAAAGAATGTCAAAAGGGGAATGGTAGCAAGAGAACAAAAAGTGTCAAGAGGGATTAGAACTGGAAAGCAAAATATTTGCTAGACTACCACATAGCTTGTTAATTTGTTGTGTGCCTTCAACTTTCCAATTATGGCTACCCATAAAACTATCATGGGGTTATCTTGGCAAGATCTGTTTGAAGGGAGTTTGTCTTTGCCATATTCTGAAGCTGAGAGAATGTTACTTGCTCTGGTCTAAGCCTTGGTTTCCACGGTAATGGCCCAATGATTTCCAAGCACAGCATGCTGCTTCTCTATTCTCGCACTAACAGAACCAAATTTTATATGGCATTGAGACCATTGAAGCCATTTCATTTCTTAAAACTTATTATAGCTTTTTACCTATTACATTATCCTATTATCAAGATTCAAATAAGAATATTTTTACAGGATGTTGCAATTGTAGCAGTCTTCCATTACTACAAAGGAACTCAATTAGTATTTGGCAAATCTTAAAATAATAAAACCATGTTAAAAACAGTGACAAAATAAAAATTAACACTTAAAATTTGGTAGCAACTTGTGTGCTGTGTTTGGAAATCATATGGCCTTCCAGATGTTGGACTCCAGGATCTTGTATTCTTGACCACTGGTTTTGCTTTCCTGAGATGCTGGGACTTGGATTCTAACAAAACAAAGATGCCTCATGATCTGCACTCCTGTTGTACTCCAGTGAGATTCTAAAATTGATAGCAACTAATGATCTTTGGTGAGGCTTGGCAGATTAAAATACAAATATGGGGGCCACGTTCTATTTCTGAGATGTTCACTGGGGCAAAAGAGTGAGACCAGAAATGCCAGCATATGCTGGTCTTACTGCCAGAAGTTCTTACTGCCAGAAAGGAGGTAGGTAACCTTAGAAGTGGCCATACTTTCTCCCATGACTTCATATGACTTCATGTAGATGGTTATTTGTTCTTCTGGGGAATCCTGCAAAAGATTAACTTTAGATCCTAGGAAGGGCTGAAATTCTCTTTCCCTGCCATAAATGTCAGAAATAAAGTTTCTGCTGCACTTACCTAAGACATTACCTCAATGATATGGTAGGATGGGGCTACTTCCAGCTTATGGACACTCTCCAAGGTAGAAGGAACCTTCTTTGCTCAGACTACCTGCTGGACTACATAATTTGGTATTGTGGGGGAATGACACATTGTGGACTAGAACTCTCACAACTAAGATACATTGGAAGGACATACAGATCAAGGAAAGCCTATGAAGTTATATTTTACTGGCCAAGTGAGGAAAGATACAATTTACTGAAAGTCTACCCATCTATAAGCTAAATGATTGCAAGTTAAAAAATGTCAATGAAACAGATTATTGTCACAGACAACGGTCACCAGCTGCTCTATAAATTGCCAAAGAAAGAAAGACATATTGATCCAACTGTAACTTTCTGTCATTATGTCTATGCCTATTAGAGAAAATGAAGGCCATTTAATTATTTTACTTAATGGCTACAATGGAAAATTTGTGATTGTGTTCCAAGTACTGCTATTGACCTGCTACATTTTGTGTATTATCATATCCATTAATAGATTTTTGTTGGCTACAGCTAGATGGACATTATAACAGTGGGGTTGTATAAAACATGACAATGTATAAAAGGATGTACAACCATACTACTCCTCAAAAGTAATGCTGAATCTATTGCAAGTCAGTCCAACTAGTACTTGTAGAATGAATTACCAGAACACAAAAAGATGCAGAATAAGTGATCATAAAGCAGAACATGAGCTTTAAACCTGGAAATGTGGTGCATGAAGAATCTGGAGCAAATAAAATAGAGTTTGGAAGGTTCTAAGAAACTGCTACAAATCTTCGAGAAGTAATTTATTACTGCTGCCATTCAATTCAGAGATAATCCAAATTACTTTCTGCAGTAGACCCCCCCCCCCGTTTCCAAGATCCATGCTAAAGTTACAATTAAAAGCAATTCTCTGCTTTCTTATTATCCTGATAACTAAATCATTTTTGTTAATTTATTCAATAGTAACTGATTAACTATTTCATGTAAAAAAACCTCCAAAATGCTATAAGATACTGGTCTGAGAGTAAACAACACAAGAAGTAAGCATTCACTTCCCTGTTAACAAAAATGAATATAAATACACACAAAGTTACAATGCAAAAGGGGTGGTGTTATACAACACTAAATTACAATTGTTTAATAACTTATTTCTGCCTTATAAATCAGGTAAGAAGTAATTCCAAATGAACAGGAGTGTTTCTTCCAAGCCGTAGCTGCCAAACAAGATGAAAAAGCTTAAAGGTAAAAGTAAAAACACTCATAGTATATAAAAATCCATGTTTATCCAGAATTCAAGTAAATCCATTCATGAGATCTGGTGCTATTTTTCTAGTCCCAGGCTGAAACAGGGCATGTGCCATTCTTTCCATTTAAAACAGCACATGGCCAGAAGGTCAATTCCACTTAAAAGAAACAAAATTCCAGTTTGGTGAATAGCATAACCAAATGGTGGGTGGCATTTCAGGTACAATTGGGTGTTGTTTTGGCAGCCCTTGATGAGTAATTCTCAATTTTGTGTCAATTTTTAAAGGAAATTTAGGAGGCGCGTAGGGTAGCCAAAGCAGAAATACCTTCCAGTAGGCCACATGCTGCATATAATCTTCACTCTTATGTTAGAAATATCATACTTGCCATACTTTAAGGATACTTTTGACATTTCTTGCCACGCTATGGAGATTCCCAGGTCTAGACTTCTAAAGAAGTTCAACTATTTTTGAACTTCAGTTCCCGTAATTTCCTGGTGATTTGGCTAATGGTAAAAATAATGTGTGCACAATAATTCATCAGCATCTGGAAAGCTGCATGATCCTTGTTTTAAACGACTATGTGACCAGGCAAATTTTTATATCTACACTGACCACTGGCAAAACAAGAAAAATGGATTCTGGTCAAAACAGAGTTCACATGAATTGAGAAGATCATTTGAGAACAATAAATTCTGACTTCCTCTTTCCAACCACTCAAGCACTATATTCTTCATCTGTAATATTACAAAAAATGATTTTAACGTACTTTAACATTTGCAAACAACTAAGTTGTGGAAATAGTTCTTTTTCCAAATCAATGCTAGTATATCTGCACATGACCTTTTCTAAGATGTTGAAGCATTCCAACACAAGCCTGCTTCTATTAATGACCTTTCTACACAGTGACTAAAGAGACACCTTCTACCAATTCTTATAGTTACTTTCAAAACCCGATTATTCTGATAACAAAATCCAAGATCCTATGGTGATAAATTGCACAGAGAAAAAGTTAGATGGTAGAAGATGCTGATTCAACATACTGTGTACTTTCATCATTGCTTGCTCCCTACTTCTTGCAATTAAAAACAAAGCAAAAAAGTTGGTGCTGTTCTGATGACAAATCCAATAGCAGTGCAGCATTCTAAGACAAAGTTTAGATAAGAAGCCAATCACTCGGAGTGTGAAAAAGCAAATTGCTAACACAGCTATCCTCTTTCATATAGCAACAGCTGAGCCTAATGCATTGTGATCTCAAGGTCCTATGGGCTTGTTCTTGAAAAGGTACTAGATGTTTAGAAGCAAAAAATTATCTCCTGACTGCCAGTGCTAATGAACCAAAAAGTAAGGTGTGTGTTGTGACTCGTTCTTATTGTTATTTTTTCCCCTCACTGTATTGCAAGGTCACCTCTGATTCTGATAATCATTTATAAGGCCAGGTTGAACCATGTTATACCTTGCTGAACTACCATCAGTTGTAGCCAACATAGCCAACAATGACAAATTAGGGAGGATTCTAATACCATTTGACCACTCATGGTTTAGCCATTTTAGTACTGCTTTGAATTTGTGTTGCTTGTCTGACAAACCAAGGTTCAAATTGTTTCACGATTCTATATCAGTGCTTTCTAGACTTGGATCCCCAAAAACTACAGAAGGAGTCCCCATAACTGGTCATGTGCATCAGAACTGCTAGAAGTTGTAGTCCAACCATACCCCAGGTCCCTAGATTGGGAACCACTGCTCCACTAGTCTTCTGAAGGGGTAATTATCCTGCCAGGGTTCAGACCAGTATTCTATAGACTATGGCTTAAAGGAGAGACAGGAGGTTGATGAAAGTTCACAGTTGGCATTAACTAGAACTGCATGGGATGCAGCCTTAAGAGAGAAATCAAATAGTTGCTTGGGAGATTGGCTGCAGGAGGAGTTGTTTTAATCTAATTGTGATCTATGTGTGAATTTGCAAATAAAGCAAATTTTATAAAGACTTCTTTAAGAATTTCATATGTTTTCATTCAAAAGAAAAATGAACAACACAGTCCTTTCTCTATACCTTCATGGGGTTTGTGGATGGAAGGATGTGTAACAATACCTATGCAACAAGAAATGCCTTTGAATGAAAATCTGGTGTATAGAAAGCCCCAGAGACCATAATTATATGACACAGTATTCAGTTATAAATATTTTAAGCCTTGATACTGCACTCCTTTGATTGTTTGCCTTTTGGAGGGGGGAAAGTTAAATGCTTTTTGTAGAAATCTGGTCAACGATTCTGAGTATTCATGTCTGCTGTGTATCTCAAGCAGGTTAAATAAACGATCTAAGGCTGTTATTCAGGCTGTGCACTGCTATCCAAGAAGGGAGCATCAGGGATTCTAGCCATACTGACAAAGAAGCCTCTTTGCTGCAAAAGGTCACAGTAGGTCATATAGTAAACTGTGACTTCTACAAAGGCTCATTCAGTGGTGTGAACCACTAGAAGATTCCAGTGTAGTTATTGATTGACATGCTCCCTGATGGTTTGGCTTTATCATTAACTTAACAGAAATGGTTCCTGTCTTATCTGTTACTCATCCCTGTGTTTTATATGATAATTCACCTATTAATACAGAGATTTGGTTTGCAAAAAGATCCTGGTGGAAACGTAAGGGAAGGAGATTCACACTCCATGAAGAACATGAAACAATCTAATAAAAAAGGAAAAATGAGACCACACTAATGTTCAAGTGATTCTTAAAATATACAATGTGTAATAAATATGGCATACATGTTATTTGGCATAAGAATTTTGTATATCTGAATACTTTTATACATGTCACCCCTATCTGTCAGCTCTAACCTAGTTCCAAGGGTAAAGTCCTTATCCAAGCACATGAACCAAAGTTGGTTATAGCTCCTGGCAGTGCTTAAAACTACATTTCTTATAAAGGTTTAAAAAGTTGACCCTCTCCTCTATGCTAAGAAGATGGGAAATCTGATCAAACAACTGGACCTTTTTTATATAGCAAGCAGGCATGTAGCCAGGGGGGGGGGCTCGGGGGGCTTCAGCCCCCCCCGAAATTCTCATGGTGGTTCGCGAAAAGGCCTTACTGGTGCATTATTTAAACTGTTATGTTTATTAATATCATGATTTGATCACCATTCTCAATATATCCCATATGTATGGGGGTATTGGGGTAATGATACAAAAGGTTTGCTAGGCTAGACCCTCTTTCACTCAGACTCCGCCCCCCCCGAAACTCAGCCCCCCCGAAACCCCCCCTGAAAATTTTTTAGCCCCCCCCCGAAACGAAATCCTGGCTACGGGCCTGATAGCAAGAGAGAGAAATTATTAGCTCTCAAGATATTTTTGGAGTCCCACAATCCCTTACCATTGGCCATGCTGAATGGGGTTATTGAAAACAGCTGGTCCCAAAATCTAGAGCATCTCTCAACCACTAGATTATCAAGGAAACAATTTTTTTTAAAAAAAATAATAATTGTAATCAGTATAAGGTACAATGATTTTGATGGTTTATAGGAAAATGGTCAAAGCTTGTTAATTTAAATGTAACAAATGTATCCATTTTATCATATTCCTTCCCTTCTTCCCCTTCTGTGTCTCTAAATAAGAAATCTGGGGGGTGGGGGGGGGGACTAGCACCTTGGACAAGATGTAGCCTTCAAAAAGACCGCATAAGTTAAAAACAGCATTGAATCTGTACTTGATAAAATAATGCAAAAAGGAGAGAGAATAACAAGGAGGAAACAGAACTATTTTATATCATTTGGCTTCATAAATTGCATTTGATCATGGAAGATTAAAAAAAAACAAAATCCTGAAGTCAAGAGCTTTTAGGTATATTTATGGCTGTGTAACAGTTCATACTAATTTAAAAATGGATCCAATACAGAATTGCATCAGAGTGGAAATTCAAGTCTGACGCTGCTTGATTTTACTTACCAAGTATCCTCATTATCTTCTCTTGCCTTCTTTCCCTGTTAGCAAGAGTTATGCGATAAAAGTGCTGAGATAAAGTAATGGTAAGGAGGATACCACAAGAGGTATTTGAAAAGCAGGAATAATTTACTATGTCTCTGCTTTGTTTTACTTCCCCGAGTCTTCCTGTGGTGAAAGCGAATTTATCTTTTCTGGCAGACTCTAGCCTTTTTAGGCCTGAGAGCTCCCCAAGCACACTGGAGTGCAGGTAAATGGATGCAAGTCTCCATGAGTACAGTATTAGGAGGAAGGATTTAATGCAATATTTTGCTTAGTATATCATGTTCCAACTACCAATCACAGGGAGGAAAATTCAGAGTTTGAAGGGACACAAGGCCATGTAGCCCAACCCAATGTTCAGTGCCGGTTTCTTGCCATTACAGAGTCCATGCAGGCTTATTTACAAAAAAAAAAAAAAAATGCATGCTGACTAGGGGATTCTGAAAGTTGTATGTACTTTTTTTCCAAAATTCCAAACATTAATAACAACCATAATTGGAAATCCTTTCTTTTGAACATTTTTCTGGAATTTTACAGAATTATAACACTTCAATTAGGGCAAAACTATGGGTGTGATTCAAAGTATTGATCCATACAGAAAAACAGCAACACAATAGTAGTTTTGGCAGTATATCCTAAAATGTTGAATAGATGTTAACTTGCAACAAGTTGGTGTAAAAGCACTAATAAACCAGTAAGAAATAAAATTTATAGCTTCTATTATAACAGACACGGGAAAAGTATGTCCATCAAATATCTGACGTGGCTCTGCTTAAAGTAACTGTAGTATTTCCCCTCACCCTTGCTGGTTTTAAGAAAGCTATGCTACGTCAGCTTAAAAAAGGAAATGAAAATGCCAAACTCAGTTTGGCAACCTAGAAAAGAAGACTATGGACCTTATCATACAACTCCTTTATGCAAGATAATTCCATTTGAAATCTGCTCCAGCCATTCATGTGAGGCTAGCAGATTGTTGATTCTTTCCACCATGCCCTTGTTGCATTTGCCCTTTAATAATGGCATTGATACTGTTTCTTCGTCCACATAAATGTTGTGCACCTTCAAGTTATTTCTGATTGATGGCAAATCTAAAACAAATCTGTCATGGGCAAGATTTGTTCAGAGAAAAGTTGCACTAGGCGATTCCCTTGGCCATATGGGGAATTGAACCCTGGTCTCCAGACTTCCAGTCCAACACTTAAACCACTGGACCACACTGGCTCATCATGATTGTGGATACATATAATTTAGATGCATTGGAACTGATTTGTTATTATTGTGCACCTTCAAAGTAATTTCTGTCTTATGTTAATCCTCAAATGAAACTATCACAGAGTTTTCTGAGTCTGCGAGAGTGTGACTCTCTCAAAAATGGTTTTCATGACTCCATGTTGGCTTCCATATTAGGATTTATATCAATTTATTATGTAGTCTGATAACCAGTTCAGATACACTAAGACTGCCCTAACAAATTGTAGTCTGTCACATCATAAGTGAAAATTCAAAATCTAACTTTATACTCTCAGTAAGATCTAAAACAAGTATGATGGAATAAAATATGCAAACAATGCCAAAGGATTAATTTAAAACAAAAAGGCTTCCAGTTACAGTTGCAACCACCCTTCCCCACATAGCTACTGCTTCACTGAGGGGCAATATGGAAATACAGAGGAACGCCCAATACTGTATTTGTTGCCTAGCCTTGTTACAGTCATCCAACACTGCTTTGCATAATTTTAAAATTAAATTAAATTAAAATCCATATGCCTAAACATCAAAATACACAAAGTGGTAGACACACCAACAACACTGTGTGAATATGACATTTATTGCTAGAAAAGTCACATTTATTTATTTATCGTATCAGAAGTGAACCAAGGGTACAGTTGTAATGAGTTTAGAAACTTGGCATTATATTAAATGCCCTTTGACCAGTAGCTAACCACTTGGAGTGCCTCTGGTGTGGCTATAAGGAGGTCCTCCATTAGGCATGTGGCAGGGCTCAGACTGCATTGTAATAGGTGGTCTGTGGTTGCCCTCTCCACACTCACACCAGAAGCAACCAGAAAAGTCACATAAACCATTTATACTTTTAGGAAAAGAGTTGTCTCCAGGACTTGCTTATACTTGTATTGTTGGGGCCAAGTGTAGTACTGGAGGCATGTTCTAGAAATGTGGTGACAGCTATAGTTCCTGGCCATCAATATCTGATAAACCACAAATTTTAACCATTGAAGTTTTTGAACTAATTTCAAAGGAATTCTCACAAAATGTGCATGGCAAGGTAACAAGTACATGGATTCAAATGAACCAGATATGACTACAAGTCTGGGCTGATAGAAAACACACAGACATCCAGATGACTTCTCCCAGATACTTCAATATATTAAGAAGAACAAGCTTGAAACTTGAGATTAAAGATGGAAGAACAATTACCTGGTAATATCTTACATATCCTCAAGATGCTATATGCGCAGAACCTGGAGATGTTACTTATTTCTACAAATCCCAAAACAATGTAAATAAATCTTATTCCGGGAAATATAGTCCAAAACTGGATTCGGGGAATTGCAGTACAAAAAAGTAAATTTTGCCAAGCCCTGGTGAAATTTGTGTGCAGATCATAAATCAACAATATAACACAAGAAGACATAAAAACAAGAGAGTTGAAAATTAAGTAATTAATCAGGCAGAAATGCAACAATATCATAATAGATAGAACGATTTCATTCAACCTTTCCAATGTTTTAACAGAACAAAACAACCTTTCTTACAATGCCACTAAGAAGCCATTGCAGAACAAAATCAATTCAAGTTAACAATAGCCTGGATTTTTAAAATTATTTTTTCTTTTCAAATGAGCCGAACTATTTTCATTTTACAGTACAATATAACTGAAGTATGCAGCCCTTTTTGGGGGCAAGCCAGCCTAATTCAGAGTAATATTTTGGGATAAGGAAGCCTTGACAGCCCAGGAAGACAATATTCAACATTACAAACGCTTTCCTGTGAACATCGTCAATATGTTTGCAGCTGCAGCAGACCCATTCAGCTTATGTAGACTTTCATACGACAGTTCACACATGAAACCTCTCTCTTATAAGTCTTAAAGTGAGTATACTCAGCATTGCCTAGGACTCTTTTAGAGTCACCTGAGTGACCCTATTTACCTGGCTCCACTTCATGCCATCCACTTGACTGACTGCCACTTCCTGGAGACCGCCCTTGGCTTGTATAAAATGGCTCTTCACCCGGACTGTCCATTTCATCCTCTACAGATTTGAGGCGCTTTGTAGAGCTGAAATTGAAGGACAGATACATTATTACATCACCTGAAGTGAGAAGACAGGTCACACGGCCCTGGAGGTCTACAGAGCCAGACAACATTCTATTTTTGAAGAAAAGGTGAGGCAGACACTGTGCTTGCTTCCCTGTTCCGGCTCCTCTGACTGCCTTCTGAGATGCAAGCTGGCTTTTCCTTTATAATCTGGGCAAATAGTCATCAGATTTGTGTTAAATAAGGCTACACAACATTTTGAAAGTTGTCACAGAAAAAATAGGATATGCAAAATGAGTACTATAGGAAATGAGGAGAGAGGGGGAAAATCTGATATGAATTCTGATATAAAGCCTGCCTTGGGAGCCACTGAAACACTTCGATAATATTTATAATAGTAGTAAAGGAGAAGTATCCCTTAAAGCTTTCCACACAAAAAAAGAAGAAGAAGAAGAAGAAGAAGAAGAAGAAGAAGAAGAAGAAAGAAAAAGAGGAAAAAAGAGGGAGACTAATCTCAAAGAAGAAGAGAATGATTCCCAAAATTTGATCTTGAAACCCAAAATCAGATTTTTTTTTGGAACTTGAGCAATTCAGAAGGAAAACACAGATCATTACTTATCACTTGCCCATATACATTTCTCCCTCATGTAACATCCAGGCAAAGCCTGAAAGAAAAAGTCACTCTTATGCTGAGCTCTGAAGGTCAATCGACTTGGACTCTGGCAGGGGAATGTGGAGAACTGTGGAGCCAGAAGCCCTCAGCTTCTTGAGCTATAGTAAGAGGAACTGACTGCATTGGGGAGGGGAAGATGTCCTATTGAATTCACTTTTCAAGGCAGGCTCGGCAAATACTACATCTATTGTCAGCTTTAAGGGGTCTATTGCATATTTCTATGTATGATGGCAGTAGAAACTCACAAGGGTAAGCTGTCTGGCAAACTGTGGTGAGATGATGAAGACTATTTTCCATATCAGAAATCCAATGCACTGGGGAACTGATATCATTTTACACATATCTAAATCTTTATAGAGATAATTTACACCGGTTCTTCTTGAAATTTAGGATATTGTTTTTTAGTATTTGAAAAGAGATCTTCTCAGAGCTGGGAAGAGCTCTTTTCCTGGAACTACAATTGCCAGGATCCCCAGCTAGCATGGCTCTCAAAAGATTACTTTTCAATTCCCTGGATCTTGGTAGAAGAAGATATGAAGACATGGGTGACTAATGCACAAGGAACAGGGATTTTTTTAACATCCTCTATTACATTCTCTCTGCATTAGTCATTTTATTTTCTCACACTAACATAATCTGAATACAGTCACTCCTCACTGACGTTAGAGCAGGCATGGGCAGACTTCGGCCCTTCGAGTGTTTTGGACTCCAACTCCCACAATTCCTAACAGCCTACCAACTGTTAGGAATTGTGAGAGTTGAAGTCCAAAACATCTGGAAGGCCGAAGTCTGCCCATGCCTAGGTTAAAGGCTTAAATCCTCACAGAAATGGAAAAAAATGAATTGAAAATGCTGGTTTTTTTCCTTGAGAAAACACTCATCTATGCATCTCTAGGTCCTCTAGTTGACCATGGAAGTAAACTGGAGGACTTAGAGTTTTCTAGAGAGAACATTGTACTCAAATCTGCAAAAGTCAATCCACAAATGTGGAGGGCTGACTGTATTTTATCTTTAGGGGGAAACATAAATGTGTTATATTACATCAACATTCATTGCAAGTGTAAATATAAAGATGGCTTGTTGAACATTTGGTCCCCATATTTTTAAATTTGTTTCAGTCTCATGAACACTAGGCATTCCAGTCATAGATGAGCCATAGATTAGGAATACTAACATATCACAGTGCTAGAAAACCTCAACTTTGTTTCTGAAGCATTTTAAATGTCAAGAGGAGACATTTTTTGCTTACAATATAATTACTGTCTTGGTTGTTCTATTCAACTTCAAAGCTAAGTAAATGTTAGTAAAATCAATTGAAACATATTTCCAAGTAAATATATTTAAGAGTGAGATATAAGTCTTTGATTTAAGGACTCTTTTTTGTCTAACAAGAAAGTAATATAATGTGAGGAAAAAAACAAACATGTTGTGCAGTTATTAACTACTGATGCTGTTTATAATTAGCTTCTTATCTGTATCATGTATTTGTGGAAGCATACAAGAGTGACATCTGAGCTTTACTTATAAGGAGCATTAATAATCTGTCTATTCTATCAGTCCTGAAGTAAACATAGCTTGTGAAGACTAAATCTAATGAATTACTCTTGTCCATATAGTTTTCAGTGTACTTACCAAAAATAAAAAGCCAAAGAACGAATATCCTGATGAGTGCTTTATCTAATGATTAGTTTATTTGTCAAATAACAGAATGTTGACTGAGTACAAGTCACAGATATTGTCTGTGTCAGCACAGCTACTAGCCAAACAGCCACCATTCCAGATACATTTATGGAATGAAACAGTGAACTCCTCATATTAATTCAATGATTGAGTGGCTGGCATCCTGGGAAGCATCTACATTGGAGAATTGATGCAGTTTGACAGAACGTTAACTGTCATGGCTTAATACTATGGGATCAAAGGAGTAATAGTTTGACAAGGTTGACATTAGCATTCATTGCTAATGAGTGTTGGTGTCAACACCAAATCTTATAGGAATCAATTGCACTGTGCCATGGCATGGAAGTGGCATCAAATTGCATAAACTCTATAGTGTAAATGCACCTCGTGGTGGTACACCACAGCAAAACTATGATGGCATGGGCAGGAGCCACAGAAGGGAAAACAATGCAGGCATAATGGACATGAAGCAAGCAAAGCACTGGAGAAGCAGGCTGCCCGGAGTGGCAGATTTTGTCTGCTGCCACCTGTAACCTGCAACTGCCAGCATACTTCACCCATATGATTCTGGCTACCATACCTAAAACCTCTTCAAGTGGGTTTGCAGAATCAGAAATACCAAATAAGGAAATACATTATTTCCAATGTATTCCTTTTGAAAATAATGCAACTACAGTAACTACTGTAACTAGTCCAACTACAGTATCCACAGGGTCCCTTGGACACATGAACCTGCCGATAATAGTGAACCATATTAAAATGAATATCCTCCAGTCCATGCTGGAGGACCTAGAAAATTCCTGGAGAGGACATATTTTGTCAGATGTGGATAAATGAAACTGCTAATAAATAATTATGGGCTACAATGCCAATTTTCTGTACATAAAATAATATTTACTACTTACTTTTTATTATTATTTGGAAGGCTAAAATGTTTTCCTGGTAGGTTGTGAAGAGATTTTTTATAAATATTCTAGTATTTTAATTTTTTACCCCCATCCCTTATTCCCAGACTTTGTTGAAATCAATCTAAATCATAACAAATTACTTGAGTGGTGGGTGGGTTATATTATGGATTACCTTTTTTAAACTGTCTTTATAAGATTAATGCAGAACTCGGGAGAATGCACATGACATTTTATTACACATCACTTCAATATAGGAATAGTGATATATAGGTAGTCTCTCTCTGTGTGTGTGTGTGTGTGTGTCTGTGTGTGTGTGTCTGTATGACAGCATAAGGAAGGGTTAACACCCCTGTGGTGTTGGTTTTGCCGTCTGTGCCCCTGTTCAAAAGATTTCACCTCACTTTCTGTCTGTCATAAATGAGTTTGGATATATTTGGCTTCTTGTGGAAATAAGGATTGGTAATAATGCTTCAGTTAAGACACCTTTTCCTCATGAAAACTCTTTCAGGAGTGAATTTCTCTCCCGAGGGGTAGAATTCTTTCACTTTCTCTTGTCTAACCACTGTTTGTAACTATGAGTCATTTGTAAGTCGGATGTTTGCAACTTGGGGACTGCCTGTTTTCTGACTATTTTGCTGAGTGCATCCATAACAAGAAGCCACAAGTTATAAGGATGTGATTACCTGTGTGTGTGTGTGCATATACTGTTACGGTTTGCGTATTATAGACATAATTTCTCTTACAGAGAAGTGACATTTCTGTAGGAAAAACGTGACTTGTGAAACAGCCCTATGATCAAAAGTAACCAGGTGAAACTGTTATGTCTTGTCATGTGTGTGAAGTATCTGATCCACTTTAAAGGAAAGAAAAAAAATCAATTTGGATCATTACTAGGATTCAAAATGGCTACAGACTTTGAGCCTGTTTAAACATTGATTAGATTGGATTTGTGAAGAAAAGGCCATGGCATAAAGTAATAAAAAAAATAAAGTATCCTTATCTTCAAATTGGTATCTAAACTGCAAAATCAAGAGGTACAGGAACCCAGATCAAAATAGTCACCATTGTTGAGTCACTAAATTCCTACAGCTTTATTTTTCCAGTCAATTTCCAAAGGTCAGTTCCTCAAACCTACATCAGTGTCTTAGTTAATGCCGTTACAGATAGTACATACTGATTTATCTGAAGCCTGCTATTATTCCTACCTTTCCTACAATATTAGGAAACTTCTCTGTTCATACTAACAGAGAAGTTAGTATGAATTTACTAATAAACAGCAGTTTAAAGACATCATGTATTTCTTATACATATAATACAGGGACCTAATTCACATGTTATGGGTTTCTGCTATGTGAACAATTCTGCAAAAACACTGTCCCAACCTTTCCATTTTTCTTTTGCAGATGTGAGCAGGAAACAAACTTTATAGTGTTCCACATAAATCTGGTCTAAAATAGTGGGTTAATTCTGCATTGTTCTCTGTAGAGTTTGGTTTCTTCTCCCTAGAGTTTAATTCTTTGGTCTCACAAGTATTTAGGCCATCATCAGCTGCTTACCACTAGACATGTTGGGTGGGACAAATGACAATTCCTGGACAAACATCTGGAGGACCAAATGCCCTTCATCTCAAGTTTAAGCTAAGCAGGGTGGTTAGATATATACATTACAGTGAACTTCTGTATGTTTAAAACAGTGGTGTTTACTCTTTGGTCCTCCAGGTGTTTGGGACTCCAACTTCCAGAAGCCCTGACCAGCTTTTCCGATGGTAAGGAATTTTGGGAGCTTAAGTCCAAAACACCTGGAGGAACAAAGATTGAACATGACTGGTTTAAAAAGTGTAATGGATGCTTCTAATCTCTTTCTTGCAGCTGCAAGAGAATAGCAGATGAAAGGGAGAATGCATGAGCCTGTTTGTGCAGCCTTATTTGTAAAGAAGGAAACCGCAGGTCAATGTTGTGAAATGCCCTTTAGTTGTTTCAGTATCGCCTGTGGCAACTGACATTGGGTTTTTAGGTATACATTATTTGCCAATGAATTTTTCTAACTGGAAATGCCAAGGATTAAACATGGAAACCTCGGCATCAATAATGGTCAGCACATAATACTGAAGTCCATATTTTTGCTACCCCCAACTAGGCCACTGAATTTCAAGGGCTATCTGTACTACTGATGTTGATGGTGCAAAAATTAGCTATCATTCTATCTTGAAGATAAAATGATCTTCAATGAACAATAATAACAAATGTCCTTTGGAAGGCCCTCTTGTTGAAATGCTATCAGGCTTAGAGAACCAAGCATGAAATTAATGCTATACTATGATATTACTTACCACAACCATTAATAGATTGACCACTGCAGTGGCAGACTGTACACTGCTGTTGCACATTTTGTCAGCCAAGGAGACACCATAAAGACAAACCGTTTGTGTGTAGAAGAACAGCCTTCTGTTTTAGGTACTCTATTTGATTCCTCTTTATCTAGCCTTGATACAGCCCAATAGATTCTTCTAATAGGCTTACTGTTTGTGAACCATTACAGTTGAACGGCTGGCTGCTGTTCATCTGTGTGGCCTGTTCAGATCCCCAGACATGTTTGCACCTTCCTGGCCACCTGAGCAGCTGCATAAATTGAAAATTCCTGGATTAGACCCAATTTAATTTAGATGTGCAAATGGCACTGTGATTACTGCTTGAAACACAATGGTGTAGAGACAGTTCCATGTGGCCAGCCATTTGTGTGAACCAGCTTCCTGCATTATTCCAGCACTTTTAGCCATGCCAGTATGGACTCTGTGCTTTGTATGCACTGGGCCTTTGTCATTATATTGCCAATTTTCTTCATTTGCATTGGGTTACCTCCTTTCTTCTGGCCTTAAAAATATTCAGAATAATGATCCTTAACTCTGAATCCCAAACTAGTGTATTTTTAGCTACTTCTGTTCTAGTGATCTATATGATGTTTATTGACATCAGCTTTCAGCTAGAGAGAAAAAATCATTTTTTCTACAATTTCACAGAATTGCAAAGAATAAATAGTGTTTAGAGTGGCTGGTTAAAGTGAATGTTCCACTAAATTCTTAGAAAGTTTCAACGTCTCCAACAGAATACATCACACAACATGAGCAAAAAATGACAGCATTACTCATTTTGAAACATGTATCGGAAGTCAGAGGAATCTGAGTCATAACTAAAAAGCATGCATAGATTAAATTACCTGGTAGAGGAAGTGCTTGGTAAAGATCTTCTCATTGCTCCTGGGCTCATGCTATAGTATGAGGAACTTTCCAAATCTGAGAGTGAGAAATTAGGACCTGTTCCTGTAGTTATTGGTGCTAAAGAAACAAAGAAAAAGATAGAGAAGAAGCAGTCAGTAAGTCATGTGTAAAAGGTATAATTATATTTCAAATATTCACTTTCACCTTAATGACTTCCCCCAGCATGTAGATAGAAAGGTATGAGTTAATTGGCAGTGTAATCAGCAAGATTAAATGATCACTATGCTGCTTTATGATTAAGGTCTTTTTTGAAGGTCTTTTCTTGGTGGCTAAATCTTATTTTGTAACAATGTATTTCTGTGGTTTTTCCCTTAGAAACTAAAATAATATCATTTTTTCGTAGACTGTTTTCCCATGAATCGTAACAGTGGATAATTCAACAATGCTCTCTTGATTAGTTATTACTGTTTGATGTCTGATACACTTGAATGATCTTCCTTTCCTGATACAATTATTTGCAATGATTTTTAACAAATAGAATATCAAGTCCTTTCTCTGTTGTATTATTCTCCTGCCGTAAATAATATAGATCTGGTACCGTTCACATGAGAAGTCAATAAATGACTTTATAGATAATAATTTTATTACAGAATAAACATGCAGTTAGATTCCTCTGAGGATTCCTACCATAGATGCAGGCAAAATGTCAGGAGAGAATACTTCTAGAACATGGCCATACAGGCCAAAAAACCTACAACAACCCAATGATTCCAGCCATGAAAGTCTTCAGCAATACTACCGAAAATATATTGAGAAAGTTTTCCAAGGGCCAGGGCAATTCTAAATTGTGTTTTAAGGGATAACAGAAAGAAGAGCCTTAATGGATTTCCCCCACTATCTAGAAAAACTTGGTTTTATTGTTCCAATTGTAATTTAGGGTAGGGCTACTGGTCCATGGTAATTCATGAGTTCCCAGGAAAGAAAAAAAAATGTAACTAGTGGACACATATACAGTGCTGGGGAAAAAAACTGTTGGTCTCCCATTGCAGGTAGCTTGGAAAGCACTGTTTTATGGCCCTTCCACACAAACATATAACACAGAATATCAAGGCAGAAAATCCCACAATATGCTGTGCACTGGGTTATCTGAGTCCACACTGCCATATATTCCAGTTCCAAGAAGAAAATGTGGGATTTGTGGAAGGGGCCTTAGTATACTCTGATGCCATTTTATTTGTATGGCTACAAATGTCTATTTTCAACTGCTACAGCAGAAGTGGTGATATATGAATATTTATAGTATTTTATAGTACAGACCAGTGGCTCATATCAAGCACTTTCTCCTACCCTCATGAATTTCTGGGATTTCATTCAAAGGTTTTGCTATCTGAAATCCTTTTTGTTAGGGAACCCATAGCTAAATCTAGGACCCTATGCATTCAAGGTGCATTGCAATTTCTACTATTAAAGTCAGATTGCTAGGGGCTACTATGTACTAAGTGGTCAGGAAACTGCAGCTGAAGTACAACAATAATGGGCAACGCAAAGAAGAATATCCTCATTCAACACTGCATACACAGTTGCCTCCCATAATCTATGAAGTACTATAAGTAGTGGTTTAAGCACAACCAGCGAATTGATATGCACGGAGAGCAATGCATTTTTAAAAGCATGGGATGGGAAGTAGAATGCAATGATATTAAAGAGGGAGCCAGTCTGTAATGATCTTTAAAAGGAATTAACTGGGGAAATAATTTACAAGAACACTCCAAACTCATTTGCTATCTTACTTTAACTACAATATGCTTCCTGAGCAATTGGTGAATGAATTTTTTTTTAAAAAAAGCATTGTAAAATTAACTCATTTTATCAATTTGTGCTGTCTGCTAGAGTTTCCTGACAGCAGAGACAAGGAGCTGTAAAACTGATGAATCTGCATGGAAAAAGAAACCAGTGTAAGTAATTTGTGTAAAAGGTAACACGGACATGGACTGCTATAATTCAGGCACCCTGCAGATAGCAAACTGCTGCAGTGTGAGCAGTTATGGGTTAGAAAAATGACCACACTGCAGTCAGTCTGACTTGAATGGAAATCAATCATAAAGGTACACTCTGCAGCACCCACTCTACAGTTTCAGCAACTTCTTAGCCAAACATATTTGCACTTTAAAAAGCTTTTGCTTGATAAATTTTCTTTCATACCATACCTATGGGAGATGTAGTTGAAAGGATAACAATGTTCCTTTCAAACATAGCATTTTCACTTCCTGACTACTATAATATGTATTAACCAAATTTATTTGGGACAGAAAGTTTGGGGATAAAAATACTTCTTGATAAGTCCAGTTTATACATGCATTATTGGGAAGTATATCTTTCAGCAGAACCATAAGATATTTAGTGGTTGGTTAGCACAGAACCACATCTATTCAGCACCAGCAATAATCTCCCCGGTTAATTCTGATAGAAAAAATGTAACAGTTTGCAGGTGCATAAAAGGGGGATGTGTATGGAATTCTACTTCTTCAGGTAGCGTTAATCAATGACACTGCCTGGAGAGAATGGGTGGATGACACTGTTGGATATTTCTGCTGAATGACATTCTGTGACATTCACCATGTACACAAGCCCATGTTCATGGCCACTTAGGATGCACCTACACTTTCACAAATAATTTGAAAGGCTGTATTCCAGAGCATCCCCAAAGCCATTTAGTGCTGAGAGCGCTTCGGGCCTCTGCTACTGCTGTTGTTTTGCCACTCAAAAACCAGCTCCCTTGCAGGGGCTTGCTAACAACATTGCTTCTGGTGAAATCACATCAGGGTACTCCATGAGATCATCAGAAGCAATGTCAACAGCAAGGCTCTGCAAGGGAGCTTGTTTTGGCTGATGAAACAGCAGCAGCAATCAAGAATGTAGGCTTGTATGCATTCCACAAGAGTGTCTTTCAGCAGAATATCCAACATTGCCATCCACCCATTCTCTCCTGGAAGAAAAATCTAGACTGTGTCAATAGTGACACAGCAGTGAATTTGTTGGACATGTGGGCACTGGACCTTGCCAGATCTAGCCTAATCTAGCTATCCACACTTCAAAAACATCAAGAGCACTCTAGAGCTTCTTGGAGCTCTGGATTAAATTCTGTTTCCCCTTATTCTGGATGCACAACTGTAAACAGCACTTCTGCTGTGAAACCAGCAGCATGTCATGTAGATTCCCTGCAGCAGATGCAAAGCGAGTTTGCTTTATTTGGCCCATGTAGATATACTCTTGCTCTTTCCCTTATTTATTTTTATCTATTTGCAGTATTTATATACTGCCCTTCTCAACCCCAAAGGGGACTCAGGGTAGTTCACAGTGTTGGCAACAATTCCATGTCATCGATTAAAAAAAACAAACAGTAGAATGGACAACTAAACATTACCACCCTCTTCACATGTTCACCCAAAAATAATTTCTATTTCACATCCGAGTCTGGAGGGAGGAGATTAAAACTTGATTTAATCTATAGTTTAGGGTTGCAGAAATGTGTGGCCTTCCAGGTTTTTTTCTAGGTGGTAATTTCCATCTTTTCTTACTACTAACTACATTTTCTAGGGGCAATGGGTGCTGCACTCCATCAACATGTTGCAGTCAAACAAATGTCTTGTCTTAGCTGAAGTGCTATATATTCTCTCTCCCTCCACCCCAAGTATTCATAGCATGAACTGCACTTAGGTATCAATAAAACAGTCCAAATAGTTCAAATGTAAAAGTGTTTCTCAGCATTTCCAGTAAGTGAACAAAGATCATGCTGGAGTAACCCAAGGACATTAACCTTTGTAGCAGAAGGAAAAGGAGAGGGGGGAAATCTATGGTAGAATGAAATAACTTATCCACTATATTTTGTGACTAACTAGCAATAACCAAATCTATACTCTCAGTTTCAAGTTACTGGTCAGCTGAATAATTTTTTGCAGTTAGCAGTGTAATGGAAGTGGGATGCAACAATTATATTCAGACTATGTTTAAACAATCAAGGTTTTTCTTCTAGTGCTTGGGAAAAAAATATTCCCCTTTTTACTATAGTGCTGAACTACAGATATATACTCATTGTTTTGTTGGGTAAAACTCAGTCAAGGACACACAGAACAAAAATATATAGTGCAGCATTGTGTGCCCACAGTGGCAACCAAATGCTTACAAGCAACACACAAAAAGGATATAGGCATCTAGCATGGGATATGATGTGGAAGCAGGTGTAAGGCAAGGCCTCTAGGGGGGAAATGTTGCCGTATGTAGTTTGGTGCCCTACTCCAGGTCCTTGAATAAGAAAGTTACAAAGGGAGACTAGAAAGAGCAATATTTGGATTGAATTATATTCAAAAATTACAATCCATTAGCAGAAGAAAGAACAGAGATAATGGCTTCATGGCAGTCTGCATGTGTTAATACAAGAGTCCTCACTACTACTCAGGGAAAGTTTTGAATCTCTGGTACACACATTTATTGCTTTTACATTTCAGCACTAACTGATCACTGTAAAGATCTGAAATATCTTTCGCAGCCCTTTGAAAATTTAGGACAGGGGTCATGATTTGCATTATTCTGGATCCTACTGCATTCTATCCCAGTCCCACAACTGTATAATTATTCCTTCTATCTGAGGCCTTAATACAAATGGTTACTGCATCTAAAAAAGTGGGTTTATCGCCACAAACGCTCTTGCTAAAATAGAAACCAGTTAGCCTCAAAGGTGCTGCTACATTACATTTTTTTCTACCCCCTCCTCCTTTTTAGCCATTAAACACTCTCATAACAGGTAGAATTTTGTAGTTGTCACAGAAACTGAATAAATCCCACTAAAATTATCTGTTATTCAAAACTAAACTTTCCCTCCATTTTCCTCACAGTTACTTGTGCCAAAGAATTTATTTATTTATTTATTTATTTATTTATTTATTTTGCTTATATACCGCTGTTCTCAGCCCAGGGGCGACTCACAGCAGTGTACAACATAGGAACCACAAAATTCAAGACACAGTATAAAACAATTCACAATCCAGCATTATACAAAAACATCGTCATTACTACGAAAACCATTCAGCGTCGTCTCATCGTCCAGGCCACAATCCAGTACATTTCCGTTGTTCCATTCCTATAGTCATTACCAATCATTGCACTTCTTGTTCGAACGCCTTCTTGAACAACCAAGTCTTTAATTTCCTGCAGAATATCATCAGGGAAGGAGCCAGTCTAATGTCCGTGGGAAGAGTGTTCCACAGCTGAGGAGCCACCACCGAGAAGGCCCTATCTCTCATCCACACCAGCCGTGCTTGTGAAGCAGGCGGGATCGAGAGCAGGGCCTCCCCGGAAGATCTCAAAGTCCTGGTGGGCTTGTAGGTCGAGATGCGGTCGGATAGGTATCTTGGGCCAGAACCAATTGTCTAGTGACAATTGTTTCATGATAGGGAGTATTGAATACATTGGCTTTACGTCCAGTGATAGTCCTATCATAAAGGACAAGGACCTTGCAGTTCTGTTTTAGAAATCAAGAAACAAATGTATAAAAAATCACACAAAATAGTGTTTTTTACACAAATTGTTAGTCTTAATTACTCCAATATAACACAAGAGGACTTTTTTTTGCTTTGATTCCAATGCCCAATGTATTGCTCACCTGCTTGAAACAGTTATCTAGACTAAAATGAATGCACACCAAGTGCATTTATTCAGTGAAAGACTAGCTTATCCTTCAGCCTCTCACAGGATTCATGTGTGTAGGGCTTGTCTAGCTGAGCTAATGCTGCTTTGGAATCCAGTTTCAGCTGACTGGGTGGCCTGGTCACAAACCCCAACAGACACAAGGGATATATTTCAGTCACTGGGAATGTAGAATGAATTTGCCAGAAGGAGTCACCCATGATAACACTAATTAAAAATATACCAGTAATTGTCTCCATCTACCCAGGTCATTTTAAAAAAGTCCAAGTTCCTCAAGAAAACCTAGGACAACATTACAAATTTGCTTTGATTTGACAGAATGTGATAGGTGGTGCAGTGTTCAGAACAGGAAGAACCAGTATCTGGGCTTCAGAGGGTGCTGAATGTGAACCAGCTGGGTGACACCACACTCTCCTGCCAATCGGTTGCTCCCCAGTTACTCAAGAATACATGGAGAAGGCACAAGATCTTACAGGCATGAACTATACTGGAAAATGTATTGTTTATATACTGTACTTATTTGATTTATATCCTGCCCTCCTCCCAAAATGGGTATAAGTGGTCTGACTCTGGATGACCTGGGCTTATAGCCTCACTTGGCCATGGAAACCCACAGGATGACTGTGGACAAGTCTCCTGGCCTCAGAGGAATGCAATGAGAAATCTGAATAATCTTGCCTTGGGTCACCAGAAGTTGGAAATTACTTCGATGTACACAACAACAAAAACAACAACTGGAATAACTGTCCATAAATGTTCAGTAACACAGGAAACTATGTTAGTGGTTTGCTTAACTTAAATGAAGCCAATAAGTTCAGCTTGTATTTAGAACCTTTTGGGATTTTTAAAGTAATAATAATAATAATAATAATAATAATAATAATAATAATAATGTGTTGCATTTACCCAAAGTTATAGCAACAAGTTGGCAAATATCCCTCCACCCAACTCTAAATCAACATGCTTCATATTTTAGCAAGATACTTTGGTACCCTTTTTGCATTTATAATAAACCCCAGATGAAAGCAGAATTTGGAAAACTACAGCAGTAAAGGGGTGGCGTATTTAGGGTTAAATGGAGGTAAAGAGAAGTTTCCTTTAACCAGCATGTCATTTCAATAATAAAGTAATAAGTAGGAGGCAGGAGAAGTGCTTTGCGACAAATGTGGCTAAAATTAGTGTATCCGCCTTTTTCTTCAAACAAACAATTGTGGCAGATTTGTCAGAGAGCTTTGTAAGAAAATCACAGATATGAAATGTGTGTTGTTCATTTTCACATTACTAGTACATCATGTTATTGGCCATCGAGTTATGCTGAATTCCATGTATAAACCACAAAGTTTATGGCAACTGTGTGTGTATGTGTTTTAATAAGATATTGATTGAGAGCAAGGTTTGAGTGCACTGCCATTGAATTGTGTAATGGTATACAAAAGGCAAGGTCACTGCAACAGTTCGTTCAAAGCCCTCAGTTCATTTGTATTATGATTCTTTCTTCTCCCCTTCTTTTCGTATTCAAACTTAAATAGTAAACTTTGGACAGCCATCCTTTGCTGTTAAAGATGAAGTTAGTTACTTTTGTGGTTCTTTTTCATGCTGCCTTTTTAACTATCAGCCTCTTACAATATTGATTAGTACAGAAGAAAACTAACAGGCTTGTACATGGAGAAGCAGCATAGATAACTGCAGTAGAAATTACAAGATGTCAAGGGACTGCAAATACATTTTCTGTGGATGATCAATTATTTCTCATTCACCACATTTTGACTAGGACAAAATCAGCTTCCCATCTGGAACTCCATGTGAATGAAGAATGCTGGATTTTTAAGCACCATTAGGCTGCTTAAAAATCTAACTGAATTTACAAGATCCTGCACACAGTTGTGGCACAACTCACAACTATGATATAATAACGAATTACCATCATTTCTGTCTTTAAAGCCTTGACACTGCTTAATTTTCTAAGAGAGAAGGTAGTAGGTTGCAATTATGTTCTCCTCAAACCCTCAGACATAGCCTGTTCTTTCATATATCCTTAAGTGCTCAAGCAGAGAAACCCTGGAGAGCCCTGGCTAAGTTGGGGCTTTCCCTTCTGTCCTCCATTTAAAGTGGCTTGAGTACTGATACTGACTGGAAGTTAATGTCCAGTATCTATTTGGTCCTTTCAATCAATAGCTGTTGTGTGTCTTCAAGCTGCTTTCAAGTTCAAGTTGTTTCCAACCCTAATGAAAACCTATCACAAGATTTTCTCAGAAAGGTTTGTTCACAGTGTTCTTTGCTTTTGCCCCCCACCTGTTGAGGCTGAGGGAGAGTTACTTGTCACCCAGGGTGCTTTCACACTACACTTAAATGTTCGCTGAAGTTGATTTAAAAGACATGTTTCAGTGCACATTTAAGCCCACTTCAAAAAACAAAAAAAAACAAAAACAGGTGTTTACATGCCACCCTGATAAATACTGGGATGGCTCACAAGCTGCCCAAAAGCTGCCCAAGACAACCCTTAAAATAAAATATAAACTAACCTGGCCGCCATTAAGGGACTCTTTGAGTCCTTCTGGTGTGAAGAAATGTCATACCAGGAGATTGGAAGAGGAGCTGAGGAGGAAAATCACCCTCCCCCTCCTGGCACATAATTTCTTCTTGTCAGGAGGATTCACAGAGTACCTTATTGGCAGCCAGGTAAGGTTTTTTTTAAAAAAAAAAAATTAAGGGTTGTTAAGGGATCATCCTAGCCTTGCCCTTTCTCTTGTTGCTCTCCTAAGAACAGCAATTTGATGAGAAGACTCCCATATTGGTAGATCCCATATTCATGGTTTAATTTATTTGCTGTTTTCATAACAGCCTCAGGTTTTTTTTGGGGGGGGGGGGGGCAGGGCAGAATTGCTCCTACTGCCATCACTGCTTTGTTGCCCTGAAGAAGGCTGGAAAGCCCCCCTTTCTTTCTAACAATGAAACAGAACTCTGTCAAGTGGGGATGAGAGACAAGCAGCCCTCTTCTCCCAGACAAGAAAGCAAAGGGGCTGCATCTACATTCAGCTCTATGGGGCAGTAGGTGAGTGAGGGGGGGGGGGGGGGGAGTGAATTATTTGTTTTTGCTCCAAGTGTGAAAATAAAGCATTTACTCATGGTTTCCAAACTGTGGGAGGTTCTGGAACACATTTCCAGCAACTGCAGATAATCATCCCCTACATTAGTAAATGACTATGTGAAGCTGGGCCCACTGGAGCATGTTTGTTCACATCACCACTGTTTGAAAAACAAATAGTGATCATCCCAGGACCAAACCCCCACAGATAGTGTGGGCCCAATGGCTTCAAATTGCCTTTCTAGTTATGGCAAACTCATAAATGTTACAGGGTCTTTAGGCAAAGATTATTCACATTACCTTCCTTTGGATAGACCCTGCAGTACCTAGTACTCTCTGGTGGTCTTCTTCCCAAATACTAACCAGTCCTGATTAGTTTTTGAGATCACTTGAGGTCTTACCTTCACAGTATTTAAGCAGATACATAGTGGATATTATATCCAGAGAAATATGTTTTGCTAGATGTTTTGGACTTTAATACCCCCAATCCCTTATCATGATTAATAGGACTTTGGGGAACTGTAGTCAAGAGTTGGAGAGAAAAGGTTCTTGTCCCTGCTAGGACCAAAAGCACACATCACTGCATCCTCCAAAGATGACTCCTTATCTCCTCAATCTCCTAGCCAGCGGGGGATTGGCCAAGTGGTTTGTGAGGACAAATTCCATCCTGCCTAAAACAGGCAATAGTAAGACCAATCCTGAAAAAGGTATCCCTTGACTCCTAAGGAATGAATAACTATTGGCCAATTTCAAATCTTCCCTTTTTTGGGCAAGGTTCTGGAGCGAGTGGTTGCGACTCAGCTCCAAGGATTCTTGGATGAAACTGACTATCTGGATATGTCACAGTCAGGCTTCAGACCTGGTCATGGTACAGAGAGGGCTTTGGTCACCTTGGTGGATGACCTCAGCAGAGAGCTTGACAGGGGGAGTGTGTCCTTGTTAGTTCTCCTGAACATCTCAGTGGCTTTCGATACCATCAGTCATGGTATCCTTCTGGAACAGCTTTCTGGAATGGGTTTTGGGAGCACTGCTTTGCAGTGGCTCCAATCCTTCCTGGAGGGTCGCACTCAGTCGGTGAAGCTAGGGGATTCCTGCTTGGACCCCTGGCCTTTGTCCTGTGGGGTCCCACAAGGTTCTATTCTATCCCCTATGCTCTTTAACATTTATTTATTTATTTATTTGCAGTATTTATATTCCGCCCTTCTTACCCTTCAGGGGACTCAGGGCAGATTGCAATGTACATATACATGATAAACATTCAATGCCATAGACACACAATACATATAGACAGACAGTCAGAGGCTATTTAACATTCCAACTTTTTCTGGCCACCAGGAGAGCTGTCGCTTCACCGCCCATCTGCGATGTTGATGAAGTACTTCCTCATTCCCCGCATGCTCGCTGATCTTTATGGCTTCGTAAATTAGTTAAATTAGCCTCCCCAGAAAGTGGTACCTAAATTTCCTTCTTGACAGATTCAACTGTCTTTCAAGCTGCAAAGTTCGACAACAAGCTACACAAATTTGGTCGGAAGCTCACTCCGACCCGGGCTGGCTTCAAACTCATGCCCTTTCGGTCAGTAGTGATCTTAATGCAGCTGACACCCAGCTAGCTGCGCCATAGTCACCACTGTAGCTCAATGCCAGACTGGAATAGGAAGGTTCTGGTTCTGATTATGACAATCAGGGCACAATATAGGTAGAATATTCTTTATCCAAAATTCCAAAATATTCCAAAATCCAAAATTGTCCACATAGGTTGCTGTGATCGTGACATCTTTGTTTTCTAGTGGTTCAATATATATAGAACTGGTTTCAAGCATAAAGTGATTAAAAGTAGTATGTATGTATGTATGTATTATTATTATTAACTTTATTTATAAGATAATAACTTTATTATTATTATTAACTTTATTTATAGAAAACAAATTATTGTTGTGATTAGACTTGGGTCCTATTTCCTAATGTATAAATAAATATGCAAATACAGGTATTCCGAAATATTAAAAAACCCTGAAATACCTCTGGTCCCAAGCTTTTTGGATAAGGGATCCTAAACCTATACATCCTTACCTGATCCATAACTTCTTTCTTGTGTTTCCCCCTCTTTTCTTTGATGCACCTTCGGCTTTAGTTCTAGTCCTAATTCAGCAGCAAGAAAATCCCTAGTCTTATGAAAATTTTCAGATCAGAAGGTCATCAATGAGGAGGATTAACCTGCTAAGGTGATTGTGAGGAGTCAGATTGTACATGAGAGAGAGAGAGATCGCTATGTTCTTTATTCTTTTAAGCATCAGTGATTCATGCTGCTGAGCAGGAGAATTATTGCAAATTTCAAACACTAGGGTGCCACCTTATGCCAATCTATGACTTACATTTCATTCTAGTTTTTATTGCCAGAGACTCTGCATTCAATATACCTGTTTGTGCAGCAATTGCAATGTATTCCTATTATCCGTTTAACTAGAGAGCACACATCCAGTTCGGCCAATACCATAACAACCTGTATTTCTGGATTTTCCAGATGCCATAGAAGTACATTTGATATATTGAATATGGATTTGAACTCTGCAGCAAATAAATTAATAATAATAATAATAATAATAATAATAATAATAATAATTCCTGTGTGTATATGTTGTTGGAGGGAGGATATCTCAGCTAATAGTTTTAAAATACTGCACCCATTTGGATATCTAAATATGATTAATGGGCTGAAGAAGTAAGTGCAATGCATTTACAAAGAGATCTCATTCTGTTTAATGAGGATCTGATACATATGGCTAAGGAAATATGCATGAAGACTGCTGTGAAAGCTTCTTCTTCTGAATGGAAAGGAAACGTTGTACAGAATTTGTATTATAGGAAAGGCATATTCCAACTTTGTTTTTCACTGTACATGAAAATCTCCAATAAGACAAGTTCTGGTTTAGCTATCATCAGAGCAGCAGCACAACAGTGACACAATGGTGTCCATGTCTCCTTGGACTGTCTGGATTATGTCATAGTAAAATACAATAAAAGGACCTTTGATCAATGGAACAGGGTGGTGACAGGTACTCCTGATTCACTGTTGTTAGTGAATATTGACAAACTGGTAATGATCATACTGCAGAATGCCATTCAGATGAAGGGCATCAGCATTCTTCAAAGGTCAAAAGCAACTACTTTTAAAAGGCAGGATTCCATTGTATTTAGGCCTCAGAAATTTGAAAGTCTTTATTCATTTGGAGTATAAAAAAAGTATGAGAGCGATCAGTTCGCTAATACTGGACATGACTTCATGTTGTGTAAGTTTTTGCAGATTCATAACACCTGTAAAAATAATCAGTGCTGTATAATCCAGATGCAAAACATATGGACAGACAGCATAAACAGAAAGCATGTACTATTGTGCATAAAGAGGATTTTGACATCATTTGATATCCAAATGTATCCAAGTAGTTCATATTTTTAAAAGTATAAAAACAATATAAAATTGTAAAACCTATTTAAAACTAAAGGATTTTTTAAAAAAAAATAAAATCTGATGTTCTGTGATTGAAGGCACAGGGATTTCTATATGGATTTACCAATCATTATAAAATTGCTAGGAAGCTGTAAACCAGAAGTGAAATGGTAGCTGCTTGAATACAGACCAACAAGGCTGTTCTTGCCCCCTTCCAAAATTTTCAGTGGAAAGTGAGTGCGCTACCCTTTTGTCTCAGATCCAAGTCACTTTCCCTCAAACTAGAAGTGACCTTCCTTTTTCCAGGGCAGCAATCTCTGGGATAGAATAGTAGAGACCTCAAGGGCCATCCAATCCAACCCTCTGTCATGGAGGAATATAAAATCAAAGCACTCCCAACAGATGGCCATTAGCCTCTGCTTAAAAATCAGGTATCAGAATTAACAATCTAATTCTTCTGAAATCATGGTATTATTACTTATTACTAGATAATGTCTTTTCTTAATATGTTTCTAAGTGAGTTTTCTAAGTAGTTGTTGACAAGGTATAGCAGGGATTATCTGGGTTGTTGTAGGTTTTTTAGCTGCATGGCCATGTTCTAGAAGCATTCTCTCCTGACATTTTGCCTGCATTTATGGCAGGCATCCTCAGAGGTTGTGAGGTCTGTTGGAAACTAGGAAAATTGGGTTTATATATCTGTGGGAAATCCAGAGTGGGAGAAAGAAATCTTGTCTTCTGGAGCTAGGTGTGAATGTTTCAATTGGCCACCTTGATTAGCATTTGATGGCCTGACAGCTTTTAGGTGTGGCTTGTTACTGCCTGGGGGAATCCTTTGTTGAGAGGTGATTAGCTGTTCCTGATTTGTTTCTTGTCTGGAGTTGCTAATCAAGGTGACAACCCTGAACTTTCCACAGATATATAAACCCAATTTCCTTAGTTTCCAACAGACCTCACAACCTCTGAGGATGCCTGACATAGATGCAGGCGAAACGTCAGATGAGAGTGTTTCTAGAATATGGCCATACAGCTGAAAAACCTACAATAACCCTGTGAATCTGGCCATGAAAGCCTTCGACAACACAGGGATTATCTGATTTACAAATTACCTCATCTAGAAATTATGCCAGGGTAGAGAAATCAAGGGAAAGATTGAAATTAAAAATATTTGATTATAATAAGAAATTATACTTACTTTGCGAGACCCTTACTAGTTCAGTCACACTGAACACACCTGATGTGACAAAACTGTCTTGGAAGCCCAAATGTCCTAGAAAACACAAGAAAATTATAGATGCGATTAGCCTTAAGCACTTAATGACAGTACTCTCAAATACCTTGGTATCTGTTTAATGTAGAAGAAATTGAATATTTAATTTCCCACTTATCACTAATTGCTATTTAGGTAGGCAGATATATGGTTAGAGTTTAGGGAAGTTAACATGACACATTAACAGAGAGAACTGCATGTATTAAAACATCACAGCTGGAAATCTGAAACAAAAGCAGCTCATTTTCATAAACAGTTACCTCAGATGACCCTGACAACTCAACAACTGAAATTAAAATGCTGTACCTAGGAATCAGATGGGATAACTAAGTTCTATAATCGTTTTAAATGTTATTCTCCAAAGAAACATCTGATCAGGATTATCTACTCCTTCGTTCAAACAAAACAAGATTTAAAGATGTACTCTTCATTTTCTGTGGTTACATTAGGGAGATCTTGAAATAGCAGCTGTTAAAAAAATCTTGAAAAAGAATGCCTTTCAAAAAGGAAAAGAGAACAAGAATGTTTTATATATTTTAAAAGCCTCTTTAAAATGAGCTTTTCCAAAAGGGAAACCAAATCTTTGCATAAGAAAGCTTTAACTCTAATCCTCTGAATTTCTTTAAGAGACAGGGCATATGGTTGCTTGCTGATTTCATTTGTGTAAAGGATTTTTTTATATCAAAATGTTATTACACTTCCCATAACAAGTAGTTCCCTTTTTCTGTAAAAACATGTCTATCACCAAATGTTAATTTAATTTTCTGGGTAGAATCAATTACAAAATAAGAAGCTCTCAAACTGCAGGATGGGCAAAGGGAATTGCTGAACCACACAGATTATTGCACAAAGTATCTATCAGGACTTAAATTAAAGGTCTATAGCTAATAGGCTAGCATGACCTATTGCTTTTGAAGCTGGGTCAAAGAAAACAGAGGATAAAAGGAATGTGAAAAGATCTGTAAAGTCATTCCTGTCCGGAGGATGTGCCATATTTTTTTTAAGATTGTCCTAATTAAGGTTACCCATTCTAACATCCATGAGCAAAGACATATGCTATTTAATGCAACATAAGACTCCATGTGATTAAACACAAGACATAGTGAATATTCCATTTGATTTCAATGTATTCATCAACTGAATTAACTTCTTGCTTGCAGCACACACACTCACACACAATGTAAAATGTATTTGGTGACCTGCAAGGATTGATTGAATTCTCTCTGAATGATTTACAGATTGATCAAAAATCTAAAATAACCGGTCTATTCCTGCAAAAGAAATCCAGTATTGACAGTATTATCGAGAGTAATCTCAGAAGTGCTTTCATTCAGGCAAAATATTCAAATTGGTTTCCCAATAAATAATGTAATGCTGCAAGCATGTTTTTGCGGTGCAGAGGCACCAGTTCGGATCCTGGATATGCCAGCTTCTTCCGCCTACTTTCATTCAGGATTGCAGAATTTGCAACCAACACTAAAAGCTGCATGAAGGATTTGGGCCCCACCAACCTATTAGCTAATGCTTCTCCTGGACAGCTACCCAGGTAAGTTGAAGGTCAGAGCTGCAAGCGTTTGAATAAATTCAACATACAATACTTATCCCCAGAAATCAATGAAGACTTTAGTACTGTGTGCAGCATCCTCAAGCCATAAATTACCCCAGAGTAAATCTGCTGTGTGCTTATAATCTCAGGAAAGGATTCCTTCCCTCAGGTATTAGTGAATATAAGCCCTTTAAATTTCCTGATCGATGAGAACAATGTAAGATTGTATTTTAAAAACTGTACAGAATAATGAGAAAATTATGCACATTTCCTGTAATAATTTATAAATGATTTGGAGTTTGTTTAATTTATTTATTCACAGTGGATTTTATCATCTGTTTTATTCCACATTGGAACTGGTTTAAGCAGAGATAAATAGGTCTAAGGGACACCTTGTCATCATAAAGCCCTCCTGGGGCTGCATAGATTGAAAAAATATCCAAAGTGACTCAGATTATTTCTGGATTTGAAAAACATTACTTGCAACCTATTTAAACATTGAATTTCTGCTCCTGACTTCCAGAAGAGGCAATCCAGCTTTGTTTTTGACAAGAAAAAACAGCCGCCTGGGGAAGCTGGAGGGTCAACATGGGTCACATAAATGACGTGACTGAATTTTGCCTACCTCTGGGTTAGAGGTTTGGGCTGAAATTTAAAATATTAAGGTCTTCACACATTATAGTTCCCAGGGACCCTTTTACACCATATATAGCTCTATGATTCCACTCTTCCTGTCATAGTAGCATCTTGTGGAATCCTGGGATTTAGCATTTGGGAAGGATATTTCAAATTCTTAGACACAAAAGTTTTCTACTGCTTCCACAAACTACAAACCTCAGGATTTCAGAAGAATTGTTGCAGTATATCTGTATTTATAAAGGGAGCCCAGATATTCTTGGGACAGTGACCGTATCTGACCTACCCACATTGGACTGTGTGTACTGAAAATTAACTGAAAGGAAGTTGAAATATAATATTAATTTATAAGCCTAGAGTTGTTATGGTGAATATCTGGGACACTATACCTGGGTGTGTGTGTGTGTGTGTGTGTGTGTTTGCAGGGCTCAACCAGTCCAAGATCTCCAGATTGCACTTTTCCTGGTCAAAAGAGTTTACAAATGTGGCCATGTGAATTTTGCCCATGTGGATTTTGGCCTAGATGTTTCCAGCACTGAAAATTAACATTTGAAATTACATGGCTCCTCTGCCCTGTTAAACATCAAAACTCAAAGACTCAAAGTGGGCTTTTATCTACACCTGGAGTCATTTATTTTCTGGCACGTATAACAGCCAGCATACTGTAGTGGTTTTCGTGTTGGATTCTGGGTTACTAGAGTTGGAATCCCCATTTGGCCACAGAAACTCGGCCACTGGATGACCTTGCACAAGTCCCACTTTCTCAGACTCAGTGGAAGACAAAGGCAAATCCCCTCTGAACAAATCTTTCCAAGGAAATCCTATGATAGGTTTGTGATAAGTCGGAAATGACTTTAGGTCACACAACAACAATCCCCCCCTCCTGAAGGTCTCAAAAGAAGACTGTCCCTCAAACCTACAAAAGTTGCCTAATCTTGAAATAAAATGAAGGAAGGAATAAAAGGCTAACAAAACATATAAAACAGTAAGAAACCAAATAATAACCACTTCGGCATGAAAAAACATACTTCAAAATCTACATGAATATATGCATCCTTTCTTTTTTTACAGGATCAACCAACACACCCACAGAATATTGATGAATAAATGGCTAATAAAATGCATGTTCTAAATACTCATCATGCAACCTGTAAAAGCTAATTTTTAAATCACAAAGCTATACCAACAAGGAAAAGCCCTGCCTTACAAAGTATCTCAATATACACAGACCTTTAGAAACCTTAAAATAGTCATGATCAATTAGAACCTCAAGCCTATTATCTTAACCAAATGCCCGATTAGAAAGAAAAGCCTTCCCTACTCTAACTGCAACTTGATTCCTCTTGGTTTTATCCCCTCCTGAGATTATCCTCTGTTTCACAAACAATGTCATGCAAGTAACATCTAACAATACTTTAAAAATAGATGTCTATAACACTGGTTACAGAGACACTTTTGGAGAATCACTGAAAATATTTTCTGCTCTATGTAGGAAGGTAAGTGTTAGCAATGTCCTTTGAGGTAGATTTTGAATGCACTAAGCACATTAAATTCATTACTTTAATTTGAATTGTCATGTACTTTCATATCTGAAAACTTCACAAAATCCGCAACAGTTATACATGTATTATTTTGACCCTTTATTGCAATCAAGCTAGCTATTTGCTATTGGTGGAATACATTGGCTGGGATCCTCCTGAAAAGTTACGAATGAGTAAGATAGAATTATTCATTTGTAAGTGTTTGGTATTCATGTTTATCATTATTGTACTACTGCCATTATGACAAATGCCTCCCAAAGCTACCTTCTGAAGAAGCAGGACATCTAACTGGAAATCCCTTCCTCCCAAAGATCTCTGGTCGGAAGAGGCTGGAAATGTACTGATATACATTCTGATCATCAATAGAAAATACAGTCTCTCTTTTTAAAAGAGGGCTTCTCTTTTTTAAAATGAAAATGCTTAGACATAAATTCTATGTCTAATTCCTTGAACCGAAGGATTTACTTTTGAGTAGATATATATAGGACTGTACTGCGTTAAATGAAACACGGTTAGTTTGACTAAACCAAAACGGTTAAAACAAATGCGTTCTTATTTTAATAATTAGGATTCACTATAGTTGAAAAATAAGAGTTCATACAATATCCCTCTATTTTTCTAACTGTACATTATTTGCTAACTGTTATTTGTCATTTTCACACATCAGTCATTTTATTAAACCTTCAAATGATGTCCGAAATATCCCACCAAACTTACATTGCCAATATTGTCATGCCAGTATTATCAGAAGTGTGCTTGCACATGCAGTTTCAGAACAACTTTCAAGAACCACTAGAACATTCTTTGTAGGAAATACACAGATAGACTATTTTAGCTAAATAATGTTAATACAATGGAGGGTACCTTAAAGACTTAAAAGTCATGTAATACAACCCTAGGCTGGATCAGTTGTTGAAAAGGGCAGAATACAAGTGGCTAAAAGAAAAAAAGAGCCAATATTTGACAACACAAATCAGCATAACCTTTTAACTGCAGCAGTCATGGATGACTGCCCTTTGACCTGAGGAGATTATGTGGGATTTCAATGACAACAGCTGGAAGTGAGTATGTCTGAATAGGGAACACAGGATGTTAGGCCTAACACAAAAGCCTGTCCAGATCAGAGCATTGATTAGAAATTGCTTCCTGGTCCCAGCTTAATAGAGTGTAATAATGAAAGTTTTGTTAACTCTTCCAAGCATCCAAAATTAGAAGGAGCTTCATCTTTTGTAGTCTTTCAAATAAATTTCACAAATCCATCCTCTAATGAAGATATGTTCAAAGGAAAGGCAAATATGGAAACACGTGTGTAGAATAGGATGCAAAAATGTGCATGACTTAGCTCAGATTGAACATGCCCATTTATCTGAATAGCACATGCACAAGAAATGTGGAAAATTAAAAAGGTGAGGCATATTGATGACAATCAGACTAATGAAATAATATGAAAAAGGAGCCAGTAGATTCCAAAGATAGATTACTGTGAGTCAGGCCGTTGATACATCAAGCCCAATATAGCGCCTCATAGTTTCCAAAACTCTCCCCTCCCATTTAGCAAGTTTTCATAAGAGTCTTATTCAAAAATAAATTTTCCCTCCATGCTAGCTGTCTTGGTATTAGCCCTTTGTGTTGTCCATGCATTGTGAACATTTGCAAGGAGAAAGCCCACAAAACATGTATAAGTTGTTGTTGCCATACACTGCACTCTTAGCGTGCAAAGTCTGTCTATCTCTCTAAGCAAAAGTACCTGTATGGAGAGAACCAAACCAAACAGCATGGTTTCTCAACATTTCAGGAAAGTTTCTCCAACTTATCTGAGATTTCACCCAGCTACCCAAGACACATCAATGTCCATCAGCACCATCCAGCATGTGCTATAGTGGAATATGATGGTAGCTCTAATTCAGCGGGGTCTGCTTTACCAGGAAATGGCAAGACTGAACAGGAGTCTTTCTATACAGAAGGATTTGATCTGACATTGTCTTATAGCCTTCCAACACAGTGTAAGAACTGAAGATCACAAGCAATGGGCTAATCATGCAAGGTTGACTGCTTGAGAAATCAGAGTGAATTATACCTACAGTTATCACAGGGAAAACTGGGGGTGGAAAGTGATATTTAGGAGTAATGCTGTTTGGAGCAACAGCAGAATCACATACATTAGCTTTGCTGTTGTACCCCCTTCTTGTCCTGCCCCATTACATCAATTCACTGTGAATGATCTGAGGATAATGGTACTAAAATGTATAACGTCTTTCCATGAACTGCAGAACTCATTGCCCTTTTCTTATGGAAAGGCCAGCACTTTAGCCCTGAAAAAGCTTGGGGTCGTTGCCTTAAAAGTAAGGAATGTTCCATTGTTCTGAACAGTGCTATAACATTAAAAGTCCACCAGCAATTTTTGGTGAAATAAAAATGAATCACCTTTTCATTAGAAAATCACCAGCATAATCGCTGTTTAGGGAATCTGCCTTTTTGAAAGGAACAGATGTCTCAATTTAGCATTTTTCACATATCTAACTTAAAAATTAGTATTAAAAGGAGACACCATTACAAATAGTAATATTCATCTGACAGATTATATGATAACATATTTTTCAAATCCCCTTCAAACTAAATGAGATGGAATCTACAGAAGGTTAATCATTTTGGAATATTTATGGCCTCTGAAAAGATGGTAATAAAAAGAAAAGTCACCCTAAAAATAATGAAAAGGAGATATTTATCTTCTTCTCCTAATCATTGCTGCCATAATTTCTTTCGCTAATTGCAACAAAAATCACAACTATAATCTTTGAAAAAATCAGTGTGACTTTTAATGTTTTTAAAGCCCTTTTGTTTAAAATCCACACTGTTGTTCACAGGAACTGTGGGCACTTCATATTGCTATATGAAACTTTAAGATGAGGTGGCTTTTCCATTTCTCATTTTGTTCCGATAAACATAAATTTAAGTCTGTTTTATCGTTTTGAACCATTTATTTATCCAAACCAATCAAGAGCTGGAATCATCACATTTGTTTCAGTGCCTGGCTTACTGGTGCCCATCCCCTCATTCTTTTAAATCTTCTCCTTTGCCATAGAGGTGTTTACTGAATATCCATCATTTTTGAGCAGTTTGTGCCAAGAGCCAGCCTTACTGAAACCCTTTCTGTTTTCTATTCTCTAAGGGGCTCGTTTAGATCAGCTGTTACCCATGTCCAATACACTTAGGGCTGTGAATTTACAATGGTACCCGGTTCACCCAGTTAAGCATAATATTGAAGTGGGGGGGGGGGGGGGGAGAGATCATATGGTAAGCAGTATTTCTCACCAAGTGTAAATTGTCAACCTGATTTGAAATTAATTTTTTAGATTAACATGAGACTACTGTGTATATGTGTGTGTATCTTTTAGGAAGCCAGTAAGAGAAACTCTTACATAGAATAATAAAATCATAGAGTTTGAAGAGACCACATGGGCCATTCAGTCCAACTCCCTGCCATGCAGGAAAAGCACAAAGTGGGCAGCCAGCCTGTTTGAAAGAAGAAGCCTCCCCTACACTCTGAGACGGACCGTTCCACTGTTGAACAACTCTTGGATGTCAGGAAGTTCTTCCTAATGTTCAGGAGGAATCTCCTTTCATATAATTTGAATCCATCACTCTGAATTCTAGACTTCAGGGCCACAGAAAGCAAGCCTGCTTCCTCTTCCTTATGACATCCTTTCAGATATTTCAATGTGGCAACCATGTCTCCTCTCAATCTTCTCTTCTGCAGGCTAAACATTCTCAGCACTTTATGTCACTCCTCATAGGGCATGGTTTCCAGACTTTTGAGCATTTTAGTCAACCTCCTCTGAACATGTTCCAGCTTGTCAATATCTCTCTAAAATGGTGGTGCCCAGAAATGGACACAGTATTGACTAAAGTAGAATAGAGGGGCACCATATACGCTGTATTCCTTTTGATGCAGCCCAAAATCTCAATGTACTGCATCACATTGTTGGCTCATGTTCATCTTATTGTCTACTAAGACTCGAAGATCTTTTTCATATGTACTCTTGTCTAGCCAGGCATCACCCATCCAGTATCTGTGCATTTCATTTTTCTGCCTAAGTGTATTATCCTACATTTCTCCTTGTTGAAATTTGTTTTGTTAGTTTTGCCTCAGCTCTACAATCTGTTGAGGTCATTTTGAATTCTGACCATCTTCTGGAGTATTAGCTATCCTTCTCAATTTGGTGTAATCTGCAGCAAACTTGAGAAGCACACCATCAAAACTTTCATCTAAGTCATTAATAAAGATATTGAACAGCACTGAGCCTAGGACAGAACCCTGCAGCATTCCATTAGTAACTTCTTTTCAGGATGAAGAGGAACCGTTGGTGAGCATTCAATTGTCTAGCTCACATTTTACTAGTTTGTTTGCAAGAAGACCACGGAGAACCTCTTTAGTTATATCTCCCTTTTTTCATTTCTTGTACAAGTCTCTTTAAATTAAGATGAACCTTTCCACATTTGTGGAGAATTATTTTAGAAGTTAAAGAGTCAGTGTGGCATAGCAGTAGGGATAGCAGACCAAAACTGGTGAAGCAGGTTCAACTCCTACTCTTCTAGTAGGGCATTTGCTAACTCTTGGTTTAGTCTGTTTCACAAAGCTATTTTGAGGATAAAATGAAAAACTGTGGACACCATGGTCAGACTTTTGGAGAAACGAATGGGTTCTACCAAATATTCAAGCATGCCACTGCCAATGGGCATGCTGCCTAATCTGCTATCTAGGTGTTCACTGTGGATGGGCAACTGTCCTTTCTTAAAGTTGGTTAAATCAGACGTAAACTGAACTGCCATTCAAAAATATGCCATTTTCAATTATAGGACTGGCCTCTGCCATCCGTTCAAGTTCTGGACATCCCTCTGTGAAAGGTGGAGCATCTCTTATCCAGAATTCTGAAATCAAATATAGTGACACCTCCGATTTCTGATAGCTCAATGCACACACATTTTGTTTCATGTACAAAACTATTACAAATATTGCATAAAATTACCTCTGGGTTATGCATATAGGGTATACATTAAACAAACAAATTTCATATTTAAATTTGGGTCCCATCTCCAAAATATCTCATTATGTATATATGTAAATATAAGTGTTCCAAAATCCAAAAAAGAGAAAAGATCCAAACCACTTCCAATCCCAAGCTTTTCAAATAAGGCATGCTATTGCTAAGCTCATGGAGTATATTTGAAGAGTATGTTTTTTTTTCTTTTTTCTTTTAAATACACTTCATATAAAGGTCGCCAATGAAGGACAAATTCTTGTCCCATTACTTATAACTTGACTTTAAAAGGCCTGAAATTATTTACAACAATAATATATATTGGTACCATTGAGCTAGCCAAACTATCTCTAGTTGCTCCTGAAAATATTCAACACATTGGGGGGCTGGGGGGGGGGGGAGCCTGGAGAAAAATGGTGGCAATCTCTACTGTCTAATTCAGTTATGGGCAAACGTTGGTCCTCCGGGTGTTTTAGACTTCAACTCCCATAATTCCTAACAGCCTTCCGGAGGGGCAAAGTCTGTCCATGCCTGGTCTAACTGCTTAAATTCATTTAATTCAGACAGTGCCCTGAGGTTTTATGATACAAGGAATAAACCAACAAATAAAGGTGCCCCATTTTTCACTTCTCAGAGTAAAAAAGCTTTAAAAGTTAGTCTTAATGTTGATTTTTTAATTCTCCTCCCCACCCCACCGACTTCCCGAACTCTAGTTCCCTTCTGACAAAGAAGGGAAAAAATCATCCTTTCCCATTACAGTGTGCTGTCTTCATCGTGCCTTAAGTGCTAATTTGAATTTTTTTACCTTTATTCCTGGCACACAGTTTTAACCTAAGACGTAAAAGGTTGTAAAAGTCATGTACTGTACTGCCAGTCTACCCTTGTGTTCCTGTCCATCATCTTGTTCAGACACGGAAAAGGCTAATGATCTGTCAACTAGGTAAATTCATTACCCAAGAGAGAATACTGTGCCTGCTTCGGCTGCCCATTTACAGGCAGAGTTTCTTTCCGTATGATGTTGCATCTTCTCGTCTCATGGGAACTGTTTATGGTTGAGAGGATAGCACTAATAACAACAATTTACATTTATGTGATTCAGGGTACATTCTATATTTCTGCTCGTTGATTGTTCATACTCCCAGTGCAGATTCATCAATCAGCATGATGGCACACAAGGAAAAGGTGCTGTTTTTATTTTCAGGAAAGGGTGACAGTAAGCCTGATTCAAGAAGTTCAATTGGTGTAACTTGGAGAAAACAGGAGATGAGAACAGACTAGTGATAACAAGGGTCCAAAGAAAAGAATCTTATGAGAATTATTTCCTAGCTAATATTTCTGTTCATGTTTCTCTCTAGATGAAAGAATGCATATTAAGCACATGTACCAGGTGAAAGTACCCTAATTCAGACAGGAGCACTTCCATCAGAAGAAGAAGCCTTTCATTGGAGAAAAGGAATTCTTAGACCATTTGATGATCTGATTTGTAGGCTTCTGTTTTTGGATAGATTTCTGTAGGCTTGCATTTTGAGTCCACTTCTGATTCCCCAAGTTGCATGGTGTCATGATGAAGATCACAAAACAAGGGCTTTCTGTGTAGATTTTGATACAGTTAGACTGGTCTTTCCATTGGCTTAAAACTGTATAACCAAGCATCCTTTTTAAACAGTATACTTTCACAGATTTTTATGGAAATAGTCTACAAATAGTTTCCCAATTTCCTATATTGCTGCTTGTTGTTTTTAATCAGCTATTTTGCATTTCAACATAATTTGTTGAATCCAGACTTAGTCATGGTAGCTATACCTACTGATTTCATTTGGTTTTCTCCAAGCATTTCTATCTCTGAATTTAACCCACCATTTCTTTCACATGTACTCCACCAGGTACACTTGAAATCAGTCATATAGAAGATAGATCCCAGACTATTTCTGCTGTGATCATTTCTGGCTGGATTGATTAACCAGCCAGAAATTATATGAAATATTTCAGATCATAAAATGGGGAGTGCATCTGTGTAAGAAATGTTTGTACCCATTTGGATACGAAGTTCACAGTTTTTATTCCAAAACTTCAGGCATTCAACACACAGAGATTATATTTGGTGATCATTACTAAGTTTTATATTAGTTATATATTTTGCAATATTTTTATGGATTATTACATGGTCTATTTAGTGTTTAGGTTAATGATGTACAGTAACGGTTTCTTATCGTAACACTAGATATTAAAAATGAAAAAATACTGACTTCTTTGTATTATATTTTGATTTATCACTTATCGGTAACAAAATGTATCTTTGTCATAGACTTTTTAAATCATATATGCAAGCATTTTCTTTATTTATAAAAAGTATACATTTTACACAAATAAAAATGGAAAAAGACATTTTTATTCCACAATGTACACCCCAATATTAATTTTGTTTCAGGAGCTTTTCTATGAATTGTCTTTCCTATTGTCCAAGTAACCTAACACCCGTGAATCTTTAATTATATATAATTTTGTTTGTATCTTGATTTTTAATATTTTGTTACTCTGAGATTTACTTTTAAAAGTGTTTATTAATGGTCTGTGCCATTGACAGTCTTATTATTCCTCATACTTCAACACATCAAACTATTAATGTTTCCTATCCTTGTATCACAATGCTGCAGTCTATGATCATTCTATGACACTGATTCAGGGCATAAAAGAAAGCAACATACACAAAAGCATCTCTCAAATAACTTGCTACAATGCAAGGTGGTGGTAAGTGTTAATTTGGATGAATTTTAAATTCATGGAGGATGTCTCTTTCAGTGCCTACCCGACACAATGTCTAGATTGCACACCTAAGATCTTCGGGTGCATTCCAGAGGTGTTTGGACACTATGGGAAACAGGATGTTTATCTGGATTAATCTTAACAGGTATCTTCTAATATCATGACTGTTGTGCCCCATGAAGCACTGTTTACCCCTAGTGAAACTCTTTTAGTTAGAGGGATTAATATTTTATGTACAGTTTCTAGGGGGTTAGTCTAGACAACCTGTTTGCATTTGAAGCCTCCGTCACCTTGCCCCTTTAAGAATCTCCTCAGGGGCGGAGCCTCAGGCAAGGCACTCCTGGTTCTTGGAAGAGTCATCATTTATGCTGACTGGAAGATAAAGAAAGAGGAAGGCCGGAGGGTCCACAAAATAGCACATCCAGTCAGAGATGTATTCAAGTCCAGTTGGAGTTAAATATTGAGACTATCTTAGAGATAGCTGAACGCCATACAAGAAATAGACAATAGAAAGAAATATAGATTCAAGAGCCTCAGTTCAGCCAGAACTGTGTCTGTCTCTTAAAGACTTTATCTCTCCTCGTGAAGACTTTGTAGTGAGACTCGGGAGGAGAGAAACTCTAAAATTCTTATTACTTAATAAATTCTTGTTTGATTCAACTATATAGTGTCCATTCCCTGTGCAGCCAGTTCATCTTCCAAGTAGTTAAGACAGCATGGAGGCACAACAATGACCTTGTGCTCCAAAATCATGGAGCAGGTCACATATAAATGTGAAGCAACCAGATTTGCATTTCCTAAACTTATAAATGAACTGAACAGTTCTTTCATAAGCTAGAGATAAAAACATGTGTACTAACTTCAGGTATTAAATGAAGTAGAAAGAAAAATCCATATATCACAAAAAGTGCTTAGAGCAGCATTTTATTTAGTGTGGTGAACACTTGGCAAAGTTTGTGTGAAAAAGTACACACTGAGAAAAGAAAACAGAAATATGTCTGAATTTTCTGTAGAATGTGTTATAGAAAAATGGCAAACTGTAAGGGAAAAAAGCCAGAATGGTGAGGATCTTGCTGGGAGATTTTACTACAAGCAACCCCCCCCCCCCCTCTAAAGTTGTATAGTTATGGTGCGGAAAGACTGACAAAGTCTGCTGCTTTGAGCAGCCTATTTCTCTAGGGCTTTACTGTCTTCACAGCAACTGTGCCCCTGAACTTTTTATTCCAACCGTCATTTACTGCCGCCACCAACAGAATTCCAGCCAATGAATTTAATGTTTGAAAAACAAGAAACATGGTGATAGATACGTCCATTTGTTGTAATGTACCATATTTTTCTTGCCGTACTGTTTCCCTTGTCACAAAACACAAATCTGGAACACGAGTTTCCTCTGCACATCTGGCACTATCTAATAGTAGGAAAATAAGTCACTGGTGAAACAGTGAGATCAGCAACTTGGGAAGAGAAAATGCAGTGTCAATCTTTGGAGCATTAAAACAAAAACAAAGATGATGATCTGCAGCTAGATTCACTGCCTCTTTATCAGAAATTACTCAAGATTAACCCTAACAAGTCAGATAAAGATCTTCCCTTTGAAAGTCCAGTCTTCTGCTCTTGATTCATCTTCTGTTGCTGTTTCTTTTCTTTTTTTAATTTCTGGCTTTTTTTTTTTTAGAGAAACGCATGCATTATTAGAACTGTGCTTCTCATCTACTTTTAAGACTCCTCACTGCACTGCTTGGAGGCAATAGAAAGTAGTCGTTCAAGAATGCTAAAGGATTTTATAAATCACTGTGCAGATGAGATGGAGGAGAGGGAGGAGGTGCTTTACTTGACAGCACATATTCAGCCAACAAAAGTCTCCCATTTGTCAAACTTCAGCATTTCCTTGCAGTACTGTAGCAAGCAACACATGGAAAGAGACACAGTAAATGTGATGGACATTATAAACAGCCTATCAGCAGTTTGATTCAATAGTGTTGCTTTGGCTGCGGCAGCACAAGCAGAGACTTGCGCCACTGCAGCTGAAATGATATATTAGGCCATGCGGCTCTGTCTTCTGTTTCATCCAAATACCTAACAACTTTATATTTCCTCTTACTAATATGATACGACACTGCAGTAAGCCCAGGTAAGCCCCTCTCCCATTTATTCTATTTAGAAAAACACACATCGGCACAGAGGCTTCAAGTAAATGGTGGCACAGCTGGACCAGTGGCTCTTATCGTGGAGGTAGCTCAGGCACTGCCACTATGCATCATAATTGAAACATGAACTTAAAAGTGTACAGTATTTAGAACTCTATATTGGTTTTGTTTTTAAACTCAGAGGTAAATGACTCTTGCATCCAGAACAGTATGGTGCAGAAATCCTTGCTTTGTATAAGGAAAAGGTCTTTAAATCTGTCCCTATCATGAAAAATTTCCACCAACAAGCTCCCATTGGTAATGTTAGTGACTTTTAAAACAGTCAGTTAACAGGAAGGAGATTATCATTGTAGTACGGTACTCACTTGTGAATGCCCCAGACTACATCCCAGATAACTACACATTGCAACTAGAATCCTAGCCACCAACCGATCGCTTAAAATTTCACAAATGTATCTATGCTAAATAATAATACTTTATGTTTATAGTATAAAAATAATACTAAAACATTTGATTGTGCCCAGGCCCATAGCCAGGATTTTGAGTTGTGGGGGGGGTGAGTTTGAAGGGGGGGCTGAGGATCTACCCCCAGCAAACCTTTTGTATCTTTACCCCAATACCCCCATGCATATGGGATATATTGAGCATGGTGATCAGATCATGATATGAATAAACATAACAGTTTAAATTATGTACCAGTAAGGCCTTCTCACGGACCACCCTGAGAATTGGGGGGGGGGGGCTGAAGCCCCTCAAGCCCCCCCTCCCAGCTACATGCCTGATTGTGCCAGTGCACAAGGAATGGCACAGTCATGCACTCTGTAATTGTGCAATAGTCACTCCAACTCCCCATCCACTGCTAAGGACCATGCTTAGCAAATATCCTAGGCAGAATGCCAAGGCTTCCACGATAGTTTAAAATAGTGTGTAATAGATTGTGCAAAACCTTGCACAGGATCTCATTCTTGTACAAGTTCCAAGAAAGTTCAAGAACCCCTCACTCCACACAGTCAGAAAGTGAAATTGGTTGAAAAGTTGAACCCAGGTTACTTTAGCTCACAAATGCATTTTAGCCACTGAAAAATAGAAACAACACACAGTTTGAAACTGCATTATATGGCAGTGTAGATCAGACTGAAAATTACTTTTAAATGTGTAATAAAGTTAACAAAGCTTTTTGTACACTCAAAAGTGATTCAAAGAGAGGTCCACTTTTTCCTTTGGTGAGCCTTGGGACCACAGATATGTATGCAAGCAGTTCCAAGCAAGCCTTGTAGGCAGGAAGAACTGATAACAGAACAGAAACCTTGTGAAATTAACATAACTTGTATGTAATTTGCAAGCAGTGAAAGAGTGAATTGTCAGAAGCAAAGCATCTAAAGTTGGAGGAAACCCTTGCAATGCCAAGGTCACAAAGAAATTCTGACATCCCTAATTGCATATGCTGCATATGCTTCTTTCTAACATTACACATTGCTTGGAAAAGTTACTTGGAAAAGTTACTTTCTGGATTACTATTTCAAGAATCCCCCTGACAGAATGGGGCTTCTAGGGACTGGAGTCTAAAAAGTACTTTTTCCAGGCTCTGGTCATTTATAACCAACTCACAGAAATGACTACTCTCTAGAGTAAAACAGCATGGTGCATAGTGAAGCCATGTCATGGTCTGCTTATTCAAGGGGCATTCACACACCCTCTTCAGTGTGTATGGGGATCCTCAAGCCATATGGACTAGACCCATTCATTGCTAGAAATATAAGCTGCTTCTCTTTTCCACTGATGAATGTTCACTTTCATAAGAATGAAGAAGAGAGACTTAAAGAGCTGGGTATGTTTAACCTGCAGAAGTGAAGATGGAGAGAAGACAGGACAGCCTTGTTTAAGTATGTGAAAGGGTGTCATTAGGAAGAGTGGGCTGGTTTGTTTTTTGTTGTCCCTAAAACTAGGACTTGGAGCAATGGGTTCAAATTACAGGAAAGGAGATTCCACCTGAACATTAGGAAGAACTTCGTGACCATACAAGCTGTTCAAAAGTATAACTCTCTGCTTTGAAGTGTGGTGGAAGCTCCTTCCTTGAAAACTTTTAAACAGAGGCTGGATGGCCATCTGTCAGGGATACTTTGATTGTGCTTTTCCTGCATGGCAGAGAGTTGGACTAGATGGCCCATGTGATCTCTTCCAACTCTATTATTCTATGAGTTCTCTACTTGCACTGTTTCCATGAGAAGTGAGGATGAGGTGGAATACAGTTGTCATAGTGGGCATGCAATAAGGACTGTATGTCACTTTGTGTAATGAAAGAAAGTCACCTCCAAGTTGAAGTCACTTATAATAATTTATTTCTGACTGGAGAGGAATTGTTTCTCGGTAATTTGAGGGCTCTGATTTCAGCTTGGAGGCTTCCAGGAGGATATGTGCAACTAACTGTATGGCTGCATCACAATTATATTATTATACTGCAGATGCCTTTTGCACACACTTAATGAGCGCTAAGAGTGTTTATAGGCTGGATTTTGAATACTGCGATGGACTCTAGACTCCAGAATAGGTATCAAGCCAATGGGATTTAGAAAAAGTGTTTCATTTAAATAATATATTTGGAGCAGAGCAACTCTACTCATCCCTGCCTGTTCTGAATTTCCCAACTGAGAGTTTATTCATGATTTTCATATCCCAGCTCATTTTTAACACTGTTTAAGATTTTCCTCACTTGACCATTTTGTGCAGGAAAGGCCCTGGAAATGATAACTCCCACAACATTTAGCATGTGCCAAGCTAAAGTACAGTCTGGCACACCCTGGACTTGCTTTTGCCATGCCCTCACTGACCCACATTTGGGGCAATTTGTGGAGGAGTGCCAAAACGTTAACCCAACCACTTGGCACAGGCTGATACAGCAGCAGTTAGATTTTTTTCTATGATTGCTGCTAACTAAAATGAGCATGCGAGCAAGCTCCGAATCCTGTTTTAAATGCAAACAGAAGTTTAGGTTCTGGTTGCCTATATCATTTCTTCTTTCTTCCTCCTGTTCATATGCATAGACATATCAGAAAAAGAAATTACAACAGCCAATGTAAAACTGTTTGCAAGCCAAAAGCTAGACAATCACAATTCTATCAGGAGTACTTTGATTGTGTATTTCTGCACGGCAGGGAATTGGACTGGATGGCTCTTGTGGTCTCTTCCAACCATACAATCCTATGATTCAATGATTACTGTATTCAGAGCTAAGGGACCAATTGTACTTTAACATGAGCTAATGGTAACATCCTCCTGCCAGAATGTCTTCAGGAGAGGACTGCAGAGTTTTGGCCTCTAGTTCTTGAAATTTTATAAAATGGATAACCATGTAATATAGTTGTTTATCAAGTCCCAACTTTGAGGGAAAAGCAGTGTATAAAGGTTCTTTTTTTAAATGTCAGGAGCGACTTGAGAAACTGCAAGTCACTTCAAAGCACTTCTGGTGTGAGAGAATTGGCTGTCTGCAAGGACGTTGCCCAGGGGATGCCCAGATGTTTTGATGTTTTACCATCCTTGTGGGAGGCTTCTCTCATGTCCCCATGCGAGGAGCTGGAGCTGAGAGAGGGATTCGAACCTCCAATCTGTTGGTCTTAAGTCCTGCCAGCACAAGAGTTTAACCGATTGCACCATCGGGAGCTCAATGTTAATGGAATGGAATGGAATCTATCTATCACATGAAGCTTGAAGGGATAGCCTGCAGCACAGAATGTGGAATCAATGTTTAAAATGTGCAGGTACAAATAAAAATAAATAATTACATATATATAGTAATCTATTTAGTTTTTTTAACTGAAAGCCACAAGTATGTCTAAGTGGAGAAGTTTAATATATGACAAAAGTAAGACATCGGAACTTTTTAAAAAAAGTAAATGCACTAATTTGCTACATAAATAGAACCTTTCCCCTGCTTTTGTAAGCCCTCTATTTAGAGTGAGGTTCACAGGAAGGAGATAGTGGGAAATATATGAACCACTCCAACTGAGCCAGGTCTCCTATCAATTCTCTTTTCTCTCTGGACAACAGCTGTATATATCCCATATGGCTTGTCTTCATCCTCTATAAAAGCCTGATGGCCTTGGATGTGCTGGAGGAGGCCACGTTAGTACTGAAGTTAACTTCGTCATATAAAATGAAGGGAAGCATATTCTAGTTCTTTGGCACTTGCAGCAAAGTGTTTTTGGATGGTTCTGTGCCAGATTTTTAAAAGAATCATAGAATCAGTGTGGAAACTGACCTTATGGGCCATCCAGTCAACTCCCCGTCAAGCAGGAAAACACAATCAAATCACTTCTGACAAGATGGCTATCCAGCCTCTGCCACTACACTGAGGCAGCATATTATTCCACTGTCAAATAGCTCTTATCATCAGGAAGTTCTTCCTAATATTTAGGTGGAAGTCATGGAGTTCTTGTACTTTTGCATAAAAGTTTCAAATGAGTTTATTTTAGCAGGTTTGACTTGCCATGAAAGATGAAACTGCTGAAATTATAGCAGGATCCCCATGAAACTGGGAAACTGCAAATAAAAAAGCACTACAAGCTGTCCCTGAATTACAAACATCCGACTTACAAACTACTCATTGTTAAGAAGGGAGGGTGACACAACAGAAAGTGAGAAATATCTCCCCCCTCAGAAGGGAAATTCCCTCCTGGAAGAATTATCATTGAGCAAAGGTGTCTCCGCTGAAGTTTTATCACCAATCCTTGTTTCCACAAGCCAAATTTATCAAAATCCAATTAACACAGGGACTGTCAGTGAGGTGAAACAGGGGCACAGATGGCAAAACAAATCACAGGGGTGTTAACCCTTCACTATGCACTTATTTTAACTGAGAGAACACCTCTGTGAATATCCAGAGTGACCCAGTGTTGGCCAGAATGTTGTGCTGGAGGACCTAGACATTCCTAGAGAAGTGTTCTCTCTAAGAATTGCTAGATGCTCTGTGACTTCTAGCAGAAGTAGACCAAACAGTTGTTGGAAATAGTAACTTCCCAGGCCTCCAAGCCTCCACTTACTGTTTGCAAATGTGTATAATTGTTAACCTATATTGTATGCACATTTTGGTTTGCCAGTTTGACTGTACCTCTTTGGTGTGGGAAGGGCTTCAGACTCAGGACCCCATTTTTGTTATACAGTATGCTTTTATTTATTTATTTTATTTACATCATTTCTATCCCACCCATTTCAGCCCGAAGGCAACTCAGACCACAATGGAGGTGGATGTAGTGTGTCTCCTTTCAGACTTCAATGAGTACAGTTAGACTATGTACTAGTATGCTGAATATATACAAATAGTTTGCCAGTAAACCTGAGATGTTATTTTTAAAGAAGACTACTTTGCTTTTGTCTCTTGAGTGCACATTTTAATTAAGAGGTTTCAAGGGAGTGTATATCTTTTGGGCAATTACAACTGCAAATTCTACATCAAATAAACAACCATCCTTTGCTAACTAAACCTATTTTTGTAGTGGCATGTTTTTATCCTTGGCAGTTTAAAGACATGGTTCTTCCGTTTAACAGCTGAGTTGCCTGTGTGCTGTTACACAAGTGTTTATGAATATCACTTGTTCAAAGAGTTAACTTCTAACAAGGCCATGATTTTCTTGACAAGTAGTTTTCAAAAGGTGGCCTCCACATGTTTATGGAGATTCACATTTGCCAAACGGATGTGACATCATTTTTACCCTTTCAATAAGGTTGTGGTGCAGTTATTGCCAATAGGTTATGAAATTTCCAATAACATTTGCCCTGGAGGATATAAAGATTCATATGGGATGAGATCACATTAGCATTATAGAATGGAGGATTTCATCTCCCTACCACTCAGTTCACTCCAGAAGAATTCTGGGATATGTAATTTAAGGAAGCCAGGGCCTCTCCAGCTGAAAATTCCAAAGGCCCTGAATTTTGCAGGAGCAAACTGGCATATTGGGAAATGAAAACCTCTGTTCTATAACACTAATGTGATCTCATCCTAAGAGAACGTATTAATCAAATTCACAAATAATCAGATCCACAAATGTTAAACCCACAAATGTGGAGGGCTGACTGTATTTCAGGAAAACTACCATCTTTTTTTTTAAAAAAAACTTGTTCCAGATCTTTCTTTCTTTTTAGCTCTGATAAAGATGAGGAACCACTTTTTATGATTTGGTGGTCTGTGCCTTCATGCAAAATGGTGTCATGTGGAAGTAATGTGTGGCAACATACACTGATGTAAGAAAGGGAAAAATGAGCCTAAGACTTGTAGTAACAATCTTGTAATGGGAAGTCATGGCTGACTGTCAGTTCCAATCTACACACCTAAATGAATGCTCAGCCCTTTTTCTGAGTCAGGTAAATTGACCCTTCCTGCCTGGCTCTTCATCTAGCTAATTTATAGAATTATCAACTCTTTCATGGCTTCATCCCAAAGAAAGAGGACCCATTGCATTTGTCATCCTAGAATTCATCATTTAAATGATACTACAAATCAAACCATCCCTGTTTGAACATGAAACTCGCCCTGGGCATTTTCTAGGATAGATACTATGATGAGGTTCTTTAAGTATGTTAGCAAGATGACACAGAACACTTTTTAACTGCATTACTTATCATTTCAACATGCATTCAATTGAATTACAACAAAGCAGTATGAGACTGGGTTCAACATGCAAATGCCAGGAGAGTCACTCTCTGATTTCATCAAAGACTCCTTGAGATATTGATCTATGTTTGACAACGAAGAGGAAGGATATGACAGTTGTGTACAGCAGTGACTATATTTGAAGGCTGGGGCCAATTTCTACAGGATGGGATGTTGATTTGATATGTATGTGACCTGCATAGGAAGACAAGCCATTGGACCCTGGAACATCTAATAAAACCGAGCTGGTGGGAAAGAGGCATCCAGTTGAGCTGAGTAAGCAGCATGGCTAAAGTCCCTGTGATATTTCAGCCTATAAAGCAGGGGTCCTCAAACTTTTTAAAAAGAGGGCCAGGTCAAAGTCCCTCAAACTGTTGGAGGGCCGGATTATAATTTGAAAAAAAATGAATGAATTCCTATGCACACTGCACATATCTTATTTGTAGTGCAAAAACACTTAAAAACAATACAATTATTAAATTGAAGAATAATTTTAACAAATATAAACTTAGTATTTCAAGGGGAAGTGTGGGCCTGCTTTTGGCTGATGAGATAGGGTTATTGTTGTTGTTGTTGTTGTGTGCTTTCAAGTCGTTTCAGATTTAGGCTGACCCTGAGCAAGGGCTGGGTAAATGACCTTGGGGGGCCGTATCCAGCCCTCGGGCCTTAGTTTGAGGACCCTTGCTATAAAGGAAGGTATTCCATGAGGGAAGCTCTGGTTGGCTTACCTCTAAGTAAGCTAAAGTGCATTCAGAGGAAGGAATGGGTGCTGCTACTTCATTGCTAACGGTGATGGAGAAATATGATACTTCAAAGGTAAAGGTTTTCCTCTGACATTAAGCCCAGACATGTCTGACTCAGGGTTGGTGCTCATCTCCATTTCTAAGCCAAAGAGCCGGCACTGTCTGTAGACGCCTCCTAGGTCATGTGGCCGGCATGACTGTATGGAGTGCCATTACCTTCCTGCCGGAATGGTAACTATTGATCTACTCACATTTGCATGTTTTCAGACTGCTAGGTTGGCAGAAGCTGGGGCTAATAACAGAAGCACACGCCGCTCCTCGGATTCAAACCTGCGACCTTTCAGTCAGCAACTCAGCACTTTAACCCACTGCGCCACTAGGGGCACATATCTCCATCTATTTCCTCTCACTTCCAGCATACTTTTTTCCTGATATAAAAGGATGAATCTTGTGAAAACAATATTCAATCATGTCAGTCTTCATAAACCAAGCAAGCTCTGTCATGAATATGTTAAAGGAGTCTTACCTCAATCACAAAAACACTTCCACATTCGACACCATCTGACACTTTTTTTGCTTTATTTACCCAGAATTACATATATTTTAAGCTACATTAATTTGCATAGAAGATAGAGACACATATAAATTACAGTACATACCATTGATTTAAACCTGATTAACTCTGGTTGGTGCTCGGCCTTTGTTTTCCCCCAAACATTCCTTTGAACCATCAAGCTAATGTGTGCCCAACCCTTTCTTTTTAAAAAAGTGAATGAATGAAAGAATTCTTAGGCTACATTTGCAAGCTCAGTGTAATTTACCGCCAGGGTTGACAAACCAGTTCTGTGAGTAGTGGTTTGTCATTTGTTTAGTACTTTATACTGTTAGGAAGAACAAGGTGCCTTTCACTGATGAGATACAGTCAAGGTACTACATCCATCTCAAAGCACAAAGAATGCCTTGGAATTACAAAAATGTTTGATTTGGCTATAAAGGACTTTGTTTAGAATCCCACCCACAGACAAATCTCTACTTATAAAACGAACTAAAGATTGCATTGACCAATAGAAGTCTTGTGTGCAGATTCATTTTGGATGTTTGCTTTCAATTTGTTCCATTTTTTTTCAACCGAAAAGGACCACGCAGCTGCCGGTCGCGGCTACCTTCCATTTTATTCGGTATCATCCAGCATGTGGAGAGGCTGCTGCATGCTCACATGGGGTTTCCTTGTGAGGCCTGCCTGTTGGGCCAATCAGAATAGAAGAAAGCTATAACGTGTATTACGCAACCTGTGTCTATTTAATGGGGTGAGCGCCTCCATTGCTCAGTTGTGTTCTGGCTCTAGGAGATTGGTCGCTGTAATCACATTGCCTTGCCACTTGCTATATTATGTTCTTTATTTTTTATTAAGGGACTGGGAGTTGGAAAGTGAGTGGGTGCGTGGCGTTTGAGGACTTGTGAGTGAGCACATCGCTTTTCTTTTAGGGTTTATCTGAGGTTTAAGTCACCCTTTACCTTTAAAAGGTAAAGGTTGTCCCCTAACATTAAGTCTAGTCATGCCTGACTCTGGGGTGTGGTGCTCATCTCCATTTCTAAGCTGAAGAGCCGCCGTTGTCCATAGATACCTCCAAGACAATGTGGCCAGCATGACTGCATGGAGTGCCGTTACCTTCCTGCCGGAGCGGTACCTATTGATCTACTCACATTTGCATGTTTTTAAACTGCTAGGTTGGCAGAAGCTGGGGCTGACAGTGGATGCTCATGCAACTCCCCGGATTCGAACCTTTCGGTCAACAAGGTCAGCAGCTCAGCAGTTTAACCCAATGTGCCACCAGGGGCCCCTTTGCCTTTACTAAAGCCTTTAGCGTCTTCTCTTTTCTCTCCTCCCTTTCTTTTAGAAAGTACTTTTAAAAGATTATTATTATTTATTATTATAAGAATTCCAGCAAACAGCAAAGCCTTATTCTCAGAAAAACTACCTACCCACCTACCATCAATACCGATTTTTTTTTCTTTTGCAATCTCATCACAAGTTCTGTTGTTTTATTATATTTCTCTCTGTGCTCTCTGCCTTCTTTATTTTCATTTTAAAATAATAATTTGGTTGTTGCCTAAAAATAATAAAACTATTGGGCTTCTGTAGAAGCTCTGCCAAAACCAACAGAACCCATCGTCTCTCCCTAACTCCAATCTCCATCTGGACATAAAAGATTATAGTTTGTTATTATTATTTGTATTCATAAGAATCGTACCAGCAAAACACCATCAACCACAGTTATACCAGCCTTCCTCTACCAACTCTATCCTTTGAAATCTCTCTGCCTTTTTAATTTCATTTAATAATAAAAATTTGGCTCTTGCCTAAAAATAACAAAGCTATTGGGCTTCTGTGGAAGCTCTACCAAGCCAACAGAACCCATCATTTCTCTCCAACTGCCATCAGGACAGAAAACATTGTTATTGTTATTATTCTTTGAATTCATAAGAATTATACCAGCAAAACATCACCTTCCAAAGTCAAGAAATGCAAAAGCTTTGGAAGAAGTTGCTTGCTGATTTTTATTTATAAAGAAAGTGGAATAGTGGGCTGTATGATGTGGAAGTCTGAATCTTTGACATTTGGCAGGAAGGAATGGTGTCCTGCTGCTGCTCCTGGAGCTGTTACAGGGTGGAGCCAGCAGGGATACATTTTTAGAAATTTTTAAAGGCAATTTTTATTTCTAGAAAGAAAATAAATTCCTAAAAATCAGGGGATGACACAAATGTAGGCCAACAGTGATCGATGTATTTTCCAAGTTTGGCCATTTTCATCCCGACAGCCCTAAGAACTACAGAAAGGGGAGCCCAGGAAGTCCCACCCCCACCCCCATTGCTGGATCTTGTCACATTTTTTGGCTGTGTACTGAAATTGGCTTTTTGGGCAGTGTCTACTTTCAGGAGATCCACAAAAACAGATCAGTGGTCCCACCAAAATTTGGATAACAGAACAGATTGCTGTTCAGCTGAAATGCACAAGCCTAACGAATAGTGACCTATATGTTGTTGTTGTTCATTCATTCAATCGTTTCTGACTCTTTGTGACCTCATGGACCAGGCCACGCCAGAGCTCCCTGTTGACTGTCACCTCCCCCAGCTCCTTCAGAGTCAAAACAGTCAGTTCAAGGATGCCATCGATCCATCTTGCCCTTGGTCAGCACCTCTTCCTTTTTCCTTCCATTTCCCCCAGCATAATTGTCTTCTCTAAGTTTTCCTGTCTCCTCATGATGTGGCCAAAGTACTTCAACTTTGTCTCTAATATCTTTCCCTCCAATGAGCAGTCGGGCTTTATTTCCTGAAGTATGGACTGATTGGATCTTCTCGCAGTCCAAAGCACTCTCAGAACTTTCCTCCAGCACCACAGTTCAAAAGCATCTATCTTCCTTTGCTCAGCCTTCCCTGTGATCCAGCTCTCACATCCATAGGTGGCTATGGGGAATACTTATGGCTTTAACTATGCAAATCTTCATTGCTAGTGTGATGTCTCTACTCTTCACTCTTCACTCTTTCATCGAGATTGGACATTGCTCTCCTCCCAAGAAGTAAGCGTCTCCTGATTTCCTGGCTGCAGTCTGCATCTGCAATAATCTTTGCACCTAGAAATACAAAGTCTGTCACTGCCTCCACATTTTCTCCCTCTATTTCCCAGTTGTCAGCCATTCTTGTTGCCATAATCTTGTTGTGTTTTTTTTATGTTTAACTGCAACCCAGCTTTTGCGCTTTCTTCTTTCACCTTGATTAGAAGGCTCTTCATCTCCTCCTCACTTTCAGCCATCTAAGGGGTATCATCTGCATATCTAAGGTTGTTAATGTTTCTTCCAGCAATTTTCACCCCAGCCTTGCATTTGTCAAGCCCTGCACATCGCATGATGTGTTCCGCATGCAAGCTGAATAAGTTGGGTGAGAGTATACAACCCTGCCATACTCCTTTCCCAATCTTGAACCAGTCTGTTTTTCCATGGTCAGTTCTTACTGTTGCTACTCGGTCCTTATAGAGATTCCTCAGGAGAGAGACAAGATGATTTGGTATGCCCATACCATTAAGAACTTGCCACAATTTATTATGATCCACACAGTCAAAGGCTTTAGAATAGTCAATAAAACAGAAATAGATGTTTTTCTGAAATTCCGTGCCTTTCTCCATTATCCAATGGATATTGGCAATTTGGTCTCTTGTTCCTTTGCCTTTTCTAAACCTAGCTTGTACATCTGGCAATTCTTGCTCCATGTATTGCTGGAGTCTTCCTTGCAGGATCTTGAGCATTACCTTACTGGCATGAGAAATAAGGGCCACTGTATGAAAGTTTGAGCAGTCTTTAGCATTTCCGTTTTTTGGTATCGGGATATAAGTTGATTTTTTCCAGTCTGATAGCCATTCTTATGTTTTTCCATATTTGTTGGCATATGGCATGTATCACCTTGACAGCATCATCTTTCAAGATTTTAAACAATTCCACTGGGATCCCGTCGTCTCCTGCTGCCTTGTTGTTAGCAATGCTTCTTGAGGCCCATTCAACCTCACTCCTCAGGATGTCTGGTTCTAATTCAATCACCACACTGTCAAAACTATCCTCGATATTATTATCCTTCCTATACAGGTCTTCTGTATAGTCTCACCACCTTCTCTTGATCTCTTCAGCTAGGTCCCTGCCATCTTTGTTTCTTATCATGCCAATTTTTGCCTGAAATTTACCTCCAGTGCTTCTAATTTTATGGAAGAGGTCTCTTGTCCTTCCTTTCCTGTTGTCTTCTTCCACTTCCATGCATTGCTTGTTTAAAAACAGTTCCTTATCTCTTCTGTCAAACCTCTGGAATCGCGCATTTAATTGGGCATATCTCCTTCTATCACTGTTTACTTTGGCTTTTCTCCTTTCTTGGGCTACTTCCAGTGTCTCAGCAGACAACCATTTTGCCTTCTTGGTTTTCTTTTTCTTTGGGACATACTTTGTTGCCACCTCCTGAACAATGTCGTGGACTTCTGTCCATAGTTCTTCTGGGACTCTATTTACTAAATCTAATCCTTTAAATCTGTTCTTCACTTCCACTGCATATTCACTAGGAATGTTAGTGAGATCATATCTAACTGGTCTCTATATGATTGACATTTAAATGTGAGCAATTTCATAAATTAAAAAGTTATCGTAAATTTACAATTAAAACTATAAGCATTGCAATATGTGATTGTTCAGACTATTTCAGGACTACAATTCACAATTTTTCATTTTGCATGTTTCTAGATTAACCGTTTATTCTACTCCTGAAAAGCAGATGCAAACCTAAATGTTGTTCTTTTTAAATGTTGAATTTGTAAAATCATATAAAAAGGTCTTTTCAATAGAGAACACAATTTGGAACCAATGTTCCAAAATGGCAGAGGGAAGTCCTGCTTCATTCTCCAGTCCTAGCAGAACATCCTAGAATGATCATATGAAGTAGTGAAGCATATTATTAATCCCCAGGTTGAAATCCATGGAGACAAAAAGATAGTGTCAGCACTCTCTTCACTGGCTTCAATGATTTTGAGACCAAGTAAAATATAAAAATATCTCCCATTAAGGTTTTCTACAGTTCTCTAGTAACACATATGCCAGCCATTATCTTCTAGTCCAGAGTTTCTCAAATTATTCCTGGCTCTAAAATGGCAACACTGGGTACAGGGGATGTGGCACAAATGCCCCATTACACCCCTAGAAGGCATCTGGGAACATATGGGAAGAACTGTTTTTCCTTTTTTAACCTCCATAGGTCTGTGGGAGGCCAGAAAGCAGACCTAAGGGGCCATTTGCAGCCTGTGGATAGCACTCCGCTCTTCCCTGATTCAGAAAGAAGTATGATTTTGTACCTGGAGTTTGTGGATTCTTCCTGATCTACCTTTGCAAATAATAGCCAGATTAAAGCAATCTGTTGAGTTCCCTGCTTTGGGAATACCAAAATTGTCCTAAGGTTATGATTTAAAGTGAAAACTATTCAAACAAATACAGACAGGTACAAACTCACCATTTTCTGGCTGGTCCTTAATATCAGCTTCGCTTGGCTGGCTTGGACTTTCAGACTGACTTGAATCTAAAAAACATAAAGATGCCCCAAAATTATAGAACTCAACTGCAGATTGGTAACAAACGTTCAGACCTTCAGACTTCAAATGAAATATATTAAAAGTTACATTTTTTCAACTGATAACTAATATCTGGCCACTGTTTTTTTTAAAACAAGGAATTATAGGATTGAAGACTTAATAAAAGAAGCATATGATCATACAAGCCTAAGTAGTTCTAGGATTGATCTCTTACTTTTCAATCATTATTGTATTAAAAACCCTTTTTAAAACTTCAGGAGAAATTCTTCTGAAATCAAAATTACTAGTTGCATCAGATTTCTTAAACTGTGTCCCAACTAGAGATGTTGGCTCTGTAGTCCATTGGTGTGCTGCAAACATAATTGTTTCCAATATGGGTTGAACATCCCTTATTTCATCCCAGCCCGGGGCCAGAAGTATTTGGGATAGTAAATTCCACCCCCCCCCAAAAATCCCAGGATTCCTGCATTTGCATATACATACATAAGAGATGCAAGCTGGGTTTAAACAAGAAATGCATTGCACCTTATATACTTTGTCTGAAGGTCATTTTATATAAAAAAAAAATTAAAAAATTGGTATGAAACAAAGTTTGTGTATACCAAACCACCAGAAAGCAAAGCTGTCACTATTTCTGTCACCCCTCTGGAAAATTTTGGATTTTGGAATATTTTGGAATTTGGAATTACAAAAAAGGGACATCTGGATGGCCATCTGTAGGGGGTGCTGTAATGCTATTTTCCTGCTTCTTGGCAGTGGGTTGGACTGGATGGCCCATGAGGTCTCTTCCAACTCTATGATTCTATGACACTCAACTTGTATTGAATTTTGTCATTTTTTCAGTACTCTAGCAGTTTGCTACTAAGTTATTAATCTTTAATGTTTGTATTACTAGTTACACAAGTACAAAAGTCCAAACTAAATAAGATATTAGAGAACACTTATGAACATATTTCAGCCTTTACAAAGAATTATGGTAACTGAATGCCATAATTTTATCCATGTCCAGATTTTTTGCTGCTGACCCAAACAACCAGATTACATTATTGTAATATACAATGCAGATGAGAACTACAGCAGATGTCAAAGAGTAAATCTCCTCATCTCTACACTAGAGTTATGATCCATACTATGACTTCAGCACTTCTTCCGGAATAGGAACTCCAAAGTTTGAATGGGAGAAATGGAGATGATAGCTATCCTATAAAAAGAACAATGTTTCAGCCCTCCTTTCTGAAACTATTAACAGTAAATACAACTATGCAAACAAGTTCTAGAAATCACAAGACAGTACTGTCCATTCAAAATGAAATGAAAATCTAAGGCTGAAATGCTAAGTATACTTAGATGGAAGTAAGCAGCATAAATAGTAGTCCTTACTTTTAATAAAAGAAGCATATGATCATACAAGCCTAAGTAGTTCTTGGATACCACCCTCTTTACTCAAGTATATCCATCTCAGTCAACTCACGATATCACTCTAAAGTGAGTTTGAATCCATTAAAGTTTAAGCCACAGTGCCAAATACAGTAATTATTTTTTATTTCATTCTGCTATTACGCTAAATTTAACATTTTGTGGCATTTTTAAAGAAGTTCAAAAACAAGCTGATTCCTAACGTTTCAAAAGGCACTCTGCCCCACACAGAAATATACAACATATACCAGAATGAGAAAAAAGTTCACAACTGCTTTACTTTAAAGATACATAAAATGTAACACATTAGAATTTTTGAAACCGAAAGGGATCACTTTAATATTATATAACAATTCCAGCCCACCCATCCACATATAACTATATTGTTATCCAGTTTTCCTCTAACACTTCATTGTATTTACCAAGTTGAGATCTTGGAACAGAACAGAAAAACAACAGCTAAAATTAAAGTAGAAGACACTTTCAAGCTTTGCATCTTCACTCATATGAATTTAGAAAATATATGTGTTTTTTAATCTTCCAACACTAATCATGTTGAAGAACTTTCATTTCAGACTCTGAAGTTTTTTTTTCTTTCTCCTCTTTTTGAAACCTAGTAAGTTGAGGAACAAAAATGACGGAGACAAAACCTGACAAACTGAATCTAGCTGAAAGAACTTCTCTGAGGTCTTCTGAGAATTATCTAAACATTCCAGGAAACATCACCCTGTAATGAACTTAGACATAATGTTAACCAGACGATACCAAACAGGACTGTTGAGATTCAAGAGAAAAGTATCAGCCTTGCAGAACTCTAAAGTTAGGAGAAAATAAATGTACTGCTATTTTCCCATCCATGAGATCTTAATGGTGACCCTGAATCAAGCTATTTTAATATACTACTTTAATTTTTTTCTTTTAGACTAATGAAGGTTTTCATTATTAGCCTAACATATAAAGAAATGCCTACTGTAGATATTCAGCCAAAAACAGTGTTTACCTATCGGAGTAAAAATGCAGAAGAAAATCCTGCATAAATAACAACTGTACAAGTAATGAAAGTACACATAATACAGGGCTCTTAAGTTGTAATGTTACATTTAAGCAAATAAAACCAAAATTCAAGTACAGTTTAGGAATTCAATTCAACCAATCTACATCAGTGAGGAAGAAGAACCTAACCTAAGTATATACTGTACATTAATATATATTCATGTATATTCTCAGGAATCTAAGTTATATTAACGTAGATATATTAACTTATATCTGGATTACTGTCCAACTTTAACACATAGTTCTTTCCCTGATTTCTCTACAATAAATGTGATAAGAGTTAAACTTAAAATGTAAGTTATAAATTTATCACTTCATCAAATTTTAGTATCATATTACTACATGGAAATCTATCATGAAATTAATGTGGGCCACAAAGGTATCTGGATGACCAGACAAGAGGTGCTCATTGTTTATGTATAATATTTACTAAGAGGAACTGGCAGCTTATGGACCAAGTGAGAGGGGCATCTGCTACAACACTACAGAGTGACTTGCCAGCATCAAGTCCATGGTGAGTGTCTTGAAGCAGAATTCGTCTGGTGACTATATGCACAAAACTAGGTTTCCTACCTATACCATACCTCTTTGCATAAACAATTGTGGGTCTGAAGAAATGTTATATGGCTTCTAATGTTATATGGCACCAGGTATCATATATTTTACAGTTGTACAGAAAACCTTCCGATTTTATATTCAAACCTGGATGCAATGAAATGCAGAGAATGGATTTAGTAGTTGTGCCTCTTGGAGATGTCATTCAAATGTCAACCTAGATAAGTTCCTTACTCCTAGAGTGTCTGTGTTCTGTAAAGTTAACTAGTGATTTCAACACACATTAGTTTAACTGAAACTGTTCTGCCCCCATGCTATCTTAAATACTTGGAAGGTGCAGGGAACAGATCGGAGACTATATAGTTGAATCAAACAAGAATTTATTAACTGACAAGAATTTTAGATTTTCTCTCCTCCTGAGTCTCACTACAAACTCTTTATGAGGAGAGGTAAAGTATTTGAGAGATAGACACAGTTTTGGCTGAACTGAGGCTCTTGAATCTATATTTCTTTCTATTGTCTATTTCTTGTATGGCGTTCAGCTATCTCTAAGATAGTCTCAATATTTAACTCCAACTGGACTTGAATACATCTCTGACTGGATGTGCTATTTTGTGGACCTGAGGCTCTTGAATCTTTATTTCTTTTTATTGTCTCTTTCTTGTATGGTGCTCAACTATCTCTAAGATGGAACTAGGTTGACATTTGAATGACATCTCCAAGAGGCACAACTACTAAATCTATTCTCTGCATTTCAGCAGTGGAACTCTCTGCCCCGGAGTGTGGTGGAGGCTCCTTCTTTGGAAGCTTTTAAACAGAGGCTGGATGGCCATCTGTCAGGGGTGATTTGAATGAAATATTCCTGCTTCTTGGCAGGGGGTTGGACTGGATGGCCCATGAGGTCTCTTCCAACTCTTTGATTCTATGATTTTAAAATTGATCTCCATATTTAACTCTGACTGGACTTGAATACAGCTCCAACTGGACGAGCTATTTTGTAGACTTTCTGGCCTTCCTCTCTCTTCACCTTCCAATCACCAAAAAGGCTGACTCCTCCAGGAACCAGAAGTGCCTTCCCTGAGGTTCTACCCTTGAGGGGATTCTTAAAGTGGCAGGGTGATAGAGCCTTCAAAGGGAAAGAGTCTATCTAGACTCCCTCCCCCCCCCCCAAAAAAAACCCTATACACAAAATATTAAATTCCTCTAACTAATAGGGTAAACAAAGTGGTAAACGTCGAAGGCTTTCATGGCTGGAATCACTAGGTTCTTGTGGGTTTTTTCGGGCTACAGAGCCATGTTCTAGAGGCATTTCTCCTGACGTTTCGCCTGCATCTATGGCAAGCATCCTCAGAGGTAGTGAGGTCTATTGGAATTAGGACAATGGGTTTATATATCTGTGGAATGGCTGCCCCGCCCCACCCCTTCCACAGATATATAAACCCATTGTCCTAATTCCAACAGACCTCACTACCTCTGAGGATGCTTGCCATAGATGCAGGCGAAACGTCAGGAGAAATGCCTCTAGAACATGGCTCTATAGCCTGAAAAAACCCACAAGAACGTAAAGTGCTAAACAATGAGAGTTCTTGAGGAGCCACAACAGAAATCCTGATTCGTAGTGGTTTGGTCCTGATCTCTCTCATTCATTTCATTGATTTAGATTCCATCTATTGGGACATCATCAGAAAAGACAACAACTCTTTTAATATCCCTATGGAGGAGCGTCTGTCATCTTCCTTTAAAGATTTCAGAACCTGTTGTGATTCCAAACTGCAAGTGTTGAAAACTTTTTTAAAAACCCATAGGGTGTGATAAATGTCATCAGAATAGCACAATGATTTTCAGTTTGGCTTCTTGCTGTGAAGAGGTTCATTAATATTGGGGAAAATTTTCCTTAGCTTCATCAACTGTTATAAAATCTACATTCTGTTTCTGTTGATTAATGGCTACACCAAAGGTTATTCACATTCACACAGGTAAAACAATATGTAAAAGGCAACAATATAAAACTGTATAAAAGGAAAATGGTGTAAAATATTATAAAATTACTGCATAAAACAAATGGCATAAAGATATTGTGATCAAATTCAATATAATTAAAATACAATAAAACAACGAGGATAAAATTCTTTAGTTAAATTTGTCCCCATAATAGTTAACTGTGATACTGACAATAAGATTCACCCGAATTTTCTTTGCTGCCAGGGCAAAAAGAGAAGCCTTGTGAAAGTTACCAGAGAATTGGTGACACACAGGAGGTAGGGTTTTTCCCGTGACACATTATAATGACATATGGTACATTATATATGCAATCCTTGTAAAACTTCAAGGACCTTATTGGTTGCAATTTTTCCTAAAAACTCATTTGTTTAAAATACCAAGACCCATATTTATCTCTAAGGCAATTTTTTTATCAGTGCCATGTCTGTTTGCACATAGCTCTAACAATTGATGAATTCTCCAGGTTTCTGAGTTCTTTGAGAGAAGCAGGCCTTCTCAAAAACCTTTTTTTTTTACACAAAAATAAGTGTGAAAACATGATCCGCAGTGAAACCCTAGCTCAGGAGCAGAGAGGCTGGAATTTGTTGCCCTCTGTGGCAATCCTGATGAGAACTGGATGGATCGATGCCTATGATTCACGGGGGGCAACATTTCCTACCGAAATTCCCATATTCAGACTCGAGTTTGTTTAAAACACCAAATCAAATAAATCCCTAGTTTTTTGAAAATAATTTGCAATAAAGTAGTTTTTCCAACATGCACAAAAATATAATTGGTTGGTTGTTCTACCAAGATGTGCCTAAAATATCTTCAAGGAACTTTTCTCATGGCAGATTATATGTCTATCCCATAAAAACAATGGTCCAAATCAAACACTGTTCTAGCACCTAAATCTTAGGGTGCATCTACACTACAGAATTAAAATTTGACACCTTTTTAACTACCATGGCACAATGCTATGGAATTCTAGGAGTTGTAGTTTGGTGAGGCATTATTTGACAAAGAAGACAAAAGACTGTGTACAACTACACCTCTTATGATTCCACAGTATTGTGCAATGGCAATTAAAATGTGTCAAACTACATTAATTCTACAGTGTAGGTGCCCTCTACTCTGTGCACACGTAAAGTACTATATGTGACCTGGAAACTGAAAGGATGGGTGTAGAATCTAAAAGGAGTGTTCAGTGAGAAAAGCAGTTCTGCCCACAGAACTATCATGCTGGAGAGTTGCCCACAGTTCTAAAGAAAAGGGGTGTCCAAATGTTTCCAAACATTTTAATTCCTTGATCCAATTCAGGCAGTGAAAAACTCAGATCTGAATTATATGAGCCCCTCACAATATGCACATTGATACAAATGAAATAATTTTCATTTATATTTAAATTTATTTATCACCCAATACAGATTTGGGTAAGCAATTAATCTGATTTTCTCTTTCCTGTATAAACAATTATACACAAAGAAAAATACAAGCAAGGAAACTTATAATCTACCATCGACAAATACATTAACAGTACGAATTCTAGGCTGGAATCTGTCTCTAGTCAGATCTTGCTGCAAAAAGGGTGGGAAAAAGGATAAATAATTGTAAAATTGACACAAAAGGGTATAGACACAATATAATAATTTATAAATCTCATTAATTTTATTTGAAACAAGTTAAGCATCGACATAATTCTGCCATTAAAACCAATGGGATTTAAAGTGGATTGTGCCCAATGTATTGAAAGTGAGACCTTAATTTACTACAGATGGAGCTAGAGGCATTACATTGAAGAAAACTCTATTAGAGATAGAAATATATTTTAATCCAGGTATCTAGTATTAGGAAACTTTTGCTAGTAAGTTTCTTTAAAAACTTAAATGTCAAAGAGTTGGTTTTGTTTTTGGTGCATAAAAAGGAGTTAGAAATCTTCAGATGTGATTCTTAGGATACAAATTATCTAAATTATCTAAGGTTCTATAGCAATATTCTTAAGAGATTGCACTGTGGAATAACTATCAGAGCTACTAGAAATATGTAATTGTTGAAATAATTCCCTAACTTGATTAATATACTGTTTCTGATGAGAGAGAAAGTGTGACAGATGATCCAAACATTCCTCTTTGTACAGAGTATCTGATTTCATGCTCAGGTTTTCAGAGACTTTTTAGCTCTTAGACAGGATTTCTTGACTTTCACAGGCATAGTAATACTATATCAAAATCCTTACTCTGATCCTGAAACTTTATCAGTCTCTAAAAACCACAGAAAGCTGCGATTTTTTTCACTAAGATGAAAACCTTTTGACCCCATTTTAAAAAAAATCCCAGGAATTCTACTCTCTCATTTTTCAAAGATGTTTGGGGGATATGTGGGCAGAAACTCATAAATCTGCTAAAACAACTGCAGTTTGAAAAAAGAAACCTGTGCAATGAAAATTATAAATAAAGAGTAACAGCAGACACTAATTGGAAGATTAATACAGAAGCACTGCAGCAGTTATTTCAGTCATAGAAAAAAATGGTCATCAAATGTAGTATAAATGTATAAATGTATAGGAAGAAGGGCAAAATTAATACTTCATATGAAATTAATTTATCTGCAGCTTTGAGCCAGGATTGGCTCTTTCACTTGTGGAAGTTATGATGAAGTGTTTTAGTGTAGTGGGTGTAATCGTAAACACATTCTAATATATATATATAGAGAGAGAGAGAGAGAGAGAGAGCTACCTCAAGACCACTAAGTGAGTTTCATAGGTCAACTGAGATTTCAACTTGAATCTCCTCTAACCCAGAGCTTTCCAAACATTTCATTTTGGTGACTCATTTCTTAGACACATGCCATTTTGTGACACAGTAATTCAGTTTTACAAGCAAACCAGAGGTTAAACCAACCTCTTACAAGAGATATGGACACATACTTAAATTGTAATAATGGAATTCATGGGGACATAACATATTGCATGGGAACTTTTCATTTATATTTTTAAAATATATGATTTGTTCCTTATTTCACCCAGACTCATTATGTTCACATGACATATCTATACACTGCAGCCGACATGCTAATGTGTCATGACACACAGTTTGGAAAGCTCTAACCACTGTGCTATACTAGCCACTGGAGAGATAATGGAAACTTTTTTGATGGATAAGTAGAAGACTATCTTTGGTTAACTCTACACTGATAATTTCCAGAGTAAACTACTGCAAAGCATTGCTACAAAGGACTTCCTCTGAAGACGATGTGAATGTTTTGGAAAGTATAACAGTTAGTAGGAATGTATCTCACTGTTTGTCACTTAGGTCAATTATTTTTCAGCAAATGAGATACCAATGTATTCAATCATTTTCTTTCAAAATCTTTAGCTTTTCTGCCATAATATTTCTAAGGCCTGAGTCTGATTGTTAATTCTAATTAGTGTAGCACTACTGAATTAACTGTTGAAGGGCGGCAAATACACCTGAAGCTGTACAGCACAAGGAAAACATATATATCCCATTGATTCCATGGGTCTAGCCTAGTTGGAGTAGGACTCATGCTGGAGCCCTTTTCCTTTTAGCAATTATATCCTAACAGCTCCTGAGAAAAAGGTTCTACATTGTGATAAAATAACAGCAACCCAGCCTCATTTTTCTGAGAGGACTCTTAATTCCCATACACTGGGAAAGAGATTATCTTCGATAATGGAAATGTAAATTAAAGCTTGCTGTTGTTTATTCCAGACAGACATTTGTGCGTTAAGTCTGTTTATCAGGCAACACTCTGTCTAAGCCAGGAAGCAGTCAGCCTTTGTGAGAAGATGTATGCAAATATATTTCCCAAGAGTCCTTGCAATAAACTTTTGTAGCCAATCCACCCCAACCTCCCACTCCTTGTTACTTTACCAGTAAAATTGTACTAAGCCAGCCCACAAGTAAATGAGCAAAAACAACTAGCTAAACTATGCTGATGAGCATGAATAAAACCAAAACATGTGCGCACAGTCTGCTGCCCTTTATTCTAAGCAGACTTTGTGTATTACATCTGTTTAGCAAGCAATACTTTGTCTGAGTTGTCGGGCTTTGAAAAAAAGAGGTTCCCAGAAACTTCAAGGTAAATGTTAGGCACAAAAGGACCTTATTACAAGCCATAATACACCACTCCATATAGAATATTATTAGGATTCTTAACAGGATTCCCCGAAAGCTACATCAAATGCAGCCTCACTTCACTTGAATGTATAAAGTTGAGCGTCACTTTAATTTATTCTAAATTTTGCATGAATTTTTTTGCTGGTACTGTCTGATGGGCTACACTTTTTGGAGGGGGAATGTTGCCAACTTTTAACGTACTTTAAAATGTTTGCTTTCAAAATGTCTGTTTGCTTTGTTTCATCACTAGACCACATTTCTTTTGTAGCATCATACATAAATTTTGACTTAATTAAAACTGTCATAAAAATGTTTTCCTTTTTTAAGAAAGTATTCCTAAATGATATTGTGCTCTGCTTTCTAAGGGTGAAAAAAAATTCAAAGGCGAAGGGGGGGAAATCTGTTACCCAAAGGAATTGAAGTCCAGGTTTTCTAGCCTCCCCTCCCACTAACTGAAAATAAACATTTTAGGACTTCACTTGTTTGTATTCTCCTCAGTGGGCTTGTATGCATCAGCAGCTAAAAACAAAGAAACTTTTAGCTGCTCAGACAAAATGCAGAAGCTCCCCAAACGACAAAGCAAGGGGAGGGGGCTGGGAAGCATTCAGAAACTCTGACAGTCCATTCAATATACGGATGATGGCCATAATGCATCCAGGGTCCCCTTGCTAATTAAATATGCATTGGCACAGTTTTGATCGATGCGAGCCATGGATCCGATGACACACCTGCAAAATTGTGAGCCCAGCGCTCCCAGGGAAAAAAAGGGGGAAAATACAGCCTGTCTCCTTATCTTTGTTTTCAAAGGCTCTCAATTTCTGTGCTTAGATATCTAATTTAATTCTCTCACCCCTCAGCAAACTGGATTAGGAAAGTCAATACTGCCTTTGTGCATCGACAGGAACACACAGCTTTCCTTTTATTCAATTTAGCCATGACCTTTAGACAAAGATAATGACAACTGTCTAAAAGAAAGGTACAGCTTCAAGGAAGGAGTTCTTGAGAAGCCTGCTGCCCCCCCCCTTCTGCCTCCTGCGGTTCCCCCACTCGGGTTTGTCTACAAGATAAGCTTTCTCACAAGGAACCAACACTTAGCCAATGCCTGAAAGCTCTTAATATTGCCATAGGCAACTCTGATATTTAGCACCCAACTTCTGTACTTGGATTCACTTTCTAACTCTTTGCCAAGGAAAAGTAGTAACTACTTGGACAAGAGGTTGCTTCAATGGCAAGGATTTTTTTTAAAGCAAAGGCAGTTAGTTAATAGGCTTTATAAAAATAAAGATGGAGCAAATACCAGAACATGTTGGTTGCATCATAGTAGGTAAGAATACGCATACCTCTGCATCACTTGGAAAGATTCTGTCCAAAATAATTATGAATAATTTCAAAACTGAGATGTAATTCAGCTCTCTTTTACTGTAACAATCACAACAACTTTAAGAGTATTAAAATTAGACACAAATGCACATCCTAGTAAACTACGTTTGATTAGTAAAGTTCAGTGGTACTCTTACTTTCCTCCTTTCCTGTGTCATATTAACAGACTGGATTTTTAAAAAATAAATAAATAATAATTTTGGAATTCATTTAACAGGCTCTAAATTGCAACCAAAAAATTCCTTACAATATAAATTACTGTGACTGTTTTTTCTCCATGATAGCATATGCTTATGTATTATGATAAAGGGAAAACCATTTGTTCATTCTCTGTGTGAAAAATTAGACTCCCAATATGAAAAAACAAAAAGTGTGGCAGGATGAACCGTATGACTCAAGAAAGTCTTATGTACTATTATTTGCTCACATTTCATCACCATAAACTGATTTACACACATGCATATACACAGAGGGAAATTAAGTCTCTGTCCTCTTAGCCATTTCTTAGCCTGCCCACACAACTGATTTACATTATTCTCGACTATGAATTCTAGCATGATTTAAATTTATTGGGTCGTTTAAATTTTTAGAGAGCTTCCAATTGGATCTATATGGCTTCCTAGACATATGCAGAGCTCAGTTATTTAAAATTAATTGCAGTACAATAATTTTAAATTACTTCACACTGTACTAATCTCAAGTACTTTGAAATATCCGAATTGCTCTATTTAGAAGCCATCAGGACTCTGCTGCATATGGGCACTACAGATCAATGTAAAATACTGAATGGACCTCTAATGATTTATGCCAACAAGCAAACAATTACGGCAGCCTTACCGTTAGCCATAATGTCCAAAATCTAAGTATGATTCTAGTTATTTTTTATATTTGCTTTCAATTAATACTTTCTGTATCATCTGAAAAGTGGCTACAAAAAGGTTAAACAATTAAAAAGTGGGTCAACATAAGAAAGGGAGCCACTGGATTTTTTAACTGTCACGTGTCCATTTTGAATCATATTTACTGACATTCTGTAAATATAGATGATTCTCCAAAGGTCAAGATAGGAAACAGACAAGTATCAAAGTAATACTGTCTTAAAAATTCCCTATCTCTCCTGGTAGTTTCCTACTTGATAACTTCCAAAGCAAGAAGGGGAAAAAATGTAACATTATATCAGAAGGCATTATCTTCATTATAGAAACTGGGCAACATATGGTTCTCTAAGAGGCATAGCTTCAATTTTTTCAGCTTTGTCATATTTTGTAGTATACATTATGTTTTCTAGATAGGGAGCAAGAGTGACAGCAGAGATCATTCAAAAAGAGTAATTCACACAACACAGAGAATGTCCTAATGCAGTACAGTATAACCTCCATATCCATGGGGATAAGTTCCTGGACTTCTCATGGACATGTGAAACTATGGATAATATCAAACTGTATTATTAAAATGGGACAAATGACAGAGCTAACAAGAAGAAAATGTTACAGTAGGCCCTAGGTGAATAAGTGAAACTGTGGCTAAGTGAAACTATGTACATCAGTTCTGCAAAGTATTGTGTTCTCTTCAACATGGCTTTTGTTACCAAGGGATTTATAAGACAGACCAAGTATCTTCCTGATATTCTGTCTAGGATGATGGGTATACTGCAGTGCCAAATGGCTGTAAAGTGAACTGTGGTCTATAATCTGGGGGGGGGGGGGGGGAGAGAGGCGGGAGGTTGATCCCAACTTCTTAATAATTTTCTGAAATGCAGTCACAGAACTATGTTGATATGAAGAGGAACTATGCCTCCACACTGCTATTATCAGTACCACGTTTCAGAATTTGCCCTGGAATGTGATGTCCAAAAGATAAATGTCCCGAGAACCTATCATAAGTACATAAAATGCCTACCTTTCCAAAGAGTATCTGGGATTAGGTCAGAACAATAGCCCAATTTACCTGTCTGAACGTATCCTCCCCTATGAGCCATCAAGATTACTAAGATCATCTGGAGGGGCCCTGCTCTCGATTCCACTGGCCTCACAGGCGCGGCTGGTGGGGACGAGAGACAGGGCCTTCTTGGTGGTGGCCCCTCGACTCTGGAACTCCCTTCCACTGGAGATCAGAACTGCCCCTTTGATCTTAACGTTCAGGAAACAGGTGAAAACCTGGCTTTGGGGATTGGCATTCAACGAATGAGCCATCATCCTGTGATATGGATGGATGACGACGAATAATGACTTTGATGACGACTGACCACTGTAATCATATGATTGTATTTTTGCCATTTCAATTGTTTCAATGTTTTAATGTTTTAGTGTGATTTAGAAATATGATGTTTTAATGACAGTCTGTAATATTGATGTTGGAAACCGGCCCGAGTCCCTCAAATGGAGGTGAGAAGACCGGTATACAAAACTACCAAATAAATAATTCAATGTTTCAATGTTTTAGTGTGATTTAGAAATATGATGTTTTAATGACGATCTGTAATATTGATGTTGGAAACCAGCCCGAGTCCCTCAAATGGAGGTGAGAAGACCGGTATACAAAACTACCAAATAATATTTTATCACAATGTAGACCTCTTGGTCATATCTAGATTGGACTACTGCAACGCGCTCTATGTAGGGCTGCCCTTGAAAACGGCTCAGAAATTCCAACTGGTCCAACGGGCAGCAGCCAGGATGTTAACCGGGGCTCATTACAGAGAGAGGTCAACCTTCCTGTTCAAGGAGCTCCACTGGCTGCCGTTTATTTTCCGAGCCCAGTTTAAGGTGCAGGTGCTTACCTACAAAGCCCTGAACAGTTTGGGACCACCCTACCTGCATGACCGCATCTCCATCTACGAACCCACACGTTCACTCCGGTCATCTGGAGAGGCCCTGCTCATTATCCCGCCCGCGTCGCAAGCACGCTTGGTGGGAACTCAAGAGAGGGCCTCTTCTGTGGTGGCCCCCCGACTCTGGAATGCCCTCCCAAAAGATCTTAGACAGGCCCCTTCGCTGGCAGTCTTCAGAAAGAACTTGAAGACCTGGCTGTTCCGATGTGTCTTTTCAGATTAGGAACCCCCAATAAAGTCCTAGAAGCACTTTAGTAGAGCTAAGATCACTGCACACCGCACACTGCACTTACTTTATAATCCTACATACCTCCTGCCACATCAGCACTTTTAATCTTGTACCCATTACTCTGGCCTGGCCCAATTTTATAGTATTTATTTTATTTATTATTTATTTCGAGGTTTTATATACCGACCCTCTCACCTTCAAAGAGGGATTCGGACCGGTTCACAACATGTGCTAACATACAAAGAATATACAATAACAACACAATGCCACATAGTGTCTTGATGTCTCGATGTATTGTTATTGCTGTTGTTTATTCTGCTTAACTGTTTTTAATTTGCTCTAGGTATTGTATTGTTGTATTGTGTTTTGAGGCTTTGGCCTATGTAAGCCGCATCGAGTCCTTCGGGAGATGCTAGCGGGGTACAAATAAAGTAATAATAATAATAATAATAATAATAAATATTGAAAAGGGGAGCTTTTAATTTTGTGTATATTTATAGAAGCAGAATGATTCTTCACACTGTGCTCTTTAAGCCTGAGGATGAGACTACAGGCAGTCCTCAGGTACCCAGCATCTGATTTACAAACAACTCATAGTTAAGAACTGGAGGGTGGGGGCAGGGGTTGAGACAACAGAAAGTGAGAAGAAATCTATCCCCAGGAAGAGTTTTCCTTGGGAAAAGGTGTCTCACTGAAGCTTTATCAGCAATCCTTGTTTTCACAAGCCAAATTTTTCAAAATCCAATCATCACAGGGACAGAAAGTGAGGTGAAATCTTCTGAACAGGGAACAGAGAGCAAAAACAAAGAACAAAACAAAAAAAACCCCAGAAAACCCCCACAGAGATGTTAACCATTTCCTATGCTATCCAAAACTGTTCCGGCTTACATACAAATTCAGTATAAGAACAAATCTACAAAACATATCTTATTCATAAGTTGGGGACTATCTGTATACAAGATGGGTACAACTACACATTTTAAAACTGTTGTTGTTGTTGTTTATTCGTTCAGTCGTCTCCGACTCTTCGTGACCTCATGGACCAGCCCACGCCAGAGCTCCCTGTCGGCCGTTACCACCCCCAGCTCTCTCAAGGTCAATCCAGTCACTTCAAGGATGCCATCCATCCATCTTGCCCTTGGTCGGCCCCTCTTCCTTTTGCCTTCCACTTTCCCCAGCATAATTGTCTTCTCTAGGCTTTCCTGTCTCCTCATGATGTGGCCAAAGTACTTCAACTTTGTCTCTAGTATCTTTCCCTCCAGTGAGCAGTCGGGCTTTATTTCCTGGAGGATGGACTGGTTGGATCTTCTCGCAGTCCAAGGCACTCTCAGAACTTTCCTCCAACACCACAGTTCAAAAGCATCGATCTTCCTTCGCTCAGCCTTCCCTAAGGTCCAGCTCTCACATCCGTAGGTGACTACAGGGAATACCATGGCTTTGACTAGGCGGATCTTTGTTGCCAGTCTGATGTCTCTACTCTTTACTATTTTATCGAGATTGGACATTGCTCTCCTCCCAAGAAGTAAGCGTCTTCTGATTTCCTGGCCACAGTCTGCATCTGCAGTAATCTTTGCACCTAGAAATACAAAGTCTGTCACGGCCTCCACGGTTTCTCCCTCTATTTCCCAGTTGTCAATCATTCTTGTTGCCATAATCTTGGTTTTTTTGACGTTTAGCTGCAACCCGGCTTTTGCGCTTTCTTCTTTCACCTTGATTAGAAGGCTCCTCAGCTCCTCCTCGCTTTCGGCCATCAGAGTGGTGTCATCTGCATATCTGAGGTTGTTAATGTTTCTTCCAGCAATTTTCACCCCAGCTTTGCATTCATCCAGCCCCGCACATCGCATGATGTGTTCTGCATACAAGTTAAAAAGGTTGGGTGAGAGTATGCAGCCTTGCCGTACGCCTTTCCCAATCTTGAACCAGTCTGTTGTTCCGTGGTCAGTTCTGACTGTTGCTACTTGGTCCTTGTACAGATTCCTCAGGAGAGAGACAAGGTGGCTTGGGATGCCCATCCCACTAAGAACTTGCCACAATTTATTATGATCCACACAGTCAAAGGCTTTAGAATAGTCAATGAAGCAGAAGTAGATGTTTTTCTGAAACTCCCTGCTTTTCTCCATTATCCAGCGGATATTGGCAATCTGGTCTCTCGTTCCTCTGCCTTTTCTAAACCCAGCTTGAACATCTGGCAACTCTCGCTCCATGTATTGCTGGAGTCTTCCTTGCAGGATCTTGAGCATTACCTTACTGGCATGAGAAATAAGGGCCACTGTACGGAAGTTGGAGCAGTCTTTTGCATTTCCCTTTTTTGGTATGGGGATATAAGTTGATTTTTTCCAGTCTGATGGCCATTCTTGTGTTTTCCATATTTGCTGGCAAATGGCATGCATCACCTTGACAGCATCATCTTTTAAGATTTTAAACAGTTCAGCTGGAATCCCGTCGTCTCCTGCTGCCTTGTTGTTAGCAATGCTTCTTAAGGCCCATTCCACCTCACTCCTCAGGATGTCTGGTTCTAATTCATTCACCACACCGTCAAAACTATCCTCAATTTTATTATCCTTCCTATACAGATCTTCTGTATAGTCTCGCCACCTTCTCTTGATCTCTTCAGCTTCTGTTAGGTCCCTGCCATCTTTGTTTCTTATCATACCAATTTTTGCCTGAAATTTACCTCCAATGTTTCTAATTTTCTGGAAGAGGTCTCTTGTCCTTCCTATTCTGTTGTCTTCTTCCACTTCCATGCATTGCTTATTTAAAAATAGTTCCTTATCTCTTCTGGCTAACCTCTGGAATTGCGCATTTAACTGGGCATATCTCCCCTTATCCCTGTTTCCTTTTGCTTTCCTCCTTTCTTGGGCTACTTCCAGTGTCTCAGCAGACAACCATTTTGCCTTCTTGGTTTTCTTTTTCTTTGGGACGTACTTTGTTGCCGCCTCCTGAACAATGTCGCGGACTTCTGTCCATAGTTCTTCTGGGACTCTGTTTACTAAATCTAGTCCTTCAAATCTGTTCTTCACTTCCACTGTATATTCGCTAGGAATGTTAGTGAGACCATATCTAACTGGTCTGTGTATTTTCCCTGATCTCTTTAGTTTTATTCTAAATTGGGCAATAAGAAGTTCGTGATCTGAGCTACAGTCAGCCCCAGGTCTTGTTTTCACCGACTGGATGGATGTCCGCCACCTTTGGCTGCAAAGGATGTAGTCAATCTGATTTCGGTGCTGACCATCTGGTGAAGTCCATGTATAAAGCCGTCTTTTAGGTTGTTGGAAGAGAGTGTTTGTTATACACAGCGAGTTTTCCTGGCAGAATTCTATCAGCCTGCGTCCCGCTTCATTTTGTTCTCCCAGACCATGCTTGCCTGTGATCCCAGTTGTCATTTGACTTCCCACCTTGGCATTCCAGTCTCCTGTAATGAAAATAATGTCTCTTTTTGGTGTATTATCCAGTAGGTCCTGCAGATCCTCATAGAACTGATCTACTTCTGCTTCTTCAGCAGCTGTGGTTGGGGCGTATATTTGGATCACTGTAATGTTGAAAGGCTTTCCTTGCACTCGAATTGAGATCATTCTGTCATTTTTTGGGTTGTATCCAAGCACCGCTTTAGCAAATTTCTTATTAATTATGAAGGCTACTCCATTTCTTCGATGTTCCTCTTGTCCGCAGTAGTAGATCTGGTGGTCATCTGATGTGAAGTGGCCCATTCCAGTCCATTTCAGTTCGCTGACCCCCAGAATGTCTATCTTTAGTCTTGACATCTCACCAATAACAACATCCAATTTGCCCTGGCTCATAGATCTTACATTCCAGGTTCCTATGGTGTGTTGATCTTTAGAGCATCGGATTCGTCGTTCACCTCCAGTACCGTCGGCCGCTAGCCTTCCTTTCGGCTTTGAGCTAGCTGCGTCATCACATCTGGGGCTAGTTGAACTTATCCTCTGCTCCTCCCCAGTAGCATTTTGGCCATCTTCCGACCTGGGAGTCCCATCTTCCAATGGCATACCGACATATCTCTGGTTGTACTGGTCCATTTAGTTTTCTTGGCAAGGATACTGGAGTGGTTTGCCATTGCCTTCCCCAGGGATCACGCTTGGTCTGACCTCTCTGCCACAACCGTCCCGTCTTGGGTGTCCCTTCACGGTTTCGCTCATGACATCATTGAGGTGCTCAAGCTCCAGCGCCCCGACAAGGCGGTGATCCTTTGCTGGAGTTTAAAACTGTTATTACAGTATTTTTTAGTCAAACTAAACTCTGATATCAGCAGTGAGCTAGGCTGTGATAAAAAATGCCTGAAGCAATGAAGCACAGAAATGTGTGAGAGGAGGACATGTTTCATTGATGTCCATTTGGCCAAAGTTACAACTATACGATGGGGCAATTTACATGGTGGTTTAAAGGAAGTCTTGGTCTTTAATTTAGGTGTTAAGTAAGAACTTTGGAAACTGCAAGAAGAAGTGCACACCATCCCTTATAAATAGTATTGTATTGATATACGGAGAACACATTTCTAGTTCATTTATACTCTGAAGGACCTCCAAAAACCTGGTGCCATTATGTAGTCTACACTGAAGAAAGCTGAAGATTAGCAAGATTTAAAGCAGTGCCCCAAGATGAGTTCCCTATGCTTACTAAATAACAGATTACCTTTCTTGTATATTCAGAAAGTTAAAGCATTAAAGTTTAGATTTCCAAGCATAGAAATGCAGTGTATCATTGTCATCCAGATCTTAACCAGCCCACACTAGAAATGAAAAGATATCTGATGTGGGTGCTCACAATCAGCTAGATGAATCTATGGCTAGGTGCACATGACTTCTGTATGTTTTTGAAGTTTATGAGTTATGACATATCTTAGCTGCTTTATGTAGGCCCCAAGCCCATATTGTCATATTAATTTTCCCCAGCTAGCAAGTAAATTCCATATGTGAAATAGTGAAATATAAGAGATCTTTCACACAGGGCAGCTGTATCAGAATTATAAAGAGATCCAAAAGCAGCTTCCTACCCATTTTGAATATCAATAGTTAACATTCATTTGTTTATTTCTGTCTTTGCTTTTCCCCACCAAACTTTCAAATTTCTATCAACAGAAAAACAGTAACTTTTTGATCTGAGTTTGAAGGCATCTTCTGATAAGATCTTATGATCTTATTAAAGTTACTAACTAAAAATTACTCTCTTTGTATATTCAGGAAGTTTGGAAAGTTTGAAGATGCAGCAGTCTACAGAAACTTATGTATGAGGCTCTATATTTCTGAAAAACTTGATAATTGCAGTACCTTTGAACCTCAGAATTATGCTGATCAGAAGAAAAAAACCAGTTCAAGAATCCTACTCGGGGACTTTTTATGAGATACTATGGATCACATCTAAATGCTGTATGAAGTGGATTGAAATTAAGTCCCCTTTTTTCCTTGGGTACATAAAGTAAATGCATTGTTGTTGCCTTGCACATTTGCTCTTCCTTTTGCAAAACACAGGACTTTGCCCAAGCCTACCAGCTCCACAACATTCCTGACATGCATGGATGCAAAGCATACCCTGTCTAGAATGGACTAAGAACACATTATAACCTGAAACTCCTTATCTATAGGCTGGTTCAAAACACTATGAAGAAACCCAAAGGAAAAGATTTGGAGTTCTAGATCTGAGATTCCGATCAGGATTTATACTTACAGCCCTCCAAATGACCATATCTCCTAATTTCCCATGCCATTTGAGGGACATGAAAAATGTGAAAACAGAGCAGTCCTTCTTCACAAATAAAACAGCTGGGAATAGTCTGTACTGCCAGTATGTTTGTGCCTCATCGTTCCACTTTTCTCATATCATGGTTTCTAATAGAAGGGTGTCAAAATGTCTGAGGATGTTTGGTAGACCAACCATGCTTACAATATAGGCAGGATGTGAGTAGAAGTATCTGGAGACTAATGAGATGGCATCGCTTCTTTAGTTCTAGTCTGCTCTTATTTGGCATGCTGAAGCAAATGTATTATCCTGAAGAAACACTACTGATAACATAGATAACTTTTTATAGTTCAGGGTAAAGGTCAACAGGACTACTTTTATACTCAAAACTGCCAGTAATGTTATCATAACTATGTTTACATGAAAGTGTTTCCATCACACTATATGCCAAGTATGTTTTATAGTTTCTTCTTTCATCTGATTCCTAATGGCAGCTCTTTGTCTAAGGGCTATTTTAACGGGTGGGGATGGGAGGATGTTGCTCAAGAAAGCTTATCTTCTTTAAAATAGTTAAAGCTACCACCCTCTTGCTGTCTTTCGTTACTTCTTCACTAGCAATATTGGGGGGCAGATTTAGCCCATAGCTACAGTTGCTGAGTCTGTTCTGTACTCAACCAGAATACAAAGAGGCATATTAACTGAGAGCCAAATATGCAGCTGCATTTGCTAATAGCTACTGAAGCTAAACTGGCGTTCTATCCAGCAGCTTGGACTGACAACCATTAGACAGAGCAACTAGGGTATTCTACAGTTCCCCAAATGACTAGTAAATCTGCTCTTCTCTTCCCTCACTTCTGCTATAGCAGTGCACATGTTCACACGGCAGTGGAAATAGCACGGAACCATAACAGGGATACAATTGACTGACAAAATCAAACCTGGGCTTACTGGTTTGGACCAGTACTACCAGGTGTATGGAGTACCTTAGGAAAAGGTCTTTCTAGTCTTGTTTCCTGATTTTTTGTTAATACAGTCAACATTTCATCACATTTGCTGGTGTTAGAGAACAGTGAAAGTAAAAAGTTGCAAATAAACAAAACCACTCTTTTTTATCTGAGAGATCACTTCTCTAAGAATTTCTGTGGTTTAGGAAGCTGACCACAGAAATGCATTGGAGGACCTAGAAATGCATTGGAGGACCTGGATTTCTAAAAAAATACCTCAAGGTCCTTCTCTCTAGAGAGTACTAGAGAGAACATTTTAAATCAAATCTATGAATAATCAAACCTACAAAAGCCAAAACTGCAAGTGTGGAGGGACAAGTGTACTAGACTTCACAATATGGGTTGGACAGGGCTACTACAACAAATCAGTACTCTTAAAGTAATTTATCTTTACTCCTTTAATTGTTTCCTAGGCAAAGAAACATCCCCAGATCTCTTTGTTATCATTGGGATCTGCTATTCATTCTCTAACACTACATAGCATATGACTATAATTAAAGCACTATAAATACAAAACACTATGTAATATAAAAAAGCTGCATAGGTGAAATGTCATTTTAATGTCATGCATATCATTTTTGAAATTATATCAAAGTTATGTAGCCATATAAGCAGAAATAAAAAATGTACAAGAGTCTACTCTATTTTCAATTTTTTAAAAAATTCTACCATACTTCTTACAGCACCATCTACACATGTCTATTTAGAAGTAGGACCCACTAGCTAAGTAACATTTACAAAAATGAGGTGGCTTTTACAGAATTACAACCTTAGAAGGAAATATTATTTAGTTAGCAGTGGTAGTAGTTCAGCCCAGTCCCGTAGCCAGGATTTCGTTTCGGGGGGGGGTGTGAATTTTTTTGGGGGGAGTTCGGGGGGGGGGCTGAGTTTCGGGGGGGGCTGTCTGAGTGAAAGAGGGTCTAGCCTAGCAAATCTTTTGTATCATTACCCCAATACCCCCATGCATATGGGATATATTGAATATGGTGATCAGATCATGATATGAATAAACATAACAGTTTAAATAATGCACCAGTAAGGCCTTTTCGCGAACCACCATGAGAATTACTAACACCAAAATGTGCTGACTTTTTGAATTCCAGGATGAGAAAAGATCACACAGTACCAAAGCCTTAAATAAGTGAATGGTTCTGCAAGTTTCAAAAAGTCAACAGAAGTACAAAATAAAACCTCACATTCAGTTGCCATTGTGAAGTTCCTGAAAAAAAAATCCAGGAAATTTTAGTAAGAAAACTAGATATTTTCATGAAAAGCCACTAATCAGATGTTTTGAATTTTTAATGTGTATGTTTGTAAATATTAGCCTTTCATTAAAGCTTGATAATTTGGTTATATCTTATTACAATTATATTGTATTATATTTTATATACATCCAGGTTGCTCTTCTATTGTTCTCTTGACATCAAAATACTGAATGCATTCAAAAATTGAAAACCTATACCCTACTGAGACTTAAAAAAGTGAAACAGGGAGATAAAATAGCATTTAAAGTGTTAAAATCACAACAACAAAAACAATATCAAAAGGAGGGAAGATACATTTGAAGGCATTCTGCTAAAATCTATATTCCTTTGAATTGCATCGCTGTTGTAAAATGTTAAAAACAACTAATGAATATAGAAGAGTTATAAAGAGTTTGACTCTAACTTTTGATTCGATGCCTAAAACTCACATTATGGAGACTGCTTCCATGCAAATTAGGATATTAAAAACTGTGATCACTCTGAGAACTGAATACAAGGCTCCATCAATGTATCACAGAAAAACAATGGTAATCCATGAACACTCAATGCTAAAATAAACTCTTTTCAGTTTTCTTTCTACAAAGTAAGCAAGGATAGCACGTACTTGTCCAACATAGAAATACTGATGTATTTTTATCAGTGCTTGCCTGGTTGGTTCCCTGTGCATGGGAAAAGTGTAAGTGCAAAGTGCAAAGCAAGGGCAAACACTTTACTGAGAAGGCATGTCTACTAATTTTTTTTCACATAATTGTACCAGGATTTTTCCATATGCCTGAAAAGATTATTACTAAATACAAATAGTACGTATTCCCGATTCAATATACTGTACACAACATAGAAACAGTTTATGCCTTCCTAGTGAAGTGTTTGGTCTTTCTTGGCCCTTTGCACTTGCTCTTTTCCCATGTACAGAGAGCCAACAAGGCAAACTATTATTAAAATACATCACCGTAGTACAATATGCAGAATAAAGAATACTACTGTACTTAATAATAACCTTTCCAGGCACATAAAAAAGTCCTAGTCCAATACTGTTGTTGATGAAGCGATTAGTAGACATGCACTGTTTTGTTTTGTTTTGTTATCAACAAAGAAAACTGTACCTTTCAGAAAGGTATCCTGGAACAATGGAAGAAACACATTGTGTCAGAATTATGGACCATCTAAGCATTTCACCTTTAACTATAACCACCTAGATCCACGAGAAAGTCACATGCAAGACAAGGAAACCTAGTCTGTATATGATTCCACATATAAGAGCTAGGAAAGCCATGTTTTCTTGATATTGTATTAACTCTACATTCTTTCACACACACACCAAAAAAACAACAACATAATCATGATACTGTTATTCTGCAAAACTATGGGATTTGTTCTCAAACAGAAGATTCTGTTCCTGTTAATTCTCATCACTTTCATTTTGACACACCCTTTCTTATATTTGATTCTGTTCTTGAAATATCATAGCTTTGAAAGACAGTGCAGTTCAATTTTTGAAAGAATTTCATCCAAATATTTATGGGATCCCATCTTTGGAAGTTTGAAACAATGGTACAATTTATTTGTTTGTTTGTTTATTTGTCCTATTCATACTCTGCCTTTCTCAACCCCGAAGAGGACTCAAGGCAGCTTACATATAAACAACTATTCAATGCCTTAAAACAACATACAATTGAAATGAACATTTAAATTAAAAATTAAAAATAATACATATTAAACACTAAAAAACATTACCATCACTATGAAAATCATGCCACCCACAATCATAATCTGGCCCAATCCAGAATTCACTGCACATATTCCATATCTAAAAATGGAATATCATGAAAGCTATTGTATCATATCTTTCTAGCAACCTCCTAAGCACAGCAACTAATATGCTGAAAAGCTTCAGGCAAGGGACTTTCTACAAACCAGGAATACTGCATTTTCCAGATCACCTCATCTGGATGTGTCCCTTCTTTGCACTCTCAAAATATTGCAAATGGTTAGCAGAGCACATATTTCTTTTGCAGAAGTACTATTGTCTCCTGTTTGTACTAAAATCTTCCATTATTTGTTGAAGAACCTATTATCACAATGTATATTCTATTTAGAAGAAACTTCAGTGAAGTCAACAGTTTTTACTCTGGTATTAATATGCTTGAAATTCGAGTAATAATAATACTCAACAATGCCTTCCACTAAGACAAAGTTCTGGCAGACTTATTAGTACATTGATCACTCAATCAAAAAATAAACATAGAAAAAAATATTTTTTTATCAAACTGTTTTTAAAATTTAGATGTTTGTTTAGATATTTGTTTGCTTTGTGTGGATGTGACAAAATCAATGCTGCATTATATTTCTTTCCCTCCCATCAGTGCTTTATTTGTTGACAGAATGGCATATTCATATTTACTTCATTTTCCCAATTGTATTTTGTAAAAGCATAACACATAGGACATTTCTGTCCTGAGCAAAGATAAGGCTAAATCCTTTTTTGAGCTATGCATATTATAATCCTTGGAGGTTTTGTACCACAGGAACGGCTGGACAGTGAAGAAAAAGCATTTGAAGTCCCTGGAAAGTTCGACTTCTCTATTGCAAACACTACGAAACATAAGATTCAAGACATATTGCTGACACAGCAACATCATTGCCTCAAAGTAACTGTGGGAAATGTCAGATTTATGGTCCTATGGGCAATGGGTGGAAGATTGTCCCCCCTCCTCCTTTCAACAAGCCTGTGTCAGAAACAGAGCTTCTCAAAAGTTTTTGGCTATGTCCCAGCAAAGCAGAAGGAAGCTGTATTCCACGGTTCCCCTGGGACCCAATGAAATATACAGCCTCTGGGTTTCTTTCAATTTGGTCTTTCAGATTGCTAAACCAGTGAAAGAAGGATCCTAGCTGTTAGGGACATCACATGTTTGGGGTCACCTGCTGCTCAGGGGTACTCATGCCAGTTGTTGATACAATAAGCACCCCTTATACTTTAATTACAATTCACAGTGTGCAAACTCAGCAATCTGTTTTTTACGGCCAACTGTTGTTGTTTTTAAACAACAACACTGTTCTCTACTTACTTTTAGCTCGTAAATGGGGTAACAAAACACAGTATAATCCCATAGATGTGTTTATCCAGAACTAAGCACCTCTGAATTCAGCATGACGTGCTCCCAAGGAAGTGAGTACAGTACTGCACCCTAAATGTATTAAATGTTTTTGGACTCCTGGGGAAAAAGAAGCAATATCTAATTTGTACTCATGCAATTGCATTCTCTGTCCGTAATAATACAGAACCTGAGCTGAAATGAGATCACAGCCTTCTAACTTATTTGGCAGCACCAGGTGACTGAGAGAGTTTTTATTTGGTGGATGCCTGTGATGAGTGACATTTTCAAGAAAACTCTTCGAGACTGTTTCTTTTCAACTCCATATAAGTGGAGCTTTCTTTGTCTCGCTGTATGTTTGTGTGTTTATGAGAATCAAACAAGACAGTGGCTATTGAAATATTGCTCACTGCCGACTGCTCACTGGAGGGAAAGATATTAGAGGCAAAGATGAAGTACTTTGGCCACATAATTAGATGGCCAAAAAGCTTTGAGAAGACAATGATGCTGGGGAAAATGGAAGGAAAGGGGAAGAGGGGTTGGAGAAGGGCAAGATGGATGGAAGGTATCCTTGAAGTGACTGGCTTGACTTTGAAGAAGCTGGAGGTGGCCATGGCTGACAGGGAGCTCTGGTGTGGGCTGGTCCATGAGGTTATGAAGAGTTGGAAGTTACTGAATGAATAATACAGTTTTAGAACGAGTACTCCCATACTAGGTATTCTGGGAGCTGTAATCCAAAAAGTAACTTTTCCATGCTCTGCTACAAATTTGGGCTGCTTTTTATAAAATAGTAATATTTCAGTGCTGTGTACTGAAGTTGTCAGGAAAAGCTACCGAAACAACTTTTTTTTTTCTCACAATCAGTTCTGTTCCATGGCCATTTTCCTGAAATCTCCCAGTGTCTTCATAGAGGCTCTTCACTTATCATAAAATCTACAGATTTCTTCTGTGGCTTTCCTTTTCTACACTTCTCTAGACTCGTCTGGTTCCTTTGAGCTTCTGCTATTGCCCAGATGCTATTCAATGTCTGTGGAGAACTAACTGCCCCATGGTTTCCTGGTCATAGGTCTTCACTTGGTATTTCAGGTTTTAACTTCTTCAGGTCCTATGGGGATGGTTTTAAATTAGAGTGAAGAGCTGAAAACAAAGAAGGCCAAGTTGAGTTCCCTATCAGCACCTTGCCTTCTTTTTAAATGGAAAACACCCCTTTCTAGCAAGTTCTCAGTGTTTTTCTCTTGTTGTTAACACAACACTAAGCAGAATACCATTTGACAAGAGAGAAAGGTCAGTGGGTCACCTATGGCAGCCCTGTTTCCCTATGATCCATAGTGGGAAGTATGGCAGCCTAAGCAATCTTGAAAGGCCCAAGTCACATTCTCCAAATGTGTTGGCACAAAATTTTCTAATGCCCCCTCATGTAAAGGGAATAGAGATACAAAGACAGCCATAATAAATGTGTCCCTCACATAATGGTGACATGTCTGAGTATAAAGACATGAGTGCTATGTGATTCTGGGTCCCAAGTCCAAAGTAGTAGTATTTTTCAACTGTGATCATCCAAGTAATACATATAAGGACTATTTGGATGAAAAAGTGGAAGAAAGACAGCATTCAGTGTTACTGTTGCAATTATGACTGATACAGATTAGCACCGTTTTGTGAATATTTTTTTCTTAAGGAATTCCTTTGTTTCATTGTAACTGAGCATTGGGTCGCTCAGTTAAAAATGGAACAAACAGAACAATGAGAAATGACTAAGTGTACCGAGAGTAAAAGTTCTGGCCTATTTCCCAAAGCAAGTGTATCCATATCATAGCATGTTGCCCGTGGCCATCTCACTATTCTGAACAGTTATTCCTGTAATCACTGTCACATTCAGCCACAGGAACAATTATGACTAAGGTTTAAGTGTTGTAAACCTTTAAGTTGGCATCTTTTTTGTTAGTCCCAACTATAACTGGCCCATTAATCCAATTATTGAATTGTGAGTCAACACCATTTGGTGCAGTGAGTCTACTCTATTGATAATTGACAACAGAATTTAGCTCAACATATGTAAGAAAGCTGTTGTCAGAGGTCCCCTACACTCTAGTAGAGCCCAATTTCAAAGCTACCTTGTGTAGGGAGAGCAAAGGAGATTTCCCTAATTGATGGTGCTGACAAATATCTTCCTCCAGATGAATACTTGAATATGGAATGATCCTGGACTTGCCCCAGCACACATCTTGCTGAGTACAGACATTGAATGGACTAATATGGCCCTTGAAACATTACAGTCGACACTATAAACAGGTATCTCACAACATCCCTCGGCAAATGGACACCACATGTATCTTAGTATGTTATCCATCTATTCTTTCTCTGGCAGATTCTGGAATATCTGCTTTGATTCCCCTCTGCCACATGCACACACACACACTTGATTCACTGGACAATGCCAAGATGCTGACAATAAACCCAGCCTTGAATGCAAAGCAGCACATACGAGGAGCAAAGAGCCATTTTAAAAAGTAAGTATTTTCCAGATATCTAGACCAGAGCTTTCCAAACTGTGTATCGCAACACATTGGTGTGTTGGCTGCAGTATAAAGTGTGTCACACACAAATGTAATGAGAAATGACAAAAATCTCAGAAATGTATGCCGTATCTTACAAATCATATCTTTAAAAAATATATAAATAACAGGTTTTCATGAGATACGTTGTGCCCCTGTACAAATAATTATTACAATGTATGTATGGCTCTGTATTTCTTAGAACAGGTTGGTTTAACCCTCTGGTCTGCAAGGAAAACTGAATTACTGTGTCATGAAATGATGGATGTTAAAAAAGTGTGTCACCAACTTAAAAAAAATGGAAAGTTGTGATCTAGACCAAATCCCAAAAAGTATGCACAGTCTGAAATAGGGATGTATCCTATCATGTTAACTAGGAAATAAGTGAAATATGAGTTGCCGTACATCCTCCTACTTTAGTAACTGTGTGCAACCATTTATTCCATTTTTATCATCTATATGTACCTTGAGAATCTTATTTAGCAGCTTCACATTTCCAAATCATACTTCTTCTTCTCATTTCTTGACTACTGTTTCAATTTTAGAAAATATTTTAACAATCTTCATCAACCACGTTGAAATTATGTAAGATTTCTTTGAGAGATTGTATGCTGTAGTGTGGTTTGGGTGTTGGACTAGGACCCTGCAGCTTAGAATTTGAATCTGTGCTCAGTCATGGAAACCCACTGTCATACCCTTTCAGCTTGAAAAAGTAGTTAATGACAAATACCACATTATCACTGCAAACATTCAGTCTGAAAGCCGTTATATTTACAAAAACTTCATACCTGTATACCCATCTTTGTGTGGTATTAGTATATCAATGCATCCCTGCCTGATCCATCACTCACTGGAATTAAAGCCTGACACACATAATAATAATAATAATAATAATAATAATAATAATAATAATAATGTGGAATCCAACATATATATCTCATTTGCTGTGATATATTGTGTTTTTGTGTCAGTAAAATAATAATTTAATTTCTTACCTGCGTCTCCCATGGCTCGAGACAGGTCACAATACAGTTAAAAACACACAAATATGTAAAAAATTCTACAAACATACATTAAAGATACAGATCAAAGCATGTATATAAAATGCACATTAATCACATAGGACAGAGACCAAAACACATGACACAAGTTTAAAAACCTAGCTGGGTAGGCCAATGCATAGGAATAACTACACTACATGGTAACAAAGGAGGGTGCTGTAAGTATGGCCTCTATAGTGACCTTTTTTTATTCTTCAGGTTGCCCAAAAAAGAAATGTTTATCATGGTCCAGAAATAATATTTCTGGAAATACTATGACAGAGTGATTTTTTTTTAAAAAAAAACTGTTTTGAAAAGTTAACGACAGCAGGCTGTATAAGCAAAAAGAACACAAACTCGCTGTTACATATAAATTCTCTGCCTCTCTGTAAGTGTTAGTGGGGGTGTAGTACACAGCATGTTTGGTTAAAACCATTTCATGTTCAAAAGGAAATGAAACCAAAGAATAAGTTATTAAAAGGAGTCTTTGAAGCCAAAGCAGTGATGTGTGAAAAGCATAACCAGAAGAGTTTGTTTAAACACAGAGCTGAGAAAACAGGGGAAAACAGGAATTAGGAAATCAGAGGCACAGTCTTCATGGCACCATGCAGCCCTTTCTTGGTAGCAGAAATTCTTGTATCTATGAATATTTTATCCAGATTCCAACTACCTTTTTCAAGTTCTCCATATCAACATCCCAGACTCTGTCTTCAATAAATTTAGAAATGAGTCCCCCAAATTTATCAGTCCTAGTGGTTGATGCATAAACAGTTGTATATGGCTATGACAAGCAAAGCTTCAGGAAGCCTTCTGCCCTTCAGTTTTCATGCTTTCCTCTGCAAACCATTCAATAAGGGAGCAATAATAAAATCAGCAATGGATGAGGTTCACTTTTATTTCATACAAATGGAGGCAAGGAAAAGGAAATGAAAGGAGAGGGGGAAATGTAACGGTTTTCTTTCATTTCTTTGCTATGAGTTTTAGGCTTTGATATATTCTTTGCCTCGAAAATCTGAAACCATGTCTGTTACAGCAAATCTACTACTGCAGGAGAAGAAAGACAGACTAATTGAGATGCAACATTTGTTCTTCCTACACAAAATACACACGTAATACTTTACTGGGAATTTTAACCAATCCAGTATCTTCAGGAATAATTCACTAGACTTTGTAGATGAATTGTATGAATCAAGAGGTCTCCTAGCTGTTGATAGACTACTAATCACAGCTGTAATAATGAACCATCAGGAATGATGGGATTTCTGATCAACAGGGTCTAAGGCCCCTTCTGCACAGCTGAATAAAATCCCACATTATCTCTTCTGAACTGGAATATATGGCAGTGTGGACTTGGATAACTCAGTTCTGCAGCTATTGTCGGATTTTTTGCCTTGATATTCTAGGTTATATGGCTGCGTGGAAGGGCCCTAAAAGGCCATAGGATCCCCTCCTGTATATAGTTAACCTATCCAAAATGTTTTGCTACAAGTGACAACCCTGTTGTACTTTCTTCTATGAGTTCATTCCTCCTGTCTTGTTCGAGACCAAAGATGTTACCAATTCCTGCAATTATTTACTGTCAAACCACAGTTTGTTCAGTAAAACATGTTCACAGGTCGGCAACAACAGTTATCACCCTCTAGAGCATTGGTTCTCAATTTGTGGGTCCCCAGATGTTTTGGCCTTCAACTCCAAGAAATCCTAACAGCTGGTAAACTGGCTGAGATTTCTGAGAGTTGCAGGCCAAAAAGACCTGGGGACCCACAGGTTGAGAACCACTGCTCTAAAGTCATGTTCAGATACCACTTGAAACTTCAGTGTTCAAACTGGACTATTTTATTTGTATCACAATGCAAGTATACTGAGCTTTAGAACTATGACAATTTATGGGTATTAATTTGCACAGTAAATCTTAACTCATGTGGGCTCAGAACTAAGATCCACTGAGGCCTGACAGCAATCCTATTCATGTTCATCTAGAAGGAAGACTTAATTGAACTCAATAGGGCTTATTTCTGATTAGACACATATAGGACCGTGCAGTGAATCTGCCACTTTCTCTTTTCTTTGGCAATTAGTTACTAAAGGCTTCAGTGGGATTTGTCTCAGAGGGGAGTCATTGCTGCGAAGACTGGGAAAACAGACAAGAGGCCCAGAAGATTTTTATGTTCTAAAACACAACTTCTTTTGGAGCAGAGGAAAAAAATTATCCTGTGAGCTTCAGAAAGCTTTAATGGCCTATGATTTAGAGACAAAAGAAGCACTTTTACAAATAGTTCCTAATTAATCAGTTGTACGATCTTGATGATTCCCCCCCCCCCACCCTTTCTTAAGTTAATCCCTATATCTATTGTGCTGTTCTCAGAGATTTTATTGTAAAACTATTTCATTATTTGGTTATGCTGCAAAAACATATTTGTGAATGGTTCTATTATCTCAGTAATCAGTGCCTTGGTGAACAGAAATAAACTTTATGAACAGCCATTTACCGAGTCTGTTGTATTCTTTTTTTATCCTATGGTTTGGCACACACACAAAAACTTTTCTTCTTCTTTAGTGTTTCTATTTTCAATAATTCCTACTTTCTCCAGCCACCAAAAATAGTAGCTTCTACTGTATTTATACTGACATTAAATGAAGGGGAGAAACATTTAACAAATGAGATTCTTTTCTGAAGAGAAGGTTCTTATGGAATCTTGCTTCTGATAAAATGTTTCAAAATATAGAACTTTCACAAAAAAAATATAGATGGCCCAATTAAGTTTATAATTTACTGCCATGAGGGATGTAGCATAAGTGAAGTTTATTTAATTGTTATTAAAACTGTTCTCCATAATTTGAGGAAAAGGTTCAGTTATAAATAAGCAACTTTTATAAGTGTGGTGGTCTCTGGAGAAGTGCCAGTCTCAGAATCACTGGGAGTCAATCCTTAACAAGTTTCCAAGAAAAAAAGGAAGTTGTACCCAGCGGGCATAAATATGGTCCCAGAACTGAGGGAAAAATAATCAGAATTTTATCATAACTACACTGGTATATTTATACACTACAGTAGAACTAAATATGATTTGGGTCTAACTTGAGAAACACTGCTTTACAATACACGAGTGCTTCTTTGCCCTATTTTGATGTAGGAAGGGAATGGAAGAATATGATGCCAGTGAAATTTCTGCTAACTTCTGTTCATAAAAACCTTGCTGAGGAGAGACCTAGACCAAGATCATATGTGCTTTAACCATAGTGTATTTACAGGGATCTATTCATGCCCCATCCTTAAAGTCCAAACTGAGAAGGGATTGTGTGTGCACATAATTGGCTGTGCTTGTCTTATAATCCTTCCCAAAAGCCACTTAGGCAGCTCTTCATTCCATCCTACTTCTTGTCAACTCAATTTCAGATTTCATATCTTCTCAAATCCATCAAAGCTTCTGCAAAATATACATTCCAGTACACCATCCAGTTCATATAGATGGGGAGGGTCTATGGGGGACTGTGGTGAGACTAAGAAGAGTTGAAGGCCCCTATATCTTGAGCCCAGAGATAATAAGCTGAAATATAATGGCTTGAAGCAATGTCTTTAAGTCTGGCTGGTGTGGGATTGTGAGGTGGGAGCAGTGGTTGGGTGGGGGTGAAGAGTGTGTTAACAAAGACACTGTCACCATTCACCAAAAGGTGCCAATGTTGCTTTTTTACTCAGCAGATAACATGTTGCTTTTGAAATTGTTTCACATAACTTGAAAAAAATTGCTGTGCACTGACGTTGTCTTTTGAAATTTAACATTCGTCATCGATTGGATTCAATTATTTGCATTTTTGGAAGCATAATGGCTAAAAACCACTAGTTAAGCAGTGGCATTTGGAGAGTTCACTGCACTCTCTCACCTACGCTGGCGAACACATAGCTCTGGCTGTGAAGAAAACCACAATGTGGGAAGGAAAGCCTACAAAAGAATGAAAACAGAAAGTGTCTCAGGCCTTGGCAGAAGGACACTAAATAAAATAGAGAGTGGTGACTCATTCTGGCAGGGAATCTACCTCAACCCCTTCAAAGGTTTTGGCAAGAGTCCTCGGAGGAGACCCTCAGCTTTTGCCAAGCCACAAAACACCACAATTATTATCGCAGCAGTCATCAACAAAACAGATTTTGTAAACTGACTTGCTGGCACATAGATTAAAGAAGCTATAAAAAGGAATAACAGCTGTTTGGGTTATCCTGTACTGAAACTCACTCCGAGGAAACCATGTCATGCCTGTAACATCTGCCTACATGTATGTTAATGCACTAACTGCACACATACAAAAACTTTGAGTAGTTCCAAAACTGAAGTAGATCAAAAGTAAAAAGTAAGTGACTCTGGAAGGCAGAAAATCCATGCTAACTGCTGCTGTAATTTCTGAATGTTTTAGTTACATCAAAGACAGTGATAGGTTACATCTCAAAATGCAGGAGATTGCATATTGGACTGAAAAGAATATCCCAATGCAGAAGAGATCAGGGCTCCTCTACCTCTAATTGTTAGATAGCAGAAGAAAAACTGTTATTCGCATGAAGTAAAGGTTGTACATTACAGCTTGAAAAGTTACATTTCAAATAAGTATTAGACTTTCAGTAAGGAAGCTCTTAACAATATAGTTGCCATTAGCTTTAACCTCATGAAGCCACCTTTTACTTTCTTCTTTCTTATAAGTCCCCCACTCTGGTTAGGGCAATAAGACATTGATTTCAAGTCTCATCACTTCAAAAAAGGCTTCTTACCTCTGCCTCTTGTCATAATCCAGTTTCTGAATCCAGATTATCTGCTTTCAACTGGATTATATGAGTCTACAGTGCCATATAATCCAATCCAATTCAAGCAGATAATCTGGATTCAGAAACTGGATTATATGACAGTGTAGATGGAAGCGGAGTCTAACAGAGACAGGTTGCTTTTCTTGCTTCTCTCCCCCCCCCCCCCCCCGCTCTTTTTTTCTAGGCCACAATTCTTTTTCTTTTTATCATATATATTTCTTTCCCTGTCTGAATTTGTAGAGTTTAGACATTTTAAGAACAACATTATAATTTAGACACACGCAGAGATGCTATTTTAACCCACAATAAACAGAGCATCATCTTCTCTTTAGCTCTTCCTAAATATGTTCCCCCTATGTACTTTTAAAAGGAAATGAAAGTATTTGTTTGTTATATCCCCCTATGTTTTATCCTCCACTTACCCATGGTCATAGCAAATCCATTATTTTGAGCCCAAAATATGTCCTCAATGTATTGACAAAGTCAACTTATAATCGACTATATATATGGTCGCATAGTTATTTTTTAGCTAATTTCTGAATGCTACAAGACACTGGAGATCTTTTATAAAATATACACTCCTTTCTTCTTCAATAGCTACAAGGCAGAACACTGACATTCCTCCTTTGTGAGGCCATACCTTACAAGCATAAGATAATAAAAGCTTACTGTTACATCACAAGAGGGAGTGAGGTTATCCCTTTGTCAAGATTCAGTCATAATGAAATATAGTTATGAACCACTGCCTTAACATGACATCATGAAAAGCTGACTCAAAATTAAATAGAGTGCTGCTTCCATGAAAAGTAGTAAGCAAGAACTTGAGAGATTTCTTAGCTTGGGTATGAAGGAAATAACTTGGTTTAGATATAAAGATAATGAAAAATGGTTCAAATGTACAGATTTAATGGTCAAATATTTTCTCTGCAGGTTCTATTCCACTTAAATATCAGCTGTCATCTGTCTTCATTCAGGCAACACAATTTCCGGCCTCAACAAACAGAAGGGGAAACAAACAAATAGAAGGGAAAATATTTATTAACTCTCCTTTGACAAAATACCTTACAAGCATAAGATAATAAGAGAGGAGATTCCATCTGAACATTAGGAAGAACTTCCTGACTGTGAGAGCCGTTCAGCAGTGGAACTCTCTGCCCCGGAGTGTGGTGGAGGCTCCCTCTTTGGAAGCTTTTAAGCAGAGGCTGGATGGCCATCTGTCAGGGGTGATTTGAATGCAATATTCCTGCTTCTTGGCAGGGGGTTGGACTGGATGGCCCATGAGGTCTCTTCCAACTCTTTGATTCTATGATTCTATGATTCTAAAATAAGTTTTAGGCGAAGCTGCCCTGGTCTAAAAAGTATCAAATGAAGAGCAAACCTGCCAGATTTTCATTCAGTGAAACTGACTGCAGGGCAAAAAGAATACCAAGTACTTTACAATGTGTAGAGTAAAAATGAGATGGCCTATTGACCTTCAACTAACTTCTGGCACAGGCGACTCAGCCGCAAGGGTGAGATAACTGAGGATGCCTTCACTTCCACTGAGCTATATTTTGATCTAATTTTGGTTTCAACATGTGCATGTATGTTTATAAGACACACATATAACAACAACTTGAAAGAAAACACAAGACAACAAAAGCAAAAATTGCAGACTCCAACTGTGATTTCCAAAAAAGGTCATATTGACTTGACTCAGTTAAATAAGTCTCTAGAAGGAAAAAATCTCTTGTTAACACTCATACAGAACTTTTTACACTGCAAGGGATATATTCATGCATGCCCCCTTCCCAAAAAGGCATTCAAACATCTGTAAATTCATTTTGTACTTTACTAAATATACTTCTAGCCAATGGTATATTTAAAACTTGTCTTGTTCTATTTAGCATTTTCAGCATTTTGCTGTTCTTAGAAGAGTAACTATTTGTTTTATCTTATTCTTTCTCTACTGCCTTTACACCTACCTGGGATTTAATATTATTCCGCTACATAATTAACGATCACACTAGCAGCAGCTATGTTCCACCTCTTGAAGAATTCAAAAAGTATTCTAGTATGGAGCGTCTTCTCTATAACCCAGAGGAGCATCCCCATTGAGTCTCTGCCAAGTCCCTGAAAAGTTGGACACAGCATTCAGTATTTACACTAAGCTAAAATTCTAATCATCATTAACAGCCGTGTGTCTTCATTCAACATTATGATTTTATTTCAATCTGCTATGCAACTCTACTGCCATAATGAAAGTTCCTATAAATGTAAGTAAACAAATGCAGCAACGAAAATACATTTGAAGCTTGCACCATAAAGTTTGCATTTGTTTAGAGATGCGTGTTAAAAAAAAGAAGGAAATAGCTTGAAATATCCTTGACAGCTGCTTACTTCAGAGTTCTTTGAAAATAATATATCCTTCCAGTTCATGTTTGGTATACTGTAGCCAAGGAAAGAAAACTCCTAGCATTATTTTACACTAGCTAGTTCACCTCATGTCATCCCTTAAAGAGCTTTCTGCCAAGTTCTGTGAAACAAGAACACAGTTACTATTCAGATCTCTGGATGACTCTATAAAATGTAGTGCCAATAGACTGGTGCCAAGTTCAGCATCTTCCTTGCTTTGAAAGTAGGGGGGGGGGGGGCGCAGAACTGCCAGCAAAATTTTGTAAAGTTGGTCACCATTTTGGACCTGTTTTATGTATTCATACCTTGGCAGCCATCTTATAGCTTGGCAACCATTTTGAGAATTTGTCTGGCATGCACTCAGAAGTGTCTGACGCTGTTTAAACAGAATGGCGGTTAAATATATTCCAAATTAAACAGTATAATTTGATACCAGGTAACACAGTTCTTATGAAGTCATCCAACAAAACGGCTGATAAGCAATTCAAATAAAAATAAATAAATAACCATTATCTGAAAATAATCATTCAGATTTCCTAGAAGAGCACATATTCTACGAAGGAAATTGAAGCTGCAAGAACCATTATGGATCCACGATTAAGAAATGACAGATCAAAAATTACAAAGAGAAGAATGCACTTTCTCTTTTGTTAATGTTTAATGAGGCTATTTCAACTCTAGCCAGAGTCAGAATACAGGCTCACTTTTTTTTATTTTGGATAAAGTTCATAAAAAAAGAAAGTCTGAAACCAACACTCTGAGATTTGGGGTTCAGATTTATGCAGATATATATTTTATTTTAATATTTTGAATTAGAAATGAAAGAGCAAAACATGATCCCAGTACAGAACTCACATAACAATCAAACAAAAAGGTAATTAACACTATAAGCAATTTTAGAGCTGTCAGGTCCCTGGGTATTGGGACAAAATTTCAGATAATTCTAGTTTTCCTAGTCTCCAGATGGAGTAATGTCAAGGCGGCTGACAACGGAAGTCGATAACTGTACATCAAGTGGCTAGATGCTTTTTCTCAGCTGTGTTCAGGACTCTCTGGTTCAAGTGTTGATATGATATTTGTACAACCCTGGGGCACAAAAACACACACACACACACACACACACACACACACACACCAGGAAATGAGGAGATGGAAAAGGGGATGGGGTGGTAGGTGAATGCATTTGGACCATCATTCCATTTGGACCAAACCACAGACTCGAGTGCCAAAATTCTTGCTATACAAGTTTTCTTAATAGTAGCTCAGGGCCTGGGTAGGGGGTGGGGGAAGCTGGGAATTGGCAGTGGGCCTTTCAAAACCCTCAGCAGCAGAGCTAGGCACAGATAGATTGCTCATGTATCTTTGTGCTATAGATAATACCCCATAGAATAGTTATATATTAATTCCGATGTTTTATGTTCATTTCTATGTTAGTTATAATTTTTGATAGATTGCATTCTATCTAAGTTATAGTTGTTATGTTTAAGTTGTTCTTTATGTGGGATTATTCTATGATTATTTTATTTGTACTTATTGCTATTGAGGCATTGAATGTTTGCCTTTTTGTTTGTTGCAATCCACCCTGAGTCCCCCAGGGGAGATAGGGTGGAATATAAATTAAATTGTTGTTGTTGTTGTTGTTGTTGTTAGTATTATTATGGGATGTGAGGCCTATAGATGGAAATGGGAGCAACTTGAATTCTGGGTTACATCATTATACCGGGTTAGGTGGGTCTTGCCCAAATTCTTGTCTAATTGTTGTGCTGATCCTTTATACCAGTGTTTCTCAACCAGTGGGTCCCCAGTGTTTTGGCCTACAATTCCCAGAAATCCCAGCCAGTTTACCAGCTGTTAGGATTTCTGGGAGATGAAGAAACATCTGGGGACCCACAGATTGAGAACCATTGCTTTCCACAATCACTTAAAATCAGTTCTTTCTGCCTCCCTATGATACAACAAGGATATATTCAGTGTCATATCTGAAAAGCACATTTCTCTGACAGTATAGGAACACTTCTTCATCCCTGGTTTGAGCTCTTAAACCTGAGAGACTGAGATGTGTTGTTGACCTAACAACCCTAGTAACCATGTGCTATAAAATCATTAAAGGTAAACAGTCAATAAGTTTAGTTTACGGCATCCTATTCTAATTTTAATATTGCAATATCAGTCATTCAGAAGTAGATAAATGATCTATAAAACATTTCTATGTAAAGTACATATTTGTCTTTTAAAAATCTAATATAGGCAATTAGCACAAAACAAATACATAAATTGTACCTTAAATGACATGCTTTCTAAAGTACAGGAAACGTTTGATGAGGAAATTACATGTTGTGCAATGTATGAGGAAGAAATTCTGCCATAACCTCTTTTAAGTTCTAGTTCAGATTACTATAGCTTGACTGTCACTCAGGAGGGAAGGAAAGGGCAGGGCAAAAATGAAGCTTGCACTCAGAAGGCTTGTGTTTATCTCAACTTATTAAGGCAATACAGGATTGGTCAAATTGGGCTCCTTTTTTTCTCAGTCCTATGCACAATCTGGGGTGTGGTTTGTTTGGGAACTCACTGACTGGAACACACAGTGGTTAAAAATATGAGTAGAATAAACTGGATATCTCTAGTCACATTTATGATCTCCCAAGACTTTCTGTATGAGGGCATTTAAATGCCAAAATAACAACATACACCTGTGACTTGGAAGTGCTGAAATTATGTAGCTGAAGCCAAAATGCATGGAAAGTATATTTAGGCCAAGATCTAATTAGAAGCTAACAGGACAAAGTTTCATGATGGTAATTATGCAGATCTGAGAAGGAGACAGGTTACCAATTGTGTGAAAGAATGAAGAAGCTCTCCCACTACACACACATGGGGGGGGGGAGGCAGGGGGGAGGGGGGAGATAGATTTTGGCCAACCAGTGGGCACTTGGATCAAGGACAGAGATGTGCTCTAGACTAGAGCCATCAGGCACTTGTGCATCAAGGATGAAACCATTATGTTAGGCTGAACTACATGCCTCCTTATGAAATACAGTATTTTCTGGCGTATAAGATGACTTTTAAACCCAAGCAAATCCTCTCCAAAACACCTAGAGGAGCAGTTTGAGAAACACTGCACAAAACTGATGGAGCTTACATATAAATATTGATTTATGTAAATGCCAGGTGTTGTCTTACAGGGCGGGTGCTGAAATTTCTGAGCCGGACTGGAGAATCTGCAGTCACCGGATATGGTGGGGGGGAGCTCAAAAACAGCTGTGGCCACATTCCCATCGTATGTAGCAACTGTACAAAAGCAGCAAGGGTGGCACTGTACAAGTATGGTAGAAGAAAATCCACTAATCAGGATTTGTGGAAAGAAGTAACTTAACTAGGTCCAATGACAAGGGGAGGGGAAGCCTCATCAGGAAGGTGTAAGTGAAGGATGGAGCAAGCATCTGGGATGCCCAAAGTATGAAAAAAGAGATAAAGTGGCACTGTGCCCAGAAAAACATGCCTCTCTCACCTGTCTGGCCTACCCTTGTATCCTATTACTGTACCCCTTCTCTGCCTCTCAGATCTCGCTCCTGACTACTGCAGTGAAGTGGAACAGGTGCACATGTGCGAGATCTGAGAGGCAGAGAAGGAGATACGGTAACAGGAAAATTACCATATTGAAATAAAATCTGATGTTTTTTAAATTTTTATTTGGTGTGCATTGGAAGAGGAGTAGTCTTATACGGCGAGTATATCCCAAACTCAATATTTTAACTGGAAAAGTTGGGGGTCATCTTATACACCCAAAAATCTTTTATGCCAAAAGTACTCACAATGGCATAACCCAGAAACTATGTAGCTGAAGCCAAAATGCATGGAAAGTATATTTAGGCCAAGATCTAATTAGAAGCTAACAGGACAAAGTTTCATGATGGTAATTATGCAGATCTGAGAAGGAGACAGGTTACCAATTCAGACAATGTTCTAGCCTACATGAAATTTTAAGCTGTCCTCAATCACAGTGAGGGTGAGTGATAACAAAATAGATTAGGAGACAAAATTTGGGGTACTATGTTTCTTTTGTAAGGTAGAAATTGGCATTTTAACTCTCTTCTTTTAACATTAAAAATAAACTTTAGAAACCTGAAAACAAACCAGTTAATTAAGTAAAATTCCGCAGTGAATGGTAATTGCACTGCATGAGAATATATTAAAGTGAAATAGATAGGAATAACATCCGGACTGCTGGATATTTATAGATTGAGGGACAATATCTGCAATGCCATGACGTCAACTGTGCTATACAAGTTTGGAATGCATTGATAAATTGCTCCATCGATTCTGTTCTGCTTCACTTACCATAATTATAGCATAGTAATGGATGGCATGAGTGATATATTCTTACTTTAAAGGAAAGCCAAGAGTTTGCCTGTTTCTTTATGAGATTAGACCAAATCCTTTCAATTAATATAGCATGATTGATACCTAGAAGTGTACTGAGTTCAGGCACTTGCTTTAAGTGTGTGTACTTGAAGTTTATTGACATAAAAATTTCTTGCTGATACACAAAGCTCAAAATATTTTTAAACTGGCACATTTTTTCATTGTCTTTCTGAACCTAAATCTAAAACTTGATTTTGGTTGTTATCCTTTTTTGGGGGGTGGGGGGGGGGTGCCTAACCATACTAGCGTTAGCATAATTTGAGCATAGGTCTAGGGTCATATCTAAACTGACATTATAATGCAGCTTGGAAATGATTTGGGAGGAGCCAGTTTCACCATGTGTGCTATTAGATTGACAGGTATGGAACTGATTTGAGGCCAAGAAGGTGATTACATTAACCATAAAGCCTGGCCTCAAAATACCACCACCCCTTTTATGCATATCAATGCTCTAGAAGAATAGGAGATCCAAAAAAGGGGGAAAGTTAAAAGTGGAGGTAATCTGTTACCTGTCCCAGGGTCATTACTTAGTCTCCTGCTATCCAGTGATGCCCTTGGGTTATTTTTGGTAGCCTCCTTGCCCCTTGTTCCCGAATCCTACAAAGCACTTCAAAATGCAAAGCCAATGTTGCCCTGGAATCTGCTACAGTGCATTAAAGGGCTTGTTTTGGAGTCATCTTTGAATTTCTATAATATACTGTATACACATTAACCATGTTGCAGCATTCATTTTGTGGCCACTGCAGTTTCTAATTGGCTTGGAAACACTGATGTATGCATGAGCCCTAGGATTCTGGAGACCATGGTTCAAATTCCTGCTAAGCCACGAAACCTACTGGGTGACCTTGGGAAAGTCACTCTCTTAGCCTCAGAGAAAAGAAAAGGGCAACCTCTGCTGAACAACTCTTTCCAAGAAAACCCCATGAAAAGTTCACTTCAGGTTGGTAAGAACTTAAAACACAGCAGCACAAACATACCACAGGAAATTCTTGAATTTGAAAAATTCCCTCTGCTGTGATCTTAGCTGAGCTAGACATCAATGAAATTAAGGGCAATGATAAATATATTATGTATTTTACATACCTTGTGTGAGCTTTCATTCATAATATAGAGGCAAATAGATGGTTATCTGCAATCCACTACTGGACCACCTAATGATTACTGGTTGCTGGAATACTTACAAAGAATGCTAAAATACTAGCTGGAATCTGGCACAGCACTTCTTATGTTCTAAAGCAAGGGGTTATATTTAAGAGCACTTAATAGAAGTGAGCTGTGTTTTAACTGCTAAGAGAACTTCAGTACGTTCTCTTAAAAACAGATTTGCGGACCACAGGAATTCTAGTAATAAAAAAAAAACCAGGAAAAAGGCCAAGTCAATCCACTCCTAACTATTTGCCTGCAACCAGAAGTATTTTGTTGCGAGTTTCACATTATAAAAATTGGATGCACAGAAAATTACAAGTATGCAGAATAACCATAATTATTCAACTTGGAATTATCTAGCAATCTTGAGTGCTTAGATTTAGAATAATTTAAGTTTAAACTTAGTAATGCTTAGAGCAAAGTCAGTGAAATCAACTGATTGATTTCAATGAATATTGTAAGCATAGTACTTTGTCAACAAATTACAAGAATACCTGTGGGAGGATACACTCCCAGACTTTGTGAGGATATGTGAACTATTGATATTATTTTCAATGGAGCAAACACTGGAGGAAGTGAGAAAAAGGTGTAGCTTGCACAGGAGGTCTTACATGAATAAGTGAAACCACAGATGTGAGGGTCATACTGTAATCATATATGCAAGGATGGAGAGAGACAAATATTATCAGCTTCTAGGTAGGACTGTGCCTATCATAGCCCATGAGAAGAATATTTCATACTGTACTAGCTGTGCCCTGCCACACATTGCTGTGGCCTATAGTAAGAATTTTCGAAGTAGAGGTAGATATCTGGACTATTATGAAAGAGAGGTACCTACCTATTCCTTCCCCCTTTTTCTTCCCCTTCCCCTTTCTCTCCTTTCTTCCTTCCCTATCTCCTTCTTTCATTCCTTCTTTCGCTCTTTGGTGTCATCCTTCCTTTTTCCTTTCCTTCCTTCACTCCCCCTTTCTCTACTTCTTCCTTTGTCTCCTTTCTTCCCTCCCTGTTTCCTTCCTTCTTTCACTTTTTCTTTCATTTTCTCCTTCCTTCTTTCTTTACTTCTTTCCTGCATTTCCCTCCTTTTTTCTTTCCTTTCTACTTTCTCTTCTTCCTTCCTTCAGTACCTCTTGCTTTCCTTCTCTCCTTCCTTCTCTCCTTCCTTCTCTCCTTCCTTCCCTCTTTCCTTCTTTCCCTCCCTCCTTCTCTCTTTCCTTCCTTCCCCCTTTCCCTTCTTCATTCCTTCCCTTTTTCCCTCCTTCCTTTCTTCTCTCCTTCCTTCCTGTCTGTTCTCCCCCAATACCATGATAGAGTCCCTTCTAACTCTATTCTATGAGTCTATTTAATATAGTAATATATAGTAGTAACATTATATTATATAGTAGTATATATAACAATAATATATATAATATAATATATATGTATTATATAGCAATATATAATAGTAACATATAAAGCATTGTAATTACACACACACACACACACCAGTGATCCAACATCCATCCATGTGTGTGTGTGTGTGTGTGCATGTGTCTACACTGCCTTATAATCCTGTCCTAAGTAGATAATCCGGATTTTACATGGCAGTGTGGAAGGGTTGACTATGGGTGCATCTACACTGTAGTTTTAATAAAGGAGGATGAAGCTGGTGAGGGGAGGAAAAAAAGGAGGGAAAGAGAGGAAGGGAAGGAGAAGGAAGGGAAGTAGAGAAAGGGAGGAAGGGAGGGAGGGAAGGAGGGTAGGAGGGGGTTGGACCGAATGGCCTTTACGGCTCCCTTTCAACTGGTTGGCCATCCATTATGAGGGCTTTGATGGTGTCTTCCTTTACTGCCAAATGAGGTTGGGCTGGATGGTCTTTAGGGCTCCTTTCCAAGCCATGTCAGTTTTGTGTGTCCCTATGACCCCCCTTCCTCCTTTCCTTGTGCTGTGGGAGTGTGTGTGTGGGAGATAGAGTGTGTGCACAGAGTGTGGCCCACCTCCCTCTTTTTTCCTCCCCCCCTCTCTCTCTCCTCCCCCTCCTCCTTCTCCTCAGCCTCTGCCCTTTGATCCCTTGCCTTAGTGCTGCTTCGGAACTTTCATTCTGTGTCCTCAGCGGGAGGGGGAGGGGGAAGGGGCAGGGACAGGGGAGGTGTGTTGGCCTCTTCCTTTTTTGATTTTTTTTTCATAATGATTTTTATTTTGCATATTAGTGTATACAACAAAAATCAACAGTGACTGTAATGACATCAATGACTGCAAACCCGCCACCTCCCCTACATTGTGAAAGAAAGATAGATTAAAAGAGAGAAAAAAAGAGGGGAGGAAAAGAAAAAAAGAAAAAAACACACCAAAAAAAGAAGAAGAAGAAAAGAATTAAAAATTGAGACTGAACTTCCCATAATCTTCTGAGAAGTTAGAGTAACTTTGGTTTGTTATTAGCTCTGTTTGCTCTAAACTTCTCGTGTTCACTTTAAGTAACTTATCATTATTTCATAAGTTAGACAAGTCTATCATAAGTGGAATCTTTCTAGATTCAATAAAGTCTGAAAAACCTGACCAGTCCGTTCTTTTCCGGGCATTATTCAATTTTTGTGATAGACAGTCCATTTGCACTATTTCAAATACTTTGATTATCCAGTCTTCAGTCCTGGGAACTTCTTCTTGTTTTCATAGTCTTGCAAGCAGTAGTCTGGCTGCGGTGCTAAGTAAAAAGAGCATCTTCTCCTGGTTTTCACTTAACTTTGCCTCTATTATCCCTAGTAGATAGGTCTCTGGATTAAGGGAGAAGCTGGTTTTTAGGATCTGTTGTGTCATGGAGTGTATTTCCTTCCAATATTTTTTGATTCTCTTACATGTCCACCATGCATATATAAAAGTCCCTTTTTCTTCTTTACACTTCCAGCAAGCATTGGATATCCCTTTATTAAATTTGGCAAGTTTATCCGGGGTATAGTACCAGTGATATAGCATTTTGTACCAGTTCTCCTTTAGATCATTAGCTGCCGTGTATTTTAATTTTTTATTCCAAATTTCTTCCCATTGTGCTGTGAGGATGTTGTGCCCTATGTCTTTTGCCCATTGTACTTGGCAATTTTTAATTTGTTCTTCTTCTGTGGACCAGGTTAGGAGTTTTTGGTATAAAATTCTAATCAGTTCTTTATCTTTTTGTAAGGTTATTTCCCAAATTCCCTCCTCTTGATTGAAGCCTATTTTGCTGTCTTCTTTATAGCCTTGTTGAATTTGGAAATACTGTAGCCAGGTTATTTTTTCATTTAGAGTTTTTATATCCTCGTAGGGTTTAAATGTAATTTTTCCTTCGGCGTCTTTTTAAAAAAATTGTTTATAGGTTAGCCAATTCTCCTCCCCTAGATCTCTCTTGTGACTGGCTTCAATTGGGGATATCCACTGAGGAGTCTTATTGTAAAACCTTAATTTATACTTTTCCCAGGTTTTGATAAGTGCCGCCCTTATAAAGTGATTGCTAAAAATTTTTTCCACCTTCCTTTTATTATACCACAGATAGCCATGCCATCCGGTTCTCAAATCATGTCCTTCTAATGTTAATAGTGTTTTGTTTTTTAGGGTGGCCCATTCTTTAATACCTACCAGATTGCAGGCCTCATAGTATAATTTGAAATTTGGCAGGCCCAATCCCCCTCTTTTCCTATTATCAGTTAGCACTTTGAAGTTTACCCTTTGTTTGCAATTTTTCCATATAAATTTAGTGATTTCTTTGTTCCATTTCTTAAATAGGTGGTCATTTCTAATTATCGGTAATGTCTGAAAAAGGAATAGGAGTTTAGGAAGTATATTCATTTTTAATATTGCAATCCTACCCAGCAGTGATATGTTTTCATGTTTCCATCTCTCTAATTTTTTTAAATTTTATTCCAGGTATGCTCGTAATTGTTCTTTATTAATTTTGCGTTGCTTTGTGTGATTGTTATTCCTAAGTATTTAACTTTGCTTTCGATCTTTATTCCTGTTTTGTCTTGTATCTGTTCTTTTGTTTTTATGTCCATATTTTTGACTAGGAGCTTTGTTTTTTGTTTGTTAAGTTTAAAACCTGCCAACTCCCCAAATGTTTCTATTTTGACCAGCCAATCTTTAATGGTCTTTAGTGGATCTTCGATTATGCAGACTACATCCCTTCCTTTTTTGAATTTAAAGACTCTTCCTTTTTTGAATTTAAAGGTGTTTTTGTGGGGGTTTTTTCAGTGATGGTCACTCCTTGGATTGTGAGGAGTTTTATTGCCAAATTTGGGGTCATTTGGCTCCGCAGTCTTTTTGTTTTTAAGCCACTCATTATGCACAGTCCATTTTTATATATATAGATTCGCCTTTCCAAAGATAAATACTATCTGTGCCTATTCCCTAACATGGTACAGGAGAGAGAGAAAATCTATACAAAGCAACATGACACATACTCAACTGATAGCTGATTCATTATTTCAACTACCTCTGTTATACAGTTTCAAAGGACTAGGCAGATAACTAAGGGAACCTATGGAAAGTGTAGGACCAGAGAGCATGACCCCCCCCCCCCCCCCGGCATAAGTTGCACACCTTGAGTTTTTGTTTTATCCAGAAGAGCAAAGAAGATGTCTGATAAGTATAGCAGAATGGAGATGGATACAAAGGGGCAAAGCCGGCCCAGAAAGTGTTTACTCTTAAGTACCCATGTCTTAAGGCAGAACTAGACAACAGAGATGGGATGTTTGCATGCCTTGTCTGTTTTATAACCTCTGTTGATGCCACCATCACTGGTCCTTTGAAAGCAGTTAAAATAACAGATCAACTATAAGATGGGTATGTGTCACATTTTTTCACTCTGATGTTTTCTTCTTCCCAGTTGCATTGCTGAAAGAAGAGGTGTTCCTAGTGTGCCATGTTTACAAGTAGATTTGTCCTTCCAGGAGCATACATCTATTTCTAAACAAGGAACAAGGGAAATTATTTCTTTAATTGTAATGCATCATTTTAGAACTAAACATGGTATTTTGTAGTAAGCTTTCACTGAAGGCTATATTGTAGGTTAAACTTAACTGAAATCAAGTGCATGTTATCTATCTCTCTATCTATATGAATATATGAATGAGTGTTCTTTTTCAACAAAACTAAATGTATAGTGACATTATGTTAGTACAATTCAGATGTTAATAAAGGACATGAAGGCTTTTCTTTTTACCCAGATTTTTTAAATAACATGTCATGATTGATTGTTGGAGAAAATGTTAGCATTAACGTTCAAAAGTTGACTGAAAAGCCATCATACTGTCTTTGAATTAACGGCATCTTTGGCTAAAGCCCTCTCAAAAACTCTGCTCTTCAACTATTGCAACAATCAAATTGATCTGGACTCAGAAATGTTGGATTTCTTCCCTTCTCACCTTACAAACCCTGTCACTGGAAATAAAAGGTAACTTGGGATGACTGTAGCAGCTATCAGACCTCCTTTGACACATTATAATGTCTGATGCCCAGACACTCATGGTTTACATCAGAAAAACTTCAGCATGTAGTGAACAACTCAAAACCAACTATTGATCGCATATATTGATTTCTGTGCAGAAAACCAAGAAGGAAAAAGCCCCAGAAAAGATAAGATTTCTCGCCCCCGCTCCTGTGTCTAACTTACTGGCTCCCAATCTCGGGTCTTCTAAGGCTAAAGCCATCAGAAGTTTATGTTGCAGCTCGCCAGAATGTCTGCACAAGATAATTCAAGCTGAAGGCAGATATTCTGTAGGAGGGCTGAAATCCATTGTAAAGAGTGGAAATCCCGAGAGAAGCTTCTTTACTGTAAAAGATAGTTGGACTTCAAAACAGTACACATAAACTTCTTTATGTTTCAAATGTCTTTGATTGCACCTGACTTTTCTATATCTGCTGTTACAAGCTGCTATTTCCACAAACATATTCTAAATCAAGTTCTCAAGAAGAGTTTAGATTTAAATCAAATTGCCACATTGTGTGTGTGTATGTGTGTGTGTGTGGGGGGGGGGGGGGTCAGAAAGTTAAAGTGACTGCACATTAGACCAGTCCACTGTAGTGGGTGAGGATGGCAGGAGCTACCCAATAGTTTTGGTGCGGGGATGTAGTCCAGTTTCAAGACTAACACAGCAATGACTACTGGGAAGTACTAAACACAGACGGGTAGAAAAAGAATTTAAAGAATAAATTTCCCTGAAATTCCATGTTGCTGTAAGAATATGAGCTAGTCCAAAAAAAACCAATTCTTCCAAACTCTATCTAGAGGTAATGTCCGCAGCCCAGAGAGGGTAGAAAATAACATGGTCCACCAATGTAGCCATTATTTCCCTTCCTCCTCTTTTAATAAGAATTATTAGGTAGATTTTAATGAAAACAATGGCAGGGTTAATATGACATTTATCTATACTGATATTTATAAAATGGGGATGTGAGGCCTCCTGTCATCCAAAGATCAAAGAGATAGTGAAAATGAAAATGATGCCAGTCTTTATTCATCCATACTTATGAACAAATGCAAATACATTTCTATCATAATGTTTTGAGATCTAGTTTTGAAATAACTTGGCCAGTGTTCAAAGCTCAGGAAAAAAATTGTGAGTTCCATATTGCTTCACTAGATAAACATGGTTTTTCAATTTCTAAGGGTATAGTTAGGGTGCAAATCCTTCAACATAATGTATGCACTGTAAATGACACTTGATGGAAATCTCAATAGGTAGCCTTTTTTTAAAAAAAAAAAAGCTTATTAGTTTTAGGTTAAATCATCTGTATGACAAAATTATGTTGAGTCATCAGTAATAAAGCATCTAACTAGTTGTTTTTTTAATAAGGCCTGAACCATGTCATTTATTCCAGTACACAATGTTGTTGTTGTTTTTTTTCCCCAAATCATTTGCTTTGCTATCTTTTGTGTTTATTCTATCCCGTTTTGTGTATTATTTCAACAGCTACACTGTTTAACCTATTCTTCATCTTTATGTGGGTGGGTGCATGCCTGTCTTCAAGTTGTGATGAACCCATGGATTTCATAGGGATTTTTGTCTCACAAAATATGTTTTTAATTAAATCAATTTAATACATATATGCTTCTGGTTGCCTGCCAACTTATGGGGACTCCATGAATTTCATAAGGTTTTCTTAGGCAAGGAATATTCAGAGGGAGATTTGAGAGTTACTTCCTCTGAAATATAACCTTTAGCACCTGATATTTGTTGTTGGTCTCAATTGAAGTGCTATTCAAGGCTATCTGCTTAGCTTCCAAAATCAGAGCAGATCTGGTGTGTTTGGGGAAGTAGGCCATCTTCTAGGTATTCACCATTATAATCTTTCAGCTTTATGGTTATCATTTTGGGAGATAATTTTATTTTTAACATACTTACTCCCTTACTTTTTACTACCTAATGTTTCATATATGAAAGTGATCAGATTTCTAGAGTGCTCGAAATAACCAGCTGCATTCACATATATGCTGCTCTTGAAATGTGTTCTTGAAATGGAAACCAATATAGAAGTCGATGGCTTTGTCCTACTTTGCTATCCAGTCTCTATGGAGCCTTGTGTTCACCAAAATGCAGAAACACAGCTATGCATTTAAAACACAAACTTGGAACCTGTGAAAAGCAATGCTAGCAGTGATTCAGAGAAAAATTGTGGATATTGGAAGGACTATTCAACTTTTTCTCTTCCTGAAACTTGTTTTTGCTAAAGAGCTGTCATGATAACTTAATTACATTTGGTTATTTAAGCTCAAATTATAAACTTTCAATTCCTTCAAAATTAACCAAGATAAACTAAGATATTGTGACCAACACATAATAATTTGTTTTTTTTAAAAAAATCTGAAAATACACTTATGAAAACCTAATAATGAAACACTGAACCACGACTGGAGAAATACATAAAACCGCTATCTAAATAATCCACAACACGGATGAAAGCAGTCCTAAAACTCAAATCTAAACATTATCGATAAACTATGTTAAAAATTATTAATGTATTAATAGGCAAAAGTAAACAATAACTCAACCCAAGACTAAAGACTAAAGACAACTCTGTAAAACAAAACCTTTTCCAAAGCATTACTTCACATTCATTGATGAATTTAATCCCAAATGAGCCCAGAATTATTATTTTTTGTGTTTTATTTCAAATATGTTTGGAGCACAGTTAACCATTTTTAATCTCATCAATACCTTCATGAACAACATGGAAATTACATCCGTTCACACAGACACTTATGGTACCTTCACTGATATGTCCCAATTGCTAGTGGTTTGAAAAAGACAAGAAGGAATCTCTTGTTTTTACTTAAGCTAGGAAAGAGTCCCATTATCAATCATTTTGACAGAGACAATTGTTGGGACTCTGCATGAAATAGGTTCTTGGTCCACCACTCACTACCTAGAATGAAAATAGACAATGGCTGGAAAATGTCCCTTTCACAGTGAATCTGGGAGGGAGGGAAGAATGTTCCAGGATGTGTTAAAGAACATTTTATTTCTCAAAATACTGTAGCCCAGCATGTTTTGGCCTAAATAAATAAAATAATACTGGGATGGCCTTCTTCAAGCACTTTTAAAAGAAAAGGAGGCACAATACACATATAGTAACAGTCACAGTGAAGGCACACACTAAATATACACATATGCAGACAGCTTTATTAAATTATATGTTAAATATGCTAATTATGAAACATTATATTAAACTGTTAACTAATAATAATAATTTGAAAATTTATTTGGGTGTTTGGAAACCCTTTTTTCAGAATGGCAAAACATTGTCGAGAAAGGGAACAGATGAGTGCTAAAGGTTGGTTTAATTGGGTACTGTCTAAGTGGAAATCTGTAGTCTGAACATCCTGAAAGTTTAGACCTTCACTGTTCTTTACTCTCTTTGTTTTAATAGCCCTTGAACAAGGCTACACTAATACTTTTCAGTTGAAACACTTTTTTTGAGAAATAAAATCTTATTTACACATCCTGACTGTATATTTCACACCAGATTCCTTGGATATGTCCAGTCCCATCTGCTTTTATTTCACAATGCGCCAAGCAAAATGATAAAAAGTCAATTATAAAATACGGATGAAACTATTCACAATAGCACTGATATTTTTATAACAAAAGATATATTTTGTTTTTACACAGAGGAAAAGAGGCAAGGTGGCAAGCCTATTGAAACCACATGCAAATATTTCAAAATGAAAGAATTGAAGCAAATGTTTTTCATTGGAATCACTTCCATTTTAAAAAAAAATCTTAAGGAAGTCATGACCCAATATATCTCTTTAATGAATAGAGACTGCTGCACAAAAGACATAAATCAGCTAAAGAAGAGGATTTTCCCTTAGTACTACCAAGTCAGCAACAGGAAGAAAGTATTTGTGATCCCATTTTGTCGAACTAAGTTTCTATCCATAAAAACTGAAACCTATCTATGTACATATATATGGCTTGATGAATCTTGAACCTATTAGCCATCTTTTTAAAAATGCATACATACAAAACAAAATAGAAAACAGCCTTTCCCAACCTCATTCTTTTGGAATGCAACTTTCATCATCCACAACCACAACCATTGTTCATAATGGCAATGCGGGCTATAGTTTAACCTGCTATGGGGACACAAGGCTGAAAAAATGATGACTAAAAGAATTTGTTTGAAAAATTTGGTCACATTGGTTTACCCTATTATGGAGGTAGAAGTAAAATCACGAGACAGGCATTTGAGGAGTTTGATGAGACTGCATATTTATTCTGGGTCAGAAAAAAACAATCATTATGTTCATCTTAGAAGAAAACAACGTAACCAAGATAGATAATTTTTACCTGCCATCTATATTCCTTGAACACATTCACAAAATATTAGTTAATGATCATGTTTATCTTGCTGATATGAAACATTTCTCTCATATATATATATATATATATCTTCAGGTGATGTTATATAGCATGAAACCACTTCAGGCCTAGTTTATGTAGTGAGTTGTTCAACTTAAGGTTCAGTATCTAGCAAAGTCAACTGCCTGCAGAAGGAACCATAACCTACATCACACTTCAACAGGTTAAGTATGTGTCAAACTATCTGGGAAAGGCCACATTTTTCTTTATCCTGCAATAAAGATCCATAAAATAAGACACCACAGAAAAAGAAAATTCTTCCATCCAAGCAGAACTATCAACACACTAACTGACTGTACAGAAGTATGTTTACCATTTTCCAGAACCCATTTCCTATCAATAAATTGAAAGAAATGCTGTCTTGATTCCAGGACATTGCTGCCTGGACAGAAAAGGTCTGAAAAAGCATTTCATAGTGAACAGCTTTGCACAAAAATGACAAACGATCATTCTCATTTGTTTCAGCCATCTACCATTGCCATATTTTATCGAATACTTGCTGAATGGAATTTTTGTTCCAATTCCTGGCCTTGTCGTCAAAAACTACCCACACTGTAAATTAAAATTAAACTGGTTATTTAAAAAGAAAAACCTGTATCACTGAGGCCTCCATATGGCATAAATGCTAAAGTTATATTTCATTGGATTGCCACTTCCAGAATGTGCGAGCAAATATTCCATAATGTAAGAGACAAACAAAAATCTTTGGTAGGCGCTACTTAGAAAATACTATCTTTACAGTCTTGGGTTGAAAATGGTGGCTTGTCAGTCAATGTGTCTAACTGCAGCATATGGATAAAGGTTTCAGTCTGCTATCTCCAGACTCACGTTATGGCCCTGGTTCAACACGACTGAACTGCTCTCCAGACAAAAGAAACACATTCAGAATGGGTGCTGAGAGCTGTCTGGCCAGTACAAACTACAGAGTCTGTCTGAATGTGCACAAACTACTGGCCGTGGCAACATGGGATGTAGTGCAGAGAGGTCTTTAGAGCTTTGTAAAAGCTAAAAGAGAAAAAAAGCTGCCTGAAGGTTAAAGCTGGCTAGTCAGAATGGCATACTTGGCTGCGTATATAGCCAGGTGGCTTAGGCATATTGGCAAACTGCCCAATACATATGGCTTGGATTGTTTTGCTCTTCCCAGGAAGCTTTTCCTAGACTCTTGAGCAGACATTTAATTCAGAGTAATAGGCATAAAGATTTTAAAAGAAACTTGCCTCCTGAAATGTACAGGGGTTCTCTCTTTTATTCCTCGACAAAAAAAGAAAACGTTAAAGTATGTTCCCACACACACACACACCCCTCTCTCACTCGAATAACTATATTTTGATCATACCATTGCTGCCTGGTTGATCACACCACTCTTTCATTTCCTTGCTTTATTAGTATTCATCACCTTTAACTCCAAAACTGAAGTCCTATGTTAGAAACAAACCAAACAATGGTACTTTTGATGACACTCTCAAAGACACTTTCCACAACAATGACAAAAACCCATCCTTTTTAATTAGAAAATTTAGAATCAATTTAGAACTGCAATGAAACAGAATAAATGAACAACAGAACTCTAGCAAAAAAAACCCTTTTACATGAAAAAAGAAAAGACACACTCACAGATTTAACACACCTCCATTAAAAGCTCCCCCAAAAACCCACTAAATGGATTAAACTGGGTTTTTTTTAATCTTAGGTAAGTGGGGATTCCATAAAAATTGAATAAAACTGAAGGATAAATGTTAATAAGGTCGAAACAATTCTGCCTGTGTCTGGTGGTAGCATCTTCAACAGGATCCATACAGAACTTGAGCATTAAAGAAGCAACCTAGACCAAGCCTCTACAAAGTTTCAAAACAGTCCTTTCCAACTTGGATGCCTATAGTTGTTTTCATCACTTTCTTGAACACATTATGGTTTCCAAATACGATTCTCAGATCTCAGGACATGGTTGTGAGTTGTTTCAGAGCCTAGAACCACTTCTAAAATTGCAACAGCACAACAACAGAGAGGAAACAAACAAGGACATCTAATTACCTCTCAACAAAAATTTGCCCCAGGTGCAGTCAGGCCATTGTATGCTAATCAAGGTGGTCAATTGAAACATTCACACCTAGCTCTAGCAGAGAAGAGTCCTTTGTCTCACCCTGGTCATGCCACAGATATATAAATCCTTTTGCCTAGTTCCAACAGACCTCACTACCTCTGAGGATGCTTGCCAAAGTGCAGGTGAAACGTCAGGAGAGAATGCCTCTAGACCATGTCCATACAGCCTGAAAAAACCTACAACAACCCAGCAAAGAAAGTAATCTATGGGAAATCCTTTTGAAATGAGAGAAGTATTTATTCAAATTAAAAGGTTTTACTCCATCTAAATATACATTATGGTGTGTATGTTGTGTTTATGTCTGTATGCTTTTCAATAAATGGTAATTCTTTAGTATATTAGCTATACTGCAGGGCAGCCAGATTCATGAGAAGGGCATAAGGACAATTTTGCCTTTTGGATACTAGCCTCTTTTTAGAAATCTTGGGTGTATTCCTTCTCTGCTCTGTCTTTTAAGGAAATTCTTTCCCTTTGAATAAACTTTCTTCCCATTCTGTCAAGTGAGTGTGACACTGATATCTTTCTACATATAGGGAAACAAGCATCTTATTGCCTTGCCTTGCTGTAAAGTAACAAGGTCAGAAAGAGGTGGAACAAAAATGTAAAAATACCTGTTTGTGGGTGCATTCAAGGGAAACAGAAAGAAGAGGACTCTGTCTAACTGAAGATATAAATTGCATAAAAATTGAATTACCCAATATAATCTATTCACTAAGTTATAAGTGATGTATTTTGTGATGTTAACGCCATAAAACAAAAGTGTTGGAGAACAATGTACTCACTAAAGACATTTTTAAATACACAATTAAACACATAATGGAGAAATGGAGAATGGGTCAGTCAGGGGTTGTTCTGAATTGCGTTGCTAGAGAATATAAGCCGCTAGGGCTCTCAAAGAAGTCTCAACCCTAAACCACATCTGTAAACTATATTAAAAGGAGTCAATACTATATCATCTACAGCAGTAGTTCTCAACCTGTGGGTCCCCAGGTGTTTTGGTTTTCAACTCCCAGAAATCCTAACAGCTGGAAAACTGGCTGGGATTTCTGGGAGCTGTAGGCCCAAACACCTGGGGACCCATAGGTTGAGAACCACTGATCTACAGCATGTCTGACTTCTGCTTCTTTGTTTCAATGTGTGTTATAATCTCTAGGAGGACAATGTATCTCAAACTGTGCTCCTCCAAATGTTTTGGACTTCAGCTCCCACAATTCCTAACAGCTGGTAAGCTGGTTGGGATTTCTGGGAGATGATGTCCCAAAACACTTGGAGGAACATAGCTTAAGATACACTACTCTAGGATAATGCAGTTCTATATGTGAGTTATCATCCCAGGTGTCTTGCAACTCTTTGTTGTGACTTAATGTCCCAATCAAATAATGGGATGGGTTAACTCTGTGGTCAGACTCCTGGCAAGATTCTCCTCTCTTACTGCACTGGGAAAGCAAGGTAATACTAAAGGTACACTATTTTTGGATTTTGTCTCCTCCTCTCAAGTTACATGTATCCCAGAAAACATTTCTCAGTGGACCTTTTTTAAAACCAATCATAGCTATTACAGCCTTTTTCATTAAAATGTAGTAAATGTGCCAAAAGCAGAATATCTGAACATTCCGATCTATAAAATTAATATCCTTTGGACAGTCTCAAACTACTATTTGGCAGACCAGGCTCTGCCAAATAACACATTTTAAAAAGCCCAGTGAAATTTTACCAGTCCAATCATAAAACCTGTTTACCTAGAAGTAAATTCCACTGGTATATATACTTCCTAATAAACATAATAAAAACGGCTGCTTCAAAAACAAAGCTAGTTGGCAACATAGACAGGAGCCTGAGCAAACAGTAACAAAATTCTAAAATTGTAAATGAATTGGAGGGGATAGGGTTGAGGAATACCTCACTTCCTGACTGGTGCCATCTACACATCCTCCATATTGTGAACACAACTGAGCCCCTTTTTAAGAGACTGCTTTTGCATAGAGATAAGGTTACCAATAGAGGAAGAAAGCTCTTCCCCAGGCTGCTTCTACACAGCCACATAATTTGGATTAGAATGTAGATTAAATAAATCAATATCCACTCTAGAGAGTCTTCACACACACCCAGGGAACTGTGAAAAAGCTCATGCAGAACCCACAATGTTCTCCTCATGCTAAATCAATCTAACAGACCACTTTTTTGGGAATGGAGATACACATAATTTGAGACAACAGCACTGAAATGCAGCAGCCCATTAGATAAGAATCAGCAATAGAGCTCATTTCTTCTGAGGGAAGGAAGGAAAAGGTGTTTGTTTACCTTCTTAAGAGCGCCATATCCGGATTTTTATCCACATTTTCCAGAGGTTGCAGTTTACAATTGACTGCAGCACATTTTAGTGCTGGACTGGATTTTGGACTATCTTCTGACTTTTTAAAACATGTTTTCCATGTGGTTGAACATTGCACCATCCACATGTGTGTTATCTAGTCACCGCTGCCCCCACCCCCTTATAATCTACATAATTTTGGATTTTATAGCATATGTAGACTGATCCATCCTCCATTTCTATTTTTTGTGTTTTGTTATAATTAGAGACACATTCACCATATCTGCTCCCTCTGTTGTGTGGCTTCAAGTTATTCAATTGGCTATTGTTGTCATCTAGTTATCTCTCCTCTTCCATGTTGTCAAATCTGCACAACTTGTGTCACACGAGGACATGTAAATTGACCTGTAATGTGCTTCACAATCAATTTTTGTTGTCCTGGGAAAGTGACAGAAACACCTTTGTGGATTGGTTAAATAATGTACTGGACAATACATCTAAATAGATGATTTTCCAACATATGATTTTCAATGTACAATTTCTCATGTATCATACACACTATTCAGACTTGGCCCAACTCATTCTTAGAACCAGAGGAAACATACCTTCACAAAATGTTTTGTGATATTGAATAATTAAATAATAAATCAAGAGAGAACATGACAAAAATGATGCTTCCTACTTTATAAACTGCTGGATAATCTATTTGAATACATAAGGTAAAGGTAAAGGTAAAGGTTTCCCCTTGACGTTAAGACTAGTCGTGTCCAACTCTGGGAGATGGTGCTCATCTCCATTTCTAAGCCCAAGAGCTAGCGATGTCCATAGATGCCTCCAAGGTCCTGTGGCCGATATAACTGCATGGAGTGTCGTTACCTTCCTGCCAAAGCGGTACCTATTGATCTACTCACATTTGCATTTTTTCAATCTGCTAGGTGGCCAGAAGCTGGGGCTGACAACAGGAGCTCATCCTACTCCTCAGATTTGAACTGCAGATCTTTCAATCAGTATGTTCAGCAGCTCAGCAGTTTAACCCACTGCGCTACCGGGGGCTCCCATCTGAATATATATCAGGCTCCATTTATATCACCATAAATCCTTTTTTAAGAAAGACATATTTATATGAAGGTCTTTATTATTAATGTAAAATGCTTTGTCATCTTGAGTTTTTACTTATTTTCTGAACAACAAAAATGTTATCTGAGACAATTCAAGATAAGGATAAGGTCAGCCTGGGAGAGTTGCAACCAGTTTTGCTGGGGAGAAAGCTGTGTATCCTCTAATTTTTCAATACTGTCTCTGAGCTCAAGCAATGCTGAAGGAGCCAGGTCTCTAGATTCTTGGTAACATTCCACACGTATGGGAAGCTATGAAGCTATATGCAACAGATGTTAAAAGCAAGCAAGCAAGCAAGAAAGAAACTCACTAAGAAAAAACAAAGACAATTGTCTATATATAATGCAGCTGTAGAAATCTTTACTGCACTCATGATGTCCTCAGGGCCACATATCTTCAATATAATATTTTCCAGTTTATATTCAATATATTCTTTTCAATATTTCTTTCCCATTTACACTAAATGTTTCAGACCATAACTAACAGTTTTTAAAATCTGCTTCTTCTAGTTCCAAAGTGAGGAAAAGAATTGCATGCCATGGAATAAGTGTAATATAGCACTTTGATGTGTAGTGTTTAAAGACCATAATCATGACTGGAAAAAAGTGAAGTCAAAGAGGCGAAGTCCTGCTATATATGCACACCTTTTTCTTGGTACCAGTCTCTGGAAAATGATGTCTGTCTTTATATTTAAACTTCTGAGAGCAAAACATTTCTGTATAACTTTTTACAAGTTCCTGAAACCCAAAGACCAACTCTTCAGGTTTTCAAACCAACAATGTCTGCTCATTTTGTTCCAGTCCTTCCAGCTTAAAAATTCACAATGTGCCATTATTATGGAATCATTATCTGCTCTGACAACAGCATCATATGGGCTATGAAAGGCTTCTTTCTTCTCATGATTATTCTCAAAAACATTTCCTCATCTTACAGTGCTTTTTGACTTCCCAGAATGCATTGCTCAATTACAGTGCTGAAATTAACTGTATGCCATTCATATTTATCAATAAAAGAATAATAAAATGCCCCAGCCCATATCCTGCTTTAGCCATAATTTCTGTATCAAGTTCCAAGTAATTCATTTAACATTTTCCAAGTCAGAAACTTGCCAATATTTTTCACAGTAACATTGGAATTGGTTCATTTACATGTCACAGTCTCCCATATAATGCCTGTGTACATTGAGACTTTTTAATATATCAGCTGTGAAAAATAAAGATATTACACTTCTCCTTTTCAAATAGGTGATAGGTCCTTAAAATTGCTTAAAAACGTAACAGTTAAAATATTCTACAGAAGGTTGTCTAATAGCTAAGTTTGTACAAGCAGAGAAGTACAGTAAGAGTACAGTGGATCCAATAAGCCCAATGAACTATATCTGTTTTAAGTAAGGGGATACTATAACTTGCCAGCTGGACTCTTATACTTGGTGATGAGCTATCCTAGTGAAATCAGACTACTGAAAGGTTGTATGGCAACAACTGATCTGGAAAGTAAATCTCAAAGTATATTACAGGCATTCGCTGCTTATTCTACAGGATAGAGTCACTGAAATGGGGAACCCAATCTTTCAGATCGCCAGGGTAAGCGCCGGTTATTGTTGAAGGAGTGAATTGTTGAAAAGCAGACTGTTGAAAAATGGTCTCTGCTGTAATCTAGTTTTGCTTTCTCAGAAATGACTACCTTCTACATAAGATGGGTTAATATTTCAGATCTATAAAGCAGAATTCTGTTCCTTACTCTTCTTCAAGAATACCATCCAGTATATTCAAGATAGTGATTGATGATATGCTTTACATTCCAGTCCTATGAGTGCCCATTTTCCCCCTAGAACTATGCTAACTATGGTATGAAGCATGGATTTATGCAAGTACAATTCACTCTGTGACCACAATGTCTTTTGTTTGATGCATGAAAATAACAACTGAAATGTTATAGGACAGATATTACTAATGAAAACAACTTTTAATTTCCAAAAAATTTAAAGCAAGACATATGTTTAAGTTTATATCACTGAAAGTAAAGAAATATCTTTCTGATATTTAAAGGTTATGATTTCAATAATAGTATGGGCCTTGGCTGTCATAGGAAAAAAAATATAAAACTTTCTTTAAACCTCAATGATACTTGCTAACCCATGACTACATTAATCATTTATACCACATGATTATTGCTCAGCATTTGTGAAATAACAAAAGGGAGGGGACAGGGGTTACTGTGGGTTTTAGGAAACCACATTCTATTTAGGCAGAGCCAACTATTAAACAAAGGCTGAACTTGCCAAACCAAGATAAATAGTTGCCATTATTACAATGACATAAAAGCCACCATTTTCAGCATTACATTTTCTCTTATAATTCACACTATTATAATTAATTAAATGAATGCATATGTTTACAGGGTGTCTGGGATGGTGAAGTGATTTAACGATGGTGCCCATAATTCCTTTAAACTGCACTACTGGCAGACTTCACAATTGGCGAAATAAAATACCACACCACCACAATAAATTGGTTAATCATCTGGTAAAGTCAGCATCACTGTTGAGCTTAAATGCATCATGATATTAGAACTAGTTCCTCTTTAGTATGGAGTGCATATTCACGATTGGTTTAAGAACTCCCCGTAGATACCAAAATCTATGGATGCTCAAGTCCTATTATATCCTAGCACATTATAAAATGACATCTCTTATTTTAAAATGGCAAAACAAGTCCAGACAGCAGAAGTAGTGGGTTTATCCCGTGCCTTCCAAGAAGGTGTGGAATAAATCCACTAACAATTAAATTCACCACAAACTAGGGTTTCCCCGGTTTTTAGTAAATGGTTTTGTGTTTGCCTAGGACGTCATCTGGATGGCCCCCTTTTAATTGCAGAAACTCCCGCATTAAAGGGGCTGTCTGGACGCACCCTAAGTTGAGTCAGCTCCACGTACTGGTTAGTACTTGGATGGCAGGTCACTAATGAAAACCAGAGGAAGGAATGGATAAAACCATCTATGAGGATCCCTTGTCTAAGAAAACCCTTTGAAATTAATGGGGTCCCTTCCTATTAGCCATCAAGGCAACCAGAAGGCACATATACATTAAACTGACTTAATGAAGGACATATTTTCTGAGAGAGAGAAAATGCTTACAAAGCAAAGTAAGCATAAAAAAGAAGCCTGTTGACATATGCCTCTGTAACTATCAGAGAGAGGGATAGGGAAAGAAACAGAATTAACATCTTAATAGGATTTTTACTCCAAGGGAAGCCATATACCCTCACACATACATATATAAATAGATAGGAAACTACAGATACAGCTGCTATAAACTACAATTCAATTCAGGCTTTTCAGAAACAAGACCTATTGATAAAGATTTTAAAAGTTCCTGGAGCTATTGCTGATCTGCATTTTGTTCAAAGAGGCCTACCATCTTAAGATATAAGAATAAAACTGCAGATTCCATTTGCAATCCTCACTCTATATTATATACTGCAAGAGAGGGAGCCCTATCTTATTTGCCATTAAATTAGTTTTAACTTGTTGTAACCCTATGACTGAGAGACTTCAGTGAGCTTCAGTCATGAACAACTCTGCTCAAGTCATTCAAACTCAGGGCCATGGTTTCCTTAGTTGAATCAATCCACACATGAGGCAAGCTTTTACTTTTCCTACTGCCTTCCACTTTCCTGAGCATTACCATATTTTCTAGTGAACCATGTCATTACATACTTTGTCCTAAAGTACAATACCCTAAATTAAGGCTATTGTGGCTTGAAAATCTAATCAAGTCTACTTTTGAGCCAGTTAATATATATCCAGGTGGTAAACTAATCTGAGTTTACAAGAACAGCGTGCATATACCCAAATTAAGTAGACTTAGGAAATCAACTGATGTTATAGAACAGAGGTAAGCAAATTGTGGTCTCCCAATGTCACAGGACTACAACTACCATATTCCCCTCACCATTGCCTATGCAAGTTAAAGCTGATGAAAATCTCAGTAAATGACATCTGGAAAGCCACAAATCACCCATCTCTGAGGTGGAAAAAAACCCACAGGAAGTAATCATTTGAATACATCTTTCATTTGTTGCTGTTTCCCCAGTCTATCTGGACTGCAATGTTGATCAAACAATTAGGAAACTATTTACTCCTGCATTAAAAAGCATGTGTAAATGTGACATCAGTACCTAAAAATGATACTGGAATTACATGTGGTCACAGCTGGTGTCTCTTTCTTGTCCTGACAGCTCTAGGCTGAGATGAGACATCTTTCCAAGAAACAGTGTTTCAATTCCTGAAGCAATCTTATTAATTTTAATGGGACCACGTAGAATTTAAAAGGTACTCATCAATGAGGCAAGCAGATACTTGTGTGGTAAAATGCCATTGTTAATAAAATTACAACAGCTGAGATCTTCCCCTACTAAAATGACAGATAGCATAGCACAGCCCTCACCAGCAATAACTCTTATCCCATATGTGGAAGATAATTCTTTCTCCTGCAAAGATGAGCAGAATTCAGGCTGCAAGTACCTCTGGCACGCAAAGCAAACCAAGTAGGATTTTATAGAAGCAATGTAATCTGCATCACCCTCCAACTTCAGATATACTTGCAAATGTCACCTCTTCACTTATCCATTAGACTTGGTCCTCCATATTCACAGATTCTGCATTCACACATTCAACCATCCAAAACTTGAAAGTACAGTATTTTAAAGAAAAACAAAAAAACAAATGTTGATTTTGTAATTTTCTATAAGGGAAAGGGTTGTACTCTATGCCATTGTATATAATGGGATTAGAGCACCCACAGTTTTTGGTAGTCACAGGGGGTCCTAGAAACAAACTCCAGCATATACCAGAGGCCCATTATATTTTGTTATTCAAATTGTTCTTTCTTTCTGACCATTTGCATGTTTCTAAGTAAGGTTCACAGCAGAGACAACTGGTACCAAAATTAATCTCAAACATCTGCACCTCAAGTTCTGCTTTTCTGGAGGTACACATCTAAGGTAGTCATTTTCTATATTTGTCGAACTCTAACCTGTATTCAGGCCACCTGAACTAGATATTTTAAATGTGTGTATACTCCTTCAATTAGTCTTGCTTTTACATTAAAAGTAACAATCATGAGAGATCCAATCATGATTGGGATTGTAGGGTGTGATTTTTTTTTTTTTTTTTTTTTTTGCTGTGCATAGAGATTTCCTCTACACCAAAAGGTGATGTTTGGAAGGAAGCTGTGGTTTGGCCTTAAAAAATCATGTTTTAATTTAACATGTTCTAAATGTGAAGAAACACTGCAGATTATATGATCAGAACTGTTTGAACTTTTTAGCAATGCAGTAGAGTCTCACTTATCCAACCTTCATTCATCCAACGTTCTGTATTATCCAATGCAGTTTGCCTCTTGTCCGGGTCCACAGCTGTTTCAATACATTGCGATGTTTTGGTGCTAAATTCATCAATGCAGTAATTACTACATAACATTACCATGTACTGAACTGCTTTTTCTGTTGATTTGCTGTAAAACATGATGTTTTGGTGCTTAATTTGTAAAATCATTACGTAATTTGACATTTAATAGGCTTTTCCTTAATCCCTCCTTATTATCCAACATTTTCGCTTATCCAATGTTCTACTGGTCCATTTATGTTGGATAAGTGAGACTCTACTATATGCATTAAATGCTTGTTTAAATGGGTCAAAGTATGTCGTCTTACTGTTAAGTAAATTAATGCATTTTATTCCTTTTCCTGTACATGCTTCACTTGGACAACAAAAAAAGGTTTTAATATCTGTATGATATGCAGAATTTCTTTTTTTAGTTGTTAGTATGCAAATGTTTGACTCTTAATTTTACCCCACGTTTCATCTGTTCAAGGGAATGCACAAGAATAAATCTAAAAGATAGTTTCAACAGTAGTAGACAAACTGAATCATGAACAGAATCTATTTGGAACTCTAGAAGTTGGATATAGGCCACAAGTATCACCACACCATGATGAACAAGATAAGAAACATAAAGCAAAGCATACATTAGATGGGAAATATGTGTACCAAATAATATGTAACAAATTAATTTGAATTTCTGTGATGGAGTATTGTTAGTTTCCTCCAGTGAGGATCAGAATCATGTCATTGTGGTTGTTTCCACAAGTACAAAAATACAGCATCAGTAATCAATTGGTTGTGCCTTGCCGTAAGAGTAGCTGCTGCTTATCTGTGGAGTTTCAGTTCTTTTATGACCTGCTGCGGCTTCCTACTCTGCCGTTCCAAGTAAAAGGGAAATCCCGGTGGCACTCAGCCACTGCCTCTCTGGCTAGAGAGAGCAAGGCGTCTAGGCCAGGAGGAAGATCCTACTGCCCTGGCATTCCTGGGCTGATAGAAAAGTCCCTTGAGGCTACTGGCAGGCAGAGAGGATTAGGTCAGCCATTCTGTCAGACAGTACTGAAAAGTGGGTTTTGCAGCTTCCAAGCAAAAATCCAAACAATGTGTGTGTGTGCATACGCACACAATATGATTTCTTGTGATTTTCAAAAACAAAACAAAGTATCACACTACATATGAAACCAAAGCAAAAACATGCAGTCCAAAAATACTGTGTGATACAGAGCTTGGAATTTTATTTAGCAGAGCTTGGAAATTTTATTTTCAAAAGAATACAGCTCCCAGCATCCCTCAGCCAACAAGGGCAACAAAACTGATCTTTTCAGTACTCTGCACTTTAATCATGAAATCACAAAAATTGATCAGGGTAGCACTATAAATAAGTTTCTGCCAAACTATTTTAGTTATGCAGCTCAGTTTTTGCTAGAAGCTTGGGAAGAATGACAGGATGGATCTCTCCAGTATTCCACTGTCAGGCTAAAAACCAGTGTACCACAAAATGGGATATTATGACTGTATGGACAAGGATTTTTGTTCAATAAAAGTTATAAAGTGCTGACTTACAACCAGTTAGTGAAAAATGGGGAAGAAAAATCATTTTTAAGAGGATAAAGGCATTTTTGGCGTGCTACTATCACACATTTAACATCTGGGAAGAGAGACTGGCACATTTCAGTAAATCAATACCTGAAATATCAGAACATCTGTGTGCCGCTGCATACCACTTTGCTAGCACTCTATGAACAAATACTACTTCAAAAACATATAAGGCATTTGCATTCATTGTTAATTGCCTGAAATATATTAGGCATGACTAAGATATCCAAGCCTGGGACAAGCAAACCAAAATCTTCTTAAGGCTAAAAGCAACAAGGCTGTTTCACTGAAACTGCTCCCTATTCCCTATAGTACCCTGAACACTTCTTTTACTGATTTATCTTTTCCTCTTTTTCCTCCCTCTTTGCTAGCATAGCATTTGTTACCAGGAATGTTGTAAAAATGACCATGTGCCTGACTCCTTGCTATATCTAATTTTTAAAACACATTTTGTAATCAAAGGCTCATCATTCATCAATCAAATAAGGCTGTTGTCTCAAATTATGTGTGTCTCGATTCCCAGAAAATAGTGCAAACTCCCAGATGAAACACTCCTAAACATTATGTGATTACAAGTCACTGACTAGGGGGCTTTACAGATAACAGATGAACAATTCCTTAACATCTGTTCTTAACAACACTTTGCCAATTGTCTTGGAAGAGTCACAGATGTACAGAGGACAAAGGGCAGAATGAGCCATTATGAGAACAGATACAACTTGCTTTCGGCAAGTGAACACTTCCCAAACCAAAACCACATACAGTAATGTCGCTGTTTGTACAGTATAGATTGACAGTTCATATAAGGTCAAATCAATCAATCCCTTCCATCATTGGCTCGATCTGACAGCTATAGAGAGACAGCTATGAATCAAATTGAGAAATCTGAAAACAAGGGAGGCTTATATGTTCATTTAGGCACCCCTTGATGTTGCCTGAACCCAGAACCCCTGTGGACTGCTCTGCCGCCTATTTGCACAACTGCTGAATAAAGCAGCAATCTTGAAAACTCAAGAAAATTAAGGGTCTTCAATGTGGTGATAATGCTCTCTGCTAAAAAGCAGAGCTTGGACTATAACTCAGAATTTTCCACCTAGTATGACCAGATCTAAAATATTGATGCTGGGAAAAATGGAAGAAAAAAGGAAGAGAGGCCAACCAAGGGCAAGATGCATGGATGGTATCCCTGAAGTGACTGGCTTGACCTTGAAGGAGCAGGGTGTTGCCACAGCTGACAGGGAGCTCTGGTCCATGAGGCCACAAAGAGTCAGAAGAGACTGAATGGATAAACAACAACAAAATGACCATAACTAGTGAACAGCAACTAATACACCCGGCAGGTGTTTCAGATTTCAGCTCTCAGAATTCCTGGACATTGGACAAGCTGGTTAGAGTTTCCTGGAGTTGGAGGCCCAAATACCTAGAAGCCTATGCTTTTTTTGCAGGCCTGCTCTAATCCATGGGTTCAATATTCAGTTTCACTCTCTCTCTCTCTCTCTCTCTCTCTCTCTCTCTATATATATATATATATATATATCCTGGAAGTGTTTGTAGGCCTCTCTAGGTCCTCCATTGTGATTTTATAGTATTTACCTCCCACAGATACATAGGTCACATTGTAGTAACTAAAATAACAAGCAAATTGTTTTGTTTTGTTTTTGAAAAAAACCCACATGTAATGGGAATTCTCTTTTCACCAGGTTTTTGGAAGATGCTTCCTCTTGAAGTTCTTCCTCCTCTTAAAAGGGAAGGTTAGGAGGACAACTAAAACAACAGAAAAGCATGTGAAGAATTGATATGGGCAATCTTGGTGTTTGGCCATCTACCTTCCCTTTGTGGTGAAAGCTCTCCCTCTCCAACAACAAAGCTAGCTCCTTGGATAACGTATTGGTTTCCTGCTGGCTAACATCTGAGGAAGTAGTAACAAATTGACTGGCTTCCAGCCCACAAAGGAATCAGAGAAGAAATCTCACTTCCTTACCCAGAAAGAATCTTGTCCTTTATATACTCCCCAATTTATAAGTCCCCAATTTATAACCACGTTTCTCATTTCCTTGAGCTATAACTCACAAAAAATGTCCTAGGCAACAGTAACACACAACTCCCCAAAATCTTCCTCTTAAGCCAGGCAGCAGCCTAACTCAAGGGTTTTGGATGGGCTGCTGATAACCACTTTGGAAAATTAATGACTGCAGTGCTTTCTTGGTCAGGGGATGCATTGAGACAATCAGCTATGGTAGGACACCAAGAGAGTCACTCCAGCTTCCTTTCTCAAAGTGCCCCAGAGCTGGCAGAGTACTACAGCCTAATTTCCCAGTGCCCCAATTCTCAATGCCTCTGAATTCCTTCACTTAGAGAACTGCCTGGCTTAAGAGATAGTTTTTTGGGTGGTGCCATTCTCCAAAATAACTACTAGGGCAGAGGTCCCATATCATAGCTATGTCTGATAATGCAGGATGTTGGCCAAGGAGTATATTTTCCAACCTTGCATTCATAGATGGTGAATGTTCATGCACCAAACTAAATCCATTTAAGATATCCCATTTAAGAATATGTGATGTCCGATTTCTTTTAAAAGCCATTATGGTGAGCTACATATGTGATTTTATAGACAGTCCTAAGGACTACTTAAAGATAAGCACGAATGAATAAAGCAGAATTCCCCTGTTCTACTTTTTAAAGTCTATAGAGATTTTCCCAGCAATTAGCACAAAACTGGACCGGGCCTAAGACCTGAAGGACCACATATATAATTTTACTATATAATTTATTGGAGGGTTCCCCCCCCCCCCCCCCCCACTGAGCTAGCCATATTGTTTTATCCATTTGCGTGACAGGATGTCTAGGAAGCAGCTGAAAGAATTATTTGCAGTGAACTCAGAACACACTGTGAGAGAAATATGCACACACACAAAACCTTGTTAAGCAAATAATGGGGTATCTGTTCCCTGGCTGGCTTTTAGAATTTAACCCCTTCAGGTTATATGCTGGGTGTTATCTGTAAATGACTGCATTACCCGTGTTGTCTTAGCTTCCATCACGCCTGAAAGTTATAACGAAGTGAAGATGATTTCCCATTAAGCTAAAAAGGAGTGGCTGATTAAAGCGAAAGAAAGCAAAAGGGAGAACCTTTTCCTGCACCCTTTCTAGAGAGATCATCCAGTAGTAACAACTATAGATGAATACTTCCCAGATTAACTTTATGTTTCTGCTTCTACAGGGAAACACTGAATGAGAGTACAAGTACAACAGGTTCAGGACATGAGGGAAAACAACATTTATGTAACTTTTCATTTAATTCATATGACTAGTCCAGCACACAATCAAAGGAACAACAGATCCCAAAGATATTTACATGGCTAGACTATCAGAAAAAGCAAAATATGACTAAGAAAGAAGAACATCAAAATAAAATCAATTACACAAAGGGAATTTTCCATTTTCCAAGTCAAAATATTGCATTGGTTAATTATCTCATAACAGCAAAATGTGGGAGTGAAGAGCACACAATATGTATATGCAAGTGTGAGAAGCAAAGGTACAAAATGCACACAAACAGTGTTACTCAGCTAAATTTGTCTGGCTTTGGAAATGCTCCCCTGAGCCATCACATTGAGACAACGAACAGTTAGAAAGCCTATCATGACTTACAAACATTCCAAAATTTGAAGAATAACATTATCAATTTAAAAGTATTTTTAATCCAATAGGACCTTTCAAAATTGTCCAAAAAATTGTATTTAACATTTTGAAGAAATGTTACTTTTTACACCAAATAGTCAAACACTATTAATTATCACATTATTTTTCAAAATATTATGATTTTGTCTCTTATGGCTCACAAAGATACAAGTGTTCATAAATACTTATTACACTATACATCAAAGCCAGTGGTTCCTGAACTGTTTTTGACCAGGGACAACTTTGACCAGGGGGCACTGGAGTCAAAGAAACAGCCAGTTCAATGCTCCCTGAAAAGCCCCTGTTTCTTCACTGGTGGTTGAGGTGATAGGCTCCTTCCAAAAAATGAGGGAACATTAAAAAGAAGTTTGCAATCTATATGAAGTTCAGTGTTTGAACTAAAAAGGGGGGATTAAAAACCCAGCCTGCACATGCTTAAAAAGGGATACCACCCGTTTTTTGAATTAGCAACATCTAAGGACCCTTCCACACAGCCCTATATCCCAGAATATCAAGGCAGGAAATCCCACATTATCTGAGTGTGGACTCAGACAGTCCAGTTCAAAGCAGATATTGTGGGATTTCTCGCCTTGAAATTCTGGGATATAGGGCTGTGTGAAAGGGCCCCAAGAATCCTCCAGCAAACTTCCCCCAGCTCTGATGTTTTACTACTGACTTTGCTGAGTGCCAGGTTTTAGGATTTACCATCTAAAGGTGTTTTTTTTCCAAGCTCTGGTTAGTTCTCATATCATACTCATCTAAGTGTATGTCTCCTATAAAAAACAACCCTAGAAACAATGGGAGAAACTGTTCTTTTATTTCCTTTTCTCATTATAAATGCATTTCTTTCTCAAGTAAAGGAAAAGTTTATATGGCAGAATGGCCAAAATAAAGTACACTTTCTAAGCACAAATCTATTAGAATTCACACTAGAAACTATCCCATTTCTTCCTGTTTGTTATTAATAGATGTTCCACAGTGCAATACATTGGATATCATTGGTCATCTGTGACAAGGTTTTTAATATTGCAGGTCAGATCAATACCAACGCAAATAAAATAATGTTGTGTCAGTCCTGATTTCTCTGGGTAGCCAATGAGGCTATGTCCATTTCTGACTTTCAAATATTAGCTGTAGAAGACAATAAATGTAAAAAGCTTGGTATAATTACTGTTTTTTAATGGAAGTACTTATCTGGCAACCTATCTAAAAACATATCAATCTCTGAGAATCAGAAAAAATAGCAAAGAACCATTTTAGCACAGATGTTAAGAAATTTCATTACTGAAAATAAAATTAATCTAATTGTTTCATTTGTTGCGTCTGCATTCATACAAAGCAAATGAAGGAAATCATTTGTTTTCTTATTCACTTTCTGGTTGATCTAAAGTTGCAGGTAACCTTTCTTTTGCACCTCAGGTTATGTGCTAAAAGATGAAATACTGACGGTACAAAGACAATGGAAGCACATCCATTGATTTCATTGGAGCCAGGATTCCAGCCACAGAACCCCAGTGGAGCTCTCTAAAAATGCAGGTTAAGTGAAGGGTTATTCTGTATTGGCATATAAATATAAATCTTTTATACAACTGTACTAAGCATACAAACATGTGGCCTACTTTATTATGAGGACTAATCAAATATTGTAATACCAGAATGTGCAATGAAAGCAGTGAGCTGTTTGAATTGAACTCTTTAGCACTAGTCAGATGTTGTCCCTTGCTCCATGATTGTGTAAAGGGGAAGGGCAAGGATGATCTCATTGGCCCTGCCAAGATGCACATTTGCGTGTGTGTGTGCGTTTGCTGCAAATCAGATTTTCCTTATGAATGAGAAACATCCAGGAGCCCTTGTTATCAACAGCCTTGTTCAGGTCTTGCAAACTGAGGGTCATGACTTCATTAACTGACTCAAGTAACTGCAATGTGGTCTTCCTATAGTTATCATAATGTTCTCTGAATACAAATAAAGGGGCAATGCAAGGGTAGACAAATAACAAGGGGGTGCATCACTCCCCAAAGGCTGCTGCTCTTTGCCTTCACCCCTTTTAGGCTCCCTGGGAAATATTGGTGTAAAACGTACTGATTTAAAGTCTCTAACCATTTTGTAAAGATCTGGTTCACTTTGCATCCCCCTCACCCTTTTATGGTCAGAATGGGCCTTATTTCCAGGCAGGAAGTGACCAGTAAGTTTTCTTGCTTTTAAAAAATTCCCCATTGAGGCCTTTGAAATGTAAGAGGAATCCCAGACTTCCATGGTGGGTATAAAGAATCTTGGGTGCAACAAAAACAGATTTTGCTAAAGCAACTTGCTTTGGCTTGAACCTCCTTTTATCTCCTCAAAACAAAATTTACACATCCAGAAAATATGCTGTACAATGTATCTGGTAGGACCGTTCATTTACAATTCAGAAAACTGAATGTTTGCCCATGAGTAGGCATTATAAAATGCACACACATAGTAGTTTTCCCTTCCTTTGCTTAAGGCTATTGCAATTCAATCATGAAATTGTATCTGCAATATTACAGAAGGTGATTCTGATTACTGTAGCTAAGATACCCACTGTGGAAATATTGATTTACGTAGCAAAGTTATATTTATTTTCTTGTTCTATTTGTATTTATCTTGAGCATTGCTGTGGCCTATTGGCTAAAACAATTAATTAACAAAAGGAAGAAAAACCAATTCTTATAGCAATACATCTACAAAAGGCTTACTTGTCTACAAGAAAAGCAGTTTAGTGGGTCAAGCATGAGAACGGGATTCCAGGGGGAAAGAAAAGCCTGTATTCCTTTCCTAATCGAGAACACAGAAGAATTACAACCACACTGTCAAATCTGCTAATGAAAAATAAACTCTTTTTTTCCTGTGTCAGCAACATCAAGGTCAACAGAAGCCTGACAATGGTTTTGAAATGGAAAGCTTGCTAAAAACTTTGACACAATGACTATAATTATACTCTCAGTTATGTTGCTCTAGCAGGAGCATGTCTGTAAAGAATGAACAGGACTGAAGAGCTTTCTTGCTACACAATGGCAAGACAAGATCCGTTTGTGTGGATGGCAGAATGGCAGTAGGTTTTTTTTTCTAAAGCAGGATGGCATATGCTATTGACATATGGCAACGCATTGCCATCTGGGTTCAGAAGCAGACCTAGGTTCCCAAGCTGTTGCTGGCCAAAGCCAAGAACATCGGTAGGTGCTAGGTCACAGCAGCTAGGGACCGTTCTGCCAAAACAAAACAAAATTCCCCTGGATGCTTTATTGCCTTCATTAAAAGGCTGCCTGCCTGCCTGCTTGCCCTCGGAGGTGAAGGTCTGTGCAAGACAAAAGGAACAGTGTGGAGCAAGATCAAAAAGCAGTTAAGCTGAAACAACTAATTATTTCCCAGGTTTTGGTCTTTACAGATAGATAAATCAAGTATATTAATGATACAACAGGCGGAGGTAGAGAAAAAAGAAGGCTCCTTCCACTGGCTTGCTGGTCGCTTAGCCCTTCCCTCACCAACCAGCCCAACATAAGATAGAGAGATGAAAAGCTCATTTCTGTCTGTCTGCTTTGATGAACTCACACTGTATATTTGTTAGGTACCTTGAGATGTTCAATTGAAAACTGGTGAGAAATTAGGCTCAAACCCATAGCAAAAGAGACTTGTGAGAGTAATTTGCAAAATTGGTTCCTCAAATCAAGTTTCTTCATCTTGGCATTTAACTAAGTTAAATTTCAATTTTGTTTTTATGAGGGATGAAAAAACATCACTTGGAAAAGAAATCTGCAATTCAGTGGCAACTGCCACACTGTCACGGGCAATGAAATTTTCACAGTAACACATTTCTCTTAAGTCACTCCTCTGGCTGCCAATTAGTTTATGGGCAAAGTACAAAGTGTTGGTTTTGACCTTTAAAACTTTCATGGTTTGGGCTCAGGCTACCTACAATCTGCTCTTTAGGACACTGAGGTCCTTTGGTGATCATCTACTCCAACCAGCCAGAACCTGACTGGTGACTGTCATCCAGAGAACCTTTTCATTGGTCACCCCAAGATTGTGGAATGACCTGCAGGAAGAACTCCCACAGCTAAACAAGGTGTTGGAATTTTAAAGGCAACCGAAGACCCATCTCTTCCAGTAGGCTATCCAGTCAACTGTCAGTCATGAGTTCTGTCTTGCATTCTATTACCATTATGTGTCAATTTTGTAGCTTTGTTAGGTATAAATTTTATATGTGTGTGCTTTTACCTATGTAATTTCGTAATTTATTGTATTTTATGTTCATTTGTTCTTGAATTGTTGCACCCTGCCTCAAGCCATCAGGAGAGGCAGGTAATAAATTTATTATTATTATTATTATTATTATTATTATTATTATTCTGACACAAAAACACAGTATGTCACAGAAAATGAGATATATATGCTTGATTTCATATCACAAAATCACAAGTTGAACTTTTCCCAAGCATCTAAGACTGTGTGATGTATTTTCTAAAGATGTCTGCAGATCCTATTATTATTATTATTATTATTATTATTATTATTATTATTATTTGCAATCCACTTACTGTAGTTGCTATAAAATGTTCCAATTTGTACTTGTACTGGTGGAACCAAACAGTAGTTTACAGTTTTACACTGAAACTTGAAGGCCACATCAATGGGGAGGAATGAATTCCTCCTCCACTGCAACTTTAAAAAATATTGAGAGTTCTTGCCCCTAATTCTTCTTATTTCCTCATTCTGAAACCGACTGGGCAAGAAAGTGCAAACTTGGACATTTTGGGCTACTAACAGGAGGAAGGAAAACCAAACTGGTTTCCCTGAACAAAAAACAAAAGGTAGATAGGCAACAGAAGATCCCATTTCTACCAAGTCCATAACTTTGACGCAAGAAGATGGAATCTAACAACCTACCTCATGCCTTTGGTTAACATTCTATCTTAATTGGAATTAATTTAAACCTTTATAAACTCTGTCTAAAACAGCCTTACTCGATCTTTTTTTTTTTTTTTTTGCCTCAGAGGAATCGGAAATAAATGTTAATGCCTCATAGAACCCGTCTAAATATTGTTTTATCTGCATCTACACCTCAGAAAGGAAATGATTATTGATTTTCAATTATAATCTCTTATAGAACCCCTGACAACCTTTTGTAGAACTCAGGGATTCCAGGAAATCTCAGCTGAGAAATCCTGGTCTAACGATTCATAAAAGTCTGGAAAAGCTGCTCTGTTTATAAATCCTCCAAAAGCAAGCATTCTTGGACCTATCCTCTGTACATCTCTGTCACCCCTTAGAGAGAAATTAGAAGAGGTCCTCTGTTGAAATATTTATTTTATCAAATCTGGTGCAAGGAAAAGAGAGGCAGTGAGTGCAAGAAAAGAAACGCGACCTACCTCTCTTTAAAGGATCTAAATTCCGAAGTCTTTGCTCATTGTCAATCCTACCAATTAATCAGATGCCAAATTTTAATCTGCTACTAAAGCTTCAGTTGATTAATCGCTTTGATTAAAGCTTGTAGGCCTATTTAAAATGTTTTCAAATACTCTACAGTCAGTTCAAGAGGATAAGCTGAAGTTACAACAGCCACCAAAGTGGGAAAGTCTGAGACCAAAAATGCAATTAACAGATGATACATTTGAATGTTCATCCTCTCAGATCAGAGATCTTGTTCAGGTTTTTTAAAGTTGCACTCAATAGCTCACTGTATAGAATAAATTCAGTCTACTGCTTTCTAGTACACAAAATGAATGGATTTACATCACAATTTATTTTTCTTCAAGTTAATTTTTGGAAAGCCACAAAACAAATAGAAGATTAGCATCAGTTATCCCAGACTTCAGAAACCCTGCTGCAAGCTGGGAAATGTAGATATTACAGCTTTATACTCAATCGCTGTACGCTATTAAGGGGAGGTGGGTAGCAAACTCATATTTGGTGCACACACTCTCTAAATGAGCTATTCAGTTTATGTGTGCCAGAAAAAAGTCTCCAAAACATTAGATATTAATTTAAATGTGATAGTGAATACTATTTCTAGGACCATATAAAAATTATCAAACAGTTCAATTATACCAATACAAATCTCTAAGTAAAAAAATTCCAAAATATTTATTTCTTTTGTTCATGAAACACAGTATGAAATGGAATGGTAGATATCATAAAGATTTTCATTCATTCTTTCTGTATCAGTTAATAACTGAAAATAACTACATATATTCATCATGTAAAGGTCACAATAACGCTATATCTGTATTGCCAGTCTAAAAGAGGATTTTCTGTTCTCTTATTTTACATTCTTGCATCATTTGTTTTTATTGTACATGTACAGTATAGTGATTCTATGGAATGCATTCATTTAGCCTTCTTGGCAAGATTTCTTAAAAGAGGGGTTGAAATTGCCTTCCTCTGAGGCAAAGAGAGTGTGTCTAACTCAAGCACACCCAGTGGGTTTCTGTGGCCAAATGACCCTGGTCTCCTAAACTCCTAGGATGCATCTTCACTGCAGAATTGATGCAGTTTGAAACCTCTTTAGCTGCCATGGCTCGGTCCCATGGAATCATGGAAGTTGTACTTTTTAGGTCTTCAATCTTCTCTGTCAAATAGTGCTGGTGTCTCACCAAACTCCAACTCTCATAATTCCATAGCACTGAGCCATGGCAGTTAAAGTGACATGAAACTGCATTAATTCGACATGTAGAAGCACCCCAAATCTAACATTCACACCACTATACCACACTGGCCTTTGTTCTATATATGCTTTCAGAAGTGTTCAGTCCCAATTTCAGGATTTGAGCAAATGAAGTCGTAACTTCGAGAATACTATTTCTATTTGCCTCAACTGTAGTCACAAGATTAGAAAATCTAGACTGAGGTTGGATCTAGACTGCCATATAATGCAATTTTAGAATAAAGATGAATTACATTGCTCTGGATTATATGGCAGTGTACAGTCATATAATCCAGTTCAATGCAGTTAATCTGCATTCTGAATCTGCAGTGTATAACAGTTTAGATCCAGCCTGAGATAAAGGTTGTAACTTTGAAACAGTAATTAGCAGATTTGACTAAATGTTGGGAAGCTTCATGCTTTTAGACTCTGACAACACCCTAGCTCATTCTTCCTATCTGGCTCCTTGTAAAAGAAGACTATGAATCAATATACTGGGGGAAAATCATAGCTTTGTGAGTCACAATACTCCACTATTTATCACACAGGCCACAGAAACCTGGTATTTTAACCACATTGACCCACTGGGCCTGAAACAATTCAGAGTACCTGATATTTTGTAAAAGCATTTATCTCATAGTAGGTGGTTTAAAGAAATAAAAGAATCCTCTCCAAACCCTATTATTATTCCCCAGGAACCGCCAACAAATACAATCAAAGCCCATAACTATCACTTACTAAAACAGAGACAAATCACCTCTCTCCCTTAATAGTCACAGTGCTTCTTATCCACTTCTCTTTCCTAACCTGCTGTCTACCTTTCTATCCCCTCTTCTCCTTTTCTTTCTCTCTCCCCCTCTCCAACATTCCTCTCTCCTCCCTCCTACAGCTATTATTTAACCTTCAGGTACTCATTTAAGCAAGCCACCAACCAGCAATAATGATCACATATAGTTACTAGATTGCTATGTAATCACCTTGCCTGCTGCGTTAATGTCAGTTGTCTTTTGCTTATGTACATGACATTTCTTTATCCTTCCCGTATGTTAAACCTGAATTACTGTTTGTTTGGTATCAGCTATTCTTAACTGCACCTGGGCTCATTTTCAATTCTTAAAATAAAACAAAATTACCAAGGCACATTATATATATAAACTAGTGGAATAATAAAAGGTCTACTCTCATCCTTCCATCACAGCAATGCAAGCTGCAGGGTAATGACACATAGACATATACAAATCTATTCCCTCCAGACTAATAGAACGTACTATCATTATTCTTCAACAGTTATTTCTGAAAGTTGCTTTTATTTTCACTTGGTAAGCTGTAAACTGAAAAGACTTTGACTAACAAGTCTTTATACTTCCTAGAGCTTTGAAGGTACTGCTGTTGCATAACCCTCCATGAAAGGGATATATTGTTGGCTAGCATTCCTCAGTTAGACAATACAATTTATAAAATAAGCTGATAAAAGGGAATAACAAAGCCAGATTAGGATCAAGGGACAGCAAGCATAAGCATAGCTGGCAGAGAGAAGGGTCAGAGATGGCTAAAGCGCTATCAGGATTATGTAGTGATGAACTGATCCCACAACAAATGATCCTACTACGGTATCTCAAGATTGTTTTTCAGAACTCACAAAAGTCACTGTTATGAATTATAACTCCCTGTCCCTGAATCTCCAATAGCCATTGGCCATTCTGGGAGCTGTAGCCCTTATAGTATCTTTCCCAGGCTCTGGCATAAGCTTTTAGGGACTGTAGCTAGTCTCTGTTGATGTTGTGGCAACAGCATAAAGCCCATTCCCACACAAAGTATTTTTGTAATTTTAGCAGGATCAAAGGGAAATTTCATGAGCTGTTATATATTACATGTCAGAATCTAAAAAAAAATAGCCTTCTTCAAGTAAGCATGTAACAGAACAAAATGCAGTGTTAAATCTAATTAACAGACTTCACACCTATATCCTCTTTATTTATTTATTATTTGTGATATTTATATACCGCCCATCTCAACCCTGAAGAGGACTCAGGACGGTTCACTGGGTTGGCAACAATTTAATGCCATTGATACAAACCGTATAAAACATTAAAATTAACCCTCCCCAGATAAAACATTAAACATTATTAAACACATCACATAAAATAACATCACCTATCACACAGAGACATAGCTGTTGTTGTAAACAGTCCTGGGTCATTGCATTTTCAACATTCACTTTCACTTTAAATATTCCTATGATGGACCGAATGCTTGGTTCCACAGCCAGGTCTTTAGCTGTCTCCTAAAGGTCAAGAGGGAGGGGGCCAACCTGATCTCACTCGGAAGGGAGTTCCATAGCCATGGGACCACGACTGCAAAGGCCCTGTCCCTCGTCCCCACCAGCCGCATCTGTGAGGCCAGTGGGGCTGAGAGCAGGATCTCCCCGAAAGATCTTAATCTACAAACTAGTTCATAGAGAGAGATATGTTTGGACAGGTAAGTTGGACCAGAGCCATTTAAGGCTTTATAGGCTAAAGCCAGCACTTCAAATATGCCATTCGTTTTGCGACTCCTCAAACACACCTTCTACTGAAAGACTGTGGGAGGAAATGCTCAAGATAAAAAATCTATCAGAAGAGCATGATTCAATGACAATAATAAAGATAAAGGAGACTTCCCAGACCACACAGACATCACAGAAAAATGTTTAGCGTTGTTGTTGCTACTATGGTTTAAATGAAGATATGGAAGCTCACCTTTGGTCTTGCTTGGTCCAGTTTCTTGTTAGTAAAACAAAGTCCAGGTAATTTATAGATATTTTCAGATTTTTTAGCTTCCACTTCTTCTTTTCTTACCCCTATAAAACTCTGGCACAAATACATGTAAAAACCTTTAACAAGGCCGAAAAAATGAACATTTTATTTGATCTTCAATTAAAATAATTTTAAAACAGCATTAGATACTATAGTCATGGCTTCCTATCTAGGAAACCCATGTGGTTTATCTGTCTCATAGTAGTGTTTTCAAAAATATTTTTACAATGACTAGAAACAACTTGTTGTTGGATCTGGAACGATTAATGGGGAACTGTCAATTGTAATGCTAAGATGATGTCTTGAAATCATGTAGGTATGTTGCATATGCTTCTGCTCTAGCTTGCCTTGTTCTTTGTCTTATATTTTATATTTAGTCATAGTGTCAGACTCTCTGACTTTTAAGAAACTGCCACTGACGGCCCTTCTAGAGAGACACTTAAAGTTTTCTTTAATTTTTTCCCCTTATTGACACTGAGATGCGCTCCACCTCATAAGTGCTGATGTGCATATAAAAATGTGCATACAAGCAAATTTCCTGCCATCCTCTCTCCTCAATGGTTTCACTTGCTTGCTATGCTGGTGCCGACTGTGTAAATTCAAGCTCTGTTTAATTTCAGAAATATGAGAACAAATGAATGGTTGAAGAAGGTTCTCATGGGAATTGCTTTCCTCTTGTGCTTCCATTTGGCATCATCTGTTTACACCAGTGGTTCCCAACCTTTTTTTGACCAGGGACCACTTTGACCAGGGGCCACTCTCCAACATTAGTACCAAAAAGGTTACGAATTGGTTTTTGGTCAATGTATTGTCGAAGGCTTTCATGGCCAGAATCACTGGGTTGTTGTAGTTTTTTCGGGCTGTATGGCCATGTTCTAGAAGCATTCTCTTCTGATGTTTCACCTGCATCTGTGGCAGGCATCCTCAGAGGTTGTGAGGTCTGTTGGCAACTAGGAAATTGTTGGAAACCCTGGACCTTCCACAGATATACAAACCCAATTTTCCTAGTTTCCAACAGACCTCACAATCTCTGAGGATGTCTGCCACAGATGCAGGTGAAACATCAGGAGATAATGCTTCTAGAACATGGCCATAAAGCCTGAAAAATCTACAACAACTCGGTTTTTTGGTCAACTTTAGATTTGGTTTGGTTATTTGTGGTGCTGATTCAGAAATTTGCATTTGGATAGACCACATCAGCTCTAATTTCTGATACAGAACATATGCCATCCAGTAGTCGCCATCTTCACTACAATGCTGATGACCTAGTAACTTATATAAAAATATTGCTTGCTTTACCCGGTTTTTAGAGGACTTCCTCAGAAGTTTCACTGGTTGGAAAAGCCAATTTGAAAACCAGGAAGTCATCCAGATATTTTGAATGGGAACAACCAAAAGAGTGTCCATCTTTGTCCATCATTCCTTTCTTCTTATGGAAAGTAACATGCTTGAAGAAAAGAGTTCCCTGTTTAAATGGAGGCTTTCTTTGTAAGAAGATTTGTGATTTTCTCAAGCTTATTACAAAAACCTCTCCCATTTAGATGCTGTGTTTTTCATATGAGGGAAATGACAGTAAAGAGGGTCAAGGACCAGCACTTGAAGAAAGTAAGGTCAGTAATGTTTAGAAAAGTAAGGTCAGTAAGGCCTCAATACAATTAAAAGTCTGCAGATATTTTCCCCTATAAAGGGCTGATCAGACAAATTACAAAATTTTTCAACATCCTTCCATTTCTCTAGGGTCTACATTGATGGAAACCAATAAATACATGGAAAAGCTCTACTAGAGAGCACAGACCAGATCCAGAGATGACAGGAAATATTAGGTTTTCTGCAGCTATCTCAATCAAAATATATGCATGAAAATGGAGTCTACATTATGCTCAGTCAGGTTCTTTGCAAGTCTTTCTCCATCAATGCTGTAGTTTTGTTCCCATTTATCTTATTACTCTTATTATTCCCAGTTTATCTGGAAACAAGGGAATCTTAATTGTTTTCTGCAAGGGAAAGAGATGCTTAGGAACAATTGTTTGAGCCAAGTCTTTATTTCAAATCATGAAGGCACTGTCATAGGTGATAGAAATCCTTCAAAGCCACCATTCAGATCCATTGACTTCTGAACCATTGGATAGTTGTTGTTGTTGTTCATTCGTTCAGTCGTCTCCGACTCTTCGTGACCTCATGGACCAGCCCACGCCAGAGCTCCCTGTCGGCCGTTACCACCCCCAGCTCCCTCAAGGTCAGTCCAGTCACTTCAAGGATGCCATCCATCCATCTTGCCCTTGGTCGGCCCCTCTTCCTTTTGCCTTCCACTTTCCCCAGCATAATTGTCTTCTCTAGGCTTTCCTGTCTCCTCATGATGTGGCCAAAGTACTTCAACTTTGTCTCTAGTATCTTTCCCTCCAGTGAGCAGTCGGGCTTTATTTCCTGGAGGATGGACTGGTTGGATCTTCTCGCAGTCCAAGGCACTCTCAGCACTTTCCTCCAACACCACAGCTCAAAAGCATCAATCTTCCTTCGCTCAGCCTTCCCTAAGGTCCAGCTCTCACATCCGTAGGTGACTACAGGGAATACCATGTCTTTGACTAGGTGGATCTTTGTTGTCAGTCTGATGTCTCTACTCTTTACTATTTTATCGAGACTGGACATGGATAGTTACAACCCTGAATTTAATCAGGCAATTCTTTGAAAAAACAAAGCAATTCAACATTTCCTCATTCCTAGATTGAGCATGGCCATTGAATGAACCAGATATCAACTGTGACAGGCCCATTGTTATTGGTGTTGCCATGAATTCCTGAGCTACTTTTGGACATATTTGAGAACAAAAAGCCCTGGGAACTTTACACCACATCATATCCTTGTTCACTGATGTTGCACATAAAAAGAAAGCATGCCAACTGAAAACTAGAATGCCAAATCTTAAGAGCCAAAGCTGGATGAAAACTCAGATGGAGAAATGGTCCCTATATCATTGAGATCTCTGTTCCCATAACAGAATAATAAATACCAATTGTTATGTTATCATTCCCATCCGTCCCAAAATATTTTCTTCCTGGGTGTCACTGCTTCTGGTCACTTTTACAAAGCACAGTAGCTTAGGAACTGTAAGTTTTGAACTTGCATGGTAGACAGGAAAGTAAAAGTTATTCCATGCTGGATAAACTATCTCTGTTGCATTGCAACCCAGGCAGAGGAACCCCAAGAGACAGAGGCTGGTCACTCCTTCCAAGTTTTGCTATATCCTGTTTTTTTTTAATTCTGCGGTTACCCTGGAAACCAGGGGTATCCTTTTCTCTGTACTTGCTGGACAGTTGCCCAGCTGGTTGTCTGTAGTGAAAGGAGATGTATAAGAATAGTAATGAGCAATGGTAAGATGTGTGCCAGTGCTCATCAGAAGCAGGTGAAAAATGATTTCACATAATGTGTGACTTTTTAAGACCTTTTATTTTAATGCCAACCTGCTTCATTTAATAGCATCATTGCATCCATATTTGCTGGTTCATCTTCCAGTGATAAAATGGTGATCTGGAAAAAACTCATCCATCCAATGTAGGCATTTGCAGTGGAACTCTGACCTTAATGTCTGACACTGTTTTATATACCAAACGTGAAAAAATAACATATGAACCTAAATCCAATTGTTTGTCTCAAAAACAGTAGGCCAACTGGATCAAAGGAAACCTGGGAGGGTCAATGCCTTGGGAAGTGCCACTGCTTGCACTAACAGTAAGATAACAAGAAGCCATGAGTGACTTGCAGTGTAACATCTGAAGAAGACTGCTTGCCTTTAGATATAAGATCTCCACTGCTTTTAAGGTAACATTTACCTATATTGGAGATTGGGGAGGAATCTAGCCTTCTCCTTGCATACTTTTTGCCCACTTTGTGTCTTCTCTGCTATGGATGTACAAAGGCCATCAATAACAGATATGTTCCACTTCTCTCCGATGTGGGACAGGTCTAGTGGGGTAGGATCTGCAAGACTTTGGTGAAGCTCCAGCACTGGTTTGCCTGCATAGAGACTTCATTATTGTTGCCGCAGTTGCAGAGTCAAAGTTCTGGTGATAGTCCTAAGATAGAGTTATCTGAGCGTCTTATGAAATCAAGTGCTCACATGTATGCCTTGTCTAATTTATTGTTAGACCTGGATGCTGGACATTTGGCAAATCGTGATTTTATAGAGCTTGCAAAAAATACATGGTCAGCTGTCTGGAGGGAAGCATTGTTATTCAAAAAGTATGTTCTCTGCTCTTTTGTGAACATTCCTATCATCAAAGTCCCTAATTATGTATTCTAGATTCCCTAGAGACAGGCCCGTAGCCAGGATTTCGTTTCGGGGGGGGGGGGGGCTAAAAAATTTTAAGGGGGGGGGTTGGGGGGGGCTGAGTTTCGGGGGGGGGGCTGAGTCTGAGTGAAAGAGGGTCTAGCCTAGCAAACCTTTTGTATCATTACCCCAATACCCCCATACATATGGGATATATTGAGAATGGTGATCAAATCATGATATTAATAAACATAACAGTTTAAATAATGCACCAGTAAGGCCTTTTCGCGAACCACCATGAGAATTTCGGGGGGGGCTGAAGCCCCCCGAGCCCCCCCCCCCCCCCCTGGCTACATGCCTGCCTAGAGACTAAGGAGAGCAAGGTCATTTAATGCAGTGTCTCTAAGTGCATTTACTGGCTAAAGCGTTTGTGCTGCTGGTGGCATGTTTTGATTCTCTACAATTCTATTCTCTGTTATGACTATGGAAATAGTGAGGAGAATTATCTGGGGCTCTCCACTAACTTCAATGACAATGTGTTAATTTGCCATCTATTCCACAGAGCTAAAACTATACTCTCACTGGGGTAGTGCTGACCTGTGAAAAAAAAAGCCCATCCATTTTTGCAAGCCAGCAATACACTGCCAAAATAACAAATACACCAAGGCAACCACAGTGTAATGCCAGTGCATTTTGGCATACTATTAGGTTATTCCAGTGCATGGAGTTTTGCATAGATCATATACTTTACCAACACAATCTCACTTTAGAAAAGCTCTAAATTACTATGTCAAGAGCAAACTATGTGGCTATTCTGGTTTCCTACCTTAACTTTTTTTTCATAGAGACAACTATGTTTTTAAAAGAATTGAATCTTAATTTTTAGCATTGTTGTCAAATCAAATGTGGAACATAAGCAAAGGAGTGCTTGACTGGAAATGCTTCAGTATAAATTTGGAACTCTGAACTGGAATGCATGGGGTTAAGCCTGAACAGTACAGAGAAAGTCTGGAGAAGGCGGGGGAACCTCACAAAAGTAATTTCAATTCCACTCTTCCTTCCTCTCTCCCTCCCTCTCCCTTTTCCTCCTGCTTTATGTTCTAAACTGTATGATTTTATTCATTCTGGACATCACAGTTGTATTTCATCCCTTGTTCCTCTGAAATAACATTTTAAAAGTGCCAGTTCAAGCCTCTGCTATAAAACAAGAAAGAACCACTGGTGTTTGGTTCCTGTGAGCTTTGCTCACGGAGTACCGTTCCTATTACACAATAATGTGTTATTTTGTTGAATTCTGGCATCTCTCTCACTTGTCTGGTCAGGAGCCAAAAATTAGAGTGTGTCAGTCCACCAGTTCCTCTGCAGAGAAGCTCTCTTCTCGCCCAGCGAGTGTTCTGTGCTCTTGGATTGAGGCCAGGAGGGGAAATCCATTTTACATAAAGAATGCACACAGCTCAAGTGCTCCGAGACTTTTTACCTACTAAAATAACTTTGTGGACCAACGCCAGCCTGCTAGACACGTTCGGCGGAGAACATTTGGCATCAAAAACAAGGTAAAGTACTCGGTAGAGGTAACAAAGTTTTTAGAAACAAGGAAATGACTGTAAGTGCATTCGTGGCATGTCACATGATTTGGCACAGACTGTTCGATTGGCCGGAATTGAAGTAAATACAGCCGCCATGTAAGGAGTCTGAAAGCTTCGCCCTTTGCTGAATTCTTAAAATGGCGGACTCACTGCGCTCCATGAGAAGCAAAACGAGAGCCAGTCTCAGATTTTTTCTCCCCCTCTTTCTGCCTCTCTCCTGAAGTTTTTATAAACCTTACAGATTTGAGTAGAAACAGATTTCTCACAACTTGCTCTGCTTCTCAGTTTCACAGTTCAGCATACACTCAGGCTCTGTCAAAAGCTTGACAGCATTCCAGGGAAAATATTAACTGTAAACTTTCCAACAGGAATTAAAGGAACAGAGCTCAAATCAAGATGCTTCCTTTAAATCTTTCTCTCTCCCTTTCCCTCCCTCCCTCTCTCTTTCTCTCTCTGCTTAATGTTTATACAAATCTGTGAAGTTTATGCTAGGGAATATACAGTTAACACTGAAAAAAGGCCAGCGTGGTTCCTCTTCACTTTGTCCTGAATGCAATCAAAATGGACACACATCTCCCTTCATTTTTAAAAAAGGTTTCCTTCCCCCATTCTTGCAGGCCTGACCAGTGAATACTGCATATTCTGAGATATAAATATTTGCCTCTGGCTAAAGTTCAAGCAGCTCAGTGTGGCTGCCAGACACAACAACCAACTTCCAAGGGAAAGTGTTTCTTGCAGCAGTGGCCAAAGAAGCCACTGCCAGCAAACCATCAGCTCTGATTGGCCCAGCCCTGCAAGCGCTTATCTTCAGCTATCTGGCCAGCCGCCACTGCTGGACTCCCACCCCCTTTCTTAATGGTCACTTTACCTAACACACCTTTCCCGCAGTTAATATGTTTATATCTGATGCCAATCCATTTACAAGTCCTGTCAGTTCTGGAAGGTGGAGAATGAGTCATGTTAAAACATCTGTCCCACCTTCTCAGCTTTGGCGCCCTTTTTGAACTGAAGCCTTTACTGTTGACTAATTGTCCAAAATCAATCTTTTAATTGCATTTCCTGGGTAACAATACAAAGAAATTGAACCTAAGACTCACAGCCATTCAATGGCTTGGATCTATAAAAGCACAAATGGGGAAAGTTCTGTCTGGGGAGTTGTTCTGCAAGCTATATGTGCTGGGGAGGGCTGCCCCTCCCCAGCACATACAGGTTGAGTAGATCTTGTCTTAGATGTTTTGGATTATATGGGAGGTTTTTGGATTTTGGAATGCATATTCATTTTTACTTTCTCCTGAGATGGGATCCAAGTTTAAACAGTAAATGTATTTACTGTAGCTTCCTATATACCTAATGCATGTACTATGAAGGTAATTTGAAGTGCTGGTCATGACCTTTAAAGCCCTAAATGGTTCTGGCCCAGTTTACTTGTCCAAACGTATCTTCCTCTATGACCCACCTCAGAGTTTACGATCATCAGGGGAGGCCTTGCTCTCGATTCCGCCACCCTCGCAAGCGTGATTGGCGGGGACAAGAGACAGGGCCTTCTCAGTGGTGGCCCCCCATTTGTGGAATGCACTCCCCAGTGAAATCAGGGTGACTCCTTCTCTCCTCTCCTTCAGGAAGAAACTAAAGTTTTGGTTTTGGGACCAAGCATTCAGGCAGCTGGCTGAGCAACAACTGTAATGACTCGTGAGAATTGTTAATTAAGAAACCTTTGACAAGGATGATAAAAACATGATTTGGATTTGTGGATTCAGACTTGGTTGTGTTAATATTTTAAAGGCCAATGTTTTTTAATGTATTTTATTGCTTTTTAATGTATTTTTATTGCTGTTGACTTGTTTATGTGAATTGTTGTATTCTAACTGTATCTTGTCAGCATCTAACGACTGCCAATTGTAAGCCATCCAGAGTACCCCTTTGGGGGCTGAGAAGGACGGGATACAAATGCTCTAAATAAATAAATATGCAATATTTTAATAACTTTAATAATTTTGTTCATGGAACTAAATTTTTGTACATTGAACCATCAGAAAGCAAGTTTGTTTGTTTTTTGGTCATGTCAGGAGCGACTTGAGAAACTGCAGGTCGTTTCTGGTGTCAGAGAATTGGCCGTCTGCAAGGACGTTGCCCAGGGGATGCCCGGATGATTTGATGTTTTTATCATCCTTGTGGGAGGCTTCTCTCATGTCCCCGTATGAGGAGCTGGAGCTGAAGAGGGAGCTCATCCGCCTCTCCCCGGATTCGAACCTGCGACCTGTCAGTCTTCAGTCCTGCCAGCACAGGGGCTTAACCCACTGCGCCTCCGGGGGCTCCTCAGAAAGCAAGTGTCACTATCTCAGTGACACTATCTCATGGCTGAGATAGTGACACCTCAGAAAGCAAGTGTCACTATCTCTGCCATGTTGGTTACCATATTTCATCGCATAATTGTTGTCACTGCAAAATAGTTGTACCCCCATTTTTTGGGTGCCAAAACGTTTACTTTTGTTTTCCTCACATAATAGTCACACCCCCATTTCAGGCTGACATTCCTTCCTCCCTTCTTTTCCTGAAGGCAAGGCAATTTAAAAACTATAAAATGGGAGTCTCTGAAGCTTTACTTGTCTCTTCTCCTCCTTTCCCCTTTCTTCTGAGGCAAGCAGTTTACAAAACCTGGAATAGAGTTCTTTAGAAGAAGGAGGGACAATCTGAGTCCAAGAGACTTGATTCCAGATTTTGTAAACTGCCTTACCTCAGAAGAAGGCGAAAGGGGAGAACAATGGAGCTTCAGAGACCTCCATTTTTAGTTCTTAAATTGCCTTGCCTTGAGAAACAGAAGGTAAGGTATTTTTTGAAGAAAAACAACAGGGGTGCTATGGTTTTTAGCTTTGAATATGTTTTAATAAAATTTTAACTGTGAATTTTAATACTGTTATGTTTAATTCTGTTTTAATGTTTGCATATTTGTATATTTTAAATTATGTGGTCATACTTTTAATTATAAACTACTTTGAGACTCCTTCAGGAGCGATAAAGTGGGATATAAATAAATACAACAACAACAACAGAAACAGGAGAATAAAGGCAGATTTTTTCCCCTTGCGTAATAGTTGCACCTCCTCCTTTTTTTAAAAAAGGGGAGTGGGAGTGTAACTATTATGTGATGAAATATGGTCTTTGTGGGTATTTCAGATTTCTGGATAAGGGATTTTCAACCTGTACTTAGCACAACCATCTTTTTTCAAACATTTTGCAAAAAAAATATATCAACAAATAGTAGTAGTGATAAGAATCCAATGGCATTCAGTTCTCTTTTCTTTCTACACAAGGATCTTGTCCTAAGTGAGAAATAGATCCAACCCCATGTGAGTTGAGATACTTGGCTAAGTGTTTTAATTAATCTAAGTGTGAGCCAATGAATCAAGAGTACAACAAAGGGAGAGATCACAAGGAAAGTCAATCCACATGGTATGCTGAGAGAACAACACCATCAGGCTTCTTATGTCCCACAACTGTTATCTAGTAGCAACATTTCAGTAATGTCACAGAGAAAGCTAGAAAGTAGGACAGGTCAAATCCATGTCATCCTGCCCTCAGGTCACGCAACAAAGAGCAATAGAGCTACTCTATCCAGTTGGTTGAGGCACTAATTCAGTTTGGCTCCACTTCTCCTTGACTTGTCTCTATGCAACCTCTTGCCATATGAATTTTGTAACACTGATCCATTGATAACTTTCATCCCTATGTTGTCAAAAGGGATTTTAGCAATCTGGAACTAAGCCCATATAAATTTTGCATAATCCACCCTTTTACATGTACCTGTGTTGTCTACAATTTGCAATCTAAAGGAAGTGTGCAGAAGGGTTAAATGCCATTTGGTTGCGTGGGATCAAAAGTATTTTTAGATTTTACACACATTTGGATTTTTTGGGGATTGTATTCATCATAATCAATCCTTTTTGAACTCCATGACCATTTAAAATAGTGGGAAAACATGCTTCAAATTTCAGAAGAACTGTTCAATATCCTCATAGGACAGCAGGCATGTAGCCGGGGGGGGGGGGGGGGGCAGCTTGAGGGGCTTCAGTCCTGTCCCCCCCCCCTCCGAAATTCTCAGGGTGGTCCACGAGAAGGCTTTACTGATACATTATTTAAACTATTATGTTTATTCATATCATGATCTGATCACCATGCTCAATATATCTCATATGCATGGGGGTATTGGGGTAACGATACAAAAGGTTTGCTAGGGCAGACCCTCTTTCACTCAGACTCAGCCCCCCCCCCCCCCCCGAATCAAACTCACCTCCCCCTGAATCAAAATCCTGGCTATGGGCCTATAGGACAGCTTCACTTATATGAACATATAACATTTTCAGATACTCAGATACCTTGCTCTGCTTGACTAGCCATGTGCTTCAGACAATAAAGGCTAAACCTGTGGTTATTCTGCTTCAGCATATATTCCTCCCACAAGTAATACAATCCCTCAACAAATATGACAGCACTTGTTTTTCCTTTTTTTCAATCTTTCTTAAACATCAGAACAATTTTAATCAATGAGGCAAATAACTGTTTCAAGGGCACAGAGGTATCTTTTGCTTTGCCTCTCCAGAACATTCCTCGCTTACAACTTCTCTTGGCAGCCATATTCTTTCATTTTTCATTTCTGCACCCATTGGCCTTCTAAGTCACGAATGGAAGGTGGCATTACATTTTTACACCATTCAGCTTTACCATTCTTACAAAACTTCACTAAAGAATTCAAAGTACCGAAACTTGGAGCAAATCTTATGAGTTAGTCCCATTTTATGGCAATCTGAAACAAGCAAATAATACCTTGATCCAAATTCTATTGATTGCTGAAAATATACTGTCCTCAGTATGTCTTTTATGTGATGTCTCACTTTGGGTTTTTTTCTTCTTCTTAATTTGGTGCAGCTTTTGAGGTATCATCTTTGAGCAGGGACATTTACTTCTTTTATTTACTATAAATGCATTTTACCACCCTATAAACACAGTATCCTCAGGGTTGTTTACAAAATGAATTGCAAAAGCAATGCAATCTAAATTACAACAAACTAAAGCTGCAGAAGAAATATTTTAAAGAGCTGCAACAGTAAACAGTTTGCCCTAAATCACCCAACTCTCACTTTCAATTAGAATAGATCCATTGAATCAATGGAATTTAAGTGCTGACTTATAAAATATCATTGATTCAAAGTGTTTACTCTCATTGGGATGAATTACTGGGTTGTTGTTGCTGCTATTGTTTGCCATCAAATCATTTGACTTGTGGTGAATCTAATGGTAATCTATTACAGCATTTTTTTAAAATTTCTTCATCTTCTGACCTACAGATTAAAAATTGGCATCTATTCATTTAAAAGCAGACTAGAACATTGTTGTTGTTGCTGCTGCTGCTGCTGTTGTTATTGGCACATTTGAAAACAGTCAGAGAAAAGAAATATCAGAATTTTGTTTTGTTCCTTTGATAGTGATAAGTTTTTAAACTGTGCCATCAGCAGTTAAATGAAGCAACTTTTCATTGCTTTTTTTCCTTGTTCTACTGGTGCACACTAATTCCACTGCTATTGAATTCACATTTGCGTTTTGATTCCCAAACTCATTTTACACAATTGGCTGTTTTGATTTGTTTTTAGTGTAAATTGCACTAGGAACCATCTGATACATAAATAATAAATATGGTAAATAAATAAAGCTGCACCACAAGTTTATTTTTTCTTATTAGAAATAGCAAATATAAGTGCACTCAAAGGAAAGGTTTGAGGTGCAACAACAAAAGGGAGAAAGGGAAGTAATAGGAACAGTCATAGCAACTAGCTGTAGGAGCAGATACAAGTTGAGCATCCAATTCTAAATTCTGAAATATTCCAAAATCCAAAAATGTGTGTATTGCTGAATGAGATAGTTACACCTTTGCTTTCTGGTGGTTTGATGTATACAAACTCTTTTGACACCCAAAATTATTTAAAATATCGTACAAAATTGCTTTCAGGCTACACATAGAATATATATATGAAACAAAATAATTTTGTGCTCAGACTTGGGTTCCCTCTCCAAGATATCTCATTATGTACATATATGCAAATAAAGATATTCCCAAAATATTAAAAAATACAAAATACAAAACACTTCCAATTATTTTAGATAAGGGATAATCAATCTGTAGTAATAACAGTAGCAATAGAAACCATGGAAAAAATGAAGAATACCAAAGGTTACATACCACATGCAAATACACATAGAAAATAATCAGAGGCATATAGAGTTACCTCAGAAATTACTGATTTAAAGCTGACACCAGCAGAAAGATTCTTCCTCACCTATACTTTTTTTTTCCTCACAATTAGGGTCACTCTTAGTTTAATGTGTGCATGCAGATTTTTTTTTAAAAAAATGCATCATTGCACTGACATGATAAGAAGAGTGCTATTAGCTGATGAGGCAAAGTACTCCAAGATGAACCAAGGGCAAGACATGAGCTCTTAATTATCCACTGGACTTAAAACAAATCAGAGATGGCTGGGTCTGCTTCACACTTTTAAAGATAAGTAATTGTGAAGCTTGATAAAAGAGTCAGAATTTTTCTATGATAGGCAAGATAAGTATAAACAGCAGAGAAATTTCAAGAAAAAAATCAATAAGATCTTACAGAGTTGCCAGGTTTAGGCGTCAAAATCATGAATTTTGATATGACTTGTGGATAAGCTGAGGATCATTCAACAGATAGGGGAAAGCATCAATACCATATTCCTGTCTAGGGATTTGGAAATGCATTGCACCTCAGGGAGTTAGTGTTTCTTTTAGGTTCTCTTGGGTTGGACTAAGCTCTTGCCTTTTGCCACTTTACTTGCATCTTCTTTCTACCAGATGGAAGGAGTAGACATCCAAATACAACACTCATTGTACAGTATTTCATCACAGTGAAACAGAGGGAACATCTACAGCAGTGGTTCTCAACCTGTGGGTCCCCAGATGTTGTAGCCTTCATTTCCCAGAAATCCTAACAGCTGGTGAACTGGCTGGGATTTCTGGGAGTTGTAGGCCAAAACACCTGGGGACCCACAGGTTGAGAACCACTGATCTACAGTGACCCTTTATCCTGAAAAGGCGGGTGAATCAGCTTCATGGTGTCTACAAGATGCACAGAGCTGATTTGAGTCAATGTTGCCTTGAATGGCATTAATAAAAGTCTTCCAGGAAATTCAGAGCAAACAACTGGCCCATATAAGGAGTTGGACCAGTTCCAAAATGGAACAGGCCACAACTGTTTACACAGACATCCTATATTCCTCAGGTTTGGGTGGCCAAAAAACATGGCATCACACTTAGTGACTCCCTCCTGTCCCTTTTGATGCAGTGGCCAGCAAGTGCAACATGGCTAGTGATAATTGTTTATTGCCTGGAGTGTAGCTTGAGGGCCTGTCCGGACAGACCCTTTATTGCGGAAACTTGCACAATAAAAAGGGGGCTGTTCAGACAATGTTCTGGCCAACCCACAATTAATTCGGCACAAACCAGGAAAACTCTGTGGATTTATTCTGCACCTTCTTGGAAGACGCGGGATAAATCCAATAATTTTATTGTCTGGACTACAGTTCAGACACAATTCCCACAGTTTACCGGGCAAAATAAGCCCGGTAAAATGTGGGAATCCTACTCCCCTTCCCCAAAGAGTCTTGGTCTCATTAGAGTCTCAGTCCCCTCCCCCTGCTCTCCTGGCGTGCCATTTTTACATGCCAGGAGAGCTCCAGCAAGACTCTAATGAAGGCTGGGTAAGTTTATTTCACTTTTAAAAGCGGTTTGGGGGAAGGGGGGAGGGTCCCCAGATGCTCTGCCGGGTCAGTCCCGGAGAACATCTGGACACCCACCCCAGAAAGCCCATGCTTTCTGGGGTGAGTGTAGACAGCCTCCCAAAAACATCCACGTTTTTTTAACGTGGATGCTTGCAGGATAAAAGGCTATCTGGATCTGCCCTGAGTGACAAGGTGATGAGATAAGGAGGGGGAAAAAGCAGGGTTCCTCCTCTCCCCCTCTCTCTTCTGTGTTGCTCTGGTGGCCCAGCCAACATCACTCCAGGTGACAAATGATATACTCATCATAGTAAACTCACTGGCTGCTATAATGAGGAGGATGGGACTGAGATGGTAACGGTGGCTGTCTGGGGACTGTCTGCCCTGGCCCAATGCAATGCAATTATGAGAATTGTAGTTTTACAAAATCTTTAACTTTTTTGTCAATTTACAACTCCCATAATTACATAGCAGTGAGACACGACAGTTAAAGTGGTGTCAAATTGTATTAATTCTACTGGGTTTCTAGTTGAAAGATTCCAATAATTGAATAGGATTTTTTAAAGTCTTCTATACTTGTCCAAGAGACAGGAAATTGATAAGTATAGAGATTCAGATACAAGATGGAGTTGTTTCAATAAAGTCTATTTTCATACTGCTAGCTCTTTTATATACAGGCAGCCCCCAAGTTATGAACAATATAGGTTTTGTAGGTTTGTTCTTAAGTTGAATTTGTAAGTTGGAGCAGGTACATCTTGTAAGCCATATATATAGAGAGAGAGGGGGGGAGGGGGGGAGAGAGAGAGCACGCTCTTTGGTAACATAGGGAAGGGTTAACACCCCTGTAGTGTTTGTTTTCCTGTCTGTGCCCCTGTTCAGAATGTTTCACTTCACTTTCCGTCCCTCTAATCATTGGATTTTGTAGAAAAAATGGCTTGTTGTGGAAACAAGAATCTGTGCTAAAGCTTCAGTGGAGACACCTTTTCCCCATGATAACTCTTTCAGTAGTGAATTTCCCTTCAAGGGGGTAGACTTCTCTCACTTCCTGTTGTCTCACCCCCATTTTATTTATTTGACTTGTACACCGCCACTCCCAATTTGGCTCTGAGCAGTTTACAGCAGTAGATTAAAAACAATACAACTAACTTTAAAATACAATAAAACGAGAACAGACATAGTCCCGAGTTATTCACCCATCGAAAGCTTGTCGGAAAAGAAAGGTTTTACAGGCTTTCCGAAAAGCAAGTAGCTCTCAGATGGTTCGGGTTTCAACTGGCAAGGCATTCCATAAATAAGGGGGCACAATCAAGAAGGCTGGTAAGTCCGGATGTTGGGGACTTCAAGCAAATTTTGGTCTTCGGACCAAAGTAATCTCTGGGGTTGGTAGGGGGATAATTAATTATCTTAATTATTAGTCATTTTAAAGTTGGATGTTCGTAACTTAAGGACCACCTGTACATGCATTAATTTGTACTAACAAGCCAGTTAAGAATTTCTGATACCGAAATTCCTTGTTCCTTTCCCAAGGCCTGGCTTAAACAACCTCTGATTCACTGTAAAAGTGTACAAATGCCTTGCTATCTAATCTTATTTTCTACTCTACTTTCCTTAATATGAGTCTTAACAACTTCACTTGCCTGGACCAATCTATCTCTAAACCACAAATGGTCTGTGATGTAACTACTGTCAATCTACTTAGACCTAAGTATCCCAGCACTAATAGTATCAAGAGTGGCTTCCAGGAGGCCTGAGTGAATCATGTGAAAGAGGATCATAGAGGAATGTTCTGTTCCCACTGAGAACAAGACAGAATTAACTCAGAGAGGTGCTTCCTTCTGTTGCTCTGTTTGTCAGAAAGGTCAAGATGATTAGCTCTTGTATACCTAGTACCAGACATCAAAACAAAATATATGTAAAACCCTAATCTATTTTAAGAAGACCAAGGATACACACAGGGAAAGGTAACTGGCATTATCTGTATAGAACAATAACATAAAGTCAAATAACTGTATTTAGTAGGTACTCAAGATTAAAAAGACATTCACCTCTCAGAGCATCAAGCTAAATAGGAAAAAAAACCTTGTGCACATTATTTATTATGCTCATTACATCCACACCTCCAGTTTTAAGTCCTAGCTCATTTGAATAAAAGGAAAATCTGCATCCTTTTCTTTTTAAGCAAACTTAATTTTACTGCATTTTTAAGCAAAGTATGTAAAAGTATAGAGCAGCTTTCTTATCTGCTTTGGTTTGCTTCCAGGACCCCTGTGGATACCAAAATCTATGGATGCTCAGGTGCCATTATATGCATTATTGTACTAAAATGTGATTCATTACATAAAATAATAGATTTTTGTTAATTAATAAATATAGAGTTTAAAATGACACTAAGAGCCCTTCCACACAGCCCTATATCCCAGAATATCAAGGCAGAAAATCCCACATTATCTGAGTGTGGACTCATAACCCAGTTCAAAGAAGATATTCTGGGATTTTCTATCTTTATATTCTGGGATATAGGGCTGTGTGGAAGGGCCCTAAAACAAATAATCATGCTCTGGTAATGACATCATCTAATACTGACCATTAACATGGTCCCCAAATCTTAATTGGGAGAGGTTTTCATCAGATCTGGGGAAAGTATTTAAAATCGTTTAAGTGTCAGCTTCAGGTGCTATAGGCTGCAAACCAACCTTGTTTGTAGGAATTTTCCAGCTATACATTCAAGTGCATACGGAATATAACCTTTTTAAAATAAAGGTATTTTTTTTTTAGCAATCCTAGGGCTGCAGAACTGAACAAAAGCATATCCTGGTTACTGCCATTAGCTTGAAGACTAAATACCATTGTGATGTAATTTCCCTTGTTTAACACACAGACTATCCCAGCAAGGGGTAGAACAGCCTGGCCTCAGAGAAGGTTATGTGTTTGCCATTCCTTTTCTTATCGAAAAGAACACTCTGGCCTAACTGTCAAGTGTCTTGCAACAACAATCCCATTGCAGGAGGCACTCTGTGGCTTCATTCATCAGCAAGAGGGCGTTGAGCTGGTGTGTGGCTATTTTTTTGTTCATTTATACCAGTTTATGGTAGGACTTTGTATAACTATATTATTATTTTGTGTTATTGTATTGTTGCAATGTGTTGTAATCCACTCTGAAGCTCATCAGGTCAAATTCTTAAATAAAGAAACAAATAATGTGTGTGTAAATTATCAAATCGATGGAAAGCTTCTCAGCAGCAGTGCTTTGTGGGTTGAACCCAATCAGCCTACCTGTCCAGAGACTAAGGGCACTTCCACACTGATCATATACAGCAGTTCAAAGCCAACTCGAGGTCATGGCAACAAAATACACAGAAACGTGCATTGAGAGTAATACAGTAATTTTTTAAAGTCCCAGGTAAGTTCAAGTTCATCCAAAAATGTGCTGCAACAGATGCCAGTGTATTCCAGGTCCAGGGTAAAATTGGCTCCGCAAAATGTGGAGCATGTTGTAGACATCTGTCCCTGCTGAAGTGCAGTAAAGAATCTCCCAAGGGCTGGAAGACAGGGGACTAGCCAACCCTGCCACTAACTGCCATTTTCTTTTGCCCCCATCCTATATGCCTCTGGTTCATTGATACACATCTATCAGGGAAATAAGGAGAAAACTCTGCAAAGTGGTTTGGGGTCAGGTTCCATTATAAATGTAATCACATTCTTAGCCTCAAACCAGTTCTAGACCTGTCAATCTAACTACCTCACAGTGTAACCAGTTCCTTTTGAGAAACCCTGAAAATATATTCAGCAGACATGCATTGTTTCTAAAGTGCAAGGAGTTCCCTATTCACCACAGTGTTATGTGCCACATGATACAAAAAGATTGTGCGTCCAAAAGGGGTTTTGAAGCTCCATGGAGAAACATTCACATGTGCAGGTATGCCGTATGGATACCTGGGTTCCTGTACCCATGAAAATTTCATGGATTTAGTCTTTCATATTTTGTTAATTACTGAATCTGCATATGGACTGAATGGATATAAAGGTTATACTTCATAAAATCCTACAGCATGTGCATCTACAGGGTACTCGAAAATGTTCAAACAATAATCAAATAAAACTAACAGCATCAATATTCCATCCAATTGTGTTTTTCTTCATTGTATATTAGTGTAAATATAGACCAAAGTAATCAAAATGCCAGATATATAAATATTCCCTTTAATGCCACCGAATCCATCATTTTACTAGGAAAAGGCTTAACTATGTTATTTGCAATTCCCTCACTGCACAACAATGTACATTACTGTCTGTAAGCTCTAATTTGGCATAGCGCATCATTAATGACCTGAATGGTGGCTGTTTCACACATACATATTTAATTACAACAGCTGAACAAATTACATATTTATGCTTTATAAAGGGGATTGCCAGTCTAATTCATTTGCTATGCATGCAGGTACAGGGCTCCATCTGCAACAGCATCTGCACAACAAGAGCTAACAATTATCCATTGTACAGTGAGTGTATCTGGTGAAACCTGTAAGAGATGCAATCGCATTAACCACTTCACTACATTCATGCCATTATTTTTCTCAATGGCCCCAAATACTTTGAATAATGGATTCTTAACCATAACGATGCCTTGCATGTCTCTCAGCACATTCCCTAAAGCATTTTAGAAACAACAACGAACAAAATCTTGGGAAATACCATTTGGGAATACAAACTCAGTGGTGCTCATCCTCCTGGACAAAGAAAAAAAAACTACAGGTTGAATAATACCAAGGTGGCATCACGACCAGAAAGAGCAATCAAAATCACATCTTCCACTGTTCTATGACTCAGAATTTTCATATTGTCTATGTGGTTGTTATATGAAAGAACATTGTTGCACCTTAAATGCTACTATTTTACATTACTGGGAGCTCGAGTCCACATCAGTTACATTCAAAGTGGTGGAGTGTTACTGTGTATTCATCCAAGTTGCCTGTCAACATATGATGACTCCATGATTTTCATAGGGTTTTCTTAGGCAAAGCATTCTCAGAAATGACTTGCGAGCTCCTTCCTCTGAAATATTGCCAACAGCACCTGGCATTCATTGGTAGTTTCCCATCCAAATACAAAGCACGACTGACACTGCTTAGCTTCCAAGATCAGAGGAAACCTGGTGTTTTAGGGTATTCAGGCTGTTAACATTACTAGGATGAAGTAAACGGTATTGTTACTCGTTACTGCCACTTGTGGCCTAATCGTTGTCATTAACACTTTCAGCAGGGTCCATATAACTCATTATTGACAAGTTGTTTTTGTATTATATTACTACTTTGCAAGAAATTTGGAGGACATTTTTTCTATTGTGTTTGTTTAACAATGTAACTACTCAAAAAAGTCCCCCACATCCTGCTTCCGAATCTGCCACGCTGCACCAAAACCTAGAATTTCTCCATTTTCTTTCTTAAACCATGCAAACAGCATACCACCTAGAGACAAGATGGAAGCAATTATAAAATGCATGAATGCCTTGTCTGAACTTGTATTAGTGTTTCTGATGCCAAAGGCTTCTTGAAGTACTGATACATGCCACAAAATGGTTGGTGTGGTTTATAAGAAGAAGAAAAAACATTTTTGAAACAGAAAAACAAGTGGCAATTGAGGCAAAGTAACAAGGAAACCCATCTAGTGCTGCTTATAGGTGTTTCGAGAAGCTTCCCACAACAATAGTAGCAGAAAGAATGGCTGGCACATGTAGGCCACCATCTTAGCCCCATGTCTGAGGCACCTAGTGGTATTCTAGTGGTATTCCTCCCATTCTTAGTGGAAGTCTCACTCTAAACCCACACGACTGAGAGGAGGATGCATTGGCTAGGGATGCATTGGCTACATCATCAGGGCTTCAGTCCATGAAGGCCAGGGGTTCCTCTGTTCTCAGTACACCAATTTCCCCCTTGCTGAACTGCTGCTGTATTTTTCTATGGAAAACACCATGTACATGTATATGTGCACACAAACACACATATTTAGCTGTAATTGTCCAACTGTTATACTGCACTCAGGTGGACCAAATATAGAATATTATGTTCTTGTTATTCTTATAAGGAGACAAACATCAACAAATATTAGTGCTCAGAAGAACAAAACAAAAAAGAAAATGCATGCATTGCAATGTTCATTACTATTTCACAAAAGCTTTTTCTTTGCAACCAATTGCAAGCACAAGCAGTCAAGAAAAATGTAGTAAGTTGCATGTTCACAGACTCACAACCATCCTTTAATATTAAGTTAGTTGTACTGATTCAGATTTTTCTCAAATTGAAATGGAACTAAAAAGTAGTTCATAAATTGGGTGGTTGCAGCTGATAATACGATAATTATACCTTAGCAAAAGAAAATTTAAATTCTAGATACAAGATCTATCAAGTAGAGCTCTCGTTAGGAATATGTTATAAATATAATGGAATATTCCCTTTATCTTATTACAAATATTCCAATAAAACAATTCGCACATAAAGATTTGAGTGTGTCTGAATACAACATTTCAGACAAATACACTAAATTATGTGACATTATTCAGGGCACTGCAAACATTTTTGGATTTTTTTTTTCAGTTCTACTTTCCCCATAAAATTCACATCAATGTCAGTTTATATGAATTAATTGTTTGTTTGTTTCTTAATGTGAGTTGATCAACTCTGACCAACTGACATTAATGACTATGCTTCCAGTGCCGTGTCTTATGACATAAAATCTCCACTAAAAGTCACCTGGTATATTGTTTCTTCCTTCTTAAAAAGTTTCCCTGTGTTTATAAAGACAAGGATGTCTTACAATTTTTCTGCAAAACAGGAACCTTCAACCATGCATTGTGGTTTGCCAGTGCCTGACAACCATTCATTCCTAGCAAGTACAAAAAATGATTTATCGGGAGTTCTAGTGGACTAAATGGTATAGCTGCTGCAGTGACTTACAGTTAAATCGATGTTAGAACTGCTTGCTATCACTATCATTTATATTTGTCTGAGACTTCTACGAACCTTGAAATCCTACTGACACTCACCAGTAGAACAGATAGAATAACCAAACAGATTGTATCTGTTCATTCAGCAAAAAAACCCCAAAACAAAACACTGGAATGATAATTTGGCTGTTGACCGTAAAGTATTCTGCCAATGTAAGCTTAGGGCTGCAATCCTAAATTCACTTTCCTGAAAGCAATTCAGTGGGACTCAGAAGCATGGCATATTGGCATGTCATGATTACACTATTAATCACTCAAATATCTTTGAAGATTTGGGAAGCCCTGTCACAAAATATAGTATTCTGTATCTGCTACTTAGTTAATTATATGCAGCTAAGTAACCTCTCTTGGCCGGCATACCATTCCCCCCAACCTGGTGGAAACATCATTCATCCACATTCTTCTCCTTCTCACCAGGCAGCTGATGCCTACATTCTCTGAAATGAAAGACAAATTCTACTCAATGCATTGCATGCCAGGCATTTTGGGGAGTTGGACACATCTTCTTGGTTATTTCATATTACAGTAGGAGCACATGTGTGTCCAGTAGACTAATCAAAAGTAGGAGTGTATGTGGGTCCAGCAGACTAATCAAAATGATTCACAAGCCAAACAGCTAAATGTGACAAATGTCAAAGTGGTATATTGAACATGAGAAGTCCTATCTCACTCCCTACACCTATGCATCACAATTAATTCTATGAACCAAGAATGAAAAGATATTGGCACTGAACTGGGCAGTCTTGAGTGAGATATTCAAGTACAAATTGAGACAGTGATGGAACAACCACACTCTGCCAAGAGTCATGAAATGTGGGTAGTATGAAAAAATAATAAAACCCAGGGCACAAAAATTAGAATTTAATTCATTTTCAAATATATATATATATATTTAAACTATTGGGATATCACTGGATTGCCACAATAGCACCTTAGAAGAGTCTGAGAGGAAGCTTCCTGCTCATTATGAGTTCCTTCACACACTCCCCCTCAAGGAGATAACAGAGACCTACCTGTATCAGACTGTGAGATAAAATCAATTTCTTAGAGAGGAATGGGATGCACAGTGCAAACCTAAAACCCATTTCTGATTTCTCCCAGTATGAATCCCAGGATCTGTTTAGGCAAAAGGCATGCTCAGATACATCAGGATAAGCCCTTAAGAATAGCCATTTGTTGCATAAAATGTGCTTGCCTATTCCATGGAGTTCTTTCTCCCACAATATCTAGTGATGTATCAATAAGTAAACCACCCACGATGGCCTCTTGAAATTCCCTAATCTTTCAGTTAAGACTCACTGTTATAGCCCATTACATAAAGTATCAAAGAACAACCACCCAACTAATTAGAGGACTACAGAAATGGATTAAATGATGAACACTTCAAAGAGCTAAATGTTCACAGCTTGATTATGCAATAACATCAGAGAAGACTCTAAATATTTAATAGTATAAACATCAAGTAGAGTAATACAGGATGATAAAATTGAGAACTAAGTGATTACATTAAGAAAGGAAAATTATTATGGAGATTAAGAAAACTGTCCTTGTGACAAGATGGTCTGGCTCACTCAAGAACCTTTCAAGGGAACAGGACAGAAGCAAAACTGAACAAAATAAGTGTACTGCAAGGAACAATCACATAACAGCAGGACACAGTGACCTATTAGATCTTTTCCATCTCTGATTTCCATAGATGCACAAGAAAAATAAAGAACTCTCACATAAACATTAAATGCACAGAATACAAGAATATAAAAAGGAAATGGACAGCAAAAATAATCAATCAAGATATTTCCCATTATCAATTAAAGGAAGTCTTAGACACAAATGTGTTTAAACAGCCTTCTCTGTTATGGATGGCTATAGGTCAATGTTTTACCATCATTCACAATGACATGTCTCGAATATATGTGGAATTATTAATTATGGGTGAATTTGAAATTGTCACTCAATTTAACTTTGGTGGCAATTCAGAAAAAGTACCAAAAAAATCTTATAAATCCAATGAGACTGATGCTTCTAAGAATCCACATTGGGGTGTGTTCTGCACTTTATAAAACAAAAGGTCACCTGCCCTTTAAAGGATGTTTCCTATGTGAAAGTCATTCTATAAAATTAATGGAATTAATACTAAGGGATGAGGTCATTTGTAATGTCAGCAGCAGGATTAAGAGTCCCCTGCCTCCTTCTTCTTGTAGTAATCCACCATACCATGCTGCTCCAGAGGTTTCCCTGCTCTCCAGAGACTTATAGTCATCATAAGACACTATGTTGCTTCCATTCACGAAACCATTTCCACCATTTGAAAAGCATTGTTGGATATTTCCTTATGTAACTTATCTTCAGTAACTGAGTATTATAAAATGCACTCTTCTTCAATTTGATGATCATCCACAAACCTACATAAATAATAGATTATCACCATAGATTTCATATATGACCCTATACCAATATTTGATGGGGCTTGTAGAAATTGCAGTCCAAAATATCCTAAAGACCTCAGTTTACAGAATGATGCAAAAGTGTTTTTGTAAATACTCATTCTGAGAATACATGTGCTAAATAATCTGACTAAAGTCTCCTGATCATTTTGTAAATTTTGCAAGATGCAGATTGAACTTTTTAAGATTCTACAGCCATGGGGTTGATAAACTTATGGTCTGATTTTTTAAAGCATAAAACATATCTTTCTTGTAAACAAAACATTGATTGCCCAGTTTCAAGTTCAGCATGCATTTAATGTTCACCCCAAATACAGGCCACTGTAACACACACTACAATTTTATTTCCCATTGTTTGCCATAAGCATCAACATTTATTTACAGAGGGATTAAAATGCAAACATTATCTGACATTGTAGCTGTTGTTAAGAGAAGCATTTGAGGTACTGCGATATCAGCGTTCAAAGTTTCTATGTAGAAAACCAAAAGCCAAAAGGAATGTCTGCACCACAAAGCAGGTTACTACTGCCTGAGATCAGCTACTTTGACCGACATGCCCTCGTTCAATACCTCATGTAACCTTCTCAACTCTCTGGCCAGTCTTCCTAAGAAAAGCAAGTGCATTCTATAGCTGTTGAACTGAGACAGGGAGGATTGTTAGTTAAGTGTATAAGAATAATTAAATCAGCTTCTTAGGTTGTCTTATATAAAGGACTTTGAGAAATCCAAAAGAACTGACAAGTGAACCCTTGTCAAAGAACAGCACATCTCAAACTAAGGTCGTCTGCAAATTGGGATTAAGAGGGAATATTTGACAAAGCTAGCTGAGAAACTAACAGGAGGTTAATGTCTTTTTATCTCTGTTTGCCTGAATTTTATTTTGCTGCATTCTTCAGTTTCTTTGACTAAATGGTGAATAATTTATAGCATATATTTAAAAATAATAATATTTTATTTTATTCACCTTTAAAAGAGAACTCAGAGTTGAATTTACCCACAGGCCAGCAGGCTACATAATAATTGTGCCCATTGAGGCATTTTGCACACGTGGAAATAGAAGAGAGGCAATCCCAACTGGCTGAGAAATCCGATCCAGAGGGAAACTATCCACAACACATTTTTGGCACCAGAAAGAGTTGCAAAAGAAGTAGGAAAGCAAAAATGCTGATAAGTGTATAATGGAATCTCATAATATGCTGAATATTTTCAAGATATATTCTTTATGGTTTACGGCATCAAACTATAATCAGAATTAGGATACTCTTACACAGTGTATAAGATTTGCAAATATCCACTCATCCACTTTAGAATATTCTAACAACTTCTCCTATTTATAGAATTAATTCTGTGTGTTGAACATTTCTTGTCGCCCATTCCTACAAAATTGCTAAGAACATCTGCATAACAAAAACAAGAAAATGGGAGACAATGTTAAAATACCCAGGTGTTCCAGATTTTACATATTGAAAGAAACTATTTCATAGTTAGATCTAAAGATTTTGAAATGAAAAGAAAAATGAGATTAAATGTGTTATTGGACACAAAAACAAAAAAATCCCTACCATGAAATATTATTTCCCAAATCCATTATAACTTATACAGCCTGTCACAATGGAGGATCTTAATCAACAATTTGATTTGCAGGAAGTCTGAGTCCTTTATCAGTAATTCTCTACCTATAATTTTGACAATATGGAGAAACCACATATTATGTTGCCAGTGAAATTGAAAGTGATGAGGTAAAGGATGAAGGAATTTGGCAGCACACTGGACTAACTGGTTTAGTTAAGTATGAATTTTCATGCATTTCAGCCCACTTCTTCAGATGCATTGATAGGAATGAAAAGATAAGAGCAGGTCCATAGGGTACAAGGTAGTAGTAGCTGGGGTTAGAAAGATTTAAAATATGATTAAAAGATTACCGCATTAAGATTTGGTTCAAGCATTTTCATCTAGTACAGTGGTTCTCAACCTGTGAGTCCCCAGATGTTTTGGTCTTCAACTCCCAGAAATCCTAACAGCTAGTAGAAACTGCTTTCTGTGGACAGAAATTCTCTTCTGCCAGCATCATTTCAAGTGATATAGTACTGCCTTATATGTTATTCCACATATCTTTCCCAACATTCTTGCATTCAGTTGAAAAACAATAGACCAGAAGCCGATCACACACTAATAGAAAATTGACAGCAACTCCAAAGAGGATGCAAAGTGAATGTGTAACAAACCACTATGGGGGGAAAAACTACCTAAAGATATAGGAAGAATCAATGCTAACATCTTTACAGTGTCATGAATAATTTGCTTCAAATCACAAAGGTTCTTCTTCATTCAAACTGTTTTGCATATTCCTGACCAAGCATTAAAACCACACAACTATTAAGCCAATGCCTATTTTAAAGAAGTTCATTTAAAGAAATATACACATTCATTTCCCCAAATTTCTTAATTACCCTTTCAAATAAAATAATTATGATAGCCAAAAATCATAACTTTTAAAAAATGATTCACAAGCAAATTTAATAAATTGCTGTGTTCTATCCATTTCTAGATGCTTCCTGTGAGCTTTTTAAATTATGCTTTCAACATTTGAAAAATGTGGATTCCATAATAGTCCATATGTCATTACCATTTTTTAAAGAACTTAGGAGAAGCAATCAACATATCCCAGAGCCTCACTAACACACATTTTCTCAATCTCCTCTTCAAAAAGTGAATTTTTGTGAATACCAATAGGCCCTTGGATGTCAATTACCAAAAACCATAGTAAGAAGCCATGTTTGGAAATCAGAATAGCACTGTGCCTGATTTCAGTGTAGCTGGGATCAGACTAACAGAAGCATTCCTTCTCAGTCTTCATTATGCTGGGATTATAAATGTACTCTCACACAAAAGAAGGCCCCTACACGTAACTCTGCTATTTCAAACATATTGCCATCCTGGAATCCAGAGAACTGCTACACAGTTTTGACTATACATGTATTTGGGTAAATTCGAGAACACAGCTCAGAAAATATTCACAAAAATGATGCACGGAGAAAAAATACTGTACTTGCTTCTGGCTTGCACTATATTAGGATTTATGTATTACGCAATGAGCTGTTTCACACTAAAGAAGTATAGCTTTATGATTCCATTTCATTTTCACGGCTGTAGTTGCATCCTACAAAATGTTGAGATCTACAGTTAAGGAAGAGGTCTTTAGTAGGCTTGTGCTTTTTGGCTGAACTTCAATCTGTTTCTGATATACAAATTTCAGCAGGCCTGCAGATCCATTTTCGTGCACCTCCCCAAAACAGGCGAATGTCCAAAAAAAGCCAAAAAATGTGGCAAGTCAAAAAATGTAGCAAGATCTGGCTCATTGGCGGCAATAGGGAGAGCTTCACAGGCTCCCATTCCCATCATTTTTAGGGTTAGCAGGATGAAAGTGGCCACACTTGGAGAACCTATCTACTAATATTAGCCCACCAAGTTTCATAACGTTTGGGTCGTCCCCTAATTTTTAGGATTTTTTTTCTTTCTAAAAATAAAATTTCTTTCAAAAATTCCCAGAAAGATATCTCCCACTGGCCCCACCCTGTAACTAAGAATCATAGAGTTGGAAGAGACCTCATGAGCCATCCAGTCTAACCCCCTGCCAAGAAGCAGGAAAATTGCATTCAAAGAACCCTCGACAGATAGCCATCCAGCTTCTGTTTAAAAGCTTCCAAAGAAGGAGCCTCCAGAAGCAGCAGCAGGGCACCATTCCTTCCTGCCAAATGTCAAAGATGTGCTTCCACATCACACAACCCACTATTACACTTCATTTACTAATAAAAAAGCAGCAACTTCTTCCAAAGCTTTTGCATTTCTTGTTCTCACAACATAGTGGAAGAGGCCAGCAGTCTACCATCCATAAGCAAGCAAGCAGCATGCCTCCTTATTAGAAAAACACTCCTGTATGATCCACTGAAAACAAAAAGAATTCAAAATGTATCAGGGGAAATCTAGCTATGTTTGGAAAGAAATGAATGTTTTTGGAGCATATCATATTTTTTTAAGTCTTAGCTATTCAGAGCAGGTCATCAGCTTCACTGATTTGGAAAGGCAAGGTGGTGGCAGTCCCAAAAATGGGCATTGGAGGGGCTCAGAGACAAGGGGAGAAGGATGACTTCAGCTCAGGTAGGCAGGCAGCTGGCAAATGGAGAAGGTGGGGAATGGGGCTGCTGGATGTGGCTGGCTGATTGCTTGCATGAACAGAGAGTTTTTCTGTGATTTTATTTAATTAAAAATTACTCCTGAAGGTATAATTTTTATGAATACAAATAATAACAAAGATAATCTTTTATGTCCTGATGGAGGTTGGAGTTAGGGAGAGACAATGGGTTCTGTTAGCTTGGCAAAGATTTCACAGAAGCCCAATAGTTTTATTATTACTAGGTGGTAACAACCAAATTATTATTATTAAATGAAATTAAAAAGGCAGAGAGCACAGAAAAAATAAAAGAGAGAACTTGTGATGATATTGCAAAGGAAAGAAATTAGTATTGGTGGTAAGTTTAAGTAGGTAGGTAGGTAGGTAGTTTTCTTAGAATGAGGCTTTGCTGTTTGCTGGAATTCTTATAATTGTTAATTATAATAATTTTTAAGATAGTTTCTGAAAGAGAGGAGAGAGGAGAGAGGAGAGAAGAGAAGAAGCTGAAGGCCACTTTAGTAAAGGCTAAAGGTGGCTCAAAGCTCAGAGCCACTATTCCACAAGTCCCCAAACGCTGTGCAAGTACTTTCCAACTTTCCAAGTGTTTTGGCCTATAACGCCAAGATATCCCAGCCAATTTACCAGCTTTTAGGGTTTCTGGGCGTTGAAGGCCAAAACATCTGGGGGATCCAAAGGTTGAGAACCACTGCCCAAATGAAAAATAAAGAAAATAATCTAGGAAATCTAGGGAAAAAATAGATTCATTGAGCCAAGCCAAAAGCTAAAGCTGCGAGTGGGCAAGTGGTAAGGCAATCTGACTGTGTAGTGATCGAAGCACCTCTCCCTGGAGCCAGGATGCAACAGAGCAATGGATGCAGTTGCCCCATTAAATAGACACAGCTTGTGTAAGACACGTCACAGTTTTCTGCTATTCGGTTTGGCGCAACAGGAATGGTTCACAAGGAAACTCCATGTGAGCATGCAGCCACCTCTCCGTGGGCCACGTGAGCCTGAATAAAAAAGAAGGTAGCCACAATCAGTAGCCACGTGGTCCGTCTCAGTTGAAAAAAATGGTGGCAGAGTCCTTGCCATTATGGGCATCTGAACAAGCCAAAAAAGCCAACGGCAAATGGCCAAAATGAATATGTGCACAAGCCTAGTCTTTAGTCTTTTCAGCCAGAGAAATCCTCTACCTTATCAAACGACACACAACAGGATTCCAAAGGATACAGCCATGACTGGTAAAGAAGACTCAACACTACAATTATGTAGATGGGCCTCGTATTTAGACATTGTATTTGCAAGCAGTTAGGGTTAAGTAAGTCAGAAACTAAGGAATGCGTTGATCCCTCACCTGTGATGGGCTGGTTGGATATCCCTAAATCCAAACCCCCATAAACTATTTTCTAACAATTTTCAAGAGATTACATGATGACTTTCAGAAAGGCCACTCTTCAAAGTGCATCCGCCTCAGTTTTGACCATTTAAAAAAAATTTAAATATTACATGGTATACATTTGGATTTTTACCTTTGACATGGTATAGGGCAGATATGAAAACTATATGGATAATATTTTGATGATGGGTAATAATAAATTGACTCAATATAGTAGGAATCCTATAGTCAGAAAGCAACGTTTTGTGCTTCTGCTATCTTGCTTTTCCATGAACTATTTTATCCAGGCCTCATTCATATATACTAAAAATAGTTGAGCGGCATATTAATCTGATTTTCAATAGAACACTGAACATGTAATTATTAAAAAGGTATGCTTGATAAAAACAAAGGGGCAATGTTCCTCTGTCTGAACACATCAACAGAATGACTTCCATTTTTGAAAAATTATCCATTGTAAAATGTGACCTGAAAAAAAGTGGTTTTGCTACTGCTGTTACGCCAGCTTTTGATTTTTTTTTCACATCTGAATGCTTCATTTCCCCACCCCACACTAAACAATATGATAACTGAGACATTGCTTTTTAAATAAATAGACAGCTCCCCATCAGCAAGTCAACCATGCAAAAGGAAAGCACTGATAAATGACTGTAGAGGAAAGATTCTGGACTACCGGCCACAATTAACATCTCTTTAATGAACCGAAAATGCACACACAAAAGAGATACCGCTGCGGCAGATGCCACCAGACCTTCTGGTATATTGTTGCCTACAGTTAACTTGGTAAACCAGGCTTCTCTAATCTATTTGAGCAATATGTTGTGCCTGAGATTTCTGGGCAAGAGAGTCTCCAAAGAAGTTCTCTGATAGTCTGTGATACCGCTGGTAACAGTAAAGTGTTACCCTATTCTTTTCCTTCACTAAAGCGTAGCCTGCAGGCTTGCCATTGCTATTTCCCTCTTTTCTGAAACTTTACTCCTTTTACTTAAAATAGATGGAAAATATTCTCATCATGAATTGCACTTATTATCTTAGACACTGCAATGCAGTTAGCCCTTGTTTGTTTTTTTTTCTGTTCAAAATATGTGCAAATGAGAAAATGTGGAGTGGAGGATAACCACACTTACAATTTTGAGGGAGGCTGATAACTAATGTAATTTATGGTAGCAGAGTTCCAATCCCCGAGTCCAAACATTAACTGCACAAACCTGGACCAGCTTCCATCAAGTTTTCATACTTTACAGGTTTGAAGATGAAATAGAACACTTTGTATGTCATCTTAACTTATAGGGTCCTTTCAGGAAGTCCAAGACACAGAAATAAACATATTAATATGACTCAGTAGGATACAGGAGATGCTGGTGGTGCAATGAGTTAAACCCTTGTGCCAGCAGAACTGCTGACCGAGAGGTTAGTGGTTGGAATCTGGGGAGAGTGGGTTGAGCTCCCTCTATCAGCTCCAGTTCCCCATGCAGGGACACGAGAGAAGTCTCCAACAAGGATGGTAAAACATCAAACATCCAGGCATCCCATGGGTGACGTCTTTGCAGGCGGCCAATTCTCACATGCCAGAAGTGACTTGCAGTTTCTCAAGTCGCTCCTGACATGGAAAAAAAACTAGGATATAGACAGGTTGTTTCTGCTTGTCAGCCAAATGATAGTACCCAGTTTTGAGTGGAGAAATCAAAATGTCAAGGAGGAAGGCTTCCAAGAAGGGGCTATCATAACCCACTGTGACATCATTTAAAATATAACAGAGACTTTTTTTGTTATTTCCCAAGCGGCAAAAGTCAATTTCAAGACAACATTCCAAATTTTAGTGGGGAGATTCCTAGGAGCAAAAGTTGGAGCTGCTGCAACTCATTATAATTGTTATGAAAGATAGAAAACAAGTGCTCTCTGAGGGAGAGTGCTGTTAACATTCCCAAGGTTAAAAATGGGTGGAAAAACTTGAGAGGGTTCTTTGAAGCACAATTAGTTAGATTGAGTTAAAAAGGGGGGAAAGGGAAATGGAGGGGCCCATTTGTAACATCAGCAATTTTGGTACACTTCAGCTAGTACAAAATTAAATAATAATACTTGCCCATATTTAGCAGAATTATCACTAACAGAAGCTGACCCGAGTTAGAACAGGTACATTTTAAAGTGTAATACCAGACACACACACACAAAAAAAACACACAGAGAGCTTTGGATAGCATAGGGAAGGGTTAACACCCCTGTGGTCTTTGTTTTGCTGCCTGTGCCCCTGTTCAGAAGATTTCACCTCAGGTTTTGCCCCTGTGATAATTGGATTTTGAAAATTTTGGCTTGTTGTGGAAATAAGGATTGGTGATAAAGCTTCAGTGGAGACACCTTCTTCCCAGGATAACTCTCACAGGAGTGGATTTCCCTTTCAAGGGGTAGGTTGCTCTCACTTCCTGTTTTCTCACCCCTGTTTGTAACTATGAGTCATTTGTAAGTCAGATGTTTGGAATTCAGGGGCTGCCTGTACGATGAGAGCCTATGTGTATCTAGCTCAGAATGCTTCCCCCTTCTAACTCTAAATATTATAGTATCAGATAACAAAATGGATTTCATTATTTATACATGCAGGGTTTTGCCAATGAACTATAAGCCTTCTTTCATTGAAAATAAGTGGTTTTGATCCATTTTTGTTCTGACCCACCAGCTAAATAACTAACATGAAGTGCTGGATCAATAACTAGTAAAAATTCACAGTGTAGAATAATGCATGGTATGGATTAAAAATAGCCCTATGGACAATACACTAAGGCAAAAGAATTGCCTAGATGAATGAATTACATTATTACACAATAATGAAGAAAGAAAAAGAAAATATGCATTCAAAGAGGTTTGGATTATAGATATACTTTCTCCTGTGGCATGTATCACTTTCGGATTACTTAAGATGAGTGCATTTATCAACCCATTTCAATGATATTTCCATGGTGAGGAACCTTTACTCTGAAGTTATATAGTATCACTTTCTGTCAGGAACATTCTGCATGAGACTAAGTTGTAAGTCAGAAAATCCCTAGTTCAAATGTCATCTCATCTCCTGATAATAATGTTATTATATTTGAGTCTCAGTTCCTTCATTTTTAATATGAGGATGATGCTACTGATCTATCTTATATGACTTTAAATATGTTCTGTGCACATTTCTTCTTAAATAAATTTCCAGTCAAAAGCAAAGTAAAATTTACTTTTTTTGTTGAGGCACCATCATTCTTTGGAAGAGAAGGGAATTTTACAGCATTGAGCCATGGCAGTTTAAATTGTGCCAAACTGCATTAATTCTAAGTGTAGGTACATTCAAAGACCGGCAAAAGTATGATAGCTGGGACCTAATGCCAAGACAGTGCAGTGAGTGAGAGACGCAGGTGCGACAGAGTCGTGGCAAGATAGTTCACCAGAAAAGTGGGGGGGATAACAAACAGCCAATCATAGTGCTTAAGGCTATCCGGATATCGTATGTAAACACATTCAAATATGTAATTCCTTTGCTTCTCTAATTCTGACCCGCATTGCGCAACCAGCATTGGGTTCCTCCCAGCTATCATACTTTTGCCCAAAGATCTATGAAACTGAGACATATAAACTATCCCATGAAACAGTTAAGCCAAGGGGACAGTTAATTCATCATTCTTCTCTTCAGGGGCCCAACACATTGGCAGCTGGTGATTTCCATGTTGTGCATCCACTCCAGGTTTTACAGGCTCAATCTAAGACACTAAACCTTTTTTCCCAGTTAAAACTTAGTACATTTATTAGCTCCCTTAAAGTTGGGCCTAGAGTCAATACTCACATTGACATGCAAGCCACCAGCTGTCATTGGCCTGACATGTAACACACATCTGCTTGAGAGGCTCTGCTTACCCACACATCAAAATAGAAAGGTAAAGCTCTTTTAAGGTAGGTGTGGGAGGCACAGCCTTTTTGGGGATGAAGCCAAAGGTCTGGATTGCCTCTGCTTTTAGAGTGTTCTGTGTTTCCTCAAAGTTAGTGTTTTAAGTTTCTTTTTCAACAGGCTTTCAGTGCATGTTTTTAAAAAATTTCTATTTTTAAAACTTTAGCATATTCTGTTTTGAATCAACATGACTTTCATGCTGATATCTGCATGTGCTTTCTTGAGACTTGTTTAATTATAATTTTACAGAGTGCTTAATTCTTTTCATTTTATACAGTGCTGTGGTAAAGCAACAAATAAATAAGAGTTGAGGATGAAATATTTGTACACTCATGGAACCCACTCTTATACTGATCTTAATGATATTGAACCCAGATGGAAACAAATGAAAACTTTTTTAAAAAATGCAAGCATTACTATTGAACTGGATAGAACAGACTAGGGTACGTGACTTTTTCTGATTGAAATGAGGAATGCTGCTACTAATTTAACTCAGCCTAGGTTTCGGTAAGGTGACAGTATGTGTCTATAATGATTCCATATGTTGTCAGGACACTCAATACAGATGTATGGCAGGGATCTCCTGCAAATTGATGAGGCTGAAGCTGCTCAGATAAAAGTTACAGATATCTCCAATCAGTGCTGGTCTGCAGCAGACCACTGGGCATCCCTGCTCTTAAGGGAAGTGTGTTATAAAGGATAGAGAAAAGGCTAAAACAGTTAAATTTGTAGACAACTGTATAAAATATGATTTCATTCACCCAACTCGTCTTCCTCCCCACTTACAGAGGGAAGAAAGAGTAGGCCTCAGTACTTCTTAAAGGCAGTCAGAGAGCCAAAGCTTTGCTGCATCTACTCAAATCACTTTTAAGATGGTTTTCCTAATGAATATAAGAAATATTGATTTTAAACCTATGTACATTCTTGGAGACAATACAGACAGACTTAATTATAATCAATAAAATTTACAGACAGTGATGCAGCCTAGCAGAAATGTTCTTATCCAAAAGTACAACAAGCTTCTTGCTCCACGTGTGGTTTTTCCCCCTCCCTACTGCACAACAGTTCTATGACCTTAATAAATATTTTATGGTATATAGTGAATAACCAAATATCAAGATGGCAAACTTTAATAGCTGGGAAATAATAGCTTGAAAGAGTTTACTGAGAAAAATACATCTGTTCATCTAACTGACTCCTCGCAGCTCGAGACTATAGGCTAAGGTTGGATCTACACAGCCCTATATCCCAAGATCTGATTCCAAATTATCTGCTTTAAACTGGGTTATATGAGTCTACACTACCAGATAATCTGGGATAAGCAGATAAATTGGGATCAGATCTTGGGATGTAGGGCAGTGTAGAAAATACCCAAGTCTCTGCAAAGTTTCTGCTGCAGCAGCCAAGGACTTTTTGACAACTCTGTTCTACTCAGTCGTTTCTCCAAATGTTCCTTATATGAATCATATGGGAGCACCCAATGTGGTAAGTTCAGATGATTTTTCAGGACACACCACTTGAAAATTTACCATTTAGATGCTGAGGAATTTGTATATCTTCAGATGTTGTTTGACTGCAACACTCATAATTTTTAGCCAGCAAAAGCAATAGAATGATGGGAGGTTGAAGGCCATTTTTTTGCCCCTGATTTAGGAGATAGTTGACCATATGAACCCTGAGAAGAAAAGCCACCTTGCAATAACTCTTTCATCTCTTAAGTGGTCATGTAAATCAGTCCTAGTAATGAACCCAAGGTTAACTTGTTAGAGAAACTAAAACAAAAGCTATGTATCACAACATCCATTAACTTAATTATTATTTCTGTAATAATAATAATAATAATAATAATAATAATAGCTGCTTCAATTAAAAACACCCTTGTAGATCTTACGGTGCTGGAAGTATCTTATTATTAGATAGGAGTGAATGTTTTCCATTTTGCACAACCTAAATGGAAATAATCTGGACTGCTCTTAATTGCCTTGATTATTGTTCTTGGTAATTCTATCAAAGTCTAATAGACTAATGTAAAGAACCCTGTAAAGTGAACGCTCAGAGAAGATTTATTATGTTTAAAAAGGACAGTGATCAATGGATTCAATTTGTTATAGTATAATTCTTCAACAGTGAAAAAAGATCAAGATGCAATGGAGGTCTTCCAGGGCAGAAAACATAAATTAACAAAAAGCTCTTCTTCATTTCTATTTTCTTTGCTATAATATCAGATCACAAATAAGCAAAGTACAAGCAAGCAGCAGATTACTTGGAAAAACTGGATCTAAAGAAAACTATCCCACAGGTGGATACATTTAAATATTCTTTAATTAACTGCAAACATCATATCCTAGGATTCTGGTATCACTTCAAGAAATAGAAAATCTTATTTCTTCATGAAAACATTCTGATTACAGCATATAAACCTTTCACATGCCATGACCAATAAGAACTACCTTCACTATCTGTACAGACAAATGTTTTCAATTTATAAACAGTTATGACACTGTTCCAGTGCTTTCAGAATGTGTGTGCTGATTTGTACTAAATATTTGGAGTGGTTGTGAGTGTTACCACATGACTACTTTGATGCAAATACATACTGTGATTCTGGCATACAAACAGTTAAGGATTATCTGTTACACATCCATAACTACTTCACAGAATTATAAAGCCCAACTGTATTTAAAGCATCTCATCAAACTCTCTTTGTGTTTCTAAAACTAAAAAAACATTTACAGTTTTGGATGACCAAGAGAATAAGCCTGTGTTCATATGACCATAATGGGAAAAAACATGGGGTACTATCAGGAGGGTGGGGTTTGCTTCTGTACTATTAACACATGTTGAAGGGTAAATTTATATGTTGTTCTAAACCAGGGGTCCTCAAACTTTTTAAACAGAGGGCAGGTCACAGTCCCTCAAACTATTGGAGGGCCAGATTATAATTTGAAAAAACACGAATGAATTCCTATGAACACTGCATATATTTTATTTGTAGTGCAAAAAATAAACCACACTTAAAAACAATACAATATCAAAATGAAGAATAATTTTAACAAATATAAACTTATTAGTATTTCAATGGGAAGTGTGAACCTGCTTTTGGCTTATGAGATAAGATTGTTGTTATTGTTGTTGTTGTTGTGTGCTTTCAAGTCGTTTCAGACTTAGGTTGACCCTGAGCGAGAGCTGGTTAAATGAGTTTGAGGACCCCTGTTCTAAATAAATGAATTGCCAAAGAGAATGCAATCTCTATACATTACATTTTAGGGATCTTGGAGAAAATTATTTCTTAAAAAAAAACTACAATTCACAAAAATTTCCTAGCTAATGAGGCTCGATTCTGGAAGGAGTAGTCCAAAAAGACAACTTGCACAGTTATCACTATTAATTAACAATCTTATACCATTTAACCACTCCTATATTGTGAACAAAAGAATAGCCAAAATGTCTTCAACTGTTTTTGGGTGTTCTGCTTCAATAGCATTTTCATGATCTCATAAAAGATCACCACCATTATCATGTTCATGCATACCCCACTTTTATACCAAAACTGGTGTTAAAAGGCACTTTACAAATTAAATGTTTAAAAGATGGGCATTAATAACATTAAAAGAAATTTAAAGCATGAAATTAAAACGATTAAAAGCACTTACTACAATTAAAACAATTACAGAGCCCAGACTTACTCGGGTCACTTCATCTGCACCCAATCAGCAAGGGAAGCCTGGCACAGCAGTTGGTAATGGTGTGTAGCACTTGACTTCTTATTCCCAGGAGCCTCCTAGCATTCGTGTAAGCAACCAACCAAAAAGGTTTACTCTATATAATATATACTCATATATAACTCAAGAAATGTTACTTTAAAAATCAACCCAAAAAAGCTGGGTCAACTTATGCACAGGTCAGTCTAAGTACTTTGACTCAAAAACAAATCACCACCAGACATTTTCTGTAAGGAATGGCAAATTGTAAGAGCTTATTCCATCCCAGAACTCATGGGAGGGGTCCCCGTAAGGGACTTTGGGTGAAGACAACTGAGTTTGCCCAGCTTGGGGATATGGTCTAACCTTAACACCAGGTTCCAGGGGGACCACACAGTGGCTGGTGCTCATGTGGGATTCTAGTCTGTCACCCGTGGAGATTTCCTCCAACAATGGCATGGTGATTTTCTGATTAGTCAGCATTTGGACTGATTGGCCCTGTGCTCCATGCCTAAACCAATGCATTGGCTCTAATGAATAGTGGCCTGTTTACCCAGCTTAAATGTGGCTGTCGTTTGTTGTGCACTCAATCAGTATTCATTGCTGTGGGACACAATACAGCATGCCTTACAAACCCTTTCTTTATAACCTTCAGTTCTCAAAGACTTGTTGAGATTGAGAGGGAATCTACCTTGAAATTCACAGGATTCAGGCAAATTCACATGAATCAATTGGACCCACTGATACATAACAAAACAAACATCTCTTCATAGCTGTCCTGCTAGGAGCCCCTGGTGTTGCAATGGGTTAAGCCCTTGTGTCCACAGGACTGAAGACCAACAGGTAGGAGGTTTGAATCCGGTAAGAGTATGAATGAGCTCCCTCTGTCAGCTCCAGCTCCCCATGTGGGGACATGAGAGAAGCCTCCCACAAGGATGGTAAAACATCAAAACATCTGGGCATCCCCTGGACAGACGGCCAATTCTCTCACACCAGAAGTGACTTGGGGTGTATCAAGTCACCCCTGACTCAGAAAAAAAGCCGTACTGCTAATTTTGGAATATTAAGGTCTGAAGTAAGAAATCAACATGTGTAGGAGACCCCAAAACCTAGGGCCAATTCTGGCCAGTTGGACAATGCCGAATAAACATTGCATCTTCACTATTACGACAATGTTTGACAGTTTTCAGCTTTTGCATACTTTTTATGCACAACTCTAACGGTTTTAAAGGCCTCTAGTTACTGGCAGTAAGAGCTTTAAGCTAAATTAGACTGATTCCCCCATTTGAGCTTGGTGCCAACCACCACAGAAATGTGGCCCCAGTTAAGGTTTTGGAATTAAATCCAGCCCTTGAGCAGGAAGATTTCTCATTCTTGAGTCAAAAACTAGCATGGCCAGGATTATAAGACTGCAGCTAGTCTACAGTTACCATTCTAAGTCTCATAGTTCCACCCGATAAATCCTTGGATTCGTAGTCAATGACATAACTCTTAGGCTCTTCTGCACTGAACTACAGCACTAGCAGAAAGTGTTAAGTTCCACACCACACTACAAATCCCATGACTCTATAATGACAGGGCAATTAAAGTGGAATCAAACTGTGGCAACTGTGCCATATAGATAAGATTTTAAGGCCCCTTCCACACAGCTATATAAAACCCACATTGGACTGAATTATATTGCAGTGTGGACTCAGATAATCCAGTTCAAAGTAGATATTGTGGATTATCTGCCTTGATATTCTGGGTTAGATGGCTGTGTGGAAGGGCTCTAAACTGTGCAGGTAGTCTAGGCGTATACCATCAGGCATTCTTCTTCAACACAGGGAGGACAGTGGATTCAATCTACTAGCAGGCTCACTTTCCCCTTCATATGACTGGAACAGCTGGAAGAGTGAGGGATTAACTTTAGAATACAGCTTTGCATGGGCAACTAATCTTTATTAAACAATGGCACAAACACTGTCCTTGGAGTCAAGATTTAGCACAGTAGCATAAATCAGGACTTGATATTTTTCCTTATTACAGTCATCAAAATCAGATCTCTTCATAACCATCAGTTGACTCTTATCCAGGCAAATACCAAAAAGCAGACAGGACTATTAGTTCATCAGGTGATACATACACAAAGCAGCAGCAATATTTAACAATGAAATACATGGCAGCAATATCTAAACTGAAATTTGTACTTAAAATCGTGTTACCTTGTAGTAAAAGACAAGAGTATTTTTCTTAAAGAGCAAAATAATATGAAAAGTTGGGCAAATGACTAACAGATTCAAGAATTCAATTAAACAATTGAGTCCTGTAATCTTAATCTCATTATTTGCATAGAATAAAGGGCTCTAATCCATTAAGAGCTGGTTTTTCCAGTTTCATTAAGCATAGCTATATAGTCTATCAGCCAGTCAGAATCTGCCTACAGCCTAGAGTGTTCAAGGCATACTTTTATGTTTCTTCTCCCTCCAGCAAGTAGCACAAAGCTATTAGTGGTTTGCCCTGCTAAAAGCTCAGCAGTGGGCGTAAACCAATTTAAAATGCAATTTAGAAAAGCCTGGAACACAATGTAATGCAAACTTTTGCTTGTTTCAAGATGTCTCAACTCTGACCACACCGTCAATCTGGCAAAAGGCAGGGAGGGGGGAAAATCCATATAAAAAGTTCTCACACCCAGTTGGCTTAAGAGACAGTGGGTATTAATCCTAGCCTTGCCATGCCTAGCTTCCTTTTTGTGGTCAGTTGAGAAGCTGTGTGGTTGGTCTGAATGAGTCCAGCCTTTTCTCTCTCCATGTGTTAAAACAAGAGAAAGTTGGTCTGTTACACAGTAAAGGAGAAACCACAGCCAGCACTCTCTGCTGTTGCTCTCCCTGAAAACGTGGCCTGCAGCTATTCTGCTTTCCAAAAAAAGGTTTAATTTAAAACATGCACTGCACTATGAGCTGCCACGTTTCCAAGCTAGACATTCTTTCCTAATCTTTATGCTTCAAAACGTAACAGATTCTGTTTCCACTGATAGCAAGACAAAACGCAATGGTCAAGATCCCAATACCTGCAGAACTTGGGTCCAGTTGTTACCAAATCATTGAACCAGTATAGAGGATGGAGAAGTTTGGACTATTGATGGGGGTCTTCCTTGTGTTCCACCCCCACTAAGCATCTCTTTCCAAACAGAAAACATTACTATGTCTAGAACAGCACTTTGAAAAATTACTTTTTGGACTAAGATTCTCAGACTCTTCCAGTCACCATGGCATGTGTCCATATTGGTTAGAGATGCTGGGGGTAGTAATCCTAAAATGTAACTTTCCCAGCTGTATTCCAAATATAGTATTATCCCATCACTGGTCTGTATAAAAGACTAGACTGAAAGCCCCTTCTCTCTGAAATCTAGAAAACTACTTTTTAAACTGAAAGAATGCTATAAAAATGGCTAAAGATATGTTATGGAAATTAATTGTTCGCCATACACACACAGAAGTAGATACACAAAAGGAGGAAAGAATTCCAGTGGACTATGAAGAAAAAAACTGCATGAAATTAAACAGCTTTTTGAATTCTAGTCATTGAGCAAATTAAAGTGTTAATTGATGATTTTGATTCAATAATAAAAGAATAATGCTCAACTTCTCACCAGAGATTACATCGTTTCTTTGTATTTTGTGGGTGGGACCTGAAATATTATACTTAACAAACAATACTTGAAAATGAATTTCCAACATAAGCAAATGTTTGGACAAGTTGGAAGGTCACCAACATCTCTTCTGCCTGCTAGTCTACAGATGCCTAGAGACAGGTAAACAGCTCTTTAACCTTTCTTCCAGCCTGAATAGCAAGGTAACTTTTCACAGATACCTTGTATTTTGTTCCTTTACCAGATTACTTTCATATGACTGTAACCTGTCTTGTACATAGTAATAAGCAGGGGCGGCTCAACCATTACGCAAAGTAAACATTTGCAGTATAGTTGATTTTGCCCAGGGGCGCTCTTGAGGTGCTCTTGGGGGGAAATAGACCTTGACATATGCGAGTTGTAGTTACTGGGATGTATAGTTCACCTACAATCAAAGAGCATTCTGAACTCCACCAATGATGGAGTTGAACCAAATATGACACACAGAACTCCCACGACAAACAGAATATATATATCAGTGATTGGTTGGGGGGAGGGGGGCACCAAAATACTGTTTGCTTACTGCTGAAAATTACCTATTGCCGCATCTGGGCATTTATTTATTTAAGCATCTGGCTCGGCTGCAAATTGCAAAAGTTGTCTCCTGATTCTGCCTCAACTTGGGGGAGGGGTGAATAGGATGGTGGATTGTGAGGAGGGGTTTCAGTTATGGTCACCTAATGAAATTTTGTTGAATGCACTTAAAGAGTAAATAAAGACCAAACCAAGTAGGAACTGTTGACATATAGCCCTTCTAGGTCTCCCCAGTAATCTCTATTGCCCTCTGCCACAAATATATCTAGGACCCTTTTCACACAGCTGAATAAAATCCCACATGTTCTGCTTTGAACTGGAATATATGGCAGTGTGGACTCTGATAACCCAGTTCAAAGTAGATATTGTGGGATTTTCTGCCTTGATATTCTGGGTTATATGGTTGTGTGGAAGGACCCTAGCGTGGCAGAGGACATTGTTCGGGAACTAACCATATGTATGGAAGCAAATCGCTTTTTTATTTTTGTCTGCAAGCTCAATATATTAAGACAATTGCAAGTTGATTCTACCAACATATTTCCAAGTGGCATTTTGTCATAGCACATCCAATAGGACCTGAGTAAAGACCTCAATCTTTAGTAATGTCCCTTATTTTTGAATGATAGGAACAAGTAAGATTTTATAATAGGATAACCCATGCCTTAGGACTGTGGTTAGAAGTTCAAACAAGTTGCCATCTCTCAGTTGATCTCATTTATTATAATTTGTCCAACAAGTAGTTTTCATAATCTTTTAATATGACCAAAAAAAATGTAAAGGTGCTGAGTTTCATTTATTTTTTGCTTTTCTGAGTATTCTGGGAGAAGTCATACTTTTAAAGTGGTTGCACTTCTTTCTGAGCCAATTTATTCTCCTTTTTAAAGACATCCAAGGACATCTTGGTCCATGATTCTGAGACTGGGCAAAATGAAAATCTTTCGTATACATTCTCATTTATATAAATAGGACAAGTATTTGTGCACAATGCATATTATTTTCTGCTCTTTTCAGAAGAGTGCTACGTATTAAATTTCATTTTCTTTTAAGGATAGAAAATGATATACCATAAAAACAGCAAGGGACTGAAATCTACCTTTGTCTGGAGAGTTGTGACTGATTAAATGTAACTTCAGTCAGAAAAAGAGTAAATCTTCAGAAATACGTGTCTATATCATGATTAAGAAATTGCTAGAGCCAGCATGGTGTAGTGATTGAGTGCTGGACTATGACTGGAAACTAGAGATCAAATTCCCGTTCAGAGGATGACTAAGATCTTCTGAACAAATTTTGCCAAACCTCCTCTAGCCCTCATGAAAGGTTTGCCTTATGGTTGCCTTAGGTCAGAATGAATGTAAAGGTACAACAACAAACTAGGTTTAAAAGATATCAACACTCAAAACTCTCTGATTTGAAGAAAAAATTAGTACACTTTAGAGTAGGGGTGGAGACCTCTGGGGATTAGGAATGCTACATTGGCATCTCAAACTTAAGTGTAGAATAGTATACAGAGTGAATAGCATAATCAAAGGCACAAAAGCTGGTGGGACATTAAATACAAAAGACATGTTTTAAAGCCTTGGAAACAGGTTTTTTTGTCTGAAATCCCATCACATTCTTAGGGTAGGAAAAAAAACAGATATTATAAAACAGCTCACTTATTTCTCCCTTGATAATACACATAAACACTGCAGTTGTCTTGTGGGCAAAAGCATACATCCCCAAATGTAACATTGTAGGGGTTTTTAAAAGAAGAACTTTTTGAGAGGAAAAACGGATAGCTCAGTGTGTACTTTTACCTCTTGGGATAGCAGCAGTTTACTAACCAGAGGTTTTACTTCGTATAAAACACTGAAGTTCAGTACGGTACAGTGCACCATTTCATAAGACCGGTCACTGCTTTAGGCAGGTGATTAATCACATGATCAATAGAGCATATGATTAGGCACTAATAGCTGATAGCAGAGAGAACAAACAACAATAAATCTGCTTTTTACTCTGTAATCTAAGAGTAAGAGAGGTTAGATGATAGTCACCTAAGGTCAAGTAATCTAAAGCAACCTGATAAGAAAGACAAAGGATACACACATTTCAGGTAATACTAGGTTGCTGACAATAGAAGTACACCTGACTCAGTGGCTCCTCCATATGTGTGAAGAGCATGTGCATAAGCTTACACATAAAAATACAAATATGTGGAGAAGGTTTACAGTTTCACTAAATATCATAGCAAACATCTGCATTAACCAGTGCTTCTGGTTGCCATTTTAAATCATATAGGTAATGTAGGCTAGTTCACACCTGGGCCATTTTCATACTATACAAGTACAAAACAATGATTTGACTTTAACTGCATGGCTGCATCTGATGAAATTTGTAGTTTCAGGAGGTACTAGAGTTCTCTGGCTGAGATTTCTAACTACCATTCCTAAACTCTAAATCAGGGGTCCTCAAACTAAGGCCGGGAGTTGGATACAGCCCTCCAAGGTCCTTTACCCAGCCCTCAGTCAAGGTCAACCTAAGTCTGAAATTACTTGAAATCACACAGCAGCAGCAACAACAACAACAATCCTATCTAATCAGCCAAAAGCAGGCCCACACTTCCCACTGAAATACTAATAAGTTTATATTTGTTAAAATTGTTCTTCATTTTATTGTTTTTAAGTGTTTTTTGCACTACAAATAAGGTATGTGCAGTGTGCATAGGAATTCATGCTTTTTTCAAATTATAATCTGGCCCTCCAACAGTTTGCGGGACTGTGACCTGGCCCTCCGTTTAAAAAGTTTGAGGACCCCTGCTCTAAATCCTAGGATTCCATAGAATCATGGTAGCTAAAGGGAGCCATAAGCTCCAGGCTATGCATTGCTCATGATTTCAGTGAAACAAGATCCCACTATTTCAAGAGATTAAGACAAATATGCAATTAGGAATAGTTTACAAACTTTACACACAATCCAAAGCCCTTTCCACACAGACATATAATATCTCACAGTATCTGCTTTGAACTGGGTTATATGGCAGTGTGGACTCAGATAACCCAGTTCAAAGCAGATATTGTTGATTGTCTGCCTTGATATTCTGAGTTATATGGCTGTGTGGAAGAGCCCCAATTCATACTTCATCAGAAGCCTCCCAATAACAAGTTGCATACTCTAGTGCCCTAGGACAAGGTTTCTACTGTTTGCAGAAAGCCCATTTCCACACCTGTGCAAATGTCAAATTAAAATGTTGATTCTGGTTTGATAAGGAATTAAGTAAGACAACTGTGCACAACTAACTGCATTTTTATTCAGGTAGGTGTTGTTTCAATTAGCAGCACCTCTTGTTCTGGTTATCAGCTGCACACCTGGTACCAAAACAATGCCAACATATATAATTTTTCCACTAAATTCTGTTTGGATCCCCCCCCCCCCCAGTTGTTCTTATGGGTAAAATTGGGCAGACCATTTCATTACTTCTTATATTATCAGTTCTGCGGATGTTTTCAAGGACGCCACAAACTTTTTTTAATGAACCCTGGATGCTTGGAATAAAAGCTTGACTTCAGATAGTTATAAATCTAAGTCTTTCACTGATCTCCCCACACCTCCTTCCCACTCTTCTTTTGTAAAGCTCTTCCATCCCTGAATGAAATTCAAACCAGGTTTACAGTAAATGCATTCTTTGTCTGGGAGCTGGCTAAAAAAAGAAAAAGAGGGAAAGAGGGAGGGAGCTTCCCTTCCCATACACCCCACATAAAAGCAACACATCTTAAACTCAGTCAGTGATCAAATCTAAGCATAAAGGTTTTCTTTTATTACAGAGAGATTCAAAAACCCATTAGTGAAAAATTACAGCTCTAGGACTCTATAAGACAGTATCTTCTCCAACTGTCCAGTTAACTAATGCTGGATCTTGCTATTCTTTGGCACAGGAAATAACATATAAATATCCCTTTCATAAATCAAGGGAAATGTACAAATGAGAAATGTAGGCCTTGTGGCTGATTCATTCATTCATTTATTTCACTGATGCTGTTCAGTAAAGGAGGAGGAAGAGTAACTTTCTTTAGAGTGCCTGTTCCAAATTCCTGCTGCAAGAATTTCATCTCCTGTCCACCACCTGCTAACCACATTGTGGGCTCCCCAGGTACAGACACTTAAGAGGGCTCCTGGTCATAAATTTGAAAGCCTTTATAGAAGGAACATTCTTCCAGGTATGGCTGTTCCCATAATTCACCACTGTGGTAGGAAAAAACACACAGCATAACAAGCTGGAGGTTATACTTGTGTCTATTTGGCCACTGTGGGAATAAAATACTGAACAGGATAGACATATGGTGTGATCTGGAAGCTCACTTCAGTGTTCAACTGTCCCACCACATTTGCATTTTTGACTTTTGTGGACTTGATTAAAATGTGCTTTCTAGGAATATCAAAATTCTCCAGAGTGACTCCATGATCAATTTTCTTCACTCGTAGTTGAAAACCTAGAGATTTCTAGAGAAGATGCCTCTGAAGGATCTCTAGGTTCTCCAGAACTTCCAGGAAATGTCAACCATAGAATTTTGCTGAAAAGACCCAGACATTCCTAGAGAAGTGCTCTCTCAGGTAAAAAAAACTTTTTATTTACAGTTTTCACTTTCATTGGAGTTTTGTGCCCTTAACTCCAGCTAATGTGAAAGGCTAACTGATGATGATGGTGATGATGATGACTATAAATGTATACCTCAACTTACCATCCCATTCCGCATCTGGATGAGAACAACACAGTACAATACCAAGATCTTGATTTAAAACATAACAGAAAAATAAATTAAGAACACAACTGAGAACGCAACACTGAAAACAAAGCCAGCACCCAAAGAACTAAACCCTCTTGCATTGCAGACCAATGTACTTGCAAAAGGCCTGCCTGAGTCAAAGAGGCTTTGCCTGCTATTGAAGGAGTCAGCCTAGTCTCTTTCAGCTGCAAGCAGCCACCTATGGAAGCAACTTTTTGATATGAATGCACACACTGCAGTTCAACCCATAAGCTTTTGGAATGCAGCTGAACGTCTTAACTGCATAGCTATCACTCATGCCTCCTCCTTTACAGCCTTATCATGAGCTTTGGATATAACAAGAACAATATTTTGCACTGTATATTTTTAGTACAGAACTCTCTGCACTGCACTTTCAGTGACCTCTGTAGCACAGACCTCCCTGGTAATGGCGCTAATTCCATCTTCAATACAGGCCCCCATAAACGGTGTGTCAGAGCACATTCAGACAAGAGTCACTTCACACAAATCTGTAAGGTGACTACCTTGGGGGAAAGTATGAAACAGACCTGAATAGAAATGAAAACTTTCTTGGCATTGATATGGAAGGGGATATTTAACAGGGCTGCCAGATGAGAAGAGAACTATCCTGCAGGAAGTTTGCTTCTTCTGTTAACATCCTGCAAAAATTGCTTCAGAAGTTTTTAACAGCAATCCCATCAAGTTGTTCTATCCTAAGAAAACCATCAGTACTATAGCTGACCATTGGTGCAAAGTTAACACAGAGGATAACCATTAAAAGTTCTTATATGAAATGAGTAGCCATCAGAAACTTCTTCTCCTTCTAAGTCCTTGGTACATCTGAATGAAAATCAGTTTAGCTGAAAAACCGTCATTCCTTCATAAACACCAATAGAAATATATTTTGACTGTCTGTCTAGCCCCATTACATATTCATTCAGTTATTTCTGCTGTAAATTCTGAGACATGTGACAAAGGTCTCAGTAACTATTTTCTAAATAAACAGCAATATAAAGATTCCTCTTTATAACCAACACTTCAACACCCAATTAGCACTCTCCAATCTAACTTGAGCTGTGCCTGTTATTACAGCTGTCTTGCTTATCAGGTCATTTGTGACTTGTTCTGAAGAGACATCTGACAAAATGCATCATCCCACATGAGCCTGACCAAACTATGAACTTCAGAGGAGACCTTTCTCTTAGTCCCATCACTTTCATGGAAGATGCGAGTTAGGACCTTCTTGGTGGCTGCCCCTACACCGTAAAACTCCTTTTTCTAAGAGGTAATTCCTGTTGCTTCATTGGCAGTGAAAGTCTTTTTTACTCCTACAAGCTTTCTAGAATGCAACATTTTCAAAGAAAGTGATTTCAACAGTGTCCTATACCAAGAAAAAACTGTGATAGCATTGCTATAGGTCCAAAATTACATAAAGGAACACAACAACTACTACAGCAAACACATTTCAATTGTACTACTCAAACTGCTTTCTATCATTTTCAATCATATGTTTTAAATCATTTTTAACATAACTAATTAATTATATTTTGAATTTATTTTAATTTATGGTGTCTTGAGTTGCCGCTTTGGAGAAAAACATTACATTCAGACATCACACTAAGGGCCCTTCCACACAGTCCTATATCGCAGAATATCAGGCTAGATAATCCAACAATATCTGCTTTGAACAGGATTATGTGAGTCCTTACTTACTTAGGTGATCCCTCATTGGACGAGTAAGATGGTCTTCCATGATGGGTTTCCTTGTGGATTCGTAGGTGGCTGTGGAGCCCTATTTTTGACCCGCATCTTCTCCCACAGTGAAGGCATTGGTTTCCAGGTGGAAGGCGGTCCCGGTCGGGATTGGCTTGACGCGCTTTCCTCCTGGCACATTTCTCTCTTTCACCCTCCACTCGTGCCTCCTCGAATTCTGCAGCACTGCTGGTCACAGCTGACCTCCAGCTGGAGCGCTCAAGGGCCAGGGCTTCCCAGATCTCAGTGTCTATGCCAGAGATTTTAAGGTTGGCTTTGAGGCCACACTCAGGGTGGATACAGGCAGGCTTTTATCCCAGGAGAATCAGTGTTTTAAAAATGCGGATTTTCCTGGGAGGCCTGTCAACACCCACCCCACAAAATGCACATTTTCTGGGGTGAGTGTCCAGATGTTCTCTTGTGACTAGCCGAGAGATACCACAATAAAGATACTCTCTGGACTGGCCCTCGGATAACATGGGATTTTCTGCCTTGATATTCTGGGATATAGGGCTGTGTGTGGAAGGGCCCTCAATCTTGCTTTAGTTAGTGTGATGTGCATGGAGAGGAGGAGGAGGATACCCAGCACTTCTGGTCACAGCTGTGTGCTGAGTGTGTGCTTTCCCTCCTGCTCCTTTAAAAGCATGGTTTTGGAAATGTTTATACAAACCTTTGTTTATTTTAGCCATGGCTCCTAGTTTGAATAATATGGGAAGCTATGTAAGAGAGGAAATTAAAGCTTCTAAATGCCTCATTTTGACCATATGTGAAGAGAGAATTGGGAGAAGAAGGCATTATTAGCCCAAAACTTATTGCAGTATTTGTCCTCATGCATGTCATGCTAAACCAAAGTTCAGCACAGCACTTTTTAAAAAAAATGTTTGACTGGATTTGCAGAAATCATGTTCATTTAGTCATGAAATACTGTCCAAGATCTTAGTCCAGTCACATATTGTAGCTGGAGTGATAAAAGGGAAGGAGAGCCACAGATATCATCTTAAGTTCACTGAAGTAAAGGTGGCATATTAATTTTGCAAATGAATAAAGATCAACCACATATACCAGTAGATTATTGCTCAGCTTGTTCAGCTGCTATGGTACACATAGTTTCCTGTTATTATTCTGAAGGCATTGAAAAAAAATTCTCACATGATCTTCTAGAACAGTGACGTTTATTTAATTAATATCTTTTCTTTCTTCCAAATCCAACTAACACAATAAGCCTGTATTCAAAGCAAGGCATGAATAATTCAGATTTTAAAACCTCATTATTACAAAGATGTCAAGTTCACACACTGTCAACACTAATAAACCTTCCGACCTTCTAAAATTTAGACCTCCCTCAACACTCTGTTAACCCCCTCGGATACATCAGGCCAAACACAAGGCTTGATAGTCCTCACAGTGAGATGTGAATGCCTGCAAACTCGGCATTGTGTTGGACCAAGAGCAGATTGCTTTGTGAAATTAAGACCTCCCACCTCTTACCCAAAGAAACACCCACTCTTGACCATAAAAAGAGTGTCAATTTGAGTGTTCCAGATGAAACATAATGTTCAGAATAAAAATTTAAAAACAAGAACAGCTGTAGAACATGCACATACCTCACATAAAATATAATTGTTTGATTTTGTTATTATATCATAATATGACAGAATCCCAATAGACCAGAGGCAGCAACAATTCATCTTCCTGAGAGTAAAAGAAGCACATATTGTGAAACTTCTCAATCATGCTTCACGTGCAGAAAACCAATCTATGTTACTTAAACCCTGCAACAAAAAAACAAAGGAGATTATATATATATATATATATATATATATATATATATATTCTTCCATACTTTTTTACTATTTTGTTTATTTTACTAAAATCCTTATAACTACTAAGTGCCACAAAATGAAAAATTGAGAACTGAACTATATTAAGAATTTTAAAATAAAGTGATTCTGAACTCAGCCTGGAAATGTGCAGTTGACATCAATCTAGCTTACAGAAGGTTTCATTCAAAAATACAATATTGATTTCTTCCAAACTTTCTGTTCAGAAATTCAGTTCTGGGAGAGGATCTATTTGGATGTTCATATTATTATACAACAGGAAGTCAGAAGACTTTGCAAATCACCCAAAAATCTATGGCACAACATTGTCATTGATGAAAGACCCTGTCAAAGTTTGTTTGTTTACACTGTTTTGCCTGGACAGTAATGTGCTGCTAAAGAAATATACTGCACAAAAAGAAAACACTCCACAGGTGTTTGTTGGCTTTGACCGCTAGCAAAGTTAGATAATTTACCCACTCTTACTATGAATCTGTCATGACCCAAATCATTTTGAACATATCTAGTTTCATTTGATTTTGGAAGCTGAATGGGGTTGGAGCTGGTTAGTATTAGGATGAGAGACTGCCAGGGGAATACCACGATTTCCAGTCAGGGCTGGAAAAGAGATCTGCCTGAAATGATGAAGAGCTGCTTTCAAACACAGTTGACCACAGACTGGACCACACAGACCATTAGTCTGACTCTGTATAATGAATTTTCCAATATTGCTGCCTTTAACCATGTTCTCTGATGTATTTATTTTATTTATTTACCCTATTTATATCCCACCTTTCTCTACCACAAGGGGGTAGCATTAAGCTTTGGAGACACTTGCAAGTACTGGGTTTTTTATTGCTCCAGTGGCGCAGTGGGTTAAAGCGCTGAGCTGCTAAACTTGCAGACCAAAAAGTTGGCGGTTCAAATCTGGGGAGCAGGGTGAGCTCCCACTGTTAGCCTCACTTCTGCCAACCAAGCAGTTTGAAAACATGCAAATGTGAGTAGATCAATAGGTACCGACTGCTCCAACGGGAAGGTAACAGAGCTCCATGCAGTCATGCTGACCACATGACCTTGGAGGCGTCTGCAGACAATGCCGACTCTTCAGCTTAGAAATGGAGATGAGCACCATCCCCCAGAGTCAGACATGACTAGACTTATTGTCAAGTGGAAACTTTTACCTTTACCTTTAAATAGCTCCAATGCAGTACCAAGTTCTTTGTCTTTTTCTAGGTTCCTGGTTTGGGAGATATGGGGGTTGGAAGCTCTCTGATGCAATCAGACTTTTGATTATATAGTCCTGTTCACTTTTGGTGCAATACATCCCACCCATTAAGTGAGGTATCAATAAGCAAGCAAGGCTACTTAATGACTCTAACAGCAACATAATTTTTCCCTGGCTCATTTTACCCCTAACAGTTTAAAAAGTATTATTTGTGTATACTAGTGAAATATATTTTTCCTCCATGGCTATCTTTCATAGAACATGATTAGGTGTAGGCTAGTAGACATTTTTAATGAGCCAGTTAAGCTTTTCAAACATTCATGACTGGATTAATAGTGTGTATCCTTTAACATGATGGCTTATAGGTCACTCTTTTTAGCTTCAGGTGAAGGAAATAAAATAAATTAAAAATCAGCAGGGGATGAATCCTGATCCATCAAGATCTAAGTGCTTCTGAGGAAGATATAAACATTTGCCGCTCTCATTAAGGTTAATGAGACTATGCATTCTCTTTTAGGATCAATTCTTATATAGTTTTGGATAGGAAACTTCCCAAATCAAGTCAAACCCGCATTTTGGACTTTAGGAGAGCTGATTTCCAAAAAATGAAGGAAACGCTGAGCAGCATTCCGTGGACACAGATACTAAAACACAAGGGAGTTACGGATGGATGGGAATTTCTCAAGAGTGAAATACTCAAGGCGAAATTGCAAACCGTGCCAACAAAGAGAAAAAATAGGACAAGTGCAAAGAAGCCAGAATGGATGTCCAAAGAACTTCTAACTGTGCTAAGACACAAAAGAGACATGCACAAGAAGTGGAAAAAGGGAGAAATCACCAAAGAAGAATTCAAACAAATAGCCAACACCTGTAGGGAAAAGGTCCGCAAGGCTAAAGCAAAAAATGAGCTCAGACTTGCCAGGGACATTAAAAACAATAAAAAGGGCTTCTATTCTTATGTCAGTAGAAAAAGGAAAAACAAGGAGGCGATAGGACCTCTTCGAGGAGAAGATGGGGCAATGCTGACAGGGGATAGGGAAAAGGCAGAACTACTTAATGCCTTCTTTGCCTCGGTCTTCTCACAAAAAGAGAGTCTTCAACCTCAGCAAGATGGAGTGGATGAGGGATTGGAGGACATCCAACCCCAAATTGGGAAAGAAGTCATCCAGGAATACCTGGCCGCTCTTAATGAGTTCAAGTCCCCAGGGCCAGATCAACTACACCCCAGAGTATTGAAGGAACTAGCGGAAGTCATTTCGGAACCATTGGCAACCATCTTTGAGAGTTCTTGGAGAACGGGAGAAGTTCCAGCAGATTGGAGGAGGGCCAATGTAGTCCCAATCTTCAAGAAGGGAAAAAAGGATGACCCAAACAACTACCGTCCGGTCAGCCTCACGTCGATACCAGGCAAGATTCTGGAAAAGATTGTTGAGGAAGCGGTCTGCAAACACTTAGAAACAAATGCAGTCATCGCTAATAGTCAACATGGATTTATCAAAAACAAGTCATGCCAGACTAATCTGATCTCTTTCTTCGATAGAGCTACAAGCTGGGTAGATGCGGTCAATGCCGTGGATGTAGCGTACCTGGATTTCAGTAAGGCCTTTGACAAGGTCCCCCATGACCTTCTGGCAAGGAAACTAGTCCAATGTGGGCTAGGCAAAACTACGGTGAGGTGGATCTGTAATTGGTTAAGTGGACGAACACAGAGAGTGCTCACTAATGCTTCCTCTTCATCTTGGAAAGAAGTGACAAGTGGAGTGCCGCAGGGTTCCGTCCTGGGCCCGGTCCTGTTCAACATCTTTATTAATGACTTAGATGACGAGCTAGAAGGCATGATCATCAAGTTTGCAGATGACACCAAATTGGGAGGGATAGCCAATAGTCCAGAGGACAGGAGCAGAATTCAAAACGATCTTGACAGATTAGAGAGATGGGCCAAAACTAACAAAATGAAGTTCAACAGTGACAAATGCAAGATACTCCACTTTGGCAGAAAAAATGAAATGCAAAGATACAGAACGGGTGATGCCTGGCTCGAAAGCAGTACGTGTGAAAAAGATCTTGGAGTCCTCGTGGACAACAAGTTAAACATGAGCCAACAATGTGATGTGGCGGCAAAAAAAGCCAATGGGATTTTGGCCTGCATCAATAGGAGCATAGTGTCTAGATCTAAGGAAGTAATGCTACCCCTCTATTCTGCTTTGGTTAGACCACATCTGGAATATTGTGTCCAATTCTGGGCACCACAATTCAAGAGAGATATTGACAAGCTGGAATGTGTCCAGAGGAGGGCGACTAAAATGATCAAGGGTCTGGAGAACAAGCCCTATGAGGAGCGGCTTAGGGAACTGGGCATGTTTAGCCTGAAGAAAAGAAGGCTGAGAGGAGATATGATAGCCATGTATAAATATGTGAGAGGAAGCCACAGGGAGGAGGGAGCAAGCTTGTTTTCTGCTTCCTTGGAGACTAGGATGTGGAACAATGGCTTCAAACTACAAGAGAGGAGATTCCATCTGAACATTAGGAAGAACTTCCTGACTGTGAGAGCCATTCAGCAGTGGAACTCTCTGCCCCGGAGTGTGGTGGAGGCTCCTTCTTTGGAAGCTTTTAAGCAGAGGCTGGATGGCCATTTGGCAGGGGTGATTTTAATGCAATATTCCTGCTTCTTGGCAGGGGGTTGGACTGGATGGCCCATGAGGTCTCTTCCAACTCTTTGATTCTATGATTCTATGATTCTATGATTACCTAGTGAGCACTGGATTCACTAGCAAATAACCAATAGTAAAATTAGGAAGAAAAGGATTCTGACAATAGTTTAATCAAGTTGGTTAGAACAATGAAAAAGAACAAGGCATAACATACTGCAGTATTAGCCTTTTCTATGGCACAGAAGTTTGAGAATGAATAACAACCACACAGGAAATTACAGCGGTATTGAAAAGAAACCATTTGGGAGAGGATATACTGTGCTGGTGAAAGCTGAAGAGCAGTAGCTTTAAATAATAGGTGGATGACATTAAAATGCTTTCTAAATCTTTAAAGTTGCCAATACACATTGCCTATACCAACTAGACAATCAATAAAATGCCAAAAAGATAGCAAGTATGACAGCTTTTGGCATGTGGCATCTACTTGTCCAATGCTAAATTATATAGTGATGGTTTTATGAAAAAGTTAGGTTTCCTCATCTGAGGTATATGCCATTAACCTCTGATCTGTCTTTTATTAGATTGGCTCCATTATTAGTTTGATTTAAGTGATTCAATGGAATAGAACCCCACCACCAAGACAACAACGATCCAAAACTCTTCCTTTATTGATAGTTGAACTGTCCCTTTCAAACCAATAGTGGAAGTTTTCATTATACCATTTGAGACATTGAACTGATTTCCTCCTCTTTGGGTCCCACTGTTGTTAAGATACAGGAAATTTAGCTAAATATCTGTTGCTTAGTTTGAAGTAATCATCGTACATCTTTGTAGGTATGAGAAGGCACTGAAGAAGGAAGTTGTGTGCAAATTGCAAATCCATAAATAGGCCAGTTGCCATCTAGAATTTCTATCTGAACAGGATAAGAAGAGATCAAGAGGGCAAAAGGTTATGGATCTAGACTTTAGCAAGCATCAGTTCACATCCTTCTCTATCCGTTCATATTACTAAGGAAGAATAAGTTAATCAGTAGCCTACACATAACACAGTGAAATCATGTATGTACAATTTGTAAATCATAATTGCACTAAGCAATGGAGAAATGCTGCCAGAATCATATGAAGATTAAATCTATCACAATTAAGTTTTTATCAAACAAGGATGAAACAGGTATTAAATACAAACACTAGTATAAGAAGTTAATTGGGGAAGGGCCAAAGGCAAAGAATGCCAATTGTAAGTATATGATCCTGGATTCATTACCTGCCATAGTTAGCTAAATAAATCCAGCTTGCTGTAATTTGTAACTGCTTTGTTTATTTTTTCTATGGAGCTAGTCAAATGGGATAAGAGTTAACCAGTCAAACCATTGTCTCAACATGACAGTTCTTTCAAAACACACTTATACAACATTGGAACTAATATATTGTATATTTCCTTAAAAATAATTTAATATTGTTTTTCAATAATGGCTTGATATTATTATTTAGTTTATGCAAGGAACTGTTACTAAATCTTAAGTAAGGTAGGACATGCTAAAATGAGAAATCAGTAACAGTAAAACTTTTTGTGCTTCCTCAAAACTACAGTTACCTACATTCTGTAAGACTTTACTCTTTATAGTAAGTGTGTTCAGGATTGAACCCTAAATGAATGGAGGAAAAGCAATCTGCATCTGAAATCTGCCTATAAGAGATGCCAATTCAATTCAATATTAGAAATACAGAGACTTGGAATTTCAGTGTGGGTTAAAGCACAAGCAGTGCCAATTCACCAGTATCAGCAAGTAAGCAGCAGGCAATGTCAAGATTTTTATTACTGATGCTCCAACATATTGCCTATGGATCTCCTGAGGATCAATTCATCATTTCAGACTGTCAACACCCAACTACATGTTAAAAGTTTTCTCTGTCCTCTTAGACACAAATGATTCTAGGGGCAAGCAGCCAAGGAAAGTGGCAGATAAAGGAGGAAGCCTTCAGCTGCCTGTAGAGGATAAACCTCAGTTTGGTGGGATGCAATCAAATGCAGCTGCTTCTATGGCAGCATATGGTTAAGTAAATCACGCCTGAGGGCAAGCGGGATGGTAAGCAGCCAAACCTCTTTAGAATGGGCACAGAGATTATTAAATCATCTTATTGCCAGACAGACCACATGAAGAAGCTCGTTGGGTTTCGTGAGACCCCGTGTGGTGGCCTCCTGTAAACTAAGCCTTGCCTAGACGGGACCGCAAAATTAAGACAAATTGTGTGGCTGGACAAGGCTAGAAGAGTGCCAATGGGCTTATCTGGAAGCTCTACTGGAGAACGACAGGAGTCTGTGCGTGCATGTGGTGTGTGAGAAACAATGCTTTGAAAGCAAGGCTGTCCATGATCAATATGCCAACAGCTGTTGCCAGGGCACAATCTCTTTTGGAGAAGTAAATAAAGCCTTGGTGATTTTTTAAACTATATCTTATCAAGACATGAACGTGTACATTTATATTGATATGTTCCTTTCTGAAATATGCTGATATTTTATGTAATATAACATGTATCAAATAGGATACTGAGCAAATTGTTGTGACTCAAATTGCTGTCTAATCGACCAACTTTTTTTTAAAAAAAATAGCTTTATCCTGAATTATTAACAACATAAACCATTTGTGGTGATATAGATGATGTAATTAAATTGCCTTGCTAACAAATTAAGGAATGACTGCCTTTTTTTCTGTATTTAAAATATTACTAGCACAATATTATGCATAGGTACCAAGACTCATAAGAAATAGAATTCACCTTAGAAAAGTTATGTTTTTGGATTCCAGCATGCTGACTGGGAGATTCTAGGATCTGTAGTCCATAAAAATAACTTTTCAAACTCATGACTGGACATGAATAAAAACAAGCACATTGAATATACAGTAAAGGCAAAAAAATTAAAAAAGAACACTCAAAACACCTAAACTGTTTAAGAGCAATAAAACATACTAGGTGACATAATTGTTACTAAATATTATACTTCAGGAAGGGGAAAGAAGGAGAGGCCCTCATACAAAGATCTTAAGATATAAGAAGGTTGTACTGCTCAAACAGTAAAAAAAAGAAAATGCTGCAAATTGCAATCAGTTCTATTCTGATATCAACAGATAATCACAATGTTCATCCATTTGTAGACTTTCCTTCTGGCAACATCTATCATAAAGCAGAAGAAAGACTTTGATTACAAGGTGACAATACATATGGAGTACACAATGAGAGTATAAATGCTTGAATGTATAGAACGGAATAACCGTAGTATAGTGATTTTAATGTTGGGTGAGGATTCTAGGAAACCAAAATTTAAATCCCTGCTCAGCCACAGAAACCCACTGGGTAAATGGGCAAATAACATTCTCAGAAGGAAATAGCAAACCGCCCTTGAAAAAAATCTTGCCAGTAAAATCTTATGAATATTACGTAATTTCAATTTGATTTGAATGTTCAGAACAACAGCAGGACCATCACTAACAACAGACATGAGCTCTCATTTTTTTTAATTTTGCAGTCTAAATATCTGCAAGGTCCAAATCATCACATGAGTGATTAAAAGCTATTTCCTAAGAGAAAATAATTACCAATTTTCCTTCTATAGCTGTCAGTGTATCACTATATTGTAAATGGATAAAAAACACAGAAAGTCTGTGTGGAACATCCCAAGATGGAAAGTCTGAATTCTACCCTGTTTCTTTTTCTTCCAGAGATAAATAATTTACATATAATACTATACTATGCAGAAGTCTGCGAGTCTGAAGAGCCACCTTTTTCTGATGTGTGTTTTTCAGTATGCTTTATTTATATGGAAGCTTGATCCCTTGATTCCAAAAAGAATTAGGGCCAAAGTGTTCTAGCACTTTGGCACAACAACCTTTGTTCCCAAGGTACTTGCAATCAGCAGTCTTGATCCTGCAAGCATTGACATATATGCATAACTTCTGTTATTTGAGAAATCCCACAGGATTCACTAGAAAGTACTGAGATTTAAAAGCAACAGGCAATAAGGCACTCGGAGTAGAAGAGTATAGCAATACATTTTCTGCACTTTGTTGACCTATAATCACATAGATTATTTGTTCTCTATCTCCTTTGCCATCTTTTTATATTGCACTCTTTTCTTTGCATCCACAGTTACATTTATAGTTGATAGTGCCCCAGAAAATTTAAGACAAATCTGGTTGTTTTAACCTTGTTTTAAAGGGAATCTATACTGGTAATTTGGAAGTACAGTGCAGATTGTGAGGGCAATGGCTTGTAGTTTAGCATGTTTACATACACACTGTGTCAGCAGAAACAATTCCTTACCACAGAAAGATGGTTGCATGTGCAAGAAATAAATAGCCTTTGACATGCCGGTTAATTACATCAGTTAGCTACTATCACACATGCATGAATGCTGTGCTAATGAAAACACTTCACTGTGCAAAATGGAATAGATCAAGATGTCTGCGAGTAGTTAGATTTGCACAGAGTCTAATTTAAAACAAGGGGCCCCAGTTAAATGCTCAGGCATTGAGTCCAACTGATTACATGGAGCAGTAGCTATGCTAATAGACATTATGTACACAAAAAAGAATAAGTAAAAGTAAATGAGGATTGTAAGTATGAGGTCAGTAAATTTTAACCACTTGTCTGTGGGTCATCAGATTGCCGATTAATCTGTAGCAAGTGGTACAGTAAACTAGCCTGTTCTTTCTCCAGTGGCAGATGACTCTCATTTTAACAAAAGAATTGAGTACCTGTGGGAATGCATTTGACACAAGGAATGCCACTTGAAAACACAAAGGGACCAGAGTGGTAGTAGGAACAATTGTGATAGCTAAACACATCCTTTGGATACCCTATGTCTGAAAGTAAAGCACATGCTGCTTTACATGTTACATGGACATAAACCAGTAAGTAGATGGCTGGCTCTACTGTACCTAGATGCTCGAAATCAATAGAAATTGACATAATTTTTACAGCAAATGCCTGCTTGAAAGCTTTGCTACTGCTTTTAAAAAAATGAATCAGGCATCCCTAAGGAAGATGCTAGGGGACACAAGAACAGAAGCACAAAATATCTCTTTAAGTGGTCTCCAGGGACTACTAAGCATTAAGAGTCATTCTGACAGCCACATCAGCCTCTATAGAAAGTGATATATGGATAGGTTTTAATACATTTATAGCAATGAAACTGTATTTTTAATTAATTATATGAAATAATAAAACAGTTTTGATTTTCAGTGAACTTTTAAAAGATAGAAATGTTTCTATCTCTTTTTAAAACATATGATATGGATTCATAGCTGGATACAAATTAGCAGACTGTCAAATATAACTGCACTAAACATCAGCAAATTAATCTGACAGTAAAAACTAAGCTCCTGCTTTTCCTTATATGTGTGTGTTTCCCCTCACTATTCCATTTTCAATGATTGAGAAGAATTGTCTACAAGTTCAAACCAAGGTTTGAAATTAATTAAACCATGTTTTCAATCCATGATGTAGAGACAATTTTCCATCTGTTTATCTCACCTTAACAATATTAATTATTCCAAGATAGTTCACAAGAGTACCTACACATCACAATCATGATATGAAACTGAGGCCCCCAGTGGCCAAATGGGTTAAACCCTTGAGTAGGCAGGACTGAAGACCAACAGGTCAGAGGTTCGAATCCAGGGAGAGCGCGGATGAGGTCCCTCTGTCAGCTCCAGCTCCCCATGTGGGGACATGAGGGAAGCCTCCCACAAGGATGGCAAAACATCCAGGCATTCCCTGGGCAACATCCTTGCAGATGACCAATTCTCTCACACTAGAAGCGACTTACAGTTTCTCAAGTCACTGCTGACACCAAATAAAAGATATGAAACTTAATAAAATATAAAAGGAAAAAATCAATCTAAGAGGGCTCAAGAAAAAAAATACTACATAGCTGGGATCTCATAGAAGACAATTTCATATACAACCAGAGAGATATCACTTAGAAGCTCATTGTGCCAGTCTTCATACAGACAATAAATCCACTTAAGTCTACCTTAAGGCCTAGGCAGGCTCATATAGGTTCAAACAGTGTTTCAAATAACATTAGCTAACATTTCTTCAAAGTGAATGTAACACAGCACAAAAGTTAGGGGTTCTGCACCCTTAACCAACAAAAGTTGAGGGCCTACTGCATATACAATATACAATACAATATACATTCTACTCATTAATACTGTATTCTATTTATAAAAACTAAAGTGAGGCTGAAATTTATGAATCTGGATAACAGAATAAGAACAAAACTGTAAATCATACATTGACTACAAAAACTCTGAATCATGAATTCGACCACAGATGACCTCAAATGCAAAGTGCTAACAAGCCTTCAATAACACTGTTGATCTCACTGCACATATATAATGTTGCTGCTTATTTTCATTGAAAAATCTAAAACAAAATTTTGTCCTCTGTGATTTGTGGTCACTTCCTCCTGCTAAGAATTTCAAAGTCTACTACTGCAAAGAAAGAGAGGCAAACCTTATTTTCACCCATTCTTTCACCTATCTGATGTCAAACAATATTGTTATGTATGGCAAAACCACAATGCTAATATACTGGCAGTTAAACTGCTTTTATCACTTCTATTTTTCATAAGGTTTTATTCAAAAAATCCCACTTAGTCATAACTAAACCATTAAAAATGAATGGCTAATGTAGTGGCTTACTTTACAATGACACATGGCTACAACATGTAGTAACTTCCATGACAAAATCATACATTTTTAACAAATTTCAAAACTTTTTTTACACTTGCCTTGAGTTAAACAAAAAAAAAAACCCCAAAGATTACCAGTTTGCTTTTTTAAAAAATACTTTCCTTACTTTGTTCCTCTTGGGAAACATGGAAAGAGCCCTTACTTAAGATAAAATAATGGCACAAGCATTTGCTGAAAGAGAAAAATAACTCTCTACCTGCTTTCCCCAAGCCCCTTTCAGATCAGACATCATAAAGTTCAAAAGGTAAGAAGGAATAAAAACCGTGTGTTGGGGAAAAAAGTTTTTAATTAAAATTGGCGTTTCTGAGCTTGCTGTTAGTAGGAAGGCCTCTTGTTAAATAAATTACATCATTTCTGACCCTGACAGCATGGAAGCATAATGAAGGACTGCAAGTAAGTGAAAGTTTTATTTTGGTGCTGCAAGAACAATCATAAAAAGAACACGAATGTTGACAAATTAAGGGCTTCAAAGTTGTGCCCAAGAGGCACACTCCTGCTTTGTGTGCCTCTTGGGCACAACTGTGAAGCCCTTAATTTGTCAACATTTGTGTTCTTTTTAGGCCGGTATCTCCTGCTTCAAGACCACAAGATCTGCAGTTTGCAAGTAGCAGAAACTGCCTCTCAGTTCTTAGGGAGGAACACTTATCTTACCATCTCCGCGCAATATGTACCTTCCATTTAAGTGAAATTTTCCAGCTAAAGTTCAAAATATGACATACTCCATAACTTTCACTGAGCAAAGCAAGATTGCACAACTAATTCAATAAGCATTAGCATCCTGCAGTAAGACCTTCAACTTGGAAATCAAACTTCTTTGGGCTATAAAACTCAAAATCACCCGTCCATGGTGAATGGGGGATCCTGAGAATTGTACTCCCCAAAAGGAAACAGCTCTGCTTCAGACAAAATTACTGCCAGTCAGTTTGCAATTTATGACCATTACAAATCTCATCATGTGTTCCTAACACAACTGGTTGTTTGAATTTCCATTACTGTCCAGTTTAGTATGTGTCACTTGGAATGCAGTCAGAGTGGTCCCCTAATACAAACATTACTTTCTAGCCAAAAATATAAAGGCTAAAAATTGTTTTGTGCATCTGCACAAATCATTTCAGGAAGCCATGACAGATCAGAAATTAGGTTCTCAATTTGGCAAGATTATTCTATTCCACATTAAGAAATACACTCGTATCTGATTGAAGCTTGCCTCAGTGTTTCATATCTAGTTAAGAAGTATCAATATATAAACTTAACTGGTTTTTATGACCTTTTATTACATGACCTTTGTGTGTATGGACCTTTATGAACTTTTGTGGACATACTGAATCAGAAAAAGTGGGTTTATTCACATGGCAGCTCATGCAAAAATAAAATGTTAACCTTTGCTTATCTCTGCTTTAGTGGTTCAGTGTTTTGCTCCACCTCTTCACACCTCCTAGAACAGTTAGCCATTACTGGATAGATAAGATAAGCATTTAATAAACAGGCTTTGTTTGCCCACATTCCCCTCAATCTCTCTTTGCATGTCTATGGGTGGACATCAGCATTTCTCAACAGCCAGAGCATAGTTTACATATGCAGCCGTGTTATTATCTTATTGCCTAAAAAAGGAAGGAAGACAGGTAAAAGTGGCAGCATCTTTAGGACTAACATTTAGGTAGGCTCTTGTTCCAACTGGAGCAGTCTCCAAAGACTCAGATTTTCAAGAATGCGTAGTATTAAAGTATGCTTTACAATAGGAGTCTCTCGGGTCCCTTCTATTTATTTATTTATTTCAAACACTTTTACTCAAGGGACTCAGGGCGGCTTCCAATTGACAACAATTCTATGCCGCATAATAAAATACAAAACAACAATAATTAAAATAGTTAAAAGCATAAAAACATTAAAACAATATACTTACAGTCTTCACTGCCATATAATCTAGATTATCAAAGCTTTGAACTGGATTATATATGAATCTACACCACCAAATAATCCAGTTCAAAGCAGACAATGTGGATTTTTATTGGAAGTAAAAGACACATTGTAGCTGCTCTATTTGGAACAAGCTGGGTATTAAAGTATACTTCTCTGGAAGATGCAGGGGCGGCGCAACCCATTATGCAAAGTAAGCATTTGCAGTATAGTTGATTTTGCCCAGGGGCGCTCTTGAGGGAAAAAAGACCTTGACATATGCGAGTTGTAGTTACTGGGATGTATAGTTCACCTACAACAGTGGTTCTCAACCTGGGGTCCCCAGAGGTTTTTGGCCTTCAACTCCCAGAAATCCTAACAGCTGATAAACTGGTTGGGATTTCTGGGAGTTGTAGGCCAAAAACATCTGGGGACCCCAGGTTGAGAACCACTGACCTACAATCAAAGAGCATTCTGAACTCCACCAATGATGGAATTGAACCAAATATGGCACACAGAACTCCCACGACGAACAGAAAATATATATCAGTGATTGGTTGGGGGGGGGGGGGGGGCAAAATACTGTTTGCTTACCATTGAAAATTACCCAGGGCCGCCTCTGGGAAGATGTTACATATTTTTAATTGGAGATATAATTTGAAATCAAAAGTAGTCAGTTGCAATTCTTTTCAAATCCACACTCTGGAATAAGGCATGGTATTCATTCATCACAACTGTTTAAAGCAGTTTTGACATGACTGGATTCTATGCATATTTATAGAAAATCACAGCACTCTGGGCTTTTTAAGACAAGTTTCTCTATCATAGGACTGGCCTAGGATGGCTGAGTTTGATAGGAGAACTAAAGTTTCCTGCTTTTGCTTTTGTGGCTATGTGACAAAACAGACATTTGGTAGGGGAAAAAGCTCTGTTAGGCAATGCTTCTCTTGCTGAATTCCAGCTTACTTTGCTTTGCTGAAGGCCTAAGTTACCTGTCCTTATGGTTACATAGTTTGTTCAATACCTGCACATTACACAAAAGCAATTACAGGCAGTCCCCAAGTTACAAACAAGATAGGTTCTGTAGGTTTATTTTGAAGTTAAATTTGTTTGTAAGTCAGAAAAGCCATACACACACACACACACATACATACACACACACATCTAAAGCCAAATATTTATACGTGTGTGTGTTTTGGATATCATAGAAGAGAGAACATCCCTGTGGTGTTTTTTTTTGTTTTTGTTTTTTTGCTGTCTGTTTCCCCATTCAAAAGAATTCACCTCATGTTCTGTCCCTGTGATAACTGGATTTTGAAAATTTTGGCTTTTTGTGGAAGCAAGGATCAGTGCTAAAACTTCCGTTGTGACATCTTTTCCCCATGATAACTCTTTCAGGAGTGAATTTCCCCTCCTATAGGGGTAGACTTCTCATACTTCCTGTTGTCTCACCCCTGTTCTTAACTCTGAGCCATGCATAAGTCAGATGTTTGGAACTCGAGGACTGCCTGTATAGTCAAATATAGTTAATTAAAATTTACTCCTTAGCTGCTTATCAAGACTGTTCTTTACAGCTTGAGATCAAATTTTACTCTGCACATTTTCTATCTTCGGCTGGGCAATAGGACACTTCCAACATAAACTAATAATTTGTTTATTTTCAACAGCTTGGAGTTTATGAGAAAGCAGCCAAGACCCCCACTCCAGCCCTACAGGGAAAACACTTGGAGTCCCTGAATTATCTGTTGGTTTGAACTACAACACATCCAGAGACAATGCAATAAAAACAGTGGATGATGTCCTGTCAGTAGCCCCATGGAAAAGAAAAAGAAGTAGAAAAAAATTACGAACCACAGGCTCTATTGGCTGTTCAGCTGATAAGCCTAATAACAGAAAAAAATGCTAATGAACATGAGGGACAGTGCCCAAATGGGAGACTGCTTCAGTATATTTTGTCTGCATTTCCTAGTACTTTGCCAAACCAGTGGTAATATTCACTCTGAGGGTCTTTCCTTCATTGCTTCCCCCCCCCCCCCCCCTCCATTTGCTTGTCCAGAATTTCCTGCATGAGTCAGCATGAACTGGAGGAAAAGATTGCACAGAATTAGAAAAACAAAACACAGAAACACCACCTTTACAATTTTCCCTTACAACATATTTCAGGGTAATAATCTCTTTGCAGCTGATGCAAACCACAGAATGGAGAGAGGTCAAAGTAATGCTCATCTCTGTAAGAAGTCTGTACGACTATTATGCCAAATCGATATTAAGATTCATGTTAGCTTTTATGCTAACATCCCATTTCCCTTTTAGTGAAGGTTTTGGGGGGCCTTTTCCTCCTCTAATTCTCTATTAACCCTTACTTTGTTTAGATTCCCAGGGCATCTACCGGGTTGCATATAATTTATCTAATTAAATGTAAATACAAGATTTTTGTGTTGCACCAGTTCATCTCAGGCACGCACGCACATTTTGCACTTCATGCTGTGGACTTTAATGAGCACCTTAAACACCAACTTAACTTGGCTTTAGTTTCAGCCTAGATGAGCTCTGCTTGTTAAGGACGGTTTTTAACTTGTCCAAAAAAAAAAAAAAAAAGCTTTATTAAAATCATAGAACCCTCTAGAGTTAAGGCTAATCAAGGCAGAAAATGTCAAATCAAGCAGCAGTGCAAGATTCTTGATGATGGTGATGATGATGATGATGCTATTGTGTCCAGTGAAAAAAATAAGCAGAAACAAGATTCATGTAAAATGTTGCTTGTTACAATGTGTCACCTTGGCTCAAAAAAAATTCTGTAGAAGAGAATGGGCCAGTTGCTCCCTGGCTGCTTTTTAAAAAGAAGTTATGGAGGTATTATGAGATGTCCTGTTCCTTCAGGCTAAGTCAATCAATGCACAGGGAGCCCACCAATATGCCTGGCATCTGAAAGGATGCAAGTAGTAATGTACATTTTGCAGCATATACATGTCACTTACTTGTTAACCTGAACAAGTAAAAATGGATTACCCAGAATATCACATTTCTGTCTAGATTTACTGTCAAGCAGGTGTAATTCTCACAATTTTACAGTGCCCTTTGGAGTCTCCCACTATATGATTTGCAAAAGGAGACTGAGGATTACTGGAAACTGAAGCATGGTACCAAAGGCATCTTTCAAGATACAGGCTGTAACTATTCAGCTATCTGTAATTATTATCTAGTGTTTTATTTGTGGATGCAGGTTGCATACAGGCAATGTGAAAGAGATATCTTGTTGCATAAGTCACACAAAGGAGGGGGCTGCTGTTGACACATATTTAAAAACATATTACAGACACAAATGAAATGTTCATTGTGGCCTTGTCAGTCACCAGCAAGGCACAGCTATTGAACTAGTCACCCAGTTTAACACCGCACCATAGATGTATGTTCCATTAGCATCCATATGCAATGTCTGAAGAGTCTCCTTACATTGGAGAAGACAGCTAAAAAACAGTAGTAGTGATTTCGGTGGTTCTGTCACCCACAATCTAATTCTACATATACAACCATTTCAACATTACTTTTCAGTAGAACGGACAGAGGTCAAAATGGAAAGGTATACAATCACACTGATAAAAGTTTATTTATTTACTTACTTTATGCCCCACCTTTCTCCCTGAGGGGACTCAAGGCATCTAACAATCAAACTTCCATCACAATTTAAATAAAAGTGAATGCATTTTTTAGAAAAACCCAATTAAATAGTACTGTGTGGATTTAAGTTAACACACAGTTAAAATATAATACATACTTAAAATAGCATTTTAAACTCACACTGCCTCCCCCATCCCGAGCCCCACCCACAGCCTCCTGAGCAGCACATTCTTATCCTTCTCCAAATGCCTGCTGACAGAGAAAGGTCTTTACCTGCTTGGAAAGACCAGTAGGGATGGGGACATCCTGGTCTCTCTTGAGAGGGAGCTCCACAGTCTAGGAGCAGCCACCAAAAATCTCCTCTCTCATGTTCCCACCAAATGCGCTTGAGCAGGTGGTAGGACAGTTTCATAGAAAGAGATAGTCTTTCAGATAATCTTGACTGGAACCATATAGAGCTTTGTAGGTCAAAACCAGCACTCTGAATTGTGTCAGGAAATGTGTTGCAACAGCGGAATTGCATGCTCCCTGTAGCCAGTCCCAGTTAATAGTCTGGCTCCTGCTCTTTGGACCAATTAAAGTTGTGGTTTGAACTGAAAGTGGAAGGTCAAACTAAACATGTTTATTAGGCTAATTTATTTCAGTGATATTTTATGTCATATCAAGTGGTGCTTACAGTCATGGTCTCATACTTAGTGATGTAAAACTGAGAAACCAGGGAGATTTTCAGGAGCCCAGAAAAACTGAGAAGTTTGCTTCTAAATACTGCAGTCGTCTATCACAATTAAAATGTATGTATTTATTTAATTGCAGTATTTGTATACCACCCTTCTCAACCCTGAAGGGCATTCATGGCAGTTCACAGTGCTGGCAAAAATTCAATGTCACCAATAAAAAACAGTATAAAACACCAAAATTGGCATTTTTATCTACTCTGCCTAGATATTTTTCCTCACTTGCTCATGTTAGATAGCTGACTCCAAATCAACTATCTGTAAACAGAATGCGTTCTGTGAAAATAAAGGTGTGAGAGAAAACTGACTGACCATTACATTTAACTTTTGTGACAATCCTATACATATAGGTAAGTGTATCAAGAATTGCAGTCTTGTAGAAATGTTGATAACTAACCCATGTATTAACATCTGATGACCTAGAGAAGCCACCCTCGATTGACATAGCATACAATTCTACCAGTTTGCATATCACCCAAGAATATATATTTTATGTATACAGCAGCTATAAAAATTGTTACCAGAGGGAGTTGTTCACAGAACATTGTGTTTGTTGTTTTCTTGGTAAGATTAATTCAAAAAAAGTTTGCCTTCCTCCAAATCTGAGTGTTCCTTGTCTAAGACCAACATGCTCAAGTGGAGGTTTGCACTCTAATTCAACACTCCAACCACTATTCCACACTGGCTTTCTAAAATGGAGCTAGACCATGCATGGGCAAACTTGGGTCCTCCAGGTGTTTTGGACTTCAACTCCCACAATTCTTAACACCCTACCAGTTGTTAGGAATTGTGAAAGTTGAAGTTCAAAACACCTGGAGGACAGAAGTTTGTCCATGCCTTAGCTACACTGTAGAATTAATGAAGTTCGACACCCTTTTAACTGCCATGGCCTAATGCTATGGAATCATGGGAGCTGCAGTTTCATGAGGCACTAATACCACGTAGCAAGGAAGGAAAAAGAACTTGGAAAACTAAAGTTTCCTGACTAGCCATTTAGATCCAAAGAGAGATATAGTTAAGAGGGCAAGAAAATCAATCTGTGAGTGGTTTCAAGGCTTTCAGTATCTTCTTTAACTATTCAGTTCTTTTGAGTATGGTTGTAATTTTGCATGCCATGGAGTCAATCTAAATAAAATACCTATGCCAGAAGCAGTTTAAACAAGAACAGTAAGATCATTCACATTTGTTTACAATTAGAAAATGGACTTCAAAAATAAAAGAATGCATTATGCGTTATGGGTGAGGCTTTTTAAGGTTAGTTTTCTAAAAAAGAAAGGGGAAAAATGTCCCGGAACTTGAGGCGTACACAAGGATATCCTGCTAGGAACTGGGATAGAAAAAATAAATGTATATATATATATATAAATAAAAAACACACAGCCTAAACAATAATCAATATTAAAACAATAAAATCGTTCCCTTGTTCTAAGTTTGTGTTCAGTGAAAGATAGGAAATTAACAACAGTAGGGCAGAAGTTCTTGCCAAGACCGGCTCTGAAAGAAAACATACTCTATTGTGTCGAGATGTCTCATATCCATACCTTGAGTTATACTTTAAAGCTCTTACAATCCTTTCATAGGCTTTATTACCTTTTTGGACACTTAGTGCTCAGCTTTTACTTATCTCTTATTGATAAGCATTGTGTCATTAGGCAGGTACATCCAACATCTAAATTATTTTAGAAAGACAACCCTTTTGTATCAAAAATGATGCTCAGTGTATCTTACGACTTTTTTTAAAAAAATAACATGGGGGGTTTATGTGTTGTGATCAACATTGTGTGATGTGATTTCACAGAACATAAAAATGTCATCTAGTATATCGAGGTTTCATTTTCCCAAATGACCATACAGAGAAAGGGCGCTAAACACCTAAAAATGAATTACAATAATAAATATGAGCTGAAAGTAGTAAAGTTGTAATTGAGAATAATATTAATTTCCAGTTGTTTTTTTTAAATTACTGATTTTTTTTAAAAAAAAGAATGTACTGTTGTTTTACTTGGTTCAGTCACTGATCCTTCAAGATTTTAAAAAAACAAAACAAGATTGAGAGCCTTATTGCACAAAGCAGGTAAATCGCAATTTCCTTTGGATAAGAACACCTTATGTTGGGGTTCATCACATGACATCATTGCTCTTTTGCTATTGTCCCATGGGAGACACTTTTAAATCAGATTCTTTTTACTAACACAAAAAATCTATTATTGACCTCCTTTCCCACTTACATTACACTATGATTTACTGAGCAAGCGTTCAATTGCATTGTTATGCAGATTTTGGGTGGTCAGTGGGGCTTTAGGAGCTCATCCAGCCCCTTTCTGGAGTTTCTGCTGCTACAACAGTAAAATGCTATGGCTTGGTAACACCTTATTCCCTGTCTATCACCATCTCTCTCACACAGATAAATACAATGGTTTCAAAAACTTTTTAAAAAGTGAAGAAATCCAATACAAGATTTGGTGTCCATGAATATCATTCAGGTCCACAGTGGGGTACAGTCTCATAAAGATAGGCGGTCTATATGCGGTAAGGTTTTTGGTGCTAATGGACACCGTAATCTCAGAATGGTTCCAAAGGTGCACAAAGCAAGACAGAATTCCAGTTGCATATGTTTTCATAGACAATTCAGTTGTAGCTGGAGAGGGAGCTCGTGTGTAAGGCTCTAAGACAGGCCTACAGAACCTGAAGTCCTCCAGCTGTTTTGGCCTCCAACTCTCAGAATTTCTGGCAATTGGACAAGCTGGCTAGGACTTGTGGGAGTTGGAGGCAAAACAGCTGGAGGGTCACAGGTTGTGCAGGCCTGCTCTAAGGCAACCATCACAGACCCACTTCCCTGGGAGTAAGCTCCTGAGAACTCAATAGGGTTTCTTTTTGAATAGACATGTTTACAAGTTCAAATAATCTAAATAGCCCTGCAGGATGATACTATCAGTACTTTGTTTTCTATACACAAAACAAAGCTCTTCATTGAATCATATGGATATTACTAAAGGCTTTATTATTTAACTGGGAAATGTTATATTTTTATTTGTGTGTAAGTATAGCACATTCCCTGGAACTTACTCCCTCATACATATTAGGGAGCTTAAAGTATTTGCATTTTTCCCAGGTGACATACAATAAATAAATAAGTTTCCCTCAGGTGTCAAACAAAAATTTTAGATGCAAAAACAATGTCAAATGTAATTAATTTTAAAAACTGAACTTAAATGCTTCCTTTGGCTGCATAATATCACATAGCAATAACAAGTATCACTTGACAACCTGATTGTGAGAAACAATTATCACACATGGACTTTCACTGCAATGAATACAGGGCAAGATCACCGTAAGTTCAACTCGTCTCTGTTGAATTATATTCTGTTTGCCACTGAATATATATATGTATGTATATATATGTATGGATATATATATATATATATATATATATATATATGTATGTATATATCTCCTGAAAATATATATCCTTTGGCAGCTACAACAACTCTTTAACAGCGGCCCCTCCCAATAAAGTCATGGCAAGGACAGCTTTGCCTCTATTTCTGCTCATTTCCTCCCACCACGAAACTTCAGGCAGTCTCTATCAAATTATCAAGGATTTGCAAAGGAGCTTGGGATGATAATGATTGGCTTTAATATTTAGTATGTGGTTGTGGTGATTCACACAACTGAACTCTTAGGCTTGCCCAGAAAAGCACTTTCAAAATTAAAGGACAAGTAGTTGGCAGCTTTAAAAAACTATACATGTATAATGTATTGTCAAAGGCTTTCATGGCTGGAATCACTAGGTTCTTGTGGGGTTTTTTCGGGCTATAGAGCCATGTTCTAGAGGCATTTCTCCTGACGTTTCGCCTGCATCTATGGCAAGCATCCCCAGAGGTATGAGGTATAACTATACATGTATAGTTGCAGCACACCTCAGAATTGGTAAGTAAAATTTAAGATTACAGTCCAGAGTTGACTCTATCCTTTGGCTGCTTAGAGTTGTGAGTAAGGAAAAGGAAAGAGAACTAGTTGCTAAAGTATCAGCTGTGAAAGTTTTCTGGGAACATTCCAAAACCCAGTATCTGCTTGGCAACAACTCCTGTGGAGATACTGTTGCACTTTTAACTCTAACAGAGCTTTCCCAGGCTAGGGTAATATGGAGAACAGCTTGCTCTGTTTTGCAGCACTGCAAAAATGTATACAATTCTCCTTCCCTGCAATGAACATCAGTCTCGCTTCAAATGATGTAGGCTCAACAAATATTGTGTCGCTTAAAATGTGACAGCAAGGGACTAAAGATTGGATCCTTACAATTACCTCAAAGACATGCTGTTGAACTATATTAAGTATTGTTTCAGAAACCTAATACTGGCACTGCTTTTGTAGCACTGCAACTATGGTATATGCATGCACTACTGAGGTAACAATGTGACTTCTCTTCATTGGTGGCCCAATACTGCGTATGTTTTTTGTATGTATTCTTAATTTTAATTTTTATATGCTTAAGTGAATTGTATTTTTAACATTGTATATTTTAACATGTTGTAAACCGCATTGAGTCGCCGCACAGGCTGAGATATTGGCGGTATACAAGCATACCAAATAAATAAATAATAAATAAATAAATATATCAAATGCTTCAAAATATTCTGGTGCAGGAAGAGGCCTCAAAGACCCTCAGTATCTGCAAGTGTGTTGTTCCCATCTCCTGTTAGTAAACGTACATATTTGGTCCTGCTTCAAATAGGCACTAAAGTCTTAAGGAAAGGTACTGTTTTCTTCAGGGTATCTATTGGAGATGTCTTGCTTCCCTGGATGCAAGCATTGGCAAAGAAGTTCCTATTTTACTTCCAAAACACCCACAATTGCTTTATGTTTCCCACTGCCCAATCTGGGTAAGCCTCGCTCTTTTTTTTCCCCTCCAGTGCCAGGCTTTACAATGTGTTAATTGAAGTTTAACTCTTTTTTATCCTTCCTGTTGTCTTTTCAGCACCCGTGAAGTACACTGTTCAATATTATGGGCATTCACTGAGGAATACATAGCTGGTAGCTGAAGATGAAAGAAGCTCCATTCCTAAGAAGACATTGGCAATGAATATAGTGCTTACTGGTCATTTCTATGGGAACAGGAAAGCAATAGGAAATGGCAGACATCCTGCACATCCACTCCAGTGTTCACATTCAGGGAGAAGAACCAGTTCCCATGTCTTTCATGTAATCTCTTTAGTTACTGTGCTTTGAGAAGGCTAATGGAATATGGTTTGTCTAAACCAGGGAACATAATGGGTGAGACTTATACAATGCTCTGCTACCATAATTCTCATAATGTTCATAGAGGTACAGCATTGGGTTTCATCTCTTCTACATTGGACAGACATACAAAACCACCAAGCTAGAAGTTTCATGGTTGTTACTACAATGAAATTGTCCTCACAACTGAAGTATTATTATTATTTATTAACTTTATTTGTACCCCGCTAGCATCTCCCGGAGGACTCGATGCGGCTTACACAGGCCGAAGCCTCAAAACACAATACAGTAAAACAACACAACAATAGAAAACATAGCAAATCAATAAGTTAAGCAAGCAATAACGACAATAACAATACATCATGACACTTTAAAACTGGGCCGGCCAGCGCAGTGGGGTACAGGGTTAAAAGTGCTAGAGTGGTAGGAGGAGCATGGGAATAAAATAGTACGGTGTGCAGTAATGTTAATTGTGCTAAAGTGCTTCTAGGACTTGGGTGGGGATTCCTAATCTGAGAAGGCACATCGGAACAGCCAAGTTTTTAGGTTCTTTCTGAAAGCTGCTAAAGTAGGGGCCTGGCGAAGATCTTTTGGAAGGGCATTCCAAAGTCGGGGGGCTGCCACAGAAAAGGCCCTGTCTCGTGTCCCCACCAGGCGCGCTTGCGACGTGGATGGGATCACGAGCAGGGCCTCCCCAGATGACCGGAGCGAGCATGTGGGTTCGTAGGTGGAGATGCGGTCACGCAGGTAGGGTGGTCCCAAACCGTTCAGGGCTTTGTAGGTAAGCACCTGCACCTTGAATTGGGCTCGGAAAATAAATGGCAGCCAGTGGAGCTCCTTAAACAGAAGGGTTGACCTCTCTCTGTAATGAGCCCCAGTTAGCATCCTGGCTGCTGCCCGCTGGACCAGTTGGAGTTTCCGAGCCGTCTTCAAGGGCAGCCCCACGTAGAGCGCATTGCAGTAATCCATTCTAGAGGTGACCAAGGCATGGACCACCCCGGCCAGATCAGCCTTCTCGAGGTACGGTCGCAGCTGGCGCACAAGTCTCAATTGTGCAAAGGCCCTCCCGGATACCGCTGACACCTGAGCCTCAAGTGTAAGCGACGAGTCCAGGAGGACACCCAAACTGCGGACCTGTGGCTTCAGGGGGAGTGTAACCCCGTCCAGCACAGGTAGCCACCCTATACCCCGATCCGGTTTACGATCGACCAGGAGGACCTCTGTCTTGTCAGGATTGATTTTCAGCTTGTTCTTCCTCATCCAGATCGACACAGCGGCCAGGCACTCGTCCAGCACCCGGGAGGCATCCTTGGCATTAGGTGGAAAGGAGTAGTAGAGTTGTGCGTCATCCGCATAGAGATGGCACCCAACTCCAAAACTCCGGATGACCTCTCCCAGCGGTTTCATGTAGATGTTAAAAAGCATGGGCGACAGAATAGAGCCTTGCGGGACCCCACAGGTCAAAGGCCAGGGGTCCGAGCAGGCGTCTCCCAGCTTCACCATCTGGGTTCGACCCTCTAGGGAGGACCGGAGCCACGATAGAACCACGCCCCCGAGGCCCATCCCAGAGAGACGACCCAGAAGGATACCATGGTCGATGGTATCGAAAGCCGCTGAGATGTCCAAGAGAACCAACAGAGTCACACTCCCCCTGTCCAGCTCTCTTCGGAGGTCATCCACCAAGGCGACCAATGCTGTCTCGGTGCCATGACCAGGCCTGAAACCAGATTGTGACTGATCTAGGTAGTTGGTATCATCTAGGAAGCTCTGGAGCTGGGAGGCGACCACCCGCTCCAGCACCTTACCCAAAAAAGGGAGGTTGAAAATTGGCCTGTAGTTACTCAGCACCGTGGAGTCAAGGGAAGCCTTCTTGAGGAGTGGACGAACCACAGCCTGTTTCAAGTTAGATGGAAAAATCCCTTGCTCCAACGATGCGTTGATAATCAATACAAACCAATCAACCAGCCCCTCCCTGGCTGATTTAATGAGCCAAGATGGGCACGGGTCTAGGGGTGAGGTGGTCGCTCTCACAGCCCCAAGAATCTCCTCCACGGTTTCAGGAAGAACAAGCCTAAAAGAATCCCACAAGGTTGGACAAGCAGATGTCTCCGTCACCTCTTCTGGCACTGCGGTGAAATTGGAGTCGAGCTCAAGGCATATCTGGGCGACTTTGCCTGCAAAGTGGTGTGCGAAATCGCGACACCGAGCTGCTGGGTCATCAGTGACCTCCTCCACCACAGGTGGGTGGAGGAGTTCCCCCACGACCCGAAACAGCTCCGATGATCTATTTGCTGCAGACGCTAGCCGGGTGGTCGTGAATGATTTCCTGGCCACCCGAATAGCCACGGAGTATGCCTTAAGAGAGGCTTTAGCCCGTGCTCGATCAGACACGACCCGAGATTTCCTCCATTTGCGCTCTAGCCCCCTTCTCGCATGCTTCATCACGGTCAGCTCCCCAGTGAACCAGGGAGATGGCCTGTCACGACGCAACGAGATGGGGCGTTCGGGTGCGATCACATCTAACGCCGTGGACATCTCCCCATTATAGAGAGACACCAAGGCGTCGATGGAATCGCCAGGCTCCAAGGCAGGAAGAGCCCCAAGATTCCTCAGGAATCCATCCGGATCCATCAGTCTCCTAGGGCGGACCAGTTTAATCTGTCCTCCACCCCTGCGGAGGTTGAGAGTCGCAGCAAGTCTAAAACTGATCAGATAATGATCAGACCATGACACCGGAAGGATGTTTTGATCTTCCACTCTAATCATTTCGTTGTCCGCCACAAAAACAAGGTCAAGAGTATGTCCAGCTTGATGAGTGGGACCAGATATTATTTGTGACAGCCCTATGGTCGTCATGGTGGCCATAAAATCCTGAGCTGCACCAGAAAGGGTGGTCTCGGCGTGGATGTTAAAGTCTCCCAGCACCACCAGGCGCTGGGAGACCAAGGCCGAATTAGAGACCACCTCCGCTAGCTCAGACAGGGAAACTACTGGGTCGCGGGGTGGGCGGTACACCAGCAGGAACCCCACACTGTCACGGCTCCCCACTTTCAAGTGGACACACTCGAACCCCGAAGCCTGCGGAACAGCGCATCTGATCACGGCGATGGATTGCCGAAAGACTACTGCGACCCCTCCTCCCCGCCCCCCTTGTCTGGCCTGCTGATGCACTCCGAAACCAGGTGGACACAACTGAGTGAGATTTACTCCCCCCCGCTCATCCAACCAGGTCTCGGTGATGCATGCCAGATCCGCCCTCTCATCCATGATCAAGTCCTGGATGGCCGCAGTCTTACCATTAACGGATCTGGCATTAATCAGCAGGACCTTAAGGCCAAGGGGGCTGCCATGGAGCCTACCACTACCTACCTTCTCCAGGGTCGCAAGAACTCTGTTGCGCTTCTCCCTGGGATGTTGGTGACCCGCTATTCTCCTCCCCCACACGACTTGGATGGCACCCCCTTCCTCTGGAACCCTCCTCCCCCCTACGTGGGCAGGATCTATGACTAGTCAGCTCTCAGAGGAAGAAGTCGGGCTGGGGAATAATCTCCCTTGGGCGTTAGGTAAGGATGTTTCTGATGATGAGGTAGATAATGAAACATCAAGGGAGCTGAGTGGGCTGAATAAGGGGAGTGTTCTCGAGCGAAGGAGTGTGGCTGGTTGAGCGGGGGCGACCGGGGCAGATGGAGTCTCAAAATGGTATGAACCAGGAGGGGGGGAGGGGGAGGCCCTAACCGGGGAGCTAATTGTGGAGTTCACACGGGGACCTGATGGTGTATGGCGAGAAGGAACCCCGGAGGCAAATAAGGGGCGTATCTGGGGGTCCACAACTACCCTCCTAATGGTAATGCCCCATTTCTTTAAGACAGAGCGCTTTGCCATAAGCTCTCCAAGCCATGAATTGTCTTCTGGTGTTATTTGAAGACGGGAGGAACGGTCAGATGATTGGTAGTCCCTCCATAACCACACTATGGCTTCTAGTCTTATATCCTGTTGTCTTTTACCCAGGATTTGGGCCAAGGAATTACAAAGTGCCCTCTTAGAGGTCCATCTGCCTCTGTTTACCAATTGGTCAGCAATTTCCACCGCGAACATGTCAGTTTGTAGATGATGATCCTGAGTGCAGGCTGCGGTTGGCTGAACCAAAAGATCTGTTGTTATATTATTGATCGTCCTCTGAGCGGTCATCATAGACCGCTGCCACTCCACAATGTTCTCAATCCTATGACTGCCCAAAGATTCTCCCCTTCCCTCAGTCAACTCATCATTCAATCCTCGTTCAGCCCCCAGATCCCCAAGGTCCGACATGCCTTTCTCCCCATTTTGGCACAAGTCCTTAGCCAGATCTGCACACAAAGAGTTATCAGTCTTTGGGGGATATGATTGCACTGGGATTCCTGAGAAAGAGGCAAAACCTCTAAGGAGGTGGTCCATTTTCTCGTTTAAAAACCTGAGTTGTAACAACACATGATTAAACGATTCCCTCAGGAGGTCGTAAAAGTGCAAAAGATCATTCTTCGCATGGGGTTCTGCTTCACCCATTCCTATGTCTAAAAGGTAGCTCACACAACACTCGTATCTAAACACTCCCACCAGCTTACATTCACATACAACTTCCGGCACAGTCAGCCACTCCCAGGCACTCCCAAGAGCCCACAAACTTCTCTCTTTCCCACAATTCACTCAACTATCCAATACTACATCTGCACTCTCACTCACTAGACTAAACACACCCAACAATCATCCACACTTCCTATACGACTCTTTTTATCACAACCGCTAGTCACAAGCAGTAAATGATCTCATTGCTTAGTGTTTCACCAGAAGCCGAGGAGGCCAGGTTGTTCACCTTCAGTACCATGATTTTTTTCCTTTGGCAGCTTTATGCACTGCTTTGTATCTATACATTTTTTTCACCCTTGTGCTAGACTATAGCTAAATGAACCAACTAACTTCATTAAGTATGCCACGCAGACAAACATATTCTGACTTTGTACCATTTTGGCAGAATAAAGAGTTGAAAGGGTTTTTGTTTTGTTTTTTGTTTTTTGTGGAAGTAAGGAAGAAGACCTGCGTGCCCTGGGAAATATAAGACATCACCACTGAGGCAGCTGTCATAGCCATTCACCACAAATGACATATCAAAAACAATTATTGTTAATTACAAAATTAATTGATCTTTCTTCCCCACACTGCTAATTAGCAAGATAACATCATAGTTACTTTAGAAGAATTAGAAGAATTTTGTTTATGAGGAGTTACTTCCCAAGAAATAAATAGAGGGGCAGTTAGAGAAAAACAGATTGCTTCACTGTAAAATGAAAGGAATTACTTACCACAGTTGGGTGATTTTTTAATACCGCAATTAATACTCTAATCTTACTGGGTGGATGTAGATCTAATATGTTATTGGAGTTTTCACTGTCATTGCCAAACTGAGTACAAGAGAGGAAAAGAGAGACTATTTCTTTTGACTCATTCTTATGTTATAAAAGGCAATAAAGAGATTTTCAAGCTGCCACTACTGTACATCAAAGCATGGGCTTGACTAGTCCCTGCATGTGGCTAAACTAAAAGGTTGTATATCTTATTGGATAATTTAAGACACTATCAAGTATGGTACTAATTAAGGTGGATCTTTTGTTGATGTTTATTTGTTCATTGCCTCCAACTCTTCATGACTTCATGGACCAGCTCACACCAGAGCTTCCTGTCGACTATGGCCACCCCCAGCTCCCTCAAATACAAGCCAGTCACTTCAAGGATACCATCCATCCATCTATCTTGCCCTTGGTCAGTCCCTCTTCCTTTTTCCTTCCTTTTCCCCCCAGCATCATTGTCTTCTCCAAGCTTTCCTGTCTTCTCATTATGTGACCAAAGTACAACCCTCTAATATCCTTCTCTCCAGTAAGCAGCCGGGTTTTATTTCCTGGAGTATGGACTGGTTGGATCTTCTCATGGTCCAAGGCACTCTCAGAATTTTCCTCCAACACCACTGTTCAAAAGTGTCTATATTCCTTCACTCAGCTTTCTTATGGTCTAGCTCTCACATCTATAGGTTACTACAGGAAATACCATTGCTTTAACTATGCAGATCTTCATTGCCAGTGTGATGTCTCTACTCTTCACTATTTTATTGAGACCTAAAATGGAAACTATCAAGAGAACCCCATGCTCAGTTCTCAAAAGCTATAGCTATCAATCCAGGACAGTCAGGATCTTCTCCAAACTGGCAAGAAACTGCCATCCATGATCAGACATACTATTACATTTGGCAGAAGCTAAGAGGATGCCCAAATGACATAGAATCGGCAAATTTAATTGCTCTATCTCTACTTCTTCCCAAAAAGTCCTCATCACACTCTGAACTACCTCCCTGCATTTATTTGTGTTCCCCTTGCCCTATGGAAAACATGAAAGTTGCTCACATAGAACTTTTCCTACTTCTCTTTTTAGATCTCACAACTAGTTCTTTTGACAACAAAGCACCACAACACTTTTGTGTTCAGATGTGCCAACTCTGCAGGCTGTACCATTTTATGCTATAAATGTTCTCTCAACAATGCTACTTTATCAGAATAATTGGGACTGAGGTCTAGCTCTGAGACAGCAATAAATCAGAGACTTTTATACTTCTTCAAAATTCAAGTGTTGTTTCATATAATTATATGTTCTTTTTCCTGAAATCTGAGTTCTGGTGTTTTGCTTACAACACATATTCCTCTTCTGAGGTATGAAATGCACTAATAGGTATGGCACATCAGTGAAAACTAAGCCTACCCAGTATAAAATACCCAGTTGATTATCTATATATTGGTTTGGATTCAAATTTCTTTTACGAGATAATACAAGTTACCATGGAGGGTATCAGTCAAACTTCAATTATCTAGATCTCTAAATGTCCAAAGACAAACATGTGTTTTTAACATAACTAGTGAATTCTTGTGTTTTTGGTTTATTCAGAGAAGTGTTTTTTTTTTCCGATACAAAACAAAGAGAGATGTGAAGCATTTTAACCACATTAAAGAGTATGAACTTTTTTTTGCCAGTACAAGATTTTTAGATCAGTGGTACCAAGGAACAAAAGCTTTTGTATTTCTGTGAGAACCCAAAGGATCAGGACAGTAAAGGGGAAAGTTTGGTTTAAAAAAAAACAGATGCCAACTACAGCGATACTAGTCTCTTGCCTTTCAGCTACTGTTTTTGACAAACCAGCCAAGCCATTGTCCCTTTGTTTTCATTTTTAAAAATCTTCATATTAATGCCTTCTTTTACATGGGAAATGATATTGAGGCACACTGCATTTTTACATGCAGTAATAACTGTTATGTGGGCAAACTCATCTCCCTCATGTATACTGCAGCTGTAATACATTTGCCTGTAGAATTTTTCCACATGCTCACTTGAATGTCTGAATTTGCTTGGACACATGGAAATGAGATATCATGATACAACATTACATCTTAGCATAAATAATTCAGACAATTCAATGACTGAAGCTGGTGTCAAAAATCATCATGCTTGTTTGTTGCTTTACACTGGGGATGGCTCCTTCAACATGTACCAAGGACCTCCATCTGTCCACTCTTTGTGCTGCTCTGAGTCCCCTTCGGAGTGAGAAAGGTGGCACATAAATACAGCAAATATATAAACAAATATTATCTAAATGGTTTGGACATACCCAAGCTGTATGGTTGCTGGAGACATTGTTATTTAATATAAAAAACAATTCAAAGCCCTCAAAAAAACTCATGAATCAGAAGATCCACACAGATGCCAACTCCACACTCAGCAATGAGTTTACCAGTTGTAAAGAGACAACACACTCACCAAAATGGGAACAAATTAATGTAGCTACCCTGAAGTCAGGCATATTCACCATGCAATCAGATAAGACCAAATTTAGATGCTGTTTTACTGCAAGGCAAATGTTCTGTAAGCTGCAGGGATACCCTGTCGGCGCTGCCTAGTGTGACCCATTTCTAAAACGATTGCAGCTTGAGTCAGAAACCTGTTAAGACCCAATTAACAAAAACGTTATGCATCATTGGTGCATGTTTCATCTGGAACTTTAATTCCACAGTTTTCCCAAGTAAATTCTCTTTTATTTTGTAGTCATTAAGTCACTTCTTCCCTAGAGTACAAGGGAACTTCTTCTTTCCTCCCCATGTTTTAAAAGGGGATAGTTGCCCATAAGCAAAAGAAAGAAACTGAGGCTTTACTTCTTGTTTTGTCAAGAGGAAACCAATACAAAATCAGATAGACTTATGGTGGTTCTGAATAGAAAGAAACCTAATAAAGATTCCATACTGAAGACAAGTCAGTTGAAAGGCCAACACTGCCATGTAGGCCCAGAGAAATGCTTTCTTAGCCTGGCCTTAAAAACACAATAGAAATCAGTTAGAAGGCTTTTATTTGGCAGATGGATACAGCCAGTGAGTTTCTGGCTGCCTGAGTGGGTAGCCTGTTATTTATTGTTTATGAATAAGTCAGTTTTAATTATTGTGAAGAGGCCAGATGCTCTGGCATCCAGCACCCTAAACGTTTAGGAATAAAATAAATGAAAGTGTATTATATTATATATATTAATCTTCTAATGGCTTGAGTAACTTGAAAGCCCCTCCAAAGCCCCTTATACATTTAGACTGACTGTAAAAAGTAAAGAGGAAAAAATATTTAAAAATTATTATACCACTAAAGCTGCACATCTTAGAGGATATACATCTATCACTTCGACTAGTAACCCATATTCCTTTTTCTTTTGAGTAATATTGTTAGCTCATTTCAAAAAGTTTTCCACTTCCCCTTAAGTGTTTCCACATGACTCTGAATCTTACAGGTAACTTGAGTTTCTGCCATTCGTTCAGCAAAATGCAGTGTAAAGTTTTCCACTATCTCAGCAGTATTCTATGCATGGTCGTTAAAGCAGACGTGTACATACATATATTCTTGAACAGAATCATCATGGATGTTTAGTGATTTCCAGAATAGCTTCTTTAATTAAGCCATTGATCAATACCTAGTTATCTTTGAGGAAGCCCCATTTAAATCAATGAGGATGATGTCTGATCACATATTTATGAGTTACATGTATAAATCACTTGACTACCAGCTTTCTCCTTTCATCAACAAAACAGGAGCTTTCCTTAAATAAAAACAGTAGGATTGGAGAACCCATACATAAATATGGGCTCAATGCATCCAATGTCACAAAAATAAATAGCCAAACTAGCATAATTCTGGTGACACTTCAGGCCCTTGAGATGAAAAATCTGATTTTTTTAAAAAAGATTGCAAATAGAGGACACATGACCCTCCAAATACAGTAGGACTAGAACTACCAGTAATCCTATTGAGCTTGGCCAGTGTTAAGATATGATTAGAGTAGATGTTTAGAGAGCCAGCAATTCACTCTCTCTGTTCTAAGCAGTTCTCAAAACAACACACATAATCGGAAACATGCAATCTAGTAAGGGGAAAAATCTGTACATCTAAAAAATGAGAACACTGATTCTTCATTAGCTAACAACATTAAAACCATTAGTTGTGAATAAATCCCAAATTAAACTTTTTAACGTCTTTTGGTTCCAGAGTTAATCCATGCTACAATGGATTAAACATTAATATGCTCAAACATTTTACCCCACAGGGGAGGGGAGGTAAAACTTTGTGAGTGCTTAAAAGAAAGTATTCAGTATTGACTTATGCTACAGCTGGTATTTAAATAGCCCTATAAGTACCTGCCATAACTTTTAAGAGTCAGATCTAGTTGACAGATCTTGTCTCCATTACTTCTTTAAGAACCATGGGAACAGCAGTGTATTTGAACAGAGTCCTTGAGTATGTATTATATCAGTTTAATGGCTCTCTTAACAATGGCTTTTAAGCATTTTTTTCAGCCTATTTTTTAAAACACGTCTCTAATAATGGCCATCTAGGAAGTGAATCTATTTTATTTTAGCCATTCTACTGCAAAACCTCTGTCATTTACTGATTACATGTTGTTCAGTGGTATTGGTGAAGTGTCTATTCTATTAGTTGTCTTGTTTAGAGTCTCTCTGCAAGAACACACATTTTTCCCCACGTCAACTAACTGCCAGTTAGAAAACTATTAAGTATGATTCTTTCCTTCTATTTTTGTTATTCATACAAACATAACCCTAAACAGTTTTAATTCTCTCATTTCCCTGATCTGTGTTCTTGCTTTCCAGATGGGTTATCAGGTTTATGCTTTTGCCAGCAGCAGCTTGTGCATTATTGTTTAAAACAAAGTTGATGGATTATCAGCAGAATCCAATATACATCTGCTCAAAAGCGAGTCCGAGACAGTTCAATGAGGTATACTCCCAGGTGTATAATGACAGGAACTAAAGCCTAAATATCATATGTAAAGCTAGGAAATGGGTCAAGAATACTCCCTTCAGCTGAAAGGCCTGGATAAGCAACATCTCTGTTCTCTAGAAGTTAACAAATATAAATTGGGGGGGGGGGGGGGGGGGAGGGGCGGGAAGAGAAGGACGCTGTACTTCTTGTTCTCGGAGGGGAAAGAATTTCTCCCTCTGAAATGAGAGTCCTTCCCAGCACTCGTGAACTGAGACTTGTGCTGATCGTGGCTCTTTCTCTCTCTAAATTATACAGACTAACCAACAATTATGTCATTTCATTCAAACATTCATTCGCACGTCATGTGCCCAGATTAAACAGTAACACTTTGTTTTAAACATTCCGCTCAAATTAGCAAAGTAGCATTTCCGTCACCTATATTTAAGTGCTTGGTGAAGCATTGAAAGTTGCCTCACTTGAACTCAGACAAGTTCAAGCAGGAATTTGGAACTTCAATTTAAAATATTGAATGAATAGATATCCGATCTTTTTTTAAACACTGTATATTTGATACTGGCTCTGGCTATGAGCTTTCTCTATTTATCAACTCGGGATACATTTAGAAATAATGCACTTTGACACCATTTTAAGCATAATTGCTCAATACTATGGAACACTGGGATTTGTAGATTCTGGTGAGTCGCCAGCATTATTTGGCAGAGAAGACTAAAAGACTTTGCAAAAATACCTACAGCTCCCATGATTTAATTGCATTGAGTCACAGAAGTTAAAGTGGTAATGAACTGCATTAATTTTGTAGTGTAGACGCACTCTATGTGTGGCAATCTAGAAGCATCAACATATTTGCAAATGCAGTGTAACAGACATAGGAAAATGGAACAACTGGACGGTGTGACTGGACAATCTTTTTAACAAGGAGACCCTAATGATACATGTTTTTATTGATTTTGCTTAATTTTATATTTATATTAATGTTTTTAATTGTATTTTATAGCTTTGGTGCTGACTGTAAACCGCCCTAAGTCAGCTATGGGCTGAGAGGGGTGGTATATAAATATAGTAAATAATAATAATAATAATAATAATAATAATAATAAATATTTATCTTGAACAAAATATGTACAGCTACAGTGCTACATGTTTTTCAAAAAGAAAGAAAAATAACAAAGTCAAAGAATGCTATCCTCAAGTTTTCATTGCACAATATCTCAACATACAAGCCCTAGATTTTTTTTTAAAAAAGTCACATATCGAAGATACAATTTTAAATACCCTATGGAATTGACCTTATTATGAAAGCAGCAGAAAATGTTTGAAATGAGCAAGGCTGTTTTTCACCCATCAAGATGTAGCTCAACAAATAGGAAAGGATATAAACTGATTGGCATCCTTACCAAAGTCTGTAGTACTACCTACACTTCCAAGATGCCAGTTTCCTTCTACCCACTTTGTATGACAGATCAAACTACTAAACAGGTTGTGCATTTAATTAGTTGTACATACTATAGATCTACTGTAACAAACTTTGAGCTACTTTGTCTGAAACTGTAAAAATATGACCCCTATTTTTACAGTTTGACTGCCTAACACAAAATTAATTCAGTCTTATTTTCACTAATCTTCTTGTATGTTGCATATGGTAGACATTTTATTCCTGTAACTTCAGTATTTTTGTACATGTGGCCATACAGAAGCAGAATGAGGAAGCATAAGTGTAGGATAAAAGCTACAGAACAGAATGTTCCCATTTGCTAACTGGGGCAGGGTGTGGAATCTACCCTCAACAGTATTATGAACAAAGATGCTGTACATAAACAAAAATACACAGTGTGTGGAAACATCACGTTTTCCACACAATTTTTCTTTCTTCATACTAAAAGAGTATGGATACAGAAAATTAAATCAAGACATATGAAACAAAGCAGTACTGTTACCACTTTCTTTCCATGAGAAGAAACCACTTTAACTTCCTTTTTCCCTACCCACAAATAATTTACTTACATTTTTGCATTAGATTAACTGAAGTCAGACATTCCCTGAGACATCTGCTATATAAATTGTCTAAAACCAGGATGTCACCTTTTCAGTATGATTCATTACACCTTCTACTCACCATTGAAAAGGGTCAAGTTAAACGCCCAGAAAGGTCCAAGAGTGTTGTAAACATTACACCTGCATGTACGGTTATTTCCTCTCTCTTCTACTATTCTATGACCTGCCAGAAACTTGCCTTAACCCAAAGATAGTAAGAGAGGAAGAGGAGCAATTATGGGTTTTTGAGGCCCTGGATGGTTGGATTACCAGACCCTAGACTTTGGAGAAGAGCCTTAAATACACTATTTTGTCTATTGTCAACAGAAATTGTAAATATAGTGTGCACGTGCGCACACACACACACACACCTCTCACACACATACACAGAGAAGCTGGGACTTGTCAAAGTCAATCACCAGTGCAAGAACACATTTTCAGGACCGAAAGAGCAACCAAAGCCAAGATAGGCAACTGGGAAGAATTGAAGCCCAAGAAATGAGACACAGTGATGGCAACTTGCAAAAGCAGGGGTAGACAGCCCAATCAGTCAAGCTGAGTTTTGTAAGCATTCTTTAATGCTGTGGATTACATGACTTTTCCTCCAAGTAGTGAGGCCTGGATCACTGTCTGTTTCAATGTCTGTTAAAGATACAGAAGACATAGCAGAGATTTCAAAATCACATTGCATTCTGTAGCAATCGCTTCTAATGGTTTTTGTAGTTATTGACCTAATTTTTTTGTCGTTATTGACCTAATTTTTAGTGACAAATTATACAAGTTGCCTTAGCCTATAATTGTACACTATCAAAAAGTCCTAAAATACTTTCAAAGAACAGTCCTACACATACTATACATACCCATTTAGTTCTCATTCTTGATTCCTCTTCCCTTGTGTTATCCCACTATGAACATTGCACTATTATAGCCAAACTCTACCATCAAACCGGGGGGTGGGGGGACCTTAAGTTAATGAGATTTATTTTTTAAAAAAATTACAACTATCACAAGAAGGCCAGAGGGTTTTGCTTCTTTACCTTGGAGGAAAAGGAAAAAAAATGACAAGGTAAAAGTAAAATTCACAATCAAATAGCACTCTGACAATGTTAAAATGAATTATCACATTTTAAAACTGTTTGGTTGATTGGCCCCTTGAGAATATACTATATATGGAAGATTGATAATGACAGGTTTCAAAGTAAGAGCTGCTGAGAACTACAAACAAAACATTTAGGATGTTTTCTTGGATGATTGGTGTAAACAGGCCACCACTTTTCAACGACGACACCAGAAGTAGTAGGGTCATCTCTGATTTGTCAGGGTCTCCTACTATTTGTAATAGATTTACAAAATTGATATCACAGCTAATAGCTTGTAATATGTTGCTGGTCTTTCTTCAATGTGTAGCACGACTTGACTTGAAAGTATTTGAAACTGTTGTGGTTCAACAACAACAGCATGATGGGGATGAGAGTGAGAGTGCAGCTGATGTTGGCTTTCAGTTTTCTCAGTCACAGCCTGTATCTGTAGAGAGGCCGCAGTTCTCACAGGAAAGGAATGCAGATGGTAAGGTAGACGCTGGGAACCAGGGTCGAGGTGCCCAGGTGTTGAGACGGAGCCCACGGATTGCGGCCAAGTGTTGAGATCATCAGTTGGGTGGGAAAGCTGCTTGTTTTGATGTTTAGTGAATATATGCTCTGCTCTGGAGATTTCTAGTTGTCAGTTCCAACGTTGCTTTATGGCTGGCTCCGGCTCCGGGCCTTGGGGAAGGCTGCTTCATGCTATTTCATGGACTTTACACTGAACCTGTGCTTCAAGTCTCCTGCTTTGGCAATATGGATTATACTGGATTATAACCTGTACTATTGATCTTTTCACTGCTTATAAACTGCCTTTTGTTTGGAAACCTCACAATAAACTATATACCTCACAACTGTGGCTGGTTTGTTGAAGAGAGCAAGGTGAATCTTATTCTGAGACACAACAAAAACAGAGGCTTGGCTTTGAGAGAAACCGTAACAAGTTTATTGAAGTATAGAAGAAGCTTAATGGTTTCAATGTTTCTTATCTCCTAGAGGCACATTTCTTTAGAGGTTACATTTATAACATTTCATAAAACAAGTCTTAAGAGGACTGTTGCCCCCACTAGACAGGTTTTAACTTATTTTCCTTCAAAATGTGTTTCTTTCCTTAACAGATCACTTCAGGCACCAGCTTATTCTTTCCTTATGTTATTTCTGTTGCTGTAAAGATGCTTACTGGGTTTCTCTCCCCCTTTTTGCTCATACACTATCTACTAATCTAAATAAGTCAACTTGACCTATCTAAACCTCACAGGCTAAAAGCCTAAACCTTCCTGATTCTCAACACAGGAGAACCTGCCTTCCCTGTAGCTCTCCAACTACAGACTGACTGTTTCAAAATGCCTGCCCTGCCAAGTGGCAGTTGGCTCCGCCCCTTTTTCCATGGCAACCCAGCTCAGAGTGAACTGAGCTGGCTACCATTGGGGGGATGGCTACCATCGGGGGGGGGCAGTTATGTTATTTTAAATACTTACCCTTTTTAAACACCTATCTATAATTATACATAACTGTAGGTTAAAATTTACACTTCACCACAATTGGCTATTAAGTATGATTAGTTCCAAAACTCGAAAATCTTGCCAATGTTACTCTAAACTTATTTTTTAAAAATTGGAAGGAGGGGGAAGAGAAGAAGGTGGTGGTGAGTGTCCTGACTTGGCTAAGTTTCTATGGTTCATCTTACGTATGATCCTGGACTCATCGCTGAGCCTGGAACCCCAGGTTTCGGCAATGACTAGGGGAGCATTTTCAAAGTTAAAACTTGGGTGCCAGCGGCGCCCATACCTTGGAAAGTCTGACTTGGCCACAGTAGTCCACACTCTGGTTACATCCTGTATAGACTACTGCAATGCACTCTACGTGGGGTTGCCTTTGAAGACTGCTTGGAAGCTTCAAATAGTCTAGTGAGCAACAGTCAGGTTGTTAACAGGAGCAGCACTCAGGGAGCATGCAACTCCTTTGCTGCACCAGCTCCACTGGCTGTCAGTTTACTAGTGAGCACAATTAAAAGTGCTGGCTTTAGCCTATAAAGCCCTAAACTGTTCCGGCCCAGCTTACCTGTCCAAACGGATCTCTCCCTATGAACCATCTAGGAACTTAAGATCATCTGGAGAGGCCCTGGTCTCGATCCTGCTTTCCTCGCAGGCGGATTTGGCGGGGACAAGAGACAGGGCCTTCTCAGTGGTGGCTCCTCAGCTATGGAACTCCCTTCCTAGGGATATTAGATTGGCCCCTTCCCTCCTAGCCTTTTGGAAAAGAGAAAAAACTGGCTCTTCAAACAAGCTTTTGGAAATGCAGCTTAACAGATAAAAACAGTACAATGAAATAATGAACACGGAATGGCTTAGACAATGCAAATAGATAAGGAGTTGATCTGGAATACATTGATGTTTATAGTTTTAATGGTTTTAAATGGATTTTTATTATGTTATATTAAATGTTTTAATTGATATGTATGTATGTATGTTGTGGCATCAAATTGTTGCCAATCTGTACACTACCTTGAGTCACCTTCGGGCTGAGAAAGGCAGGATAAAAATGCTTTAAATAAATAAATAATGCATAAACAAAGAAACTATACAAAATAGGAAACGTCTGGCCCTACTATTAGGCATCTATTTCAGGCAACTGATTCAGGGTGACATGAAATGACAGCAAGTTGTTACTCCTAACATTGGATGAGTGGGATGAACTATTTGCTTTTCTTTCTCAGAGTTTTAGGCCAGACCTGGAAAGACTGAAAGAAAAACACGCCTTAGGTATAACATACCAATTAAGCTAGAACTTTTAATAATAAAATACTCGTCTTCAATTTTCCACCTAGAATCTCTGTTAGAAAAATTGTGGAGAGCAAGTGACCAAATTAATTTATGACTGGAGACTTCAATATGTGGACATATCATGGTTGTAAGATTAAGTCAACAAATACTGGCAGCCCAGAGAGATTATATAGGTGTATGATGACAGGGATCACTTCTGGGAATACTAGATATGTCAAATTTACAACTAATCTTCATTCTTGCGGTATTTGTAACTCCAGTTATTATGATCCACTATAAACACTTACAAGCAGAGCTCTCTAAAACCAAATGAGGTAATAAAATGTTCCTGTGTAGAGATATTTTTCTGCATAATCAAGTCTAATTTTTTTTTAAAAAAAAAACTGGCAATGCTTCTGATAAAGCACTATGAGTCAGGATACTGAAGTTTGGTCCTTGGTGTTTTGGCTGAATGGTGTGTGGTTTTTTAAACTTGCTATTAATTAAGTATCAGAAAGTGATATATTAGTTATATTAATTACTTACATTAACAAATGCAATGCTACCAAATAAAAATGAGAGATGCCAAACAAAAATGAAAGACGCAGTGCAGCAGCTTCTTGACTTCTTTACAACTACTTTTAGAGGACAAATATTTATCCCCAAAACACCGCAGTTGCACTTAATTTTCTGGTGTTTTTTCCATGTTGTGTACGTACTTCATTCAGCTAACCTGCAACACCAATCACTCTCTGGATTGCAAACTCAAGGATTCCATTGAGCAGAAACATGATACTTAAAGTGGAATAAAAGTGTTATACTTATGTAGTGTGAAATGAGTCCCTATTATGTCTGTGACAAAGTAAGTACTTGAACTTGGAATTCGGCGCTCCCTGTTCCAAGTCTAGTATTTGCATACAGTGCTACCTCTCTCAGACCAAGGCTTACTACAGAAAAATCAAAGTAGCAATTAATATAATTAATCTACATATTATGAAGATGCACATAACTGGCATAAAATGCAAAATTTCATAACATGGAAATTAAAATACCAAGCTTTGAAGAACTCAAGATGGCAACCATATTATAATGGTGGTTCTGCACATATTTGATTATATATAGCTATGTCAGAAATAAAATGATGTAGTATCAGGATACAAATAAAAACATGAGTATATATATTAAATATTATATGTAATAATAATTTTAATTATTTACTTATTTATTTACTTAGGATCAGTCCAGACTTCTGTCCTTCTTGCATAATATCTGAAGAGCAGATATGTCAGTAAATTAACAGGGGACAGGAATTGCTGGGACTCTGGCCAATGATGTCTATAAGTCTTACATGCACACATATTTATGGATTTATGGCTCAATATGTGATAAAGTAAAACAAGTAACCACATCTTTTTAGTCAACGTGGACAATTTCTGCATTAACTCCCTTTTGTGTCTATAAGATTTGCCTTTTAATATGTTTGTTCCCAGACCAAAGAACTGTTTTAGATATTACCTTGCTGTGCAGGACAGGATGCAGACATTTCCTGTGTTTCTTCCCTATCTGGAACAATGTCACACCCAAATATGTCTCTCCCTACCTAAGACAAGCTCCAGCATACAGTTTCTATATATCGTTGGCAAAGTGTGTATCTGAGCCATGACAATCCTGTATAAGATCAGGAAATAAAGGGAACTACCCTGTAAAATTAATGCAGTTTGACACCACTTTAATGCCTATGGCTTAATGCTATAGAATTATGGTACTTGTGGTTTTGCAAAATCTTTAGCTTTCTCTGACAAAGAGTGCTGATTCCTCGCTGACCTACAAATCATAGAACTTCAGTTAAAGCAGTGTCAAAACTGTTATTAATTCTATAGTGTAGATACAACATGAGTTGTAATTATTTTAATTACCAGAGGGCAACCTGGACATATGTTTTTGGTACACAGGACTCAAACTCAAGGTCACATCTTTGGCATAAGGTGGGGGACATTTCTTAAAACAGATATTCTGATAAGCATGAGGCACGTATATCAGATTAATCAACTGCACCCATGTACCTGTGACACTGCATCTACACTGCTTTAATCAGCATCAATATATATATATATATATACAGACACACACATACACACACACACACAGAGAGAGAGAGAGAGAGAGAGATTATATGATAGGTTTTTTGCATTACTTAAAAGAGATGGGGAAGCAGTTTGGAACAAAATTCTACTACGACTAATTTCTTTCTCACTGGAAACAGCCAATCTCTTTTAATTGTATCATAGCCTTAGGTACAACTGTTATGGATACTGAAAATGAGCATTCAGTCTGATATAATTAAATAATTATTTCTAGTGGTGTGGATCAACAATAGGATCATTACTGTATAACTGTATAACCTCATTGTTTTAAATTGATCAAAATGTGTGGCTGTTAGCCACCTTAAGTCCCCTCAGGGTGAAAGGTGGGGTATAAATAAAGTTAATAATCATAACCATAACTCAGCGAACAATACTACATCTATAGCAGAGTTGAGCAGCTTCAGTGAATCCAGCAGCCACTTTTCTCACGTGAGGTCTAAAACTGCCAAAATATGAGGCATAAATTAGAATTGCATTTGAAGTGCACTTCTATCTTTTGGAAGTGAAAAAAACAACATAGCACAATGTGGACATAGCTAATTATTGTTGCACACATGAAATTACCAATCTTTGAAGTTTCCTGAAGAAACAATTGGTTCTTTCTTTTTGGCTAAGGAGATATAGACAAGTCAACATCTGCAAAAACTCCTGGCTGGCAACCTCAGGGACATTTAGTCCTCTGCATTCTCCACTGGCATATGTGTGTGTGCATACCTGCCTTACAGTATGTGACCTCATCAATTTCATTGGATTTTCTAAAGCAACAAATAGTCAAAGGTGATTTTGCCATTTCTTTTCTCTGAAATATAGCCTAAAGCACCTTGCAATCACTGGCAGTTTTCCATTAAAGTACCAACCAGGGTTGATCCTGCTGAGCTTTCAAGATCAGACAGGAACTGGTCCCTTCGGGGTATTTAGCATACAAATAAAATAACATTCAAAACTAAGGCACTGAATATATGCAATTTATGAGATCAACTGTCAATCTGAAAAATAACAAACGGAAATGTTTCCTCGTTGTTCAGTCATTACACCATTATTAGTTCCCTATAAAGTTTGAGTTATTAATCTTACTCATCTATGATTGAAACTTGAATTCAAATACAGAGGAATACATGAAAACTTTCCCTGCTCATGTTCCTTAGAAATGATTGTTCAGGTTTAGGTAAAACAGTAGCTTAATTTTCATTACAAACTAGTTACTAAACAGAGGCTGAGTTATTCCAATGCTATACAACTTTCTTCTGTAGATTAAAAATTCACTGCAAGTGAAATAAGTGATACAGGACTTAGTGCTGACTTAGTCCAGAGTAACTATAACACAACTAACACCATTATGAATGTTAAATCATGGACATGGACAGATCAACTTCCAAAAATGTGTACATACTTCCTTGTAAACATAAACATTTTTAGTCAAAAATCTGAATGTATTTTGATTTTGACCTATTAAAGCCCCAGTCCTTAATCCATCCATTTTCAGTATCTTGATGGAATAGATCGTGCTTAAAAGTAGAATAAATATGATTAGATTATTCAGGCCAGTTGCCGTGGCAATAAGAGGACTTTTTAAAAAGCTAACCAGGTCAGTGATTGCATAGAGGCTATAATCAGTTAAGGAAATAATCAATATTTCATTAACACATGGAAGGGAGAGGCAGAGAATGAGTGTGAGAAGCCTTATGCATACCTCCCTATAACTCTTGAGAAGAATGTTCAACACAAAGGACTAGACTAATTTCATCAGTTAATGGATGAAATCACAAAATATTATTTAGCATCATCATTTCCAAAAGGGTGAACTGCCTATGAAAGAGCTATCCAATGCAAGAAAATCCATCCACCCTTCATCCAATCAAGACAAAATAACACTTACATCCTAACTACCAGTACATATGACTGAGAAGTGTATGGTTTTATCAATCATTTAATTGATTGGAAGATGATGATTTGTTTGGTTTCTTGTTTATTCTCACGACTGTTGGATAAGATTGATATCTGCCACCTGTGTTGTCTTTGGATTTGGGTGGGCTAGTGTTTGGACCAGTTCACACATACATGAATCCATCAAAGTGGTGGCTGCTTGTGACACATAGTATGCCATTTGTATGAAGTGTCTCTCCACATGGTTCAGGCAGGTTTAGCCATTCCCTCCTTACAGTTCTTGAGGGTCTGTAATACTTGAATGGCATGGGGAACCACTTCACACAAGTGGTATACCCATGTGGAGCTATGCCACAAGCAGCCATTCAAGCAGATGTCTGCATGTGTGAATTGGGCCTTTGTTTAGTCCTTAATCCTATGAGTCACTGTAATGGAGTGCTAATCTACCCTGCCTGTTTGAATGCTACACTAGATGTAGCAGCACAACTCTCCACTTTTATCACTACAGGGTAAGTTTGCCTGTTAGGTTTAAGGAGACGACACTGGGTTGTTGTTGTTGTTTTCCTTCTTCCTTTGGGGAAACTGCATTTTTTCAGATCAAGTATGAGAGTTCTAGTTTAGAATAAAATAAGAACATAAAAAACCCCCACTATAATTGATTTTAGGCTGTTCTGGTGAACCTATGGTTTCTTCTCTCCAAGAGAAGTTCTTTCACTTGAGAAATCTTTACAATCATTTTGTACTCAGTGCTCAGAGTAGCACTGCTGAATCAATTACACTATGTAACACAATTTTTGTTTGTGGGTTATAAATGTCATTTCCTATTTGGTTCTATCATAAAAACATGGGGGAAGTTTATTAAACTGCAAAAATGTTGGTTTTGCAGGACATCCTGCAGCACATTTTGCTATAGTTTCTCAATGAATGTTTCATCGATTCTCACTCAATTCAATATAGTTTGTGGCAGCCACAAAAACAAAGTTTCTGGAGTATAACAACAACTTTCAAAGTAAGTACCATACAATTAAACAGGAATAATACAGATTTTTTTTTAAAAAAAAATTACATAGTGTTATGCTTGCTGAAGCTGTGAAACTGTATTAGGGGAGTGAACAAAGGTCTTAGGGACTGAGCAAAGATCTAAAGTCCATAGAACATCTATACATTTTTTTTATCTGCTCCCATCTCAAACCATCTTCGAGAATATCCTATTTCATTTCAACAAACTTAAACAGGAATCCAGAAGTTAACATTTTAGCTCCAGAAGGACCAAACTATTTTATTCCTACAAACCAGCTCCTCTGATCCTTTATTATTTTGGAAAGCCTTTCTGAGTAAGGATACACAGCAGGTGAGCTTCAACATATTGCAACTACCTTTGGAACTTTAAAAATACATAGATAATACAAAGTAGGCCTACCGAACAGTGTTACAAATATCTCACTTTGAGTGTTAGGAAAGAGGAAATATGTTATATTCTTTTTGTTTAATACCTCACCTTTCCCCCACCATGGGATTAAAGACACTTTACAATGAACTTTCTTTAGATTTCAGACATGATTGTTCTTGTTAAGGTATTTGATGTGATTGAAATTGAAGTAGTGCTATCAAAAATAGTCTTGTACTTGCAAAGGGAAAAGAAAACAAAGGTCCACTTTCACAACAAATGTATGTGATCGATTCTAAAATGTCTTAGCAAATGTTTTAACAAGTATGACCAATTTATGTGTGATTAATTCTGGAGAACAAATTTCAATCACATTTATTCTCTAATAAAGAAGGTGTATTCAAATTTAAAACATATCAAAACATAAATTAATTGCAAAAATTGCATCTAAAACATTAGATGTACTTGCTCTTATTTTCCCAAACTGTGTTGAAGAAACACATTTCAGTACTAGGGCACAGCTTCTTAAGCAATGCTTTGTTGCTCTGCATTCAAGCATTTATGCAGATAAGATGTTAATTAGGGTAATTGTAATTTAAATTATGCTTGTGTAAACCTCTCCATTGGTAGGAAAGTGTGGGAATCTAGACAACTGGTATTTAAAGCAGCTGCACTAAATGTCCTAAAAGTAAAACATACCAAGATGTTTTCATGTCTTTACAATTTGTTTTTATGAGGTGTAGCATTTTTACAAATACCATGATTTTTGCTTTTTTTATATTGTAAGTGACAGTCTGACATTTTACAACTGGCTTATTGAGAACAAGAACGGAGCACTCTTTCTGTAACGGACATTAACTGCTGAATAGAGATTGAGATGCTAATGAGATGAAAGAGGCTACAGAAAGTTTTGATATGTGCTGTACACACTCTTAACTACCAGTGAATATGGGTTAACAACTACCATCTATACACTTGTTCTGTAAAATGTAACCCTTTAAATTAATCATAGTAGCAGTATTTAATAGCATGCAAAAATCTCCTTTCTGATGGCCATAAAGCCCAAGAATTGCAGCACTTGCATTTCAGTCTTCATTTCATTCCTAACACTGCTATTTGTGTTCAATCAAACTTGCACAAGTGTTCAGAAAATGGGGAGGAGACAGAGTAGTTACAGTAAAACAGGAAACCAGAAAGTATATATTTATTTTTTTCCCCTTAATTTGTTCTATCTTTTTAAATAATACTCCATAGGTGTTGAGGCGCTAATGATTGTTATACTGATGTTTAATTATTTATGTTACAATTGTTTTTAATTGCCCTATACCTGTCTTGTGATGTTTTGTATCGATGTTGTTCACCGCTTTGAGTCGCCTGAGGGCTGAGAAAAGCGGTATATAAATAAAGTAAATAAATAAAGTAAATAAATAAATAGGTGGGGAAAATGTCAAAAAAGAAAGAAAAAAAGAAATGGTAACCCTCCAATCAATATTTTTCATCTTTTCCCTTTGTCCGCTGTACACTCCTCCAGACAGAACACATGTTTCATGTGGTAGCTGAAAGTGGCAGTATTTCTTGCTATAGTTCTCGAAGAGATTTTTTAAATTACCAAGTAATCTTTTTGTCACTTCATATAGCTGTAGTTTTATTCCCACTATTATTAATTTTAAAAATTCCTGGAATACAGAAATAAAAAACTAATAGAGATGTGCACATCAATAGTTGTGGGATAAATCAGCTATTTTCAGACATTTAAGTGAAACACTATTAGGGAGATTATGTGGGCTGTCGTGTTGTCATCCTGGTTGAATTCCATTTACCTTACCTGGTTCTTCTTTAACATTTTTCTCATTCTCTTCCTTTCTCCTTTAAAAATATTTTAGAGGTATAGCCAAATTGGTTAATAGAGTTTTTGCATTATAACACTGTTAGAAAGATTAAATTCAGAGTGGTGAAAACCTGAAAGCCTTGTCCTTCAAACTTTAGTATTCAGCTTCAGCAAACATTTTTTTTAAAGTGTCAATTTACAGATCAAGAAATACCAATAGCTACACCCAGTGACAGCATGCACAAAAAATTCAGAAGATGCACACTGACACAGAACAAGTGGACCTATATGTGACAACAGTTGGCAAAATCCAGCAAACCCCATTACTGCAATGTGGCTAATATGGGAATGCCATGCATAGCATTACTTTTGCCCTGAAGCTATTGCCCAGTTCTGAACATTGCCATCATGAAAATGCAATACTATATAACTCTTAATCACATTCATATATTTTGTGGATAAAACAGAGGAGTTTTTGACTTAGCAACTGTCCCAGGTTTTTAAGTCAAGGCTAACAATGCACATTTTGGTTTTGTAGTATCCAGCTTCAGAGTAGGAATTAGCCAACTATATGTTGACTTTTCCTGTACTGTCCTATGTTCCAGGCAATTAGTGTTCACAATGGAATCAGATTAATTCCATTAGCTTATGGGTTCCAGGAACTAAATAGTACAAAGGAGCGTCACATTTCTTAAGACCAATGCCTTCCCTTAAACCTGTTATTTCTTCCTAAAGTGTCAATCCTTAATATCCTCTATGGTTTTAGTCAATTTTTATTTTGGCAAGATGTGTAAATCTGTGTGCTTGGAAACATTATAGGCTTGTTGGCTGTTGAATTTTCCTTGGCCAATGGCTGAGTGATATCCCTATCTTTTTAAAAGGGCAAGAAGTTCCTCATTGCAGTATTCAGCATGACCTAAAATAGCAGATTAGGCCAAAATATGACCCTACTATTTGAATATAAATTCATATTTCTTATCATCATACATATACCCACCTAATCATGCCCAGTTGTTGAATGCAACAGAACTTAGTTCCAGCAGGTTTGCCATTGATTCAGTTTCTTGTATAAATTAAACATTTATCAATTAATGATCAAAAGGGAAACCGCCTATGGGATCAGAAACCCTATGACTCCCTTTCACTGACTCCACACCTTTTAAGCTTAAATTTGTACACACTTTCAAGCTGATTCACTGCTCTCATATAATCCTTAGGGACTGATTATTTAAACTGATATCTTTGCCCTTCAGCAAGCTTCTTTTTTTAATCCTTCTTTTTTGGAAGCTGGGGCAGAATGCATGCAGAAATCTAACTCTCCCTCTCTCTCCATCTCCATCTCCCTCTCCCTCTCAAAAAAGGAACAAGTGAAGAAATGTGTGCTGCAGTTCAGAAATAGCCATTTAGCCAAATTGCATACCTGTGCTGTGTCAGCTGTATAGTAGATTCATCTCATTCCATTGGTCTAATGGATGGCAATTGAATTTAATTAGCAAAACTACTTTGACTTAGTCTCATACTGTGCTGAATGTAATGAAATCTTCTCCCCTCTCTCTCCCTCTCTCCATCTCTTTTTTGTTCAACTAAAGAATGTCCTTAAACTGCATTCCACTGTTAGAATATTAAATGCTATATAAGTTACACTTAAAGACATAATGTTTCTTTTTCCTTTCAGGAGATTTAAATTTATTGCACCACAGTACAAAATATTTTTTAAAGGACTCTGATTGCTAAACGTGGTTTCAAAACTAAAAACTTTGGGCTCTAAGAAGTTTAAATTCAATTACCACACTGGCTCAATTGAAAACACTTTTATAGTATGAATAAAATGAATATCCTTTTTGTGGATCAATACTTTAAATATAGTTCCGTACTTAATCTTGAACAGGATGTGAGCTTTAATAAATTGCTTTCACATTGTTCTCTCAAAATTGCTACATATGTGTTATGCCTGTGCACTGGTGTATGAAAGTAGCTAACACAAAATTACATTATTGTTACCTTTAAACAGATACATTCACACCATTTTGAATGGACTTGTATACATTCTTACCAGATGAAATGATGATTGCAAACTCCTTCAAGATATCACACTGAAATCTCATGAGTGGTCTAGAAGAGATGATCATTCTTGAAATCATGAGCTTCAAAGGCTTATTTTCCCAGCCATCAGAAATATCTACATCATTCCACTGACCAACAAGAAAGCCCCCAATGGAAAAGCACAAGTCAAATTCTTGCAGGATTGCTGTTCCTCTTGTGGTCTCATCTACAAAAATCCAGTTTTGGAATGCAGATTGACTGCATTGAACTGGATTATAGAGCAGTGTAGACTCATATAGTCCAACTCAATGTGGTTCAATCTGCATCATATGAGTCTACTATAATGTAGTTCAAACTCTATTATATGGCAGTGTAGATGGGAGTCTAAGAGCTAAATCCACCTTCTCTTTCTTTCTGGGCTTTTCCAGATAGGACCCAAAATGCAAGCCCTGTCAGACTTTTCACCTTACAAACGATGCCTCAGGTAAAAGAGGAATAATTTGAGACAGAGCAAGTAAACCTTGCTATGTCCCAAATTATTTAGTTACCGGATTAAACCAGGGTCTTCCTGAAAGGCCTGGGTCTAATGGGATGTGGGCACTGTGGGGACAGACTCTTGGAACTGCTTCCACACCTCATCTTCTTTGGGTTCGACGAAGCGAGTTTCTACTGCTGTGCTATAGAGAGTGTCCTAACCTACTGCATATGCACATGGTTTGGTAACTTTACAGTGGTAGATAGGAAGGTGCTCCAAAGGGTCACCAAACTGCAAAGAGAAGCATTGGTTGCCCTCTCCCCTCTTTGAAAGAACTTTTGAGTCCCGTAGCCTTAAGAAACTCAGAACGTTCTTAAGGACCCATCTCACCAAGCATATTTCCCCCTTTTTTTTAATTATTACTATCCAGCAGACAGTACAGGATGACAAAGACCAGACAAACAGACTGAGAGATAGCTTTTATCCTAGAGATGTAACTATATTGAACATCATGGTTCTGCATTGATGTGGCATTGGAGCTTGTGTGCTGCTGGTTAAGAGTGTGGAGGAATGGGTATGTTGTTTTGTGATGTGTTCTGGAGAAATCACTTAATTTTGTTGCAAAATGTACAATAGCAATAAAGTTATTCTATTTTAAAGTTATTCTATATTAAATAATCCAATTCCCATTGCAGATTACTGCAAAGCAAGTCTGACATCAACAGTAAATGGAATGCCTCTCTCTCCTTCTAAACACAAACATATGACAAAGTCTATACATTAAAATGTATCTTTTGATAACAATAATAGATTATTTAAGCTGCAATTGGTAGTTCACTGTATCATGCTTTTTATCATTTTATTCATAGCAATGGCTGAATACAGTGTGATAATCTATGGGTTTCCCGACTCTTTGGAGTGAATGTCACTTTTCGATGTTTCACTTTCTTGGAATGAAGTCTCTGCCAAGAATTAAAGGGGAAGGTCAGCTGATGGAAAGAGCAAAGAAGTATCTCCATTCACTAGATAAATATCAGATACCCTTTGGTTCATAAGCTGCCTCTGAATTGAACCATAATGCAATGCCTGATTCATACAGATGTCCAGATTGTGAGTCGGTGAGGTAGGGAAGCCTGTTCCTATGGCATTCGCCATGTGTATTGTCTTCATTCTGTGCCCCTCAGGAGGGTTTTCTAAAATTGGAAATTTAAGTGTTCTGGCTGGCCAATCAGTTTGCAGTGGCTTGCTGAACACTCATTGGCTGCCAAGCACATCTTTCCTGGCCAGAGTTGTCCAGACATGACATCTGAATGACATCTGAATGATTTGGAATAAAAAGGAACATCTGGATTATATACCCTCAGTTTGCTCCAAGTTTCATCCCATTCATCCTTCCTTTGAAATGCTGGCTAATGCCTATAATTATATATTTGTTCAACTTTGTGAGGCAGTTGGAATGGACTAAGGACCAATAATTGGATGACATATGTTATACAGGCATTCATTTTTGCAGGGGATCCATCAGGGGACTCAGGGTGTGTGCTCCAGAGACTGTCTTGCCTAGTTGGGAGCAGGTACTCTCCACACTATCTGGTAGCTGAGGGCGCTTTCAGACAACACCAAGACACAGGATTAATATTTGGGATAAACAAACCCAGGACCGCAGAGCAGGTCCCCACACAGATATGCCAGTCCTGGGCTTTCTTCCCCCTCATTCCTCACAGTCCTTTTGTGTCTCTGGATAAAATGGAGGGCAGACAGGGGACACCCGCTGGAAGTCTTTTTTAAAAAAAATCAATTATGCACTGATGCTTATATGCGCACATGTAAATATCCCAATGTAAATATGGAGAGATTCTTATTTGTGCATATATGTATCAGTAATAATAGTGGGATTTTTTTAAGTGCCATTGGATTTCCCTCTTTCTCCAATTGCTTATTTATGATCTATTTAATATTATAAAGTTTAAGATAAGCACTTTCAGAGACCTGTAATGGCTCTCCACTTCTCCTCTCTTGAAACCAGTGGGAAGTCAGCTGTGTCTTCATGGGGGCCCGAACAGCTGATCAGCTGTTTTGGGCTTTTTAAAACCAGCATGGGCAGGAAACAGTCTCCACATGGGTAAAGGGGGAAATCCTGAACTGCAGGGGCACTTTTTTCACCTGATAAAGGTGGGCCTTTTTGAATTGAGTTTTCCTGCCATTGCTGCAATTGAGCACCCATTTCACACAAACATCATCTGGCTACCTCCCCCCCCCCCCTTTAACCCATTCTCCAAGAAGACGCGGAATAAACCCAATATCTAATTAATTCACTACAAACCAAAGTTTTCCTGGTTTGTAGTGAATTAATTCGGGACTCTCCAGAATGTTGGCCAGACAGCCCCTCCTTTATTGCAATAGATACCGCAATAAAGGTCCTGTCTGGATGGGCCCTAGGTGTTATGATCACAACGCTAGCCAGAAATGTTTTAGAACTTTGGCTATATAATCCAAGATTTGAATCTAGTAAAAACTGATAAGAAAATATAGCAGAATAAGCCTTAATGCAAATTTCTATAAATATTCCTATTGGTTTTTCTTCTTCTCCCTTTTCCTTTTAATTCCAATCTACTTTTTAGAAAACTGTTGTATTGTGTCACTTTATAATTTACAAAAGCTTGTTATACATATTTTCTCGTACCTTCTTTCAATTGTGGTGTTCAAAAACAACAATGGAAAGGATTTTTGGAACTGCATTAAACAACACACTCAAACTTCTTATTTAATGCATTTCAGAATGATGGGGAATCCCAACACATAAACAAACAGGAATCACCAATTATTTACCACTATTACTCAATGCCATCTCAATTCAAAATGACCACCATGAAACCTGTGTTATTGCACTGTTTATCATGATGAAAAATTTAGGAACAATATAGGTGGATTTGGTAGATGTCACATTATCTTGGAATTCTTCAAAATACTGAATTCCATGAAAACGACACGGTCCTGGCATACTGCCCAATGGCAGTTGTAATGCTGATCTATGTGTTGCAATGGACAAATCCTAAACTCTGTCTTGTTTCTTCCCCAACAAACCTGAGAAAAAATCCATAGCTTGCTTTTGGTTTCATTCTCTGACTTCTTAAGGGAAAAACACGACACAGCACTGAGTTTGGTCATCACAATGGATAAACCAGACAGTCTGTAGTTTGTTTAGACAGGCAATGTTTACCAGCACAATGCCTCATTCACTGCAGGCCAGTATTCTGAAGAAATCCGCTTTCCTATGATATGCAAATCAGGCCAACACGGGTTGTTTTTTTTCCATCTATAAGGAAGCTTGAACTAAATGGAAGTTATTAGGAATCTTCTGTGGTCATGTTATTCTTTAAGATTTCTTCTACAGGCACCTCACTTTCTGTCCCTGTGATAATTGAATTTTGAAAACTTTGACTTGTTGTGGAAACAAGGATTGGTGATAAAGCTTCAGCAGAGGCACATTTTCCTCTGTTATTACTCTTCCAGGAGTGAATTTCCATTCCGGGGGGGGGGGGGGGGGGGAGATTTCTCCCACTTTGTGTTGTCTCACCCCTGTTCTTAATCACGAGTCATTTACTAGTCATATGTTTGTAACTCAGGGACTACCTGTACCTTTCTTTGTTCAACTGGTATTGTCCACTTGGTGGAAAAAGGACAGATAGTGGCACGTAGGCTTGTTTTGTACATTCCATTTTGATCTTATCAGCCAGATTGTTTTTTAAAAACCTAATGTTAAAGAGTTAAAAACCACCTTTCATTCTATGTGTAAATTAAGAACCTAGGAAACAAGTAACAGCCACCAAAATTTAGCATACTACTCCAAACTCACATACTTAATTCCTGTCTCTGACTTGAACTCAAAGTACCAGAGATCAGAAAGTCAAAGCACTGAAGCAGGTGCATTAGTATATTGAACTGCCATGTTGGCAAGAAAAACTGTGCAGTTCTGGACAGATTCCATTTTTTTTAAAAAAAAATCAATTTTGAGGTGTAAAGAGTTGTTTTGTGAAGCAACGCCCTCCAAAACAAAACAACCAGGAAGGAAGAGAAGGCAAAGAGGATTTCATAATGTGGCTGGACAGAAATGTACAGCAGTTCTAGAGATTACTTATTAAAGAAAATGCTTTCATCTGCTGATCAACGTCTGAAAGTAACAGATAACAATGAAGGAATGCAGTCTTCTGCTATTTTGTTTGGACAATTCTGGAAAAAGGTGCTTATCTAATTAAAAATAGTCATGATGAACACAAAGTTCCCATGAATTAATTCATGAAAAGTAAAGGTTTAAACCTTGCATACAATTACTTGGAAGGAAATGCGCACTGAAAACAGCAGGGACTTGTTCCTAGGCAGATAGGCACAGGATTACACTACATGAGACGTCAACTTCACTGGTTAGCACTGCAGTAACTTCAATATCAGCCTAAATCAGTATAACAAGACATAAACAAAAGACACTCTTAATAAGCTACATCCAGTGATCCATAAGACACATCCAGTGATCTAAGTAGAATAATGTATTGGTATGTGTTTACCCCAGTTCTCTGCTGTTATTATTTGCCACCAAGTCAAATTTGGCTTATGGCAACCGTGTGAATAAGATCCCTCCAAGAGCCTCGGTCAAAAACTACTCTGCACAAATGTATTGTAATCCTAGGGGTGCAAATTCCCTGATAAATCAATCCATCTGCAGTGTAGTTTTCCTATTGACTTCCACTTTGTAGGTGTATGTACTTTCAGGTTGTTAACTTATGGGGACCCCATGAATTTCATAGAATTTTCTTAGACAAGGAATACTCAGGCCCATTCTACACAGCTGAATAAAATCCCACATGTTCTGCTTTGAACTGGAATATATGGCAGTGTGGACTCAGATAACCCAGTTCAAAGCAGATATTGTGGGATTTTCTGTCTTGATATTCTGGGTTATATGGCTGTGTGGAAGGGCCCACAGTTTTATAGTGTCTAAATCGGGACCCTTCCGCACAATCATATAACCCAGAATATCAGGGCAGAATAACCCACAATATCTGCTTTGAACTGGAATATCTGAGTCTACAGCAGCGGACAGCAGCGTTTCGGTGCAGTTGAAGGACTGAGCAAAGAGCATCATTGCACCTCATTTAAATTGTTTCGTATTGTGCCATATATCCCAGTTCAAAGCAGATAATGTGGGATTTTATTCAGCTGTATGGAAGAGGCCTTGGTTTCTAGTAAGAGGTCAGGCATGATTTATTCCAGGATGCATTCATCTGTCTTGATATTTGCAGAACCTTCCTCTAGGACCGTGATGGTGAACCTATGACACGCGTGTCAGCACTGACACACATGGCTATTTTTGATGACACGCGGCCACATGCGGCCGCATAAAGAGAAGTTCACCTTATAAGAGCCATTCTAATTCCATCCTTAAATTTGTAAAAGGCTCTAGAGATTTAACATCTGTACGTTTGAGCACTGTTCACTCCATAACTCAGCATGGAATATACATTTTTCTTATTTAAACTATAAATATTGCAAAACTACATTAATTTTTTTCTCGAAGTTGACACCCCACCCAAGTTATGGTCAGGTTTTTGGCAAATTTTGACACACGAAGCTCAAAAGGTTGCCCATCACTGCTCTAGGACCACATTTCAAATGAGCTTATTTCTTCTTGTCAACTCTCTTTACTGTCTAGGTTTCACAACACTACTCGGTATTTATTTATTTATTTATTTATTTATCGTGTCAGGGCAACCTGACACAACATACTTGGTAATTAGAAATACTATACATAATATTAATATACAATACACAGTAATCAGAAATACTATACATTGTTCTGACTTTTGGATTTAATTTATATGGTGAAAACTGGCCAATGATAATACTTATCTTTTTTAAAACTGGTGATACTTATAGAATCATAGAATCACAGAATCATAGAGTTGGAAGAGACCTCATGGGCCATCCAGTCCAACCCCCTGCCAAGAAGTAGGCATATTGCATTCAAATCACCCCAGACAGATGGCTATCTAGCCTCTGTTTAAAAACCTCCAAAGAAAGAGCCTCCACCACACCCAGGGCATATTAAACTATATTTTGAATACACAAATATTTTCCCTAGTGTGCAAAGCAAGTCCAGTCACTAGTCATGGTCCAAATTTGGTATGTTTAACAGCCAAGCAAGTTCTCAGCAGCTACATATTAAAGTGAAAAAACTCCATCATGAATGAAGAAAAATGCAGACCGTGGGGTCATTTTTGTGAGCCTTTGAGTTCCTGAGGACCCAATAAATAATAAAATAAAAAATCTAGTCCTAATACTAAAAGGTCATAACTTTGTAACCGAGGTCATTTCTTATTGGGGGAATGGTGTCTTTTGCAGCTAAAGTGGAGCAGAGTTGGCCAAAAAATATAGCTGAACTGCTCCTGTGGGGACAAAGATTTTTTTTTAAAAAAAAAAATGAAATTTTTATCCATAGCGTCCAGGAGATACTAGCACTGTGGCCTATTACCCCTTGTGCAGACCTATATGTTCATATGACTCCTCTGCCCACTTTGGAACCCTGATTGATCCAAAATTCCTAACTGCACAGAAGACCCATAAGGCATCACTCAAAAGTTTTTGCAAGCCTCATGCCAGGTGATCATTGAGATGCTTAAATGTTGAAGCAGGGATAGTCCAGGCAGTCCCATGCAAGGCTTACTTGTTCATGCAAGGCGAGGAAAACAACTGCAGTATATGCAAAGGCCAAGATGGGCTGCTCGCCTTGTTTTTGGCCAGGTACTGGTACAAAATAAAACCTATTGGTATTTCTGGTTTCTAGTGAGGTTTTGGAAATGAGAGTGACTGGACAGCTATGATAGTCTATTAGAAAGGCAAAACTGCAACTCTAAAAACAGAGGTGTGACTCTTTGGTGGTTGTTTTAGGATGAAGACACATGCAAAAAAGTGGATTTTTTTCTGGGGGTGGGTGGGGGGTAAAAGGCCCTTCATTGAAGGGAGCGCTATCCACCTCAAGTGACACAAAATTCTTTCAAGAGCTACATGCAGCCTTTATGCCATACTTTTCCTACTCTAATGCAAACCATAGGTGTTCTGAAAACATCTACTCCTAGAAGTGGATCACTTCAACATCTAGTATGCCACATTCTACTATGCATTGGTTTGAAATTGTAGATTTGTACTTAGGGATGGGCTGTTCAAAATTGCAGGGGGTGAAGGCAGACTTACTGAATCTTTATTTCAATACTAGGGGGAACATGGGTTTGGTGCTGGAACAGAAATCTCTCTCCCCCCCCCCCCCCACCACACACACACAAAGGTCTGTTTTCATGATATATTTAAGTAGCAGAGAGGATTTACATGAAGAATTAAAGGAAAGAAAGTTCTGTTGCAATTATCACGACAGTGCTGGATTAAACCCTCTCTTTCTGTGCAAAGTCCTAGAACCCTTTTGCATGGTACAACAACCAATAAAATAGGAAGTATGAGTGAGTTAGATATCCTCTTTTCAAGAGATGTGCAAACATAGACTCATATGTCATGTTCCAATGATTGCTCTAATGTGCAGAAATATCCTTAGATTAAACATATCCTTCTACCTGAGCTACTACACTGGATCAATGTAACAGTGTATTCCACGCCTCATGAAACTCCAGCAAAATTCATGGGGTACCAAAGATTGACAGGCAAATGAAAGGCACATATACACACACCTTTATTCCTCCCACGACCTCTACATGGGAAAGAACTGTGTTTTCTTTGGGAAGAAGAAAAGATGGCATAATATGAAGAATCTGAGATGTTCAATTTCAACCCAGGCAACTTTCCCATTAGACAATTCTTTCTTTTTCTTTTCATTTTACTTGATTCCAGAAATGGTATTTATAGTAACACAATTATTTCCTACATATGATAAAATGCTGTGATATCATTTTAAAATAAAAAAAATTCTACTATTTTTAATGTCTCCTTATGCTTTTTCAAAAATCTATTACCAATGTTAGTTGAATCTAGGTTTAATTCATTATCCTTTCTCGTTTCTTTCAACACAAAACAAACTGATCTGTTTCACAAAAATTTCAGATATTAAGTGTGACAAATTCAGGCCCAATTTTATTTGGAGTGCTATGGACACCATTATGACAACCTCATGGCATTCTAAAAGTGAAGAAAACCATATGGCTAAGAATTACACAGCCCACCATTTATTAAACATTTTCTTCATTTTGTAAACAAAATCTGACCTGAAAAACATAGCACTGACAATTGACTCCTTGACCAAATTGCTCACTGGGAATTATTCTAATGATAAGCCCCAAAAGATACTATTGACAAAAATCATCAACATGTAAAGTATATATTATCTCTCTCTCTTGGTATTTCATTTATCAGCCATGCAGTCATCATTCTCCTCACTACCACCATCTGTACATACTTTCCCAATAGACCATCACAGCTGTCCTGTTTTTCACACACACGGAACCTTTTATACGCTTTCCAACTGTTTTTAATAACTGTTCTGTGCCTAGCACTGTACTTCCTTTGTCTTTTTCTCAAATATGAAAAGATATTATCCCAACAAACAGGTTATCATAGCAGAAAGCTTTGTGTATATAAGAGGGAGACAAAGAGGAGAGAAGGAAGGGGGGGAGGGGGGGGGGAGAATATCACATTATTAATTCTTCTGAAGATCCTAATACTTCCAAACATCTTAAGACTCTAGCTGAAGGGCCCTTCTACACTGCCATATAATCCAGAATATCAAGGCAGGTAATCCCCATTATCGCTTTAAACTGGGTTATCCAAGTCTACACTGTCATATAATCCAATTCAAAGCAGATAATCTGGATTTTATACAGCTGTGTAGAAGGAGCTTGTCTACTGGACAAAAGTTGTTAAGAGAACAGTTCCACAAAGAACTGAACTTAAATAGTCATGAAAACAATGTGCATGTTACAACTTTGCTACTTTTCAAAATCTCAAATAATATTATTTTCCAAATAATATGTGGATTGTTCACTGATATGACTAGAAGCCCTGATGGCTGCTGACCAACAGATTGGAGGTTCGAATCCAGGGAGAGGGGTGAGCTCCCATCTGTCAGCGGGGATATGAGAGATGCCTCACATAGGATGGTAAAACATCCGGGCATCCCCTGGGCAATGTCCTTGCAGATGGCCAATTTTCTCACACCAGAAACAACTTGCAGTTTCTCAAGTCACTCTTGACACACAAAAAAGTGATATGACTGCTCAGAACTACTATCCCCATCTTCTGAGGTATCTCATTGTACTCAGCCTGATATCATAGGACCTATAGAGTGTTCCAATATGTATCTGATTAGACACTCAGGCCTCTTCTACACTGCCATGTAAAACCCAGATTATCTGCATTGAACTTTATTATGTGGCAATGCAGACTCATATAATCAAAGTAGATAGTGTTGATTATCTGATTTGATAATCTGGATTATATGGTAATGTAGAAGGGGCCACAGATGACAGTAGAAATGGAGGCAACATATAGAGAACCAGATTAACCTGTGCAATGCTTGTTGCAGTAGTTTCAAAATCCTGTAGAATCCTGAATCCAACAATTTGGAAGAGCCTACCAAAACCACTGATGCTTTAGAAAAGTAGTGTCTTGATTGTACAAAGCAATTGCCTCCCCACTTTGCCAAGTTTAAATAACACAACCCATCAATTGAAAAGGGGAAATTGGCTGGATCTACACTGCCCTATATCCCAGGATCTGATCCCAGATTATTTTCTTATTCCAGGTTATTTGGGGGTGTAGACTCATATAATCCAGTTAAAACAGATACTCTGGGATCAGATCCTGGGATATAGGACAGTGTAGATCCAGCCATTGTATCACTTTAGAGACTATGGCTGGATCTACACTGCCAGATAATCCAGATTATCATCTTTAAACTGGATTAAATGAGTCTACAGTGCCATATAATCCAGTTTATTTGACAGTGCAATTGCGGCCTAAGAGAATATAGTTGGTAGCATAAGATTTAAAAAAATAAAGTCTACTTTCCCTTACAAGTTTATGCTACCAGTACCAACCTCTTTCTATCATTCTCAAAGATCCCATAATCTTTGAGAATGATAACCCTACTATGGAAAAACAGAATTTCCAGGCTGGACTATCATTTTTAATTTGATGTGATGACTATGAATCAGTTCTAGAAAGTGGTGCCAGAACCTCTGACTATGAAGTGGGAGGTTTCTCCAGCATTCAATAGTTGTAGTGGAGTCTGTCCTGCACTGCAAAATAGAAGTGTGTGCTTTCTAATGTTTGTCATGCTAAATGTGTGATCCTGACTATAGTGCAATTGGGCAACCAGCTGCATCAACTAATTGAGGCTCAGATAAAATAAACTGCATTATACTGCTTTATACTTATCTTCAAAAAATTATCTGCAAGTAAGATTGCTGTCTTAGAAAATATTTAGCAGTACAGTTGCATAACATCAGTTTCTGCGGTAAAAATTACCAGGTATTTAATGAGCACATGAATCCAGTTCCAACTATTATAAAGTTTTCAAAACTAATGAATTCAGTGACAGATGTAGGCAATGTTTATGTGAGAGAACTTTCAAAACCGAAACCCACAGCATCAAGGAATGTGGTCAAATGCACCTTAATTCCATAGTGATTTAAGAAGCAAACAAGACTTCAGTTACTTGTTGTAACAGCTGGACTGAAATTGATTCTTTCTACTAAATGCAATAGAGATAAAAACCATAATCCACATATGCTGCACTATGGAAGAATCTTTTTCAATGTTTACATAGTCATCCATGACTTCACCAAAATATATGGCTTGCAGATGAAGACCGTAGTGTTTGTCATGCTTGAAAACCCAATCATGCTAGACAAACTATAATGTAAAGAAACCACATAACAGAAGGTCCATGAACATCTGGAATGCAATCCAGCTACAGCTGTGCTCCATGGACGTCTTCCCCGGTATGTGGTATCTTGTATTTGAATCTGCAACCAGTGCATCAGTCCCTGTGTTCATACTTGCAAGAAAATGCCACAGTATCAGTTTTAAATGTGCTCATACAAACAACTACAAATGGCCTTTTTGTGTTGCCATGCCAATCTGGGATGAGGCATGCATATAATATGTTAAAAATGGGGAAACTGTCTGCTTGATTCAAACTGAAGATTCCATGGACTCTTGAGACCTCAAGGCTAAACCAATAAGCCACTGTCGTGTTCATGAACAATGGTTTATTGTATTGCTGAAAACTTCCAGCAGAGAATCAGGTGTTGTTTTTCTGATACCAGAAAATTCCACTGTGACTGAAGAAATGTGTTTCAGATGAAAGTTTTGCTAAATATGAAATTAGTATTAAGCATGTTCTAAAACAGAACTATGCTCTATTCATATAATGATATATATTATTAAGTAGAACTGAATTTGTAAAACTATGTTCAGTACACAAGTGTCCTACAATCTTGATGTTTTCAATCCAAAGCCCTATGCAAATCTGTGAGTTTTTACCTACAGCACACAAATATCCTTTCCTCCACTTTGCATTTAGCTGCTGGAATAGTGCTTCTTAAAACAGGATAATTCTATACACAATTAACCTAGAATGAGAAACAAGATCTTGTTCCATTACCAATTGTCTGGAACTAAACTTTTCAAATTTTGCATCTACAGTTGAATAATCAAACAAATAATGTATGTAAAGTTTGAAGATTTCTTATGTAAACAACTTGCATAGTTTCCCGTTATTTTCCTAACAAATGATTTTTTATATTTAGCTACCAATGTGTTCCAAGTAAGAGGAAAAAAATTTCATGTAAGCCCCAATGACAGAACAAGAAAATATAAGGAAAGGAGCTATTAGGAAGCAGAGTGGCTTAGCAGAACTGGACAAATCCAGTTACCGCGTTATCTCTTTGAAGACCAGTCTCGTAATAAGAGTCTGCTGCTGAGAATGGTACACAACAACCCAGCCATGCCATTCTGCTAACTGAAATCAAAGGGAACACCAAGTTATTAAAAGTACTGTGAGCGACACTGAAACCGGACACATGGATTTTTTGCATTCTGATAGAGATTAAGGGGAGCTGAGCTACGCAGACAATAAAGGAACAGATAAGTATTACAGACAGATCTGTAACTAGACACTGGGAAATAGCAGCAGTGAGATTCAAGGCAGACTAACACATGGAACTCTGAGATGCAGGCCTAGTAATCTAAAAGGTTATTTAAAAGAAGACTTCAACCATTACTTATGTTGGAAAAGGTGGTCGCATTCAGATATTACTATCAGTGCCACACAGGGCCGGCCCTAGGTAATTTTCAATGGTAAGCAAACATTATTTTGCCCCCCCCCCCCCCAAAAAAAAAAACCAATCACTGAAAAAAAAAAGGTAGAGGTGAATAAAGAGTTACCTTAAAACCAGAAGGTTACTTACATTATGTTCATATAGTTACATTACATAGAATTAACACAAATTAATGTTTTTTAAATGCAAATATTTTGTTGTTATTTTTGATCTACAAGTACGACACAAAGATTTCACAGAAAATACAAGATCTTTGCATTATGACAATTCCGCTGAGACAATTGAAGACAGAACAGCCCTTAATACATACACATACATATACATACACATACACACATACATGCACACAGACACACACACATATATATTATTTTATTTGGAATTGCAAATTGCAATACATTCCATCACACACACATTTAAATAAATATTGTGTGGCCAATGGCAACACTCACACTTGCCTCAAGCAGGCAAGAGTCCTTCTTCCCACTCTGGACATCATTCCACAGGGATATATATAAACCCCACTTGCCTAGTTTCCAACAGAGTTCCCAACCTCTGAAGATGTCTGCCATTTATAACACATAACAATCTAATAAATATAAGTAATTAATGATAAAAATAATAACGTAATAAATAATAATTGTAAATAGAATAATAAATATAATAAAATATAATAATAATAATAGTAATAATTCCAAAGCTGAGAAGGAAATGGGGGTGAGTCAGTTTCCAACAGACCTCCCAATCTCTGAGGATGCCTGCCACTGATGTGGGTGAAACGTCAGGAGAGAATGCTGCTGGAACATTTTGAGCCTTCCAGGCGAAACAGAGGCTTCAAAGGGCAGAGAGAAGAGCACGGAGTGGGGCAACAGCAGCAGCGAGGTCTTCCCCCCTTCTCCTCCAGGGTCTTCCTCCTCCTCCTCATCATTTTGAGGTGTCTAAACGGAGAAGAGGAGGAAGAAGAGCCCAGAGGAGAAGGAGATGGCCAAGCCTCGCTGCTGCCGCCGCCCTACGCTCCTCTTCTCGCCCCCTTCGAGGCCCCGCCTCGAAGGGGGTGAGAAGAGGGTGGCACAGAGCAGCAGCAGCAGCGAGGATGCCCCCCTTCTCCTCCAGAGTCTTCCTCCTCCTCCTCTCCATTTGGAGGTGTCTAAACGGAGAGGAGGAGGAAGAAGAGCCCAGAGGAGAAGGAGATGGCCAAGCCTCGCTGCTGCCCCACACTCCTCTCGCCGCTCTACAAGGTGCACGGGGCATGAGGGGAGGGAAAGGCGTGCACCTTTCTCTTCTCCCTCGCACGCCTTTCCTGCCTCTGCCGCCAAGAAAAGCACATGCAGGGCGAGAGGGGAAGGGCAGAGGCGCGCGCCTTTCCCTTCCCCCTTGCCGCATGCGCGGCTTTTCTGCTTGCTCCCGCCCATGCCCCCGCCACCGGCGCTGCTCATGGGACGAGGCCCAATTGGAGGGGCATTTAAGGAGGCGCGTGAGCGCCCCTGGGAAAAACAAAGTATTCCGCGGTCGCTTACTTCGCGTAATGGAAAAACCGCCCCTGGTGCCACACATCTTTATGCAATAGACAACCAGTTTTTTTGTTGTTGAAAAGTAGCCTTTTGATTTCTGAGGCCTAAATCCATTTGTTGATCTCAATTAAAGCAGATTCACTGAATAAATAAAAACTTAGTAAGTCAACATTGATAAAAGTGTCACTGATACAATGTATCTACTCTAGTTACATTACAAAATATTATTGGATTCTGGCCTACCCTCTTCTGCATTTTAAAAATAATTTTTAGCATCTATCCTGATTAAAAGTTCTGAAGACCACACAACAGGCCCGTAGCCAGGATTTCATTTCGGGGGGGGGGGGCTAAAAAAATTTCAGGGGGGGTTTCGGGGGGGCTGAGTTTCGGGGGGGGGGCTGAGTCTGAGTGAAAGAGGGTCTAGCCTAGCAAACCTTTTGTATCATTACCCTAATACCCCCATGCATATGGGATATATTGAGTATGGTGATCAGATCATGATATGAATAAACATAACAGTTTAAATAATACACCAGTAAGGCCTTTTTGCGAACCACCATGAGAATTTTGGGGGGGGGGGAGCTGAAGCCCCTCAAGCCCCCCCCCCCCCCCCCAGCTACATGCCTGCCACACAAGTTTGTCTCCTATTATGCAATTTTGGTTGGTCTTAATGAAAATATTGATCACCCTGGGAATTTGAGATTTCTTTTGTCCTTCTTTTTGTATTTCTATTTCTAGTACTCCAACTTGTCTTGTTGTTGGGGTCTTTAAATGCTGGACTGGGAGACTCAAAAAGCTGTGCAGCATGACCTAATGTGAATTACAAGAGTGATACCACTGCCATTTATGCATGTGGTAAAAGAAACAACTACTTCAAGGTGGGTCCTGAGTTGAAAATCGGTAATGACTATTGGACCAAACTGTAAATCACAAGCCTATATGGCTTCTATAGAAATAATACATTCTACACATGCATCCATACATGTAACTCTTTCAGTAACAAACTCCAGTTTAATGTTTGGCTCCTTGCCTTCCCAAACTTGGCATTGGCTGGAGACACAACATGGGCTCATGGCTTGAGGTTTCTCAAGTTACCAAGCAGTGCAGGAATGTGAAACATCGAAGAAGTTCTCATGATGCCAGTGTGACATGACAAAAGCTCTCTTTCATATAGTATTTGATCTAAGTTGGTTGTTCACATATTCAACTGATGCTTCAATCATCGTAGGCTGTGCAAGCTAAATCACCACCATTACAGTAGGTTAGTATAAACCATAAAAGCATTTTGCAATCACACTAACTTATTTTCTGCTCCTTTTTTCCAGGTATTCTTTTCTGATTAACAGAGGTATCTGGTAAGTTTAAAATCATATTCCATTTCATCCAATAATCTTAATCAAGATAATCCGGGACTGAAATACTTGACTACTGGTGATCTTTGTATAATTTGCTGTGTCTACATACAAACATATTATTCGAAGAGAAGAAGATGGGGACTGGATTTTGACCAGTTTGAAAGATGCTGACAACGTCTTTGTTTTCTTTTATGTACATTACAAATATGTAAAGGGAAATGTTAATACATCTATTTATTCAGTGCCTTCTGAATGAACTAATCTCAGAAGTTATCTCCTCCTTAAAATGTAAAATGCTATTGGAAACCATTGACATAATGTATCCTTTAGATAATTGTTTTTGGTACAGGAACCGAACAGAATGCACAATAAAATTACAAAATAGAAAATAAAGTTAATAACACCAAGATGTTTGGATAACAAATAAATGTGTTTGACAGTATATCCTCAAATGTATTGTTTCCCAACATAATTAAATCATTATTGTTACATTGTACTGAACTGCATTTCACACATTTTTCTTATCACTTATGCTGATTATTTTCAGTATAAAAACAACTATTGAGTATTCCAACATGTTTCCAGACTGAATCCAAAGTATTAGAGGGTCTTCTACATAGGCCCTAAAATGTGGAGAAACTGGGATAAAAGGGGGAGCTAAATGATGTTTAAAGAAAATGCACAATGATTTGGATTAAAAGTGGAAAACATGTTTTAAAAACCCCTATTTTGTGCTTAAAACCCCATTTCAGGGTTGCATATTCACATGACTGTATATCCCTGCAGTCAAGGAAAACATGTGACTTCATTCCTATACACTGGTGTGGACTGTCCCAGCACATATCCTCATTTTAAAATCCTGAAACAGCTGATGGGGCCTATAAACAAATAGAGTCGCAGACACACAGGTGGCAAAATGGAAGCATAATAGGAAAGCAATTACAATAAGAACTCTCTGCAAGGATTCCTTTATTCTGATGTTTATGAAATTAAATGGAGTTTGAATTTACAGAAGGGTGAGAAGAGATAATAAGAAATCTGCTTATGTGCACAGTTAGATATCCACATCAGCACATATTAGGTCCAGTGCATCTTGGGGCCCTTCCACCTAGCCATATAACCCAGAATATCAAGGTAGATAATCCACAATATCTGCTTTAAACTGGATTATCTGAGTCCACACTGCCATATAACCCAGTTCAATATGGATTTTATACAGCTGTATGCAAGGGAGAGTCAATTAAAAAAATAAAGTAAATTTCCGCCAGATGTCCCCAGTCCATCTTGTGAATTTCTAAAATCTGCTACAAACAAAGGGAGCAGGACAGCAGAGGAGGATTTAGTGGGACTGACAGCTCTGTGTTTAGACTTGCTGTCAGGCCCTGTGATTCCCCTCACCCCACTTCTTTGACCCGGATTATGACTGTGGTTGCCCTAGGAATTATACTCAAAGCCCTGCAAGGCTGAGATGTCAGTACTTGAAGGGGTGCCTTTCTTTCTCTCTATCTGTTTGAACACTGGGATTTGCTGAAGATTCTTGCTTCTGCATCCTACAAATGGGAGCAATATACTGTGTGAAGACATGGGAGGCTCACCTGGGGCCAGAGCCCAACCCTGGAGAGTCCAACCTTGGCCTTATTCTGGCTCTAAGTTAGCTTTATTGTAAAGCTGTAAATGTCTAATGACTGACCAAATCTATACTGATACACAGTGTTAAACAGCTTTAATGTATTGTAAACCAATTGTCTAATATGCTTTTATTCACTGTTGTAATTATACAGTATGACTCCCATATCCGTGGGCTAGCACTCACAATTTTACTTACTCATGTCTGAAAAAATATGTTCTCTCTAGGCATTTTCTAGGCCCTCCAGCTATTTCTATGATATGCTTCTGCCAGAAGTTATTCACATCAGTGAGATTCTCTATTATCCGCAGTTTAACATTTCACGATAAATCCAGGAAAATCTCCCCTGTGGATATGGGGGTCATACTGTACTTCAGTTTTAAACATTTTATAAATTACTTCAAATTTTTGATACATGGCAAAAATGACATGTTTTCTAATAAATAAATAAACATTTTAAGTGGGTTTTCAACCCAAAACAATGAAAATTAAATCTCGTCATTCTTAATTTATAGTTGATAAGTGGAAGAAATAAATTTTGAAGAAAAAAGGCAGTTCATTGGCAAATTAAATGATGCAGCATGACTTTAAATACCCCATCTGGAACCCATATGGCAAACTGTCACTGAATTGAACTGACCTTTTTAAACATAACACTTACTTGGTCAGCCATGCTCCAGTGTGATCAATTGATCTACTGTAGAGCAGACTGAATTTTCTTCCAAATATAAGGCAACATGGGATGAATGTACCATATGGCCATCTAGATTATACTAGGTGATGGAAGAACAATGCAGGAAAGAACCATGGTAGGATCCATTTCAGAAACGATCATAAAACTAGAATTGCCTTTACTAAATGAAATCAATTTCACTAAATTTGTTGTCCTCCACATACACTTCTCTAAATTTGTTCCATATACACCCTCTCCCTGGATAGCAAAATCCATAAATGTTCAAATCCCATAATACAGAATATTATAAACGTTATAATTTATAAAATTATAAATAAATTATTTTCAAGTTGTGGGTGGTGAAATCCATGTATGCAGAAACCATGGCACAGATGGCCTACTGTAGTATTTGGAAACATATAACCAGTCTATGGAGTTCAAGCAGTCTTATTATCTTAGCAATAGGTCATGTCAACCCATCCATCTCCTTTAAAATCTCAATGAAATATTAGGCTAGTAACTCCTTTACATCTACTTTAAAAGAAGAATTCCTTGAATTCATTAATCTACTTCTCTGACAAAAGAGAAATCAAATAATAGAACCTTGAAAATTACTGAAAGCAAGTATTCCCAGAATAAAATTATTGTATTTCCTTTCTCTCATTCTTTACTTTCATCTCTTCATTAGAAATTTGCTTCCTAACCATCAGCATAGATTGCTATATCATTACCACTAATTTAGGCTGCAATCTATATATATAAATCTGTTAGGTTGGTTCAACCGGACAGCAAAACTCCACAACCCCCCAACGAAACTGCACCAAAATTGCCATGCCCATAACACAACCCACAAGGTACAAACATATCTACTCAAAATGAAAAACAACACAACAACACACTCACAAAACGGCAAAACAACAAAACTCAAAAAACCCCAACGAAACTTAACCAAAATTGCCATGCCCATAACACAACCCACAAGGTACAAACATATCTACTCAAAATGAAAAACAACACAACAACACACTCACAAAATGGCAAAACAACAAAACTCAAAAAAACCCAACGAAACTTAACCAAAATTCCCATGCCCATAACACAACCCACAAGGTACAAACATATCTACTCAAAATGAAAAACAACACAACAACACACTCACAAAACGGCAAAACAACAAAACTTTTTTAAAAAACCAACGAAACTTAACCAAAATTCCCATGCCCATAACACAACCCATAAGGTACAAACATATCTACTCAAAATGAAAAACAACACAACAACACACTCACAAAATGGCAAAACAACTGAGCATGCGCATTGCTGCCCAGCCGCAAGTTCCCTGGCGCGCGCACATAGTTCCCTCTGCGGAAGCCATGCCCACTCCAAGCCCCGCCGCGCCGCTTCCCGCACACACACCCCCTGCCGCACGCACACACACAACCCCACACTCCATCACTCCCCCGCCGCACACACACACGCAACCCCACGCTCCATCACTCCCCCCACCGCCACACACACACGCGCAACCCCACTCCCCCCCGCTGCCGCACACACACACGCAACCCCACGCTCCATCACTCCCCCCACCGCGACACACACACACGCAACCCCACTCCCCCCCGCTGCCGCACACACACACACAACCTCACGCTCCATCACTCGCCTGCCCCAATCTTACCTCCTTTTACTTCACGCCACCTCCAAACCCCACCCCGCCCCTTCCCGCCCTGTCAAAATCCAGGAAAGACAGAAAGGAAGGAAAGAAGGAAGAATGAGAAAGGGAGATAAAGAAAAGGGGGAAGGAAGGAAAGTTAGAGAAAGAAGGAAGAAGAAAAGGAAATCAAAGGAAAGATGGAAGGAAAGGAAAGAGAGACAGCAGAAGAGAAAGAAAAAGGGGGAAGGAAGGAAAGAGGTAGAGAAGGAAGAAATGAGAGACAGAGGGAGGGAAAGAAAAAGGGGGAAGGAAGGAAGGAGAGAAGGAAAGAAAAAAGGGAATGAAGGAAGGAAAGAGGGAGTGAAGGAAGGGGGAAGATGTAGAGAAAGAGGGAGGGAAGGAAAGAAGGAAAGAGAGAAGGAAGAAAAGAGACCAGAAGAGAAAGAAAAAGGGGGAAGGAAGGAAAGAGATAGAGAAGGAAGAGGAGAAGGAAAGATGGGAGGGAAGGAAGGAAGGAGGGAAAGAAGGAGAGAAAGAGGGAAGGTTGGCCACAGCAACGCGTGGCGGGTAAAGGTTGTTATTTCTATGATTATTATGATGCTATTATTCCTATGCGACCCTTTTAGGGGGAATGGGAGAGGTGTCAGGTCCCAGAGGCAATGCATTGCATTATTGTTATTGTTATGATGGTGGTGAAATAAAAGGAAATAAAAAGAGAAAGAAGGAAGCAAACAGGGAGGGAAGAAAGGCAAAGGAAGGAAGGGGGAGGGAATGAAGGAAAGAGAGAAGGATGAAACCAAGTAGTGAAAGAAGGAAAGAAAGAAAGAGGTAGAGAAGGAAGAAAGGAGAGAAAGGAGGAGGAAAAGGGGGAAGGAATATTTCATAATAGTCCAGATATCTACCTCAACTTTGATAAGTTTTACTATAGGCCACAGCAACGTGTGGCAGGGCACAGCTAGTTCTATATAAATACCTACCTGGAGTACATGTGATTAAATTTAATCAAGCTTACATCTGAGCAACAGAAAGCCAACAGATAGGTTTTTATATCATTATCCAAACAATGCCAACCCATTAAGTCTATTAACTCTTCAGAAATAAAGTATTTGTCAAGTTTTGAATGTATATAAATTTTCAAACTGGCATTCTGAACACAAGATGTGTTCTAATGCTGATCCAATGGAGAAGGTGCTGCTTGCCAAAACATACTTCAACTAAGTAAGGAACATCTGTGAACATTTTATGGAACACAAGTTTCATAAAAATTAACTATTGCAACTATTGGCCTTAGTTTAAGTTCCACTAGGCAGCATGGACACTTTTATTTATGGTATGGGTAAGAATTATATAATAGCATTTTTGAAATATCATTTTTATTATATTATCATTTACTCTGATTATGTTCTGTAAGCTATTACAAAATATCTTCTAAATATCGGGTGTTTAAGACTAAAATATCAGTAAAACTCCATCAGTCCACATCAACAGCATGCAAACAACTGATAGACTGAAATAGACTGAAATAATAGACTGAAATAATAAAGGAATTGGGCTGATATTTTGCTAGAGTTAGGTTACTTAAAAACAGTCACTTCAACAAAGTTTAAGTGCCCTTAACTACCTCCAGTACCACAGGATAACAGTAACATTATTTGTTCACCAAAGAATTTGCCAATCCCAGAAAATATCAATAGTGAACAAGTATTAAAAAGTGCAATGATTTGGATTCAAAATGCAGAAAATTCCTTCTGGTCAGAGAAGGTCATACATGACCTACTAGAAAACTGCTGTATGAACAATTCCCAAAACTAGTTGCATTTGGGTTCTTATAGGTTTTTTTGGGCTCAGAAGTATCTGTTCAAATCCTATTAGGGAGTTACAAATGCATTATAGTATAGTATTATAGTTATGGTGTCACAAAATGAACCCCTACCTGCTGGCAGCTAAGAACCCTCTAGAGATACTTCACTACCTCTGAGGATGCTTGCCATAGATGTAGGCAAAACATCAGGAGAGAATGCCTCTAGAACAGTGTTTCTCAACCTGGGGGTCGGGACCCCTGAGGGGGTCACGAAGGGGTGTCAGAGGGGTCGCCAAAGACCATCAGAAAACACAGCATTTTCTGATGGTCATGGGGATTCCATGTGGTAAGTTTGAGCCAATTCTATCGTTGGTGGAGTTCAGAATGTTCTTTGATTGTAATGAACTATAAATCCCAGCAACTACAACTCCCAAAAGTCAAGGTCTATTTTCCCCAGGCTCCACCAGTGTTCACATTTGCGTATATTGAGTATTTGTGCCAAGTTTGGTCCAGATCCACCATTGCGTGATTCCACAGTGCTGTCTGGATAAAGGTGAACTACAACTCCCAAACTCAAGGTCAATACCCACCAAACCTTTCCAGTGTTTTCCGTTGGCCATGGGAGTTCTGTGTGGCAAATTAGGTTCAAATCGATCACTGGTGGAGTTCAGAATGCTCTTTGATTATAGGTGAACTATACATCCCAGCAACTACAACTCCCAAATTACAAAATCAATCCTTCCCCAACCCCACTAGCATTTACATGTGGTTGCATTGGGTATTTGTGCCCAGTTTGGTCCAGTGAATGAAAATACATCTTGCATATCTGATATTTACGTTATGATTTATAACAGTAGTAAAATGACTGTTATGAAGTAGCAACAAAAACTATGTTATGGTTGGGGGTCACCACAACATGAGGGACTGTATTAAGGGGTCATGGCATTAGGAAGGTTGAGAACCACTGCTCTAGAACATGGCCATATAACCTGAAAAAACCTACAACAACCCAGTGATTCTGGCCATGAAAGCCTTCAACAATACTAGTTGCATTTGTTTATATATGGCGAAGCATCAAAAATTACTTTTTAAACTACAGCTCTCATATCCCTAGCCAGCCTGGCCTTTCTCATATATATATGCTGCCAAATCACTCTGAACACATTCTTATACTTTAAAAAATAAGCATGAGCAGGCTTTAGTAATACTTGGCTGGAAGATCTATAGGCAGGGCTAGAAACGTAGCCTGCTTTAAACTTCGTGGAGAACCAGCAAAAGTTAGCATTGATAATTGTGAACTACATAAACAAATGGACAGTCTCATGTTCCAAGCACTTATGAAAGACTTTGTCAAGCTTTCAATAGCTTGTTGTGGCTAATGAGAGGGAAGGTCGAAGGAGGAGGGGAGATAATTTAGATCCCACTTCCAAATGCTGAAGGACAACTCCAGATGCTGAATGACTACGAAGGTCCCTTCCACACAGCTGAATGAAATCCCAAATTTTCTGCTTTGAACTGGAATATATGGCAGTGTAGACTTAGATAACAGATATTGTGGGATTTTCTGCCTTGATATTCTGGGTTATATGACTATGTGGAAGAGTCCAAATTTAGACACTGTAAAACTACATCTGAGCATCCTTCCATTGTGACAAATGTTTCTCCTTCCACTTGACATCCACATGAAAAATGAGTCAATGTATGGATTCCTCTATTCTCAACAGATGCTGGGACAGGGAAGGATGCATATCTTACAAAATTACAAATCCCAGAATTTCATACTACTGAGCTATGGAAGTTCATTTCATGTCAAATTGCTTTAATTATGCAGTGTGGATACAACCAATGCTTGCAGGTCCACATGATTACCACTTTTGCCCATATGGCATTGCTACTCTCATTTGTGTATTTATAGCCCAAATAATTTAAATATTCATAATAAGACTGCTTATAATTTCTTGAGTCTATACAAAGAAGTACATTTGGCACTGCTTATAGTTTATGAGCAATATTCAAAGGAACTACCATGATCAGTACATGTAGTATTTATGTATGTTTGCTTGGTACTGCACTGATTTATTGCTACTTCTGCGACTCTCACCACTACCATACATGTATTAAATTTCAAAGACGCTGACATACAGTGAAAAGTACAACCACTGATCAAGGAAAATAAACTAATAATGGAAGAAAATGAAAACCTAGGGGATCAGTGAGTGGACACAAGACAATAGAGCTTTAAAAAAAACCTAAGGTGACATTAAGGATCTTGAGAGATCTAAAAAGCCTAGGAGGACAGCAATAGAAATAAAATGACACTACTGAAAAAGTAACAGCAGAGATATCTTAGAGGTATCCATACTACACATGGGGTAACACAAGCAAAAAAGTTGCACGGTGGATCTGTACACATACTGCAGAATATGGAGGTACAAGAGGAGACAGAACAACCATCCTTGTCAATATCGCAATTGTTAGTCCCTTATGTTTATCAAGATAAGGATGATTATTGTACAAAAATGGACACAGCTGGAATATTGACTGAATTTGATAAAAAGCATTTTTGCCCAAGACTGCCACCTGTGCCTCCAGGAACAAAGCCAAATCCAAGAGCACGCCTAAGTTATAGTTAATAAGAAGTGCCTTATTAATGACAACAAAATCTCATTAGAAGAGGCAGGCTCCAGATCACATGGAATTTTCACCGTAATAACATCCATTTTTATGGACTTTGAATCACTTTGGGAGACTTCAACTCATCTCTCTGCTTCAAGACCAAAACAACAAAATGAAAATGAAATACAAAATTAGTCATATTGTATATACAGATGGTATCATGGTCCAAAGTCAATTTACACTGCAGAATTAATGCAGTTTGATGCCACTTTAACTTCTATGGCTTAATGCTAAAGAAAAATAGAAGCTGTATTTTTAAAGGACTTTTCTGCTATAGAGTGATGATGCCAAACCAAAAGTATATTATTCCAAGAAGTTAAAGTGATGTCAAATTGCATTATTTCTATAGTGTAGATGGACCCCAGATCTACTCTTAGGTTCATAGATATATTACCAAAAAAGAGTAAACTGTGGAATCCCTCCAGAATTTTCCCACCCATTGTCTGGAACAGATTGGATCCCAACTAACAGTCTAAAAATTAGGATGGTATTATTACCAATATGTGATAAGGAAAGTCCTAATAATATAACGGAAACCCCAAAACAGCACCCACCCCCTACCAAAAACCCTTAAAAACACAAAAAAAGAAAATAACTTACCCAGCCACCCTTTTCCTGCTGCCAGTCCTTTCCTGGCATTTAGAAATGATGTGATTTTCCTTCCCCCCCCCCCCCTTTCTCCTAGGACATCATTTCTGCATGCCAGGAGAATGCGAACAGCAGAGAAATGGTGGCCAGGTGAATTGTTTTCTCTTTTGGGGGTATTTTTAAGGAGTTTTGGGGAGGGGGTGTGGATGTCTGAGTGTTCTCCCAGAAGGTTCTGAGAAGACATCTAGACACCACACACCCCGCCAAAAGTGCAGTTTTTTCTAGCCGGTGTGAGAAGTCCGCCCTTACCCAGGTTTTTAAAACCTGGGCCAGAGCGGACTTTTCCCCTGTGTGGAACAGGCCTGGATGTTTACATCTAATTCTATCCATATCAACATTTTGACAAAGTGAAGCATGAAATACTAGTTGATCCAGGTATAAATCTGCTTGTTGCTCCATCAACTTCCAGGGACACAATCTTTTAAAAAAATGTTCGTGGTTTTGGGGAAAACCATGAGATTTTTGTCTACCAAGGTCACTTGTGAATACTATCAAACTATCACAAGAGACTAGCAGCTCACAGCTTCTGGAATACCTTTAACAAAAACCAAAAACTTTTGAATGATGATTTAAGAACAGTAAGAGATAGGTAATATATGGATGGTGGGGGGGGGGGGTGTCTCATTTTTCCAACTCTAAAATTCTTCACATGCCAGATATGATGATATCTGTGGAAACCAGTAATCACACCTCATGGTATCACAGAGCTTTTGAACAGAACACTAAGGCTAGTTCCACACATAGAAACAATGAACTTGGAGAGGGGGAGGGGGGAAAAATCACTCGACGCCCCTTCCCTTCTCCTGGCATGTCATTTCTACGTGCTAGGAGAAGGCTGGCAGCAGGGAAATGGTGGCTGGGTAAGTTATTTTCTCTTTTTTGTGTGTTTTTAAGGGGTTTTGGGAGGCGGTGGGTACTTTTGGGGGTTTCAAGGCTCCAGAAGCCCAGAAATCCCAAGACAGCTGTATGGATTAGGCCTGGAAGTCCCGCAAAGTGATCCCCTGGCCCAATCCACATAGTGCCCACACCTCGAAAGACACGGGTCTTCTGAAAGATCCAGGTTTTTCTAGGTATTACATTAATTCGGGTTTCCTGCTTTGTCCCAAATTAATTCACTTTCACTTGAAGCATTGTTTGGATGCCTTAGATAAAAGTGCAGGTGCTCGTGCATTTTTGGTGCTATGTGGATGCATCCTAAGGGAAGCTTTTCAATCTGATGCTGCTTTCTGCATTGATGGAAATTTCCAACAGGCCAGATTCTGATACTTAGCAGCACCATTTAGGATCACAAGCTAAAGGTCATGACATACTAACACAGCACCACACAGGTTGGGGCCTTAAAGCCCACAGAACAAATAATCTGGCATTATTATATTACACAGCATAGCAATGCGCCCCCTTGTTTGGGCATTATTGGGAAAAATCTGGATTGCTACATACCATACATCAAACACTGAAAACAGCTTCATCACATCTTACAGTTGCTCTCCTGCAAAACCCCACAGATCCACCCTGAATGATCTAACAGAACTTCACTCATGGTCCATGCTTCATATAAAATCCATTGAAAAATCAAAGGCTTCATCAGAAGGCAGCCTTCCAACACAGTCTTTGGGTATAATACTACATGTTGGTCAAAACAACCAAAATTGTTGATCAATGGGATGTGCTTCAAGAAACACATCATTCCTAAAGCTTGAAGCAGAGGAAAGTATTTGTAAAATGATGGCATCTCTGCTTCAAATTACAGACTGGTTGTGTTAGTTTAATTTGGTGTGACTGTGGGATCTATTATGCTGCAAGGGTGATTAGATTTTTGCAGAAATGTGCATGGGCTAATTTTTGTTATTGTCACTTTGCTTTTAACATTTGCGTGGGGGCAATAAGCAGGTATCAGAACAATAGCAATTATAGACACTTTTTGCAGTACAATTTACACAAGTCTTAGAAAAAGCTGATATGATGTTTTACATCTCCTAAAGTCTGCTTTCAGTCCCCAATCAAGTGAAACTTCCAGCTCTGCTGTATACACCACTGACCACAACAAAGAGTGTGGTTTCTCCCACACTTGCCTTAAATAGATTTAAATTAATGCTATTCATCACAGAGTGGAAAAGAGGGGAAATATAAAAAGGACAGTAACTTAAAAAGTCCAGGCCTAGTTTGGATTTGTTTGTAATGCTGTGGACTTATTTTAAAAGCTGTTTTTAACTTACATTTTTAAACAGAAATTTATATTGTGTTTTAAGTTTTGTATCAACTGTGTTTTAACTGTATTCCACTTTAAAATACTGTATCTTGCCTAAGACCTTGTCGAAAGGTGAAAGGTGGGATAAAAAATATATATTAAATTACATAAATAAATGGGCATTTTTGTACTGTTGAAATAGCCTCATGGCTACAAATTAAATAGGCGTGATATAGAAGATTTCTTCTCTCCATGTTTACACTAAGAACCTTCCATTCTTACTGATTGAGTACATCTGCTATTTCAGGACACAGGAAACTGCATTTAAATCATTCAATACCCACTCTCTCCCCCCACCCCACCCACCCCCAAAAAACACCTGGAAGTATTCTAAGAAATATTAAAAGCCTACATGCTACTCAGTTTTATTTGTTTCTGTTTTGGAGAAAGCTTAGCCACATGACTGAACTGATGCCAACAGTTCATGATATAGCAAACACTCATAAGTTCCACTACCGTTAGGGTTCAAATTAGCATGGATGCTTACCATCTCAATTACAGCAGCAGAGGGAATGAATGCAGTTGTCCCCATCTAAATCCTTCTTCTGTCAACTACAATCTGCTACAGCTAACCAAAGAAACTGACTCCTCAACTTGCCAAAACAGAAAATACTAATGACTACAAGTCCTTTTCTCCAGTGTACTGAAAAGCAGTGATTCTTATAAAGATTCTGGTTCTGGGTATAGGATCTTCAACAGTTAGGACAGCAAACACTGCAGATTTAACACATTACACTGAAGCGTCACTTAGACAGAAGTTGGACCTGTCTAAGTGACGCTTGGAAAAATGATTTATTAAACTGCAGCTCATAGGACTGCTATGTACGTGCATAAAAGTAACTTTTATAAGCTCTAGTTCTAAACATGTGAAAATGGAAGGGGCATATGAATTGGAAAAACTGCCTAAATCTAACCCTCAGCAATACAAGTCGAAAATTTTGGGTGCAAGTATTCCAACTATTACATAACAAAATTTCTGACAGTATAAGAATTTAGGCATACTGGACAACTTTTCCAATAGTTTTAGCTCTAGAGAAGTTTTTAAATCTTTAGTTTTTAGATGTCAGCCTTTTGCAGAAACAAAATGCTCCTTCCCCTCCAATATCACCATTAATGCTTGTCTTTTTCTTTTTCATTTCCAGAAATAGTTAAATGCTAGAGGCCCCATCTACAATGCAGTTTGAAGCAACATTATATAGTCAGTGTAGACTCATGGTGCATTTTAACTGAACTGAACTGCATTATGTGAGTCTACACAAACCATATAATGCAGCTACAAACTGTATTATATGGCAGTGTAGATGAGGCCAAGGTCTATATATGCTTCCATTTTCCAATCAAGAACAAGAAGCTGAAACAGGCAGGGAATAACAAAGCATGTTCTGTTGCATCAGCAGTATGCTAAACAACTACAACATCTTGGTTCTATGTAAAGGTAGCTAAATCAGATACAAATTTCTCGTAAGAGCATTACAAAAAATATTGACATATTACAACAAATATTTTCTTTTACTGTTTGTCATAAACCAGATGAAGATGAGCCTGGCGTAACCCCACAGTGGAATTACACAACCAGCTGTTTCAAGAATGGGCCCTCATCAAAAGTCTCAAGCACACTTGTAGGGTCCCTGCAACAGCACAAATATCAACATCCACAGCACCAAGCTATCTCATTTTCTTCAGAGCTGTTGAAGACTCTTGGCAAAAAATCCTACTTTGTAAATGCAACAATGAAACAATGATGAGAGTGGGACAGGCCCTGCTCTCACAGAACATGACAAGCAAATTATGGCCTCAAAAATATTTCACTTTCTGAGAAGCAATCAAAATATTTGATATCGTCACATCAAAAAGAAGGGCTGTTCATAAAGTGTTCTATCAGATAAGGGTTTTTTTTGCCAGAGATGTACTGTGGATGATAAAGATATCTGAATAATATAGTTTCAAGTTAGGGTGATCTGTGATCCCACAGTTGTCTAATCAGTTTACTCTATATGTACATGAATTCCAGGGAAGTGTGCCTGAGACTGTAGACTTTATGGTCTTTATGGACACAGCATGATTAATTGTGAGAAATTATGAGAGTTGGAGCTGAACATCTGGGAGTTCAACATGTTACATGATTCAGTTATAAGAAATGCAACATACCTCATGCTATAATTACATATAGAGTGCAATATTGTATTTGTAGTGGATCTTGTTCTATCCAGCACAAATGAATCAATTAATTAATTAATAATGCAATCAGAGAGTTGGAAGAGATCACATGGTTCATCTCTTTCAATCCCATCATGCAGGAAAAGCACAAACAAGGCACCCCTGACAGATGACCTCTAAGGAAGGAGCTTCCACAGAACTCAAAGACAGAGTTTCACTGTTGAACAGTTCTTGCAGTCAGGAAGTGCTTCCTGATGTTCAGGTGGAATCTCCTTTCCTGTAATTTGAACCAACTGATCGAGTCCTAGGGCACTTCTACACTGCTATATAAAATCCAGAGTATCTGCTTTGAACTGGATTATTTGGCAGTGTAGACTCATATAACCCAGTTCAAAGCAGATAATGTTGCTTTGATAATCTGAATTATATGGCAGTGTAGAAGGGGCCCTAGTCTCCAGGGCAGCAGAAAACAAGCCTGTCCCCTCTTCCTAATGAATGAATGAATACATTTAGGGACAAAATAAAAAATCTTAGTGATCCTATGCCTACTTTATAGCATTAGGAAGCATGTTTTCATTTTGTTATCATGACCATGTGGTTCGTCGGCACATCCTGGATAACTGTAGTAATATATGACACAATGGCAATGGCAGCCACAAACTAAAGATAAACTATCTTGCCTAATGAAGCATATTTGTTGTCCTTTGATTTAAAGTAAATAATAAATAAGTGACCAGAAAAAAACCTGTTAAATGTTAAATACTTTTAAAGTATTCATACTGCCACACAGTTATGGAAATGGTGTGATGGGATCAGAAAAAACTTTATATGGTTAAACTAGTATATTTTAAAGAACTATGTAAATTTCTCTATTGGGTACAACTCTTTTCATTATAATAACTTTTACTTTGCTCCTGAACACCAAATGGATGTCATAGGGAGGAGGGAGCAAGCTTGCTTTCTGCTGCCCTAGAGACCAGGACACAAAACAATGGCTTCAAACTACAAGAAAGGAGATTCCACCTGAACATTAGGAAGAACTTTCTGACTGTGAGAGAAGTTCAGCAGTGGAACTCTCTGCCCGGGAGTGTGGTGGAAGCTCCTTCTTTCGAGCCTTTTAAGCAGAGGCTGGATGACCATCTGTCTGGGTGCTTTGACTGCAATTTTCCTGCTTTTTGGCAGGGGGTTGGACTGGATGGTCCATAAGGTCTCTTCCAAATCTATGATTCTATGATTCTATGTTATCAGGGTGACTACAATAACAGTAAATTATGCTAAGGGCACGAAATGAAAACTTAAGGGCCTTTTCAGCTTCAGAACTAAGAGCTGCGACCATAAACGCTGCAAATGTATCCAAGTTTTTAGGTAAGAATGTATTTTATTATTTGATACCCAGTCTTAATGTATAACAATAATAAAATACCCATTTTTAAAATCTCCATTAAAAACTTAATACAAAAACAATTTTAAAACAACACAAGGCCTAGCCAGAACTCAACTGCTTAGATACCTTTATCAGCTATAAGCCAGGCTATGAGAAAATATATTTGCCTGAATAAAAATCTCCTGGTCAATGAACGGGCTACACTAAGTAAGAAAATCTAAATTTCCATAGTAGGGAGTACCAGAGTTCAAGAACGACTACAAAGTACTTACATTACTGTTCTCATATAATATAGTATCATTATTATGCTCATTATGGTGAAAAACTCACCTATTTCAGAAACTGTCTTTTATTAGCCTACAGGCAAATATTGTCCACTTCTAATTTAATATACAACATTGTTTATTTTAGGTTGAAGAAAAGGGGATGTATAATTATCTCCAGAAGTGAAGATATTTTTACACTTTACCAAAAAAAAATGGCTTTGGTCTCAATTCTATAGAAAACAGCCTGCTCCAATAATCTATCACAGTATTTTTTAAAAAAGTTTTTATATTTTTTACAAAATTAATATTATTAAATGTATTTTTAAACATTTTTACACAATTCTTGTTTTATATATAGTTCAAATCGTTTGAACAATTAAAGACTGCAGTCATAAATATACCTACTATGGGGGTGTATTTAAGGATGGAAGACAATGGGCTTTACTTCTGTTTAAACACACAAAACCCTTACATTTTTACATTCACGGTCAAAACTATCAGTTGCCCAGCTCCCAAAGCATAAGCTAGTTTAGTCCATTACAAAAGGCCTTCCACTCCCACTCCAAATAATAAAGGAAAAGGAAAAAAAAGAACCCAGAAAAATCTTTTAACCTCTCATAGAACCTAATACTTGAGCTCAGAATCCCCTTTTACAATGTGACCATGGTAGCTGGAGTTGTTCTGCTGCAGTAAAAAACAAGGAAGTTCTCGCTTGAGTGCCTACTAATGAACAAAGGTTAACTTTATCTCAAAGGTCAAATGCCTAGTGGCGAAGGTTATGACCCTGACAACTTAAATGGTGACCCTGCCACGTGCCTAGTATATTGCAGATCCTGATACAGATCATCTGGTAGAGGACTGGTCATAAATTACTTTGGTGTTAAGACTCCCACAAAGAGCACTCTTTGCCACAACAGTTTTCCAGCATGTCATTTGATACATGGACTGGAGAACTGAAAGGGAAAAAGCAACCCAAAATCTGGGATAAAACAATTCACCCTTGCTTTTTTTAAAAACTGCAACATGAAACTTTTTTTGAAAAAAAACTCATTACACACAAATTTAGCCACCTCTTCACTCTCACAATTCTGATTTTAATTCTTCTTCAATATACATAATGACTGGAATAGTTGCCAGATATTAGACTGGGGCTTCTTTGCCATTTATAATTAAAATAATATTTTTTTCTGATTTTAGGAGAAGTATAATTTCTCATTTTGAAAGTGACTGTGCCATGCTCCTAGATAGGAAATAGGTATTTTTAAAGGCCACAAAGTAACAGTTATAAATATACATTTAAGAAGAAAAGAGGCATCTTATTTCAGAAATCATTGAGAATGAAAGCATCTTGGATCAGTACAAAATAACAGTACGTTGGGTGGAAAGCCACAACGATTTGGCATGTATCTAAAAGCCCGTTCTGGAGTTTGAACCCCCTCCCCTTGCCAATACTGGCAACTTTTCAAAACTTTTAAGGAAATAAAAATAATGTTTTCTGTGTGTAGCTCTTCTGGGTCATAGCCGATATTCTTCAACCCAGCTATACTTAGGATGACCAACTGACCTATTTTATGATACATTCATACTGGCAGTAAACGCCTTACATAAAATTAGAAATACCTGGAGACAAAGGGCCTCCAAGACTTTGTTTCTTAGTGCTCTTGTTGCGCATACACTATAAGTTGCCATTACTGCGGCTCTGAAAGAACCAATCACTATCAACTTGGCCAATGTTCAGTTGGGACAAAGGATTCTGGGTTATAGCAGAGCGAAAAAGAAAGAAACCCACAACAATACTCCTGCATGTGCAAATAGTGAGGGTTGTCTGATCAATGATATTTTGTATATAAAAACAATATGATTCAGTTATTTAAACATTCTCTACAACCCAGAGAATAGATAGGAGTGTGATACAGTAAAATGTGGAAAAATAATGAGTTAAGGTATGAACGTTTTACATTTTCAAACAAATTGTGCACAAAACACTAATTGTAATTAAATATATAATTAAAACATTTAGCCTACTTTCAAAAACCTCAAAATTCAAAAACAAGATTATATTACAAAATTGGAAGGCAAAAGGGCTTTCACTAAAATAGTAACAGTATATATGCATGTAAAATAAGATTATTAATATTACTAATTATATAATTGTATAGGTGTAATAGCTGATTAGGTTAGGCAATTTGCATTGGCTATTCTCTATATAAACATTTCATATTAAATTGTTTTCCAAACTATGTTATATTATATTACAGCCATACTTTTGGTAAAAGTTTTATGATCACAAAACTCTTTTTCTGCAAATTATTGATTAAACACTTACATTTATTAAACCAATGTTTTTTAACGATAATCCTTAGAACAATTTTAATGACTATCACTGATTATTTGAAAAGTCAGCCTAAAATGATCACATCAACAGGTGCACAAAGATTAAAGCATGCCATTTAGCATCTTAAGTGTCTCTTCTAAAACTTTTGGCAGATCATCACTTTTCCATATGTAATTCTAGAAAAACATATAGAATTATTACATGTCACAGAAAATCCTAAAACAAAGTCTGTTCTCACACTTTTAGTCACTTGATGAACAAAGAAGCATGTTTCTTTTTTAAAGGATTCACCCCACAGAAAAGGATAAAACATTCACTAATATTTTAATGCATTTGTTACCAGTACGCAACACAAATAACATCACATCCAATTCCAAAGTCAACACACGCCATCGTTCCTTTGTACAAAAGCACAAAGACCAAAGCATCTCTTTCTGATTGTACATGCCAGCAATTCCAAAAATATCACCACACAAAAAATTCTAAATAAGCCCAACCAAGCTACGAAGATCCTGAGCACCTAAAATTGTTTGGTCATAAATACTAGCTAATTTTCCATCAAACTGAAGTCTTCATTTGTACAAAAGCAAATTTGAAGGACCTACAGCAAGACCATCAGGTTGCTTTAAAAGGTCAAACTGCTGCCACTGTTAACCCTAACAACGAAAGATCCAAAACTACTATAAACAATCAATGGTGGGAAATACCCATTGCAATCTATATAGTTTTGCTCAGTAGCAGTACTTATTTGTTTTAGTTGCTTGTATGCTAATAAGAATTAGCTTATGTTAAGAGTATGAAACAATGGAAAGACAGCAACATTATCAACTTTCTCTAAAATCAATGAATTACATATAAGAGGAAACTCCTGAAGATTTGTGTTATCCTCTCTCATTCAGCAAGGATTTTCTTTAGTCGTGAAAATTAAAATCAACTGCTCAGGTATCTATGAGATACATCCAATTCATTCTGCTTTGGTCAGGTTTTGCATACTTAAGCAATATAAGACTGGACTCATCACAGAAATAGAATCAATTTCTTCTCTAAATGGCTGGATTTTAGCATACATGGATAATAAGTTCTATAAAATAAACAAGATCGTGTTTTCCAACTTTAAACACAGTCAAATGTTTTACTAATAGTCTTACAAAAATATTTTGTGTATGCAGAAAAGACTCCATTATTTTGTTTCTGTTAACAATACTACACTATAATCTAACTTTTTCCCACTGTGGTTTACACCTGAACCCTAATCATTGTTTCAAACCAGCACAATAATATAGGGTGTCAGCACAAACGTATTGGCCTAAGTCAATAAAGTAAAAAATGCATTCAAAATTGGATAACATGGGGTAAAGGTACTTACCTGCTGCGTGCACAAAGTATGCCAAATATAAATCGAGTTCCTTAACTGAAACCCCTATATGATGCGGCTGTACACACAGCCCTGGGTTTGAGCACTGTGGGGACTTTACAAGGCGTTCGCCATCAGTACTTTCAAGCGGAATACCTTTAAATAAAATCACCATAACAAGGTCCAACCTCCAGACCTTATCTGCCTGGCGTAAGCAGTCAATTCTTCTCATTTTGCCCTTCTGGTCTGGATTTGAAAGAACACAACATGGAGGTTTTTTTCCTGTGACAGTTAGAACAAAATCCTCTCGGTATTCAGGCCTTATATCTTTCCGTAGCTTTGCCAGAAGTCTGGACGCCCATTTTTGTTTGACCTCTGGTTTTTCACTTAGCAATTCATCCTTCACAGCTCTTTCTTCCTCTTTTGACATACGCTTCTCATGTTTTTTAAAGTATTTTCGCTTTCGAGCTTGTAGGTTGAACCATGTGTATGCAAATGCTCGGACGTGGGGAAGAAGTGCTTCAATGAATGGATGGAATTCATCCTGGAAATAATTGAAACAAAGTATTAAAACAAAGAGAAACTGACATTGTAAAAGTTCTATGATTTCCTTAATATCACCTTACAACTTACTTATACACAAGCAATAACTTAAATCTAAGAGATCAAGAATTGTTAGAATGTGAGGAGGATGAAAGCCCTGCAGTCTATGTTGCAGATTACAACCTAAGCATTTATGTATCTTTGCTGAAGATGAAACAAAAATTTCTGAAACGTATTATAGAAACCAATTTTCTGTAGTCGCTAGGCCTCATTCTTTAAAAAAAAAAAATAAATCAAAGATCTTGAAATACACATGCAAAAAAAACAAGCATGCCAGTCCCAATTACATTAGTTCAGAAATAATTCCTACTAAAATCCATGGCACAGACTTCTGATCAAATGTACTTCAGGTAAAGATGTATGTTTGTAAGCCCCAAACCACTGACTTTACGATAGTCCTATTTAAATCAATAAAGAAATTCTAGAATCGTTTGTTTTAAGTGTGCAAAAAGATTACTATAACCTTAATTTCAAAAAAGGAAACACTGACTCGCTTTTTCCCTGTCCGGTCTATGAATACAATGGCCAATATAGCACACAACTGCCAATTTGGCAATATTTAAACATCTGGATGCCAATCAGTGTTGATACATGACAGCATGATGTAGAGTAAAAAAAAACAACAATTTCCCTAATATGTAAGTATAGCGTGAAGGAACTTCAATTACAATTGACAACATTTTTTTAAAAAAAGCCTAATATATGTTCTTTGTAATTATATATACAAATATCCTTTGCAACATTCTCCTGAACTTACATATTAAAGGATAAGCTTTGGGCTGGGTGGGAGGGGCAGTTGATCTATACAGGTAAAACAAAATTAGTATACTATATATAATGATAAAGTTTTGTTTAAGTAAAAGAAGAAGAAAAAAGGAACAAGTTATAAACCATGTTCACTGCGCTTAAAGTCTTCAAAATAGTTTCTAAAAGTATTATGGAAAATAATAAATAACTGTTATAGAAAGTACTCTACTACCCAATATTCTATCTATCTCTCTATAATGGTGTCCTTTTGTGAAAACAGATTTAAAAATTAAACATTTTCCCAGTACCAGTAAACATATTGCAAGAATAGTAAATGTTTAAATAAAGACAGGAATATTGTAAATTTGGATGATTAGAAATACAATGGTTGTGACAAGTACTATAATCATGCAGTTAGTTGTACAACTACCTCTTCAAAAAAAGGTGCAACATAAATGCCTGATCCTCCAAACATATGGCTGTGAGAAGTTGTATTTTGTATTGATGAATCCAGCTTAGTCCTTGTAGGGGGTGCTATCACAGTCTGAATATGTTTTTGTACGTTGGGGGAATCCCACCATCTTTTTCCTACGCAGCGTCTTAGTTGTATGCTCCTATATGAGCCTTACGTAGGGAGGACACAAGCAAGAGCTTGTCTACTTCAACTAGAGTTCCTGATTTATTTAACTTCTAGTTACAAGTAATTTCAGGTTTTTCTTTTTAAAGAGTATCTTTACATGGTGCTTTAAAAGGTCTCTAAAGGTTATTAATTTGCATGAGCAAACACAGAAATGAAAGGAAGGGGATAAGTGTTGTCCAACTATACTATATGAAAAACTTTCATAGGCTGAACCTCATATTATTGTCCTCTCATAAATAGTTAACTGTACATTAATGGACATGAGAGGGAGTCCCAAAAAAGGGGGACCCTTAGAAACAATAAGGAACAAAAAACGTATTACTAGATATTGAAGGAATAGATAGGAGCATGGACATTTAGATGGCTTTAGAGTATCAAATAAATATTTAACTAAATGAGGAGTTCCACAAGTCCCCTGAAAAAGAAACCTGACATATGTTCTGAAGATGTACAAAAAAAAGAAATGTTATGATAATGGCAGTTTTGGTGATTAGACTGAGCAAAGCTCCAGGTTGTGGGAGTTTAGAAATGAGAAAAGACAACCAAATACATTCTGTGTTTCAAACATGAATTAAACCTCCTGAACCTATTTCTAAAACAGACTTCCATGAAGGGGAAATTGAACTCTTGACCATGGTTTAACACACTTATAGGCCATTTCGATGCACACAGAGACAATTTGAACCACCCAAATGCATTAATGGAGGGAGGGGGACTTTTTGAATGCTTATCTTATTCAACACACAAAACAGTTGCTGGAATATTTCATTCCCGTCAAATCTTTTTATGCTTTATTAAATACAATTTGACTCATACTACAAACAGCTTCTGTTCTTGTGCATGCTATGCTCACAACCCAACCTAACCCGAAACCTGAATTTTCCCAAAACTATCGTTCTTTTTGTTTGTAAGGCAAAGCCTTGCACATACCTGAAAGTGGATGGGGGAGCTACTTAAATGGTATAAACTACAGAAGCTGGGATATGGCCATCCAATTATGATATATGTAACAAGATAATAATATAATATCTGCTATTTTAATGGCATTTCCAAAAAAAATGGAATACATGAGGTTAATTGCTTGCAAAAAACCCTCTCAACTTTCAAATAATGTCTCTTCCCCTCCTCTCAAAAATGCAAGCCTTCAAAATGTTGCTGTGATTGGACTAGAAAAGTAACCCGATAACATATACTATATTCAAATAATAGTTTTATGTTTAATTTTACATTGCTATTTGTATCAAAGTTGTTCAATTGCCAAGGTTTTCCAAGCAAAATTTCAAAGGGTAAGGTATCTCCACAGAATCAGGAACAGAAATTACAAACAGCAATCCCTAGTAAAAGGGGGTGGGGAAGACATGCTTTTCTCTCCTAAATTAGGATTCAAATGAAAAGTTCTTCAAAAGTTCCATTAATACCCTCTTGAACACTGGAAAATCTTATTGATATATCACAAGTGTCATCCACGAGTCTTCTAGCATTTGCAGGAAAGGGAAATAAACAAAAGTGAGTTTGTGATCTTTTTCTGTGGTTCATGATATTGTGCTCTAAGCCGCTCTTGGCCATAACTGTACAGGCAAATTCTGGATCATAGAAGAAAGACTATCAATATGTATTTCTAAATCCCTACTGAAAAAAAAGGGAGGGAAAAGGAGTACTACACACTGAGCCCACAGCCACACTGTTCTAGAAATCATTGGAAGCAAGACATTAACATTGCTCTCTTTGAAAGTTAGCCAGTTTTATAAACTCTCATAACATTAAAATTGTCTATAAACCATAAGTGGATGTCTATTTGTCTGCCCATCTATAATGATCTGTTAATGAAAAGACAATACAGGAACAACAAACAGGTAAAACACCCATAGTAGAAAGCATAGGGAGCGTGATAACTCTATGACGGATACTTTGTCCCAGTCTTCCATTTCCATTAGCTGGATAAGTGTGCTTTGCGATCAATTCTTAAACCACACTGGACAAATTTAAAGGAGACACGAGCTTTGAAATGTTCCCAACTACTTAAGCTTTTTTTTCACGCTGCAGCATATACTCCATATAATGACTGTACATATTCAACTCTCTTGCTACATTGTGCAGAAGTATCTTTGAATCCCTAAACGCCATTTCCAAAATGCATGCTGAGAATGCATAGCACTTTTACAGCATAATGACCCTTACGTTAGTTATAGCAGTTATAAAACCAAAGTATATCTGTAATCTTCACAATGTATTGACTGGGCCTAAAAAAAAAATCAGATTGTCAAAGTGTATTATGCACCAGTGTGGGGAATAGGAGGAAAGGAAGATGTGTTTGGGGGAATGTGTATGGTAAAGAAAAAAAAATAGTTGATATTCTAAGCAAGCAAGTCAATACAGAATGGATCCAGGCTGAGTTCACTAAAAGTCAGACAAAACTTTTCAGAACAGCCTGCCTTTGAAAGACAGAAGCTGGAGAGGTCTTCTAGAGTATTAGCCAGGGGTATCTTCCACCTATAATCTACTTTGAGAGCGTCAACATGGTTAAACTGGATTATGGAGCAATTCTGGTTGCAATAACAAGCCCATCAATTATAGGTTAGGGCGGTGAAGCTCTGCCAGTGGCTGAACGCAACTGAACTAATTCAAAGTTACCCGGGACCGAGAACTTTGGTCAAACTGCAGCACCGAAAAGCGCTCGCTGCAGACCCCCCCCCCCCCCCCGCCCGCCCCTTCTGTTTAGAGGAATGCAGTTCAAGGGGGATGGCGGTGATTCTGGGTCCCAGAGTGTTTCCTACTCAGCCCCAGCATCAAGTCCGGCCAGGCTGAAGGAAGGCGCGCATATTGCCCACCCGTCGCCCTTCAGGCGCAAAGGAAGGGCTGAAAGGCTTGGAAAGCAGCTCCAAGTCGCAAGAAACTTTCACTCTCGAAGCTGGGAGGGAAGAGAGTTCTTCACCGAGATTGCAAAGTTACACAAAGCGCCAAAAAATGGATACAGTATACAATACAGGAGAGAGAGAGAGAGAGAGAGAGAGAGAGAGAGGAAGAGAGAAAAGGAAAAATCTTTCCTTTTTTCCAATGGCGAAAGTATGCCTGAGAAAGAGCAGGCTGGGGGTGGGGTGGGAATGCTCTCTGAAGATCTGCTTCTCTTGGGGGTCGGTGGGTGGGAGGGGGGAGCGCGGGTGGAAGTGGCAAAGAAAGGTGGTCTGAACTTGAACTTTTTCAACTCAAGAGCGGGACTGCATGCGGAGATTTGTAAAAATTTTGTCCCCCAAAATAGCAGGGCAAGAAGAGGTGGGTAGTGGAGGTGGCGATGGCGTTTGAGAGTGTTTTCAACCTCGGGGAGAAACTTTCAAACAAAAGGGATCCAGAAACTTTCTACAGTAAAAGCCCCCCCCCCCCCCTTTCTCCCTGCGTTCCTCCTCCTCCTCCTCCTCCTCCAGGACAGGACGTTGCAAGCCCAGCTTCCCAAAGGAAACAACCCCCGGCCAAAGTGACACCCGAGCAAGTGACAGGGAGCGCCGGAGGCAGCAGCAGCAGCCGCCGCTCCAGGAGTGGGGTGGCCCTTGCGAGCCTCTTCCAGGACGGTGCAGGAGGGAGGAGAGGAGAGGAGGAGGAGGAGGAGGAGGTGCCCTGGGCTGCTGCTGCAGATCCCGGACTGCAAAGAGAGTAACGGAAAGGAAAGTAATGCAATGCAGGAGCTGCAGCAGCGGCGGCCGCGGCAGGAAGAACGCGGGGCCAGGAGCGCCGGGAGGATTACGGAAAGCTCCAGCTATCCATCAAAACTCGGTGCAATGTGCAGAAGAAGGGCAAAGGCAGAGCGAGGAGGTGCAATGCATCTCTGGAGCTCTACACGTCTCTGCCTGGGACTCCAAACCCAGAGCGAGGCAAACAAACAAACCAAAACAAAACCTGGAGCCACACAAAACCCACAAAGCTACCTAACCCCCCCCCCCTTTCCCCAAAAGTGGAGTTTAGGAGACTAAAGCAATGCGGTTCTAGAGTGAAGGGGGGGGGGGGCTGCATGCAGCAGGCAGTTCACTTCATGCCACGCTTTCCAAACAACAACAACAACATGCCACAAAGCCTCGCCGGAGAAGGTCTCTGTTGTGGTTGTTTCCTTTCCATGCCTCGGAAGCACAAACAGTGAGTATTGATTTCAGATGACCAAGCATGTAATGGGGCTGCAAAGCGGCGGAACACGTGCAGCTCGCCCTCCAAGGCACACTCACACGCGCTGAGGTGGGGTCGGGCTAGGCACCCCTCAAAACTCCCCCCGCGGCACCCCAATAATCTCCAGGAAACCCTCAATCCTAACGAGGCGCCATTAGCCATGTGTCTACTGTACAAATGGCCGTGCAGGAGAGCGGGCGCGGAACCGGAGGGGAAAGAAAGTTACTTTTCCCGCAAGCTGGGTCTCAAGGCTCCAGCCACGACCCCCCCTCGCCCGCATCGCCACCCACAAACCTATAGCAACCCACCAACAGCCCCCTCCCTCCTTCCCTCCCCACCAGAGGTTTTTTAAAAAGAGCTTCTTACCTGGGTAAGACAGAGAGGAGAATACATGCTTGCTGTGGGGGTTTTGTGGCTTGGAGGTGTGTGAGGGAGAGAGAGAGAGAGAGAAAGGGAGGGAGGGGGGAAAGGGGGAGAGAGAGGAGAGAGAGGAGGAGGAGGAGGAGGAGGAAAAAAAAGAAAGAGGAGGAGGAGGAGGGGGGGGAGAAAGACCCGAGCCTGCTTCTTGCTTTCACATTTCCAACTCTGCTCAACTGCAGCCAGCGCGGATCAGCTCCATGAGCTGAACTTTAACCCCGCCTAGAGTTTCCCTACACTGCCACCCTAGGCATGGCTACTGTACCCGGGCGTTAAAGGCATAGCGCACGCTTCCTCCGCCGCCGCCCCCGCCGCCGCCGCCGCCGCTGCCGCCCCCTCCTCCCCCGCCCGCTGCCAGCGAAACCAGCCCCGGGCTCCAGTTTCTCTCCGGGAACCTGCCAGCGTGCCTCCAGCCTGCTTCTGCGCCGCTCTGCAACGCTCCGGCAGGAGGAGGACACGCAGAGGCGGCGGCAGAGGCAGCAGAGGCAGCGGCAGCAGCAGCAGCTCACTCGCTGCTTCGCCCGGGGAAAGGGGGAGGGGGAGAGGGGGAGCGAGGGAGGGAGGGGAGGAAGGAAAGAAGGGGGGGCTGCGGTGCTACCGCTCGGCCAGCCCTCCCTGCCCCGATCCCGGCTGGGGGGCGCAGGCAGGGCTCCTGAGCTGCGCAGGATGCCTGCTTCAGCAAAGAAAACTACTTTGGCACATTGCGCTCTCCCCCACTCTCCTGCCTTTCCCTCCGACACTGACTCCCTATACACAGAATACACACACACACATTCCCCCCCCCCGTGTCCCCCTCCTTCTTTCTGCAGAAGACCTTCAAGGGGATCGCCTTTGAGGACTTCTAGGGAAACTTCCATCCTTTGCAGCTACTAAGGAAAGCTTTCTAATGCTGTGTATGGGTTAGAACTAGGCATTCAGTTCACCCAGTCACAGAAGAAAGTTTATACGTTTGCAAAAGGCCTCCAGCACACAAATGCATTGTGTGCCATGCATTTGGGGAGAAAAATTAAAACAGGGTTCTGCCTCATCCCTAAAGATCAGTGGTTCCCAAACTTTTTTTTTAACCAGGGACAACTTTGACCAGAGACCACTTGTCCAGGGACCACTTTGACCAGGGACCACTTTGACAAGGGACCACCTGACCAGGGACCTCTTTGACTAGGGATCACTTTGACCAGGGACCCCTTTGACCAAGGACCACTTGACCAGGGACCCCTTTGATCAGGGACCCCTTGACCAGGGAGCACTTTGACAAGGGACCACTTGACCAGGGACCACTTTGACTAGGGACCCCTTTGACCAAGGACCACTTGACCAGGGACCCCTTTGACCAGGGACAACTTGACCAGGAACCCCTTTGATCAAGGACCTCTTTGACCAGGGACTCCTTTGACCAGGGACCACTTGACCAGGAACCCCTTTGATCAGGGACCTCTTTGACCAGGGACCCCTTTGACCAGGGACCCTTTTGACCAGGGACCACTTTGACCAGGGAGCACTCTTCAACATTAGTACCAAAATGGTTTCAAATCGGTTTTGGTCAACTTTAGATTTGGTTTGAGTTGGTGATTCAGAAAATTGCATTGGATAGACCACATCAGCTCTAATTTCTGATACAGAAGATATGCCATGGTCAGCAACAGAGAAGGAGTGACAGGCGGTGTGAAAGGAGTGGAAATAAAATTAAATAGATACACAGAGAGGAAGGAGACTTGCAGACCAGATTTTTGTCCTTGCAGCCCACTGGTGGTCCACGGCCCACAGGTTAAGAACCACTGTTAAAGATGATGGCCCTGGATCTTCATCTCTGTGGGTTTGCAAAAGGCCCCTAGCCAGCACTCTTTTCTAAAAGCATGGTGTGCTCTGTATTTGGAGAGGAAAACATTAAAAATTGTTGGAGAGTCTGAGCTGTTGGGCTCAAAAATAACCAGCAGTTGGGGTGATTCCACCATAAATATAGCAGAGTACAAGAAGTAAACTTCATGACCAGCAGAAACTTACATGTGATAAACTGGGATAAGCTTCTATATCTTAGGATGGCATAGGATTGCAGAGTCAGAACTTTAGGTTCAAAAATATTTATTAAAGTCAAAGAAAGACATTCTTGATAGAAAACGTCTTAGAGTTAACTAGCTTATTAAATCTAATCTTCTAAAGAGGTAAAAGGATAAAAAGTCCATGCAGCTACATTTTGCCTAGAGAGGGGCAAAATGTGTATCCTTATAGGTAGAAAGAAAAGCAGAAGAGACTGAAAAATGGCAAATGGCCACATCCTAATCCTATCTCTATTCTAGCTACTCATTGAGGTCTGGAAACTTAATGACACAAGAGACTTGTGCAGTTTAAGGATGAAACCCAACAAAAATACTATTCTTTCTCACCCCTGTCTCTGGGTCTTCACCTCTATGGGGAGAAAAATAATAAAAATTGGGGTCTTCCTGCCCCTAGAGATGTGTCCCTAAGCTCCTCTCTATGCCAAATACCTCAGACAGCCTCTTCTAAAGGCATTGTGTGCTCTGCATTTGGAGAGTCAAGACAAAAATTAAAAATAGGGTTTTCTCAACTCAAGGTGATGTTCCCAGGTCTTCATCTCTATGCTTGGTTATTTTATGTAAATAGAGCGAACAGTGAGTCTGTGTTTTTCAGACAAACATGGGTATCATGTGTATGGACATCCTCACAAGGATTAGTAGCTGACGACAGAACCAAATCCATTCAATCCGGGCCATCTGAATGTCATCATTGTGATCCTGTTGTTGTTATTGTTTATGTAGGACACTTTGTATCCAAGGATGCTTATTTTACTAATAAAGCACAGCTCTATGACAGCACTGCAACCCTCAAGCAATCAAGTAGTTAGTACTTAAAAGTGCTTCGACTTAGAACCGAGCCTTCTGTCCTTTATTTATCTTATAATGCATTGTTTTGGCACAAGCTTCACTTTGGTTTTGGGGGTTTGGAAAGTTGCCAGCCAGCCAACTTTTCCTTTTATTGAGTCTTATATTTTCCTCTTCTACAGCCAGCCAGGCCTTTCTGATTTCCCTGCCATTTCCCAAGGAGCTGCAGCCTCCAGACACTTCAACACCCCCAACCATTCATAAGATGGGGCGGGTGGGTGGGGAGGTTAGAAACCCAAACAGGAAGAGGATACCACAAAACATACCACATTCTGCGTGCGAGTCTTCTTTTGTGGAACAGAGATTGAGGTGTTTCAAAGGGAAGAATGTTTATGAGGCCTTTTAAAAGACAGGGAGGGCTTTTAGGAGAAAATGCCTTGCCCAGAGCTATCCAGAATGGAGGCCTAAATTGTTCTATTGCTTTTATCGTTCTGTTCTGGAGGCCCTTCCTATTCCTGAAGTTGAGCACTTCATTAAAATTGTTATCATTTTTTGACCTCAAGTGGCTTATCTAAATGCAAAATTGGCTTCCCATTCATATTATTTTAAAGAGACTAGCCCAGTACCTGTCAGTGACATGGAAACACACCCAGCTAAACATTTGCTGGGAGCTCTCAGCTTTCCAAGTTCCTCGACAGACTTTTCTGGCTGACAGTCTCACCAAGAGTGAAAGCACGAGGAAAAAACAACTGACAAAGTACTGAAGTTCTTCTTAGTTTTGACTGTACACTTGTTCCTCCACAAGTCTATTTCCTTTTCACTCTTTCTGTCCTGCAGCTCCAAGAATACTTTAGGGCCTACTCAGTACCCTTAACATTCCCACATCTAGAGCTTAGAGAAGTGTGGGTTTTTTGTTGTTTTTGGCGGGAATAATATAATTTCACTGGATGCCTCTACCAGCAGTCAGGGGATCCTTAGAGTTATAGCAGTCTCACTCCCTTCAACGCCATCTCTGACCTCAGTCCGCACTGGCACCAAGAGTTCAGTGCTTAATGTATCCCTATTTTGAGTCGAGCATAAACCAGCTGATTATTACAGTTGCCACCATAAGCAGAATTTGGGAAACATGGCAGTGTTGTAGCCACAAGGGAGGTGTTTGTGGTAGGGAGTGGGAAGCTAAATGTTGCACATGGCAGCAAATGCACACAACTGGTTAGCCACAGGCAGCTTGGGATCTTCCCCATATTGGCCCAGTCGTGTGAATAGGAAGACAAGCAAGAACTGAGATTTAGCAAACCAACAGGTGACCGGAATATATTTCAGCAATAATATAAAAGATATATATGTGGGTGTGTATGTTTATATGTGTATATAGATGTATGTATCGTTGTTGTTGTTGTTGTTGTTGTTGTTGTTGTTGTGTGTTTCTAACTTCTGGCTACCCAAGAGGTTTTCTTAGAAAGATTGTTCAAAGGGAGTTTGCCTTTGCCTCCTTTTGTGGCTGAGAGAGTGTTACTTCCCTAAAGTCACACCTATCTATTTGTATATAAAACCAGTTAGCACAAATATTTTCCACAGTGGAAACCCATTATTCCTTTTCATGTATAAAATAGAATGAATTGGCCCTTCAAATAGGGCATAGGGTTACAGCCTGTGCTGGACGGGTTACTGTCCCCCTGAAGACACAGGTTTGCAGCTTGGGAGTGATCCTAGACTCATAGTTGAGCCTGGAACCTCAGGTCTCAGCAGTGGCTAGGAGAGCTTTTGTACAATTAAAACTTGTGCGCCAGCTGCGGCCATACCTTGGGAAGTCTGATTTGGCCACGGTGATCCATGCTCTTGTTACATCCCCGAATAGACTACTGCAATGCACTCTACATGGGGCTGCCTCTGATGACTGCCTGGAAGCTTCAATTAGCCAAATGAAGCTTGCTGAAGGTTACTCACTGGAGTGGTGTACAGGGAGCACACAACCCCTCTGTTATGCCAGCTCCACTGGCTGCCAGTCTGCTTCTGAGCACAATTCAAAGTGCTGGTTTTAACCTTTAAAGCCCAATGGTTCTGGCCCAGTTTACCTGTCTGAATGTATCTCCTGTTATGAATCATCACAAAGTCTAAGATCATCTGGAGAGGCCCTGTTCTCAATCTCACTGCCATTGCAAATGCGATTGGTGGGGATGAGGGACAGGGCCTTTTCAGCAGTGGCCCCCACCTGTGGAATTTCCTCCCCAGGGACATCAGACTGGCCACCTCCCTCCTGTCTTTCAGAAGGAAACTCAAGACTTGGCTATGGGACCAAGCATTTGACCATTGAATAGCAGCAAAGTGGGAAGAAGATTTAAGCAACTTGCCATAATGAACTGACCTGGACCTGGATTTGGATTTTAATTGGCCTATATTAATTGTTTAACTGACTGTTTTTAATAATTAACTGTTTCAATAAATTGTTAATGTTTGTAATTGTATTGCTAAATGTTTATGATTGTGACAGCACCGGATGGTGCTTGCTGTGAGGCTGCCCTGAGTCCCCCCTCAGGGGTGAGAAGGGCGGGTTACAAATGCAGGAAATAAATAAAAATAAATACATGTTTGGCAACTTTCTTCCAAACAGTTTCTGACTTCTGGCGACCTTAAGAGGTTACCTTGGCAAGCTTTGTTCAGAAGGGGTTTGCTCTTGCCCTCCTTTGGGCTGAGAGAGTGAGACTTGGCCAAGGTCACCTCTGCCTATTTATGGATGTGTGTGTCAAACCATTTCCACCGTGGAGACGAAGCATGTGTAATAATATAACGTTTTGGTCATTCTCTTCCATGTAGGTGAAGCATAAACGGAGAGAGAGAGAGAGAGAGACAGATTGGTTTCCCGCCTTTTCTGGTTTCTTTTCCTATAGGAAACTGACCCGAGCCGACAGCCTTCCCTCTCCAGGCTTAATCGGACCCTTGGCTGCTCTCTCTCTCTCTCTCTCTGCTGGCAAGGGCTTCGCTCGGCGATTTCCAGCGCTTTGTGGCTTGCAATATTATCTTAAGTAACTTTTGGCGCCCTTCGGAAGACTTTTGGACGTGGGATGATTGTTTGCGCCCTCTAGGCAGGCGTTGCATCCAAGTTCAGCGCCGAGGCTCTCACATCCGCTCCCTCCCTTTGGCCTGCCGAACAGACAGCAGGAAAGGGCTCCCTCTCCCTCTCTCTCTCACACACATGGAGACTTTAGCGAAAGGCCATTCAAAGAGGGAGGAGGCACGAATGTTAATCAACAAAACGTAAACTTTCTTCCCTCCCGCTCCCCTTTCCCTCTTTCTCTCTTCAAATCTTGCTAGAAGTGCCAGAGCACGAAAATGTCTCAGTCTCCAGGAAGCTCTAGAACAGTGGATATGCAGGAGGTATTTTCATTCACTGGACCAAATTTGGCACAAATACCCTATTCACCCAAACTTGAATACTGGTCGGATTGGGGGGGATTTATTTTGTCATTTGGAAGTTGTAGTTACTGGGATTTATAGTTCACCTACAATCAAAGAGCATTCTGAACTCCACCAATAACGGAACTCCCATGACCAATAGAAAATACTGGAAGGGTTAGGTGGGTATTGACCTTGAGCTTGGGAGTTGTAGTTCATCTACATCTAGAGAGCACTGTAGGCTCAAACAATGTTGGATCTGGACCAAACTTGGCATGGACACTCAATATGCCCAAATGTGGTGGTGGAATTTGGGGAAAACAGACCTTGAGATTTGGATAGTTGCTGGGATTTATAGTTCACTTACAATCAAAGAGCACTCTGAACCTCACCAATGGTAGAATTGGGCCAAACTTCTCACACAGAACCCCGATGACCAACAGAAAGAACTGTGTTTTCTGATGGTCTTTGGCGACCCCTCTGACACCTCCTTATGACACCCCTCAGGAGTCCCGATCCCCAGGTTGGGAAACACTGCTCTAGAAGGAGGGAATAAAGGGTATTTCTCCACATATATCCGGAGTGTGTGCAATGTTGGGATGGATACACACACACACACACACATACAGTGGATGAAAGGGGATAGCTCCATATCCCCACAGATATGCACACAGAGAGGGAGATTGGGGAGAAAGGGGGATCACTCCACATAAACCTATCTCCTGAGTGTGTGTAAAGATTTAGACAGATACACAGGCAAGAAATGAAAGGGAGATCCTGCCCATTTTCATGTATCCTGAGTGTGTGTAAAAAGTAACTGTACACACATATATGGAGAAAAATAGAGGACCTTTCCACATATCAATATCCCATGGATATCCTATGGATATTTGCAGATTAAGGCAGATACACACACAGGCACACATATATGGAGCAAGAAAGGAGATATTTCCACATATCTATATATCCCATGTATATGTGCAGACTAAGACAGATACATACATACACATATGATGTGGCAATAAAGGAGATACCTCCACATATCCATATAGCCTATGTCAGGCATGTAGCCAGGGGGGGGGGGGGCTCGGGGGGCTTCAGCCCCCCCCGAAATTTTCATGGTGGTTCGCGAAAAGGCCTTATTGGTGCATTATTTAAACTGTTATGTTTATTCATATCATGATCTGATCACCATATTCAATATATCCCATATGCATGGGGGTATTGGGGTAATGATACAAAAGGTTTGCTAGGCTAGACCCTCTTTCACTCAGACTCAGCCCCCCCCCCCCCCCGAAACTCAGCCCCCCCCCCGAAACCCCCCCTGAAAAAAAATTCAGCCCCCCCCCCCCCGAAACGAAATCCTGGCTACGGGCCTGCCCTATGTGTATGTGCAGACTAAGACAGACAGGCAGACAGACACACACACACACACACACACACACAGTGTATATATGTAGGTAAGAAAGAGGATATATCCACACCTCCATGTATCCTGAGTGTGTGCATAAATTATATCTACACACACATATGAGGAAGAGATCTACATATGTGTGTGTGATTTTTACATTGTGTGTGTGTGAAGATTAAGACAGACAGACACACAAACATGGGGGAAGTAAGGGGATATCCCCACATAGTCTTATATTCTGGGTGCATGTAAAAATCACACACACACATATGAGGGAAGACCAGTGTATGTAAAAGACCAAAAGGCACACACACACATCTGAATCTTTGCATAAACTCAAGATTCTCCACGTATCCATATGTAAAAACTAATGTCACACACTCTACATAATCTATATATCCAGAGTATGTGTAAAATCTACACACAGTTTTAGTTTTATACAAAAACATATGGAGGGGGTAAGTGGGATCTCTCTATATCTATATATCTTATGTATGTATGAAGATTAAGACAGACACACACACACAAATACACATATGAAAACTAGTTTTATACACACACAAACACATATGGGAAAGAAGGGGGATTTCTGCACATATTCATATATCCTAGGTGTGTGTGTGTGTGTGTGTGTGTGTAAAGCAATAGTTCCCAACCTGTGGGTCCCCAGATGTTTTGGCCTACAACTCCCAACTTATTGTTAAAGGCTTTCATGGCTGCAATCACTGGGTTGTTGTAGGTTTTTTGGGCTATATGGCCATGTTCTAGAAGCATTCTCTCCTGACGTTTCGCCTGCATCTATGGCAAGCATGTTGTTTATTTGTTTAGTCGCTTCCAACTCTTCGTGACCTCATGGACCAGCCCACGCCAGAGCTCCCTGTCGGCCGCCACGACCCCCAGCTCCTTCAGAATCAAATCTATCTATCTATGTTGTTGTTTATTTGTTCAGTCGCTTCCGACTCTTCGTGACCTCATGGATCAGCCCACGCCAGAGCTCCCTGTCCGTCGTCACCACCCCCAGCTCCTTCAGAATAAAATCTATCATCTATCTATCTACCTACCTACCTACCTACCTACCTACCTACCCATCTCACAAGGAGTTAGAGTAGAAGACATATTTCAGGAGGTGGCTTTCTGAAGGAGCGTGGGCCAAAGGCGTGCCATTGTGGGCCACCTGCCTGCTGAGCGTGGCGACTTCGCCAAGCGCCTGCCTGCTCTCCTCTCCGTCCGCCTCGGCGAGCAGTCTTTCCTCCTCCCTCCCTCCTTCCACCCCTCTTTCCTTCCCTCCCTCCCCATTTTCCCTGGCGCGGCGCCCGGCGTTGCATTTGCAGTGTTTTATTTGCAGAAACTTTTCCCTCGCCAGCCTCCAGTGAAATCCTCTTTAGATATATAAATTACGTCGCCAAGGGTTCACTTATACGGGCCCATCTTGAATATATTAGGGGGAGAGACGTAACGGGAAATCGCATTAATATGATTTAAAAACTTTTTGAAAAAAAAAACTGAGGAAGGGAGGGGGATTTTTTTCCCGAGTGCTTCCTTGGGATTAGTTCCCTCGCTCGACGAGAAGGAATGACTTTGTCGGAGGGGAGCCAACGACAGGGGGCATCTGCACTGGAGAAGGAATGCAGTTTGACTGACATGGCTCAATGGAGTTGTAGTTTGGTGAGGCACCAGTACTCTTTGGCAGAGAAGGTAAAGACCTTGTCAAACTACAGTTTCCAAGATTCCACATCAAAGAGGTATGGAATTGCATTCATTCTACAGTGCAGATCAGCCAAGGGAAAGCTTGGGCCCTCCAGGTGTTTTGGACTTCAACTCCCACCATTCCTAACAGCCTCAGACCCCTTCCTTAAGCGGCTGAGGGGGAAAAGGAAAGGGCCTGAGGCTGTTAGGAATGGTGGGAGTTGAAGTCCAAAACACCTGGAGGGCCCAAGCTTGCCCATGCCTAGTATAGATGCACCCGAAGTCAAAACGGGTCGTTAATGTTCACACCAGCCTTCGCTTTTCCCTTTGCAGCAACTTCTTGTGACTTGCCAAAGGCCAAAAGAGGTTAGTTTCCTTTTCAGTTCCTTATGGGCTGGAACTGTCACTTTCTTGGCGCGCTTTCTCCTTCAAACCCATCTTCAAACTGCTGTGTAAACTGGCAGAGGAAAAGCGTGCCTGTGAGACACGTGTGTGAGAGATGAACTTCCAACCCGTGAAGACTTTGAGTAGGTCCACACTGTAGTCTGACACCACTTTGTCACGGCTATGGAATCATGGGAGTTGTAGTTTGGTGAGGCATCAAGGATTCTTTGGCAGAGACGACTGAAGACCGCCTAGGGACTTTATAACATTGGGCCAACGTGGTGTCAAACTGCATTTCATGAAGTTCTTGGGCAAGCCCTTTCCTCGGAAGGACCTCCTCTTCCTCCTCTTTCACGGTCGCCCGAAGGTTAGGAGGTTGACAAACACAAGGGAAAGGCTGCCAGACGCTTGCCGCCGAGGCCAACGCTCGGGTTGGGCTTGATCTCTGTCTGTGGGGCATTTCCGATCCAGGAAATAAAAAAAAGAGAGAAACCGCGGGCCAGATTTTACAACTAGCGCAAGCGCGCCCACGAGCCCGCCTCCGTCATTCCCTCCGGAAGGAGGAGGACGCGAGGAGAGAATGGAATGCAGCACGCGGGCGCGCGCATGCCCCCTCGCTCTCCCCAGCTAAGGCGCGCTCTCCGTCTCTCTCTCTCTCTCACTCTCTCACGCGCGCGCACTTAGTTCTTCAGTCTTTTCCTCCTTGCTCGCCTTCCCCCCTCCCCTTCCTTTCTGGGACGAGATTTCTCCCCTCAAGCCAAACTTCAGAGCTCTCTCAGGTCCCGCCACTCCATTTAATTGATTTTTTTTTAAAAGTTTCCAATTTTTAGCCGCTGCGGACGAAACGACACGGAACGCCAGGCCTGTCTTCCCAAAGCGCGGGTAAAAGTAACTGTGGAACAAGCTGAGGAAAGCAAATCCGCGAAATGGGGGAGACAACTCGAGCGGAGAAGTCCCTCCCTGTGAAAATGTAGACATGAATGCAGTTCGGCACTACAGTGAATTGCCAGAGCTCAAATGTTATGGGATCTCGGGAGGGGTTGTTCTTGTTACAAGGTCTTTTGCCCTCTCTGCCAAAGCGGGCTGGGGCCTCCCCGAACAACAACTACCAGGGATTCCATAGCATTGAGCCAGGGCAGTTCAAGTGGGGCCAAACTGCATGAATTCTGCAGTCTAGATGCACCCTGTGTCTTACCTGGACTTGGAAGGCGCTGAACAGACTGAATTCAGGCACCACGAGATGCAGAACCAACCTTAAGAAATGGGGCTACAAAGTGGAATCCACGACACTCGAGTGTGAGGAGCAAACCACAGACCACCTACTACAATACAACCTGAGCCCTGCTACACACACAATGGAGGACCTTCTTGCAGCAACACCAGAGGCACTCCAAGTGGCCAGCTACTGGTCAAAGGACATTTAATAGAATTCCAAGTCTGTAAACTTTGTGTTTTGTTTATTTGTTTGTTTGTTTTTAATGCAATACAACTGGTTCACTCCTGACACACTAAATAAAATCTGGACAATGCCAGTTCTTGGGCTTAGAAATGGAAATGAGCACCATCCCCCAGAGTTGGACACGACTAGACTTAATGTCAGGGGAAAACTTTTATATTACTATGCATTTTCATAAGGTTTTCTTAGGCAAGAAATACTCAAAGGTGCTTTGACCAAGTGTCTGTTACTGAAATACAGTGTGTGTGTGTGTGTGTGTACACACAGTATATACACGTACATACATTTTCCCCCAAAGGTCAAGTGAGGTTAAACTATTGGGATAATGTCCTGTTAGGATCATAACCTATTAGGAAGTATGACCTATTGGGTAGTAGAGTTATGGAAGTGTTCCTTTCGTTTATTGGGCAATGGATGATCACTGGGCACATAGATATATTGTTTCAATCTGATGCTCTCAGCAGACAAAGATTCAAATAGACTTCTTTTAAATTAACAAGTTTGTCTTACTCATAACTTCATGTAGTTAAATATACAGTAGAGTCTCATTTATCCAACATAAACGGGCAGGCAGAATGTTGGATAAGCAAAAATGTTCGACAATAAGGAGGGATTAAGGAAAAGCCTATTAAATGTCAAATTACATTATAATTTTACAAATAAAGCACCAAAGCATCATATTTTACAACAAATCAACCGGAAAAAAACAGTTCAATATATGGTAACGTTATGTAGGAATTACTGTATTTATGGATTTAGCACCAAACAGCTGTGGATCCAGGCAGGAGGTAGACTGCATTGGGTAATGCAGAATGTTGGATGAGTGAAGGTTGGATAAGCGAGACTACTGTACAGGCACATTTCTTGTCAGGTTAAACTTTAAAACGTTTTGGTTTGTGTCTTTAACTTATAGTCTTTAACAGTCTCTTCAAAAACTATATTGCTCTGTACAGTTCTCTTTTCATAACAGTCTACTTTCAAAGAAACTCAACAGTTTTCTAACTTCTAACACTGGCTTCTGTACTCAAACAGACTTCTGTACTTAAGCTGACTCAAGGCTCAACTGGTTTCTAACTTCCTACACTGACATTTGACTGAAAACTGACTCAAGGCTCAACAGTCATTTCTCAACTGCCACTCTTTTAAAACTGCCTTCTAAACAGTCTCATGATCTGCAGCCCCTCCCACTTCCTCAAGTACATAGAGCTAAGGAAACTGCAAACCAAATAAGACTTGAAAAGGTTCCTGTCTCCAACATAAACTAAGACCTCTTTCACATAGTTGAATAAAATTCCACATTACCTGCTTTGAACTGGGATATATGGCAGCACAGACTCAGATATTCCAGTTCAAAGCAGATATTGTGGGTCATTCTGCCTTGATGTTCTGGGTTATATGACTGTGTGGGCCTTCAATACACACATATACATACAGCCTGAAACAGCCCTAGAAATCTCCCATCCAAATACTAACCAGGTCTGATCCTGCTTAGCTTCCAAGATGAGATGTATCTAAAAGTCCCTTCTCATCCCTTAATGTGGGAACTCAAGGAAGTCCCAGGAAAATCAATATGGGCAGACTTCCAAGAAAATAGGGAAGTGATTGAAACTTTTTTGAGTTCTCCATGCCAGAAGAAGCCAATTGGCATCCACTAAAACCAGTGGTTCCCGGCCTTTTTTTTTTTTTTTTTGGACCACTTTGACCAGGGCCCACAACGTGAGTACCAAAAGGCTTACAATTCAGTTTTTGGTCAACTCTACATTTGATTTGGTTATTTGCGGTGCTGATTCAGAAAATTGCATTGAATAGAGCACATCAGCTGTAGCTGCTGTTACAGAACATATGCCATCCAATAGTCGCCATCTGCTCGCCCATAGAAAACTATATTTAATAATCTAGAGCTGATGTGGTAGTAGTAATATTTCATAGGCAGTCAGCCTCTCACCTCCTGACATCCCTATTGACTCGACAAGGTTTCACAAAACCAGTTGCTCTTGTTGGCACATGATTTGGAGGCAAAGGTGTAGTAATGGTGAGGCCACAGACCATATTTTCATTCTTGCAGACCACTGGTGGTCCACAGACCACAGGTTGGGAACCACTGAATACGACTAATACAATGCAAACATTTCAGGTCACTTAGGGTGCATCTACACAGTAGAGCAGGCATGGGCAAACTTGGGCTCTCCAGGTGTTTTGGATTTCAACTCCCACAATTCCTAACAGCTGGTAGTCTGTTAAGAATTGTGGGAGTTGAAATGCAGTCTGATCCCACTGCCGTGCCTCAATGCTATGGGATCCTGGGAGTTGTAGTTTGGTGAGGCATCAACGCTGAAAGAACTTGTAGATCAGTGGTTGTCAACCTGTGGGTCCCCAGATGTTTTGGCCTTCAACTCCCAGAAATCCGAACAGCTGGTAAACTGGCTGAGATTTCTGGGAGTTGTAGGCCAAATCACCTGGGGACCCACAAATTGAGAACCACTGTTGTAGATCTACAACACCCAGGATTCCATAGCGCTGAGCCACAGCAGTTAAACTACATTCTACAGTGTGGATACACCCTTGGCCAACAAAACCATTGCGCAAGCAGAAAATCAGGGTCAGGGAAGACTAGCTCATGCTGAGTCCTCCTAATCCGAAAGGAAATCCTGTCCTCCTAATCCGAAAGGGAACCTCTAAAAATGGGACGAGGTTGTGACCCTGGCGCTCGCTGGATTCTAGTGGACTCAAAGGGTGAACAAACTCGATCAAGAATATTTTCACGAGGGGGGGGGGGAATGCAGATAGCAATGTTCTGCTCTTTTCCCCGTTGTTACTCTTCCATATCCCATGCGGAAGTGTCCCCTCTTGGAGCCCAACAGACAACTTCAGCGACAAAAGCTGCATAGCTGCAACTCCCTCTCCCTGCTCCCCCCCCCCCTTCGCCCTTTCCCTCTTCCCATTTGGGATAGTTCCAACCTTGCCCCGTCCCGCCTCTCCTCTGATTGGGCGGCGCGCCAGTCCATCACAGGGCTTTGCTGCATGGATTAGAGAAGGGGTTTGTCAATTACAGCCCAAGTCTAGACACTTCCTTTTGTGTGCTGGGGTGGCTGTCGAGCCCAGACGTCTTTTTTACAGAGCTGAGCACGTACAAAATGGAAAGGGGGGGGGGGGGGGGAGGATTTTGTCAAGCTCAGCGGATTTCTCAAAAAGGGGGGGGGGGGGAGAGGAAGAGCAGAGGGTCTCTATGGCGCATGCACTTAGCTGGTTTTCTGCATCGCGGTTGGCACAACATTATTCTTTTTTTTCCTTTTTTTGCCGGAATTAACATAAGACTAAAAAGCAAACATCTGCAAGGCGCCAGCTATCAAAACCTCACGTCGCGGCATCTCCTTCCTTCCTTCCTTGCGATGTGTGTATATATAAAGAAACTTCTAAGAGGCTTAGGCGATTGCCTTCAATTAGGGGTCACGTGGGCGCCTGAGGTCACTCACCGTGCATCTCGTGGATATAAAAAGTTGGACGGACTCAAATCCATTCAAGGGAGCTAACATTGTTGTGACTCTATTGAAACAAGAAACACACACACACACAGCAAGGACACCTTCCACATAACTGACTGAGGAATCAGACCAATCAGCCTTTGCAAAGCTATCCATGCCTTTCCCCCTCCCTCCTTCCCTGCCTCCTTCCTTGCACTTTGGGATGGCGTTAGACTTTGCTGAAGTTGCAATCGTTTGCAGGGACGCCCCGCCCCTTCCCTTCGAGCACTGATTTCCGCAATCGCTGCAATTTGCATAGGAACCCCCCTCAGCCCCGCCCCCCGCGAAGAAGGAGGAGGAGGAGGAGGTGCCTTCCCACGGAGGCCAATGGCGGGCACAGGAATTCCTCTCCTCGGGACAGCGCTGCCAAGAGACGCAGAGGCAGCAGGAAGAAAGGAAGGAAGGAAGGGAAAAGGGAGGGAAGGAAGGAAGGAAGGAGAGGCACTCCATCTCTTTCCCTCTCTGTGCGCAATGCGAGTCCTCTTTGGAGGCGGAGGTTGCCTGGCATGAAAGAGAGGAGGGGGAGCTTGACTGATGGGGAAGCGCAGAAGGGCTGCTGCATTCCGCGGGACGGGTCCTCTTTGGCCAAAAGGCGAGCATGCAACCGCAGTGCTAGGCGCGTCAACACATGCAAACAGAACGTTAGGCCAATGCAATGCACAGGGCCCTTGAATCTATATTGGGAGAAAGGCGGGATGCAATGAGGGTTGAATGAAAAGTAATGCCTCCACCTTTGTTACTTGAGTTTGGATGGGGATATTTTAATAAATCAAACGCAGAAATAATCCTTAGAATGTGCTCTTTAACTACCACCAAGCATGTAGCCAGGCGGGGCGCCTTGAGGGGCTTCAGACCCCCCCCCCCGAAATTCTCATGTTGATCCACGAGAAGGCCTTACTCAGGCATGTAGCGGGGGGGGGGGGGGTTTGAGGGTCTTCAGCCCCCCCCCCGGAAATTCTCATGGTGGTTCGCGAAAAGGCCTTACTGGTGCATTATTTAAACTGTTATGTTTATTCATATAATGATCTGATCACCATACTCAATATATCCCATATGCATGGGGGTATTGGGGTAATGATACAAAAGGTTTGCTAGGGTAGACCCTCTTTCACTCAAACTCAGCCCCCCCCCCGAAACTCAGCGCCCCCGAAACCCCCCTGAAAAAAACTCAGCCCCCCTCCCCCCCGAATCGAAATCCTGGCTACGGGCCTGGCCTTACTGGTACATTATTTAAACTTATGTTTATTCATATCATGATGTGATCACCATGCTCAATATATCCCATGTGCATGGGGGTATTGGGGTAATGATACAAAAGGTTTGCTAGGGTAGACCCTCTTTCACTCAGACTCAGCCCCCCCCCCCCCCCGAATCAAACTCAGCCCCTCCCGAATCAAAATCCTGGCTACGGGCCTGGCTACCACTATTCACTTTCCCACATAACCACCAGACAATTGGATACATTTCTGCCAAAGATGAACAAGTTTTCTTTTCTTTTAAATTATATTTTATTAAGGTTTTGTTGAAAGAAGATATTTGGAAAAAAGAAAAAAGAAAAAAAAAGAAAAAAAACAACCCCAAAAGTGGGGGAACACTTGTCATTTATAGGAAAGTATGAAAAGAAAAGAGAGAAGAGGGGGATGGGGTAAGAAAAAGGGAACAATAAAAATAAGCTATGGGATGAGAAAACACTTGCTGTTTTCCTTCTTGCTTTCTTTCTATTTAGAGTTTTTTGTTCTATCTTTAACTGTAAGGAGAAAGAGATACTTCGATAGTGTATCTGAGTGTAACTGTAAGGAGAAAGAGATACATCAATAGTGTTTCCTGAAGCCATCACAGAAGAAGTCGACCCTCTGTTTCCACAACCCATTGTGCACAGATCTTCCAGTAGCCAAGCAATAATGTGACCCACACGTTCTTGTGAAATGCTGATTATGCTGATTATGCTTGAAATTTCTCTCTGAGTGATACCACGATCGTCCTGAATCAATCTGTCAAATGTCTGGTTGCTGATGACACGATAAATAAATAAAAAAATAAAATCTGTCAACCTTTTGCTTGTGAAGTTCGGTGGTTGCTGTCACAGGACGTCCAACTCTTTGCCATGCAAGTCAGATGTTCCCACCTCAACATCTTTAAACTTACTCACCCAGCGACGCACAGTACTCACACCAACACAATCACCATAAACAGCTTGCATTCTCTGATTAATCTCCTTTGGGGTGACACCTTCTGCTGTCAAGAATTTAGTGACTGCACGTTGCTCAAGTCGCATTGACCGACCATCTGTGCAGGGTTCCCTACCTTGCACTTTAACAACACAATCATTCAATGCTAAGGCTTCCCAGCAAAATGGAACTGTAGAGGAGAGTCTACTGAACAAGCCAGTACCTGTCACATACCAGTACTGCCATCTGTTGAGGAGTTATGAAGGTGGGGACATTACTTTTCATTCAACCCTCTCATGGGCACATATGTCTACCCCCCTGTTTAAGGAGCTCCATTGGCTACCATTAATGTTCCAGTCCCAATTCAAGGTGCAGGTTATCACCTACAAAACCCTGAACTGTTTGGGACCCGCCTACCTTTATGACTGCATTTCTCTCTATCAACCTGCATGATCTCTTCAATCCTCTGGGGCCCCCTCCTTTCGCTCACATCTTCATCACAAGCATGCCTTGTGGGGACGAGGGAGAGAGCCTTCTCCGCTGTGGCCCCTCGGCTTTGGAATTCACTACTTAGTGAGATTAAGCAAGCCCCTGGCAGCCTTTAAGAAAGACCTAAAAATCTGGTTCTTCCAGCATGCCTTTCATGAGTGAACACATACCCCCATATAATGTCCGTCCCAATTACAGTTCTGTCCTCACGATGCACTTTCTCCCATCCTTAATGAAGGCTCAACCCCATTGTTCACCCCTTCTGAGCTCCCCTCTCAGAAACACATTCTTCCCCATTTACTTATCTTACCCAGGGTTTTATCAATTTTACCTTGTGCATTTGGCCCACCCACTGTGTCTTATTTCTCTATCATGCTATTTTGTATTTGTTTATTTTATATCCTGTTATTTCATGTATTTTATTTTAATGTTGTTATTTGTTGCTTTGTATTTTATTTTGCTGTGCTGTAATTTTGAGCTTGGCCTCATGTTAGCCGCTCCGAGTCCCCTTTGGGGAGATGGTGGCGGGGTATTAATAAAGTTTTTTCTTCTTATTACATGCCCATGCAATGTTAGGCACAGCTGGCTTGAGTCCCAATATATATGCATGTACAGGCAGTCCCCAGGTTACAAACATCCAGTTTATGACTCATGGTTAAGAACGGGATGAGAACAGGAAGTGAGAGAAATCTACCTCTAGGAAGGGAGTTATCACGAGGAAAGAGTTATCACGAGGAAAGGATTTCTCCACTGAAGGTTTCTAACCAAGCCTTGTTTCCACAACAAGCCACATTTTTCAAAATTCAATTATCAGGAACAGAAAGTGAGGTGTAATCATCTGAACAGGGGCACAAACAGCAAAACAAACACCGCAGGGGTGTTAACCCTTCCCTATGCTATCCAAAGTGCATGTACAGTATAAGTTTATGTATGTGTGTGCATGTGTATACACACACATGCGCAAAGTACAAAGTGTTAGTTTTGACCTTTCAAGCCCTACATGGCTTGGGTCCATGTTACCTAAAGAATCACCTTCTCCCATACAATCCGCCTCACACACTTTGGTGTTCTGGGGGGCTTCTGCTCCAACCAATTAAGACCCTGACTGGCAACCACCACCCAGAGGACCTTTTCATCGGCCACCTCACGACTGTGAAACAACCTGTTGGAAGAACTCAAATGGCTAAGTGAGCTGTCGGAGTTTAAAAACCATGTAAAAACCTATCTCAGGCCTACCTAGTCTTTAAACATGAATTTTAAGTATCCTTTGATCTCTGTTTTGTGTGTTTTAGTATGTATTTTGTAGAGATACATTTTGATGTGTTTTATGGAGGTATGTTTTAGTTTGTAATGCTTTTTTGCTGTGCTAATGTGCAGAATTGCGCCGGTAGCCAATGGTGCAGAAGGAATAAGGAGATCTTAAAATGTGCGTATTGGGGAAAAGAAGACATAACACTGGTTTTTATAAATGCATGGCAGCTCATTCTTTCTGCAGAAGAAATCTATGTTGCAAGATCAGGTGATTCCATGGAAAAGAATGTCCAAATATTGTTTATTTGGCCAAATTGTTTTGTGGGCACTGTAAAATACCACACTCTGCCTTTTCAAATACTGTTTTTACAGGTGATTCCTAGATCCTCCAATGTTGCCTCTGGATTAACATCTTACTTCTTTTCTTTTTTCTACTTTTTAATCATAGCCAGCTCTATAATTCTGTCAGTAGGAAAGCTGAATCAGAGAACACATGCTATGCATGTAAACGGTTCAGTCCTTCTCATCTCCAACTAAAAGGAGCAGGTATGAAATTCTGGGGAACATCTTGCCCTCCAAATGTTGTTGGTCTTTAGCTGCACAAGTCAGATATGGTGATAGTAACACATACCTTGATTACATCCCTTTTGGATGACCGTCATGTGCTCTACATGGGGCTGCCTTTGAAAAGCATTCAGAAAGTTCATTTGGCCAAAAGACCCACAGCCATATTGGTAACAGTGTCTGTGGAACAATTTGAAGTGCTGTATCTCCCTAGGCTTGAAACCCTATATAGGGATAAAATGGGCTAGAATGTACATCTAGGCACCTATGGCAATGCAATTCAGGGGCGTATTATGACCAGACATTAAGCAGCTTATCCTGGGTTAACTCACATCAGCTTGCATGCATTGTGTGGATGCAGGCAGGCCGGATGCATTCCCCCCTTCAAATGGCTGTGTGGAAGAAACCTTAATAATTCTGGAAATATTACAGTCACTAGTGCAGTACCTTTACTGTGTTTACAGGGTCACTCCTACTGTATATGTGGAATCCCAACAAAATTTCAACAATATCCCTAATTAAATGCTCTTAAGTTAATGTAGAACTACAGAATTGGGGGAATACTTTTGGAGCAATGGGATTTAGATTTGCTGTAGCTCTTTAGCAGTGAATGGCCAATCCAAAATAAAGATTTTTGGAAATGGGTTGATCCTAAAGGATTTCTGGATTCTTCTTGTACCATGGATGAAACGCTAGTTGGTATATGGAATGGGAAGGTGATCCAGTTAACCTGATTATTTCTAAGTACCCTCTGTTTAGATGCAGATTATTTCATCAGTTGTATGAAGAGGTAATGAAACTTTGGTGCACATGACTACAGTGACTAATACATATTATGGAGAATTTTGGGCCCATTACATGGTGTTGAGGGCAGTGAAAATGAGCTATTTCTATGCTTCACTTGCTTCGGCAGAGTGATATCCAATGTTGTTTTTTTAGGTGGTTCCCAGAAGCTAGACAAGAAAGGTTGTTATGGCATATGTAGAATATTTTGTTAATTAAAATAACATTTCCAGAACAGCCTTTGTTGACTATAAGATTATGGAGTGGGTGATAGCATTGTACCCCATTCTTGCTGGAGACCATCTGGAATCCTTTCTATTTGCATTTAGGCTTAGTTTGGAATAACGGTAGACTTGGTCATCTTGGTAGATGCCCTACACCGGGATATGTGTGTGTGTGTGTGTGTGTGCGCGCACATGTGTAAGAGAGAGATACTCCCCAGTTCTTTAATTCAGAAAAAAGGGAAATGAGGGCAGAACAGAGAGTAAAAATAATATATTTTTATTTATTGAGTTTACTCCAAATCTTTCTACCATTATGTGCCAAGGTGGATAGGGAAATTTCTCTGTCCCTCACCCTTCAGTTCCAGAACTCAAGGCCATCCACTGAAGCTAAGTGGTGGCAGATTCAGGAAAAATTAAAAGAGGGTGCTTCTTCACAGAACAGAAAGTTACATTTTGAACCATGTTAAAAGGGTATTAGGCAGATTTATGGAGGAAACTATCAACAGGTACTAATCATGGAGACTGTACATTTCCATTAATATGTCAGTTGTTTGGAAACATGGGAAGGAAGGTGCTGTTAAACTAATATCTACTTGCGAACTTCCTATAGACATTTGATTCGCCACTATGTGAACTGAGTGTTGGAGGGTTTTTTTTGTGATAGGAGTGACTTGAGAAACTGCAAGTCCCTTCTGGTATGAGAGAATTGGCTGTCTGCAATGATGTTGCCGAGAGGATGTCCAGGTGTTTCATGTTTTACCATCCTTATGGGAGGCTTCTCTCCACATGGGGAGCTGGGGCTGACAGAGGGAGCTCAGCCCACTCTCCCCAGAATCGAACCACTGACCTGTCGGTCAGCAATCCTGCCGGCAGAAGGGTTTAACCCATTACACCACTGGGGACAAATTTTGGGTGGGATGGACCTTTAGGCTCATCCACTACACCCCCGGTTATGCTGGATTTCTGAGAATACTTGAAGACATTAGCACTGATATTATTTTGGGATATTGGGTCAATAAAGGAATTTGGAGCATGGTTTTACAGAGCATATCTCCATGAGCAGTTTAACCTGGGACAGACAAGAATCAGCTCTGTGATGTGCAGGGCAAAACTGCTTAACACAGTTTTGCTTTGGATTAGGCAAAGCAGTCCCACACTTTGGGAAAGTGTAAAGAATTGGGCAAATTCTGGCTCAAAACTGGCCCTGCTATTCACATGGGCATCCTGCTTTTCCTGGGCTCTGTGGCCTGAGGACTGAGGGGTGGCACTTGTGTTCATTGTCCTGTCCTGTTATATGTATTGTCACCTAGGGATATTAGATTGTTTGGTACTTGAGACACAGTATTTTCTGTGGCAGAACCACAATGACAGAACTTCAAACCTAGAGAGGTTTAATTGGCTCTCTTTCTATTATGATATTGATAAGAAGTGAAGACTGCCCACTTCCATCTATCTTTTAATTATGTGTGGTATTGATTTATATCACCTTTTAGCCACTTTCAAACTTTATTGTAGTGGATATTTTTCTCCAGTGTTCACTATATTTTGTGAGCTAGAAACACTTCCTTGATTTTTGTTGCAGTTTTACTTTATGTCATCGTATGCCCAGTATGCAGAAGGCTCAATACATACATGAATGAAATAAATGGTAAGAAATGGTAACCTATGGCCATATAACACTATTAATCTTGGCTACCTTAAATGTCAAAAGTTGTTGTTCACAAGAAAGGTTGGAAATATGTGCAGTACGTGTCTCTGGAGAAAACAAATTAATCGCTCATGAAAATTCATATCCATTATGAGTTGCCATCTACAGCCCACTGACTGTCCCATTTGAGATATACAGCATTAAACCAGGCTGCTGCTCTCTCTGTTCAGTTTTCAGTTGTCGTTGTCTGTTTGCTTCTGTGGTTGTTATCTTTTGCAACACTTCTAAGTCTTGTGTTGGCAAACATTCCATCTATGTCCTGGTATGCATTTTGGATAAGGGCGAAGGTAAAGTGTGCTGCTATGCATCTCCCTGCATTGTAGCTGTTTCCGGTTTAGACAGAAGCAGGAATGAAAAATCTGTGATCCATTCAGTGTTGCTCTAGATGAAGATTTCTCTGATGTTTGAACATTTCTCATGCTGACTAGTGTTGAAGGGACTTGTAGTCCATTATTATCTGCAATGCCATAGATCTCCTTTGCTGGATAAAGACAGCAGCAGTTGAGCAGGAGTAGGTATTTGGAAGCAAGATATGGCAGGAGCAGCATGTGTCAAAGGAAAAGATATGGAGAGAGTCAGAAATAAATGAAGAGTGGATGTAAAATATTTTGTAGATCCGGTCTGTGCGCAGGGATTCAGAGACCTGTTTCAGATGTCATTATAACTTCTGAGAGCTGTTGAAGGCTATAAATCATTGTATTCCCAACTATTCCTTTTTTGATGTTTACAAATAGATGCATGTAGATATCATTTTGAAGAAAATTGTTCTTCAGACATGGAAGCGTACTTTTAAAAAGGCAGCCTAGAGAGCACTGATCAAATTAGAAGGTACAAAACAGGCTAAATGTATTGGACTAATTTATGTTGATCAAAAATAACATCAGAGCAGAGTATCTAAGCCGAACATCAGCTGCTTAGATAAAGCAAAAATTCCATTGCTGCCACTATCCCATGCCCGGCCCTTTTATAGCCTGGTCACACCTATTTGTGTAATTCTGGTCATGGGTTTTTGTTGACCATTGTCTGATGGAGCTTCAATGCGCTGTTTTATTCTCTTATGCTTAATTGTGTTTTTATCTGGATTGTTGTATTTTACGATGCTCTTATTTTAGTGGTGTTTTTTGTTTTAATAGATTGTTTTGCTTTAATGTCTGTTGGACTTTCTGTCCCATATGAAGTTCCTTCAGGGAGATGGTGGTGGAGTATAAGAATAAAGTTATTATTAATATTATTCTTAAAAAGCCTATTTTGATAACAGGCTATTTGCAAAACAGGTGAATGTGCAGCAGTTGCTATAAGGCCCAACATTCCCATATCCTTCTATTTTCCGGTTGATGACCTCTATAAAATTCCAAACCTTGCAAATTAATCCAAGTTGTTCAGATAAAACATGTTAAATATGTATGTATATGTATAAAAGTGAGTTAAAGTGAGAAATACTGCTTACAGAAGTAACCAAACAATTATAGCTGACAATGGCTATATATATGTATATGTCCCCCAGATATTATGCTCACTGTTAGTGTACTTTTCAGACTTGAGATGACCAAGGATTACATTAGCTCACCACAACCTCAACAAGAGAATGCGTTTTCCCTATTACTGTCTATAGTTTGGCATTTTGTAAGTTAGTTCCATGTAGAGAAAATACATTCACCAAACAGCTTTTTTTTTCCATGTCTGGAGCGACTTGAGAAATTGCAAGTCATGTGTGAGACACTTGGCCGTCTGCAAGGACATTGTTCAGGGGATGCCTGGATGTTTTACCATCCTGTGGGAGGCTTCTCTCATGACCCCCATGGGAAACTGGAGCTGACAGATGGGAGCTCACCCTGCTCCCCAGATTCGCCCATTGCACCACCGGGGGCTCCAATAAACTGCTGAGCCAACACATAGAAATACCATTGATCTAATAGTGTTACTGTGTTCAAGACGAACAACAGGGTTGTTGGAAATTAAGAAAATGTAAACCAAATCCTTTGTTAAAAACAGGAAAAAGGATTCTGTGGAAGGATCTGAAAGTCATGACATGAGAGATCATGACTTCAATCCTATACCATACTATCCAAGAAAAAAACCCTCATTGAGTGCAGTAGGAAACAGTAGTGATTGAGCGAATGAATATCTGCTTCTTGAATTAGAGCCCATGGTTTATGTATAGAACACTCTGCAATTCTTTCAAAAGGATATAAATTAGCCAGCATAGATCAATGTCTGATATCATGGGGATTTAATCCAAGATAGAATATCTCACATATTGGTGTAGACTACATTCATGTCCAGTTTTGTTTGTTTGTATAAACTAGAAGCAAAGAGCTTGTGTATTCAGAAAAGTAAATGCACAATCATTCCATTGTTTTTCTTCAAAGTAACACTTTAATCTTTAAATCATTTTTATGCACAATAAAACATGTGTCCTATGGTCCTCATTATTCCTATTGACACTGTTGCTTAGCATCATCAGCACTTATTGGATAATTTCCATGATATCATTAATTACTGTATATGCTCGAGTATAAGCCTAGTTTTTCAGTCCTTTTTTTAGGTGAGGGTCCTGGTGGGAAGGCATGGGGCTGAAAGAAGGGTCTTTCAGCCCCACGCCTTCCTGCCAGGACACCTCTCTGCACAGAAACCCAGCTGTCCTTCCTCTCCTCCTCTCTTGCACAGCGCACACCTTCCTCTCTTCCTTTCTCACACAGTGCGCACTTTCCTCTCTTCCTCTCTTGGCGAAAGTCTTCCCCACTTTTCCTCATTCATATACACACAGCATTCCCCCAAATGTATAGTTAAAATAAACGATGGTGTTATTGGAAGGATATGTAAGCACATTTACACTGAAGAAGGTTAGAATAATGAATTAATCAAAGTTGGATAGTCTTATCTTAAAACAGTTGTATGTAAATATTAAAAAACATTTAACCTACGGATGCCTCAATTAATGTAATTTTTTTGGTATCTATTTTCTAAAAAAATTATCAGTAGCTGCTTCCTTTCCCACCCTTGGCTTATACTCGAGTCAATAAGTTTTCCCAGTTTTTTGTGGTAAAATTAGGTGTCTTGGTTTATATTTGTGTCGGCTTATACTCAAGTATATATGGTATTTGTCTTTTAAACTATTGGTTTTCACTGGTCTTCTGTTTTAATTCATTTGCTTGTTAAATTTAACATTCCTCTAAATTTGCAAAATTATTCAGGAAATTTTCTGAATTAATTGGAATGTACTCAGTCATATGGTGGAGTATAATTATTTAAATATACAAACAAATGTATGTGACTCATCCTACTCCTGATGCCATTTTGTATGGTTAAGATGTTTTTTTCCCACTAAAATAATCTGTTGAGCTATGTACTCTGTTGTTATCCTTCTCAAAGTAAAGAAGTACTCAACTAACTCCTAAACCAAAAAGAAAAGTATATAACATTAATCTCCCCATTGCAACCCTATACTGTATATGTAAAAGTTCTTAGAAGATTAAAAAAATGAATCTTGCAAATTTTATTTCCCATTCTCTCAAAATTGAGGTTTTACAGCAGGGCATTGCTTCTATCAGTGACTGTGTATGGTGCATAAACGTTCAGTTGAATGCATGATTGTGCCCATTGTATCTCTAAATAAGCTTGTTTTGTTGGCTTTTGTATTATTTCAAGATTGGTCCCCAATAGTACACAGGTTTTATGGCAAAAGCCAATTGAGGATATCCAGAAATCACTGTGGTTTGCTTCATGGTGTGCAATATTCATTCTAAGTAATATCACTACATCTACTACTCTTAATGATAATGAATGATAACCACAACATAAGTGTACATATAACAATGTTTATGTCTTTAATCATTACAAGACAAAAACTATAATTGGCAATGTAAAAAACATTAATTAGATTTCAAAATAATTCTGCAAGATGTAACAGTGGTAAAGTCAGACACAAGAAGGAGTCTGTGGAGCCTACAATCACAAAGGCATAATAACTAGCTTCAGATGTGGCACTGAATATCTCTTAACATTGGGTAGCAAATATATTCAGCACAGAGAGGATTAAAAGCAAATCTAAAGTATGGCCAAGGCCCAAACCATTCACCATCCTTTATTATCAAGAATGGCATTGTAAATTCAATGTGTCACTCTTTAGGGAACCAATGGAAATTGTGCAAAGCTGGGCTAATATGGCTACTACCTCTCAAGCTAATAAGCAATTCACGCTGCTGCATTCTGTGCAAATTGCAGACAATGGAAAGGCACTACCTTGTCTCAGGGCTGAAAAGAATGAAAATAAAATGGATGTATTGTGGCATAACGGCATAGACCGCTGTGGCCAAGGACCTATCAGGTAAAATAAGGATGGCTGTAGTTAATGCATGCTGAAAAATAAAAACTACCTATTGTTGCTTCATATTTTATATGTAGCATTTTGTAGACAAGGAGAATACTTAATTTGAAATAGGTTACATGGGTTTTGCCCAGCTTAGCTTCAAAGATAACAGTTAAAGTGTCTTAGGTCTTGTGGGATGTGATCTTGACAGTTGACACAAGTTCCTCAATAAAGAAGAAGAAAGACACAAAAAAATCAGAAGAGAACTGTTTTATCATCATTCAAATATATACAAGATCTACTGTCATTATCTTCTCTTTTTGGTACTGGTCATTGATCATATATATATATCTTCTCTTTTCCCATTTCCTCTTAATTAGAAATTATTTGAGCACTGTTTTTCTTTTTACATGCATTATCAGTCTCAACCTTGAAAAGAAAAGATGCAAACTCCATGCTGTCATACTTGAATAATAACTTTATTACAAAGTGATTATTAACCCACTTGGTATGAGTTTTTCCTCCTAGAGCTAAGAGCTATAATGTGGGGCCACATAGTAGCCCTCAGAGTTGGGTGTGGTTAGGCTGAGCAGTACAGAGTAATTCAAGATGACCCATCTAGCATCAAGCTAAACTGGTGTTTAAACCCAACACTCCCCACTTCTGACTAATCCCACTTCCAGTGGCTCTCAATCCTTAGTACCTCAGCTGTTTTCAAATATCAGCTCCTAGAAGTGTCAGCCAACATGGGCAACAATCAACTGGGATTTGATTCAAAACATATGGAGGACTAACTGTAGCACACCATATTGAAACACTCAGCTATTTGGTAGTATGCCCAGAACAGGGACTGAAACTGAGTGGCCCTCCAGATATTGTTAGACTGCAACTCCCAGCATCTCTAGCCAACATAGCCAATTGTGAAGACTGCTGGGAGTTGAGTTCAAAGGCAGGATTCTGACCTTGATCTAGAGTAGTAAATATGCCTGAGGTGTACAGGGCTTTGGGTTAAATCTCAAAAATGAATTTAGGGTTCATCTAATACATTGACCTGTGAGGAAGGTCAAGATGAACCCCCATAACATTCCACATATAGATATGGGGTTTTTTCTGGTCGTGTCAGGAGCGACTTGAGAAACTGCAAGTCACTTCTGGTGTGAGAGAATTGGCCATCTGCAAGGACGTTGCCCAGGGAACTCCCGGATGTTTTGATGTTTTTTCATTCTTGTGGGAGGCTTCTCTCATGTCTCCGCATGAGGAGCTGGAGCTGATAGAGGGAGCTCATCCGCGCTCTCCCCGGATTCGAACCCGTGACCTATCAGTCTTCAGTTTAACCCACTGTGCCACCGGGGGCTCCTATAGATATGGGTGTGCTGGCAGTAGACTCTGACTTTAGAACACAATAAAAATCATGTTGGATCTGAGAATAGCCAGCCAAATGCTTATGAGCAGCAACTGGCATATAGAAGCATACTCCCTTTGATACAGAACCAAATGCATATCCATGATTAGCATTTATTAATAGACCTAACCTCTATGAATTTGTTCAATCCCCCCTTTCAGTCATTTATGTTTGCAACCATCACTTGTGGTAAATTTCAGTTTATCTATAGTATGAAGCACTTAATTTATCTGTCCCAAATCTCCCACAGCTCAGCATTTTCCTTAGCTACTTTCCCCTCACCATGCATAATTTTTATACACTTCTGCTGTGCTTCCTCTTATACATTTTATGTCTAAGTTAAAATGCTTCAAGCACTGCAAATGCACTTGTCAGCCACGTTTCTTCAGCCAGTTGAGCATTATAGTTACCCTTTTCTGCATTTATTCCTGATATACAGTATCCAGGTGTATTCAGGTGTGGAATGGTTAGTTTCATTCTGTATTTGAGTTTTAATAATTGATATCATCATCATCCACTAGCATCACAGCCACTGACTAAGTTGACATGTTAATTGAGCTATCTACAATTCCAAAATATTTTTCTTTGTGAGTCACTGCCAGCTTAGATTCCATTAATATACGTGACATTTTGATTTGTTGCTACAAATACACCCCTTTATGCTTATTTACATTGAATTCCCATTCCCATAGTTGACAGAAGCTCACATTAGGGCTGTTCCACACAGCCATATAACCCAGAATATAAAAATGGAAAATCCCACAGTATCTGCTTTGAACTAGGTTATCAGAGTCCACACTGCCATATATTCCAGTTCAAAGCAAATAATGTGGGGTTTTATTCAGCTGTGTGGAAGGGGCCTTAGTGTCACTGGCTAACTTGGCCATATTACTCTGTTAGTTGCCAGAGAAAGGTATCTATCATCTTCTAGAGGAAAAGTAGAAGAATGAATTTAGCTTTTAATAATCTTTAAGTGATCCATTTGGTGGAACAACATTGAAATGGCTGTTTTGTGAATATAATATTATTAGTAATACGCTCCTCAAAAATGCAAGTAGGTGATATCCTTTATCACCTACTTGCATTTCTTTTGTACAATCTTTTATATTTCTCTTTCAACTCCACATTACCCAAGATCTTGGAAAAAAACATTTTCTCAACAGAGGAATACTTCTTGTTAAACTATGGTAGCAACCTCTTGGACAACTGCATTTCCAGACTTGTACTCTACAAGTCCACCTGAGCCCCCGTTTCTATGATTTTGTGTAGGCCTCAAGTCTTTTGAAGAGTTCTGGTCCTCTTATCTTTTACTTTATTTGTTATTGTCACATTATTTTTGAAGCTGCTTCTTTAGCAGTTGACTAGAACATGTTGGAATTTCTTGACACTTTTCCCACTTACACGTAAGTTAGTGGTATTGTCACTTTCCAAGAGTCATATATTACGCTACTTCTGGATAATATGACTTTGGATTAAAGCCAAAGTTCCTTCCCCTCTGCTTGGGTCCATGACCCATTTTTCTGTGATGAGACTATTATAGTAACTAAAAAAAGAGAGAGAGAATTTTTACCCAAACTGGAAAAAATGTATTAAACTAATTTGGGGGCAGTTGAAGTTATCCCTTCCCAAACACTCTCATCGTTGGACACCTCTCTGGTTTTGCTCCTCATCATAAGACGAGCAAAATCAAAAAAATTAATGAGTCAGCGGCTTTTAAAATTTCTATCCCTTCTTTAAAATGCAGTGAAAGATGATTTCTGTTGTGCTTTTGTAAAATTTGAGGAAAAGCTACTTTGGAAGTTCTGGGCCACAACCACATATCTAGCATTTTAAAGTTGGCTTTTTAGATTTCATGACTACCATTTTGCATGTTATGTGATACTCAACATATATCAATATTATTGACTCTGTCTCACCACTATCTACTACCCTATCTACACAATGTGTGATATCTGCAGCCAGGGAGTCAATTCACTATGCAGTGTAGACACCCATAATAAAACCTGCATTGGATATTCCAACACCCTGCTGGTTTTCTATCTGCACAGCTTTTACAATTACAGTAAACCCCAGTACCTGTGGAGAATACATTCCCTACCAAACTGCAGTTACGGGAAATTGTAGATAACTACCAACAGCACTAAATTACTTCACTTGTTCCAGCACAGCAGATTGCATTTGAGGACCTAGAGATTCATAGAGAGGATATCCTCTTTAGGAATTTGCTATGTCCTCCCATGCTACTGTATGGTAACTTCTGAGAGAGATATACTTTAGAAATGCTTAGATGACAGCAAATTTCCTAGAGAGACCATTTGTATGTAAGTGAAACAGCAAATATGGTTCTGCAGTTATAGGGGTCTTATTGCATTATCATTTAGTGCATGAATTTTAACTGGTTAACCAATTCATGAGTAAACCAGATTTTTTAAAACCTGGGGGGGGGGGGTTGAATTCTTAACCCCTCTCCCTCTAGCTACAGGCCTGATTTAGCGTAGTCTGTATGTTTGAGAAAAAAAATCAAGGCATTTATTAGCAGAGGGCAGGAAATGGAGTAGAACCCTCCCTTTTGGCTGAAGAACACCTTAGGGGAAATAGGATAGGCCCCTTCCACATTATCTGCTTTGAACTGGGATATATGGCAATGTGAACCCAGATAGCCCAGTTCAAAGCAGATACTATGGATCAACTGCCTTGATATTCTGGGTTATATGACTGTGTGGAAGGGCCCATAGACAAAGACAACTTGTCTTCCAGTTCTTGACGCTGCTACTTGACCTTTCTCCATCAGCTGCATCACTCTGCCTAATAGGAGCATCTTACACCACTGATAATGCTGCATCTTACTATTTGAGATCCATATCTTGGAACCTTATGCAACCCAAACAGATTTTGGGTGCTAGTAATAAAAGTTGTAGAAATAAAAGAGTTGATATTTGACAAGAGCCCTATATTCTTAAAGGGTGTCTCTTCTCTTTACTATCTCAAAGGATATTATATCAAGGCAGAGACTGCCTAGCTATAACATTTAGTCATCACATTCATATGACAATAAGTACATTTTTTTCAAACCCACACAATACTTCTCAAGTTCATATTTGGGGAAATTCCCAAAGCTTAACCTGAACATCTTCCAGCAGTCTTCTCACCTAAATATGGCATTGATAGATGGATCTAGGCAGTTGGCACTAATCCTTGCCTAATGAGGTATTTCTGCCAATAAAGGTCCATTTGTTTCTAGCTTTAAATAACCAGGTTGAACTATAAATGAGAAGAAAGCAAGAAGTTTCTACAATAATAAAAGGGAAAAATCTTCATTTATAGCTTTGTGTAATATCTTATAGAGCAGATGTTGACAACTTTAGTGAGGCCATTTTTCTCCTACTCAGACTATTGCCAAACATATTCTCTTTTCCAATCAGAAGTAACCAGATTTTGTTGGTGGGGTGAGCTTTTATGTTAAACATTGCAGAGGGTTCCATGACATATTTAGATAGTAAACCATCATTCATGACTGCTTCTAAGAAAAGTCAAATTATCCACATGTGTATGTGTCAGAAAGCAGGAAGAAAGGCAACAAAAATTCCTAACAGTTATAATCCTAGGGCTAAATTGTTCCACTATGATATGTTTACATTTTCTGATTTAAAAACTTAGCATCTTTCATTCAGAGGTGTTTAGCTTTATGCACCACACAAAAGAGAATGTGCAAAAGATATGGACAAGCATTTCCTCGGAAATAATTTCAGGTCACTAAAGGCAGACTTATTCTTCAAGCAGCTGCACTAGATGAATACTTGCATTGCTCATAGACAGACTACATCATATACACCAGCTACATGTAAACACTAGATTTCATTCCTCTGCTATAGAGCCCAGCAATGGATAATTACAAGAAATAGGATTTGAGGAGGAAGGACACTATTTAAGAGTTCTCCCTAAACCATCTCCCTACTCCAGATGCAAACCTTCTAACAATCCAAATTTTGCAGGGACAGACCTTAATCTCCAATCCCCTGTCATCTTACTTTTTATCTGCATTTAAAACACCCCACTTTCTCTCTCCTCATTCTGCCTTCTTCCTTTAGCCCTGACTTATTTCAATTGCAGCAAACTGATGACTTCATCAGAAAAATCTTCGGCAGTGTTGAAGGATGCTTTCATCCCAGTTGAGAGCACCATACCACCCATCACATAATTCCAGGCTCACTTCTGGTGTGGCTCCATGGGTCATCTGGGCCACAAGTGTCCTACGACACTGCACTCAGAACATGGGAAGCTTCCCACATTGTGTTGAAAACAACAGGGGCAGCAGAGGGGGAAGCTGCAAATTGCCCCAAGGGACTTCATCTTAAATTCAGAACACAGAAATAGTTGGCACACAACTCAGCAGAGAGGAATGGAGCGGAGGGGTGGCATTTTGCCCTGCCCTGTATGTAAGCAAAAAAAAAAAAAACAACAACCCCAAACCCCCTCCTGCATCTTCTTCCTCATGAAATACCTTTTGCCATCTTGGCCAAATATATAATAGGCCCCTTCCACAAAGGTGAATAAAATACCACACTATCTGCTTTGAACTGGGAGGGTATGCCACTGCTGTTAACCTGGTAGACTTCCATTTTTGAGTTTATTTTACAAACAGAATTTCAGTAATGAAGTAACTGGATGGGGAAGTGCTAAACACTTGCATGCTTCTAGAACATGGCCATATAGCCTGAAAAACCTACAACAACCTAGTGATTCCAGCCATGAAAGCCTTCAACAATACACTTCCATACTTACTGCCATTACTTATCCAATGCAAAATATTCCCCTTCAATACTTTGTTGTATGTGACTACAGTTCAACTGCTGTCATTGTTACCTGCTTTCAAGTCAATTCCAATGTATGGCAAACCTATCATAGGATTTTCATTGCAAGGTTTAGTCAGTGGAGATTTCCCCGAGACAGCGTGACTTGCTCAGTCACCCAATGGGGTTACAGGGCTAAATGGCATTTGAAACCCAGATCTCCTGGAAGCATAGTCTAACTCTCAAATCACTTTAAAATTAGCATCTAGCATGAAAAATCTAAACATCAAGTATAGCATCAAAGTAATACAACAAGAAGTCAACTGCAAATTACCAAAATTCTAACAGAAGTATTTTTTGTGTGTGTCAGGAGTGACTTGAGGTCACTTCTGCTGTGAATCACTTCTGCTGTGAGAGAATTGGCCATCTGCGAGGACGTTGTCCAGGGGATGCCCAGATGCTTTGATGTTTTACTATCCTTGTGGGAAGCTTCTCTCATGTCCCTGCACGGGGAGCTGGAGCTGACAGAGAGATCTTATCCACACTTTCCCAGATTCAAACCTCCGACCTGTCAGTCTTCAGTCCTGCCAGCACAAGGGTTTAACCCACTGTGCCACTGGGGCTCCTACATAGTGGACATAAGTCATTGTCCATTAAACACAGCAAAATATACCAAAGCCACCTTTACTTATAAATACTTTTAAATATATAAATAGGAAGAAAATAATTATTTGGATGCATAGACTCAGGACCCTTCCACACTGCCCCTATATCCCAGAATCTGATCCCAGATTATCTGTTTATCCTGGGTTATCTGGCAGTGGGAACTCATATATTCCAGTTTAAATCAGATAATCTGGGATTAGAACCTGGGATAAAGGGTGGTGTGGGAGGGTCCTCATAGAGGGAATCTACACTGTAGAATTAATGCAATTTGACACCATGTTAATTGCTATGGCTAAATGGTATGGAATCATGCGAGTTATTGTTTTACAAAGTCTTTAGCCTTTTCCGCCAAAGACTACTGGTGCCTCACCAAAATACAAACCCCAAGACTCCATACCAATGAGCCTTTGTAGTTAAAGTGGTGTCGATGTAGAAGCACCCTTAGTCATGCCTAGGTTCAAGTCACTGAAATCAAATGGGGCTTAAATTAGTCATGACTAATTCTCATTAATTTTAATAGGTCTACTCAAAGCATATTTTTCTTTGGATCCAACCTTTTGTGTATCAATGAATCAACTAGCCAGCCAAGAACTATACTGATGCATACACACCCACACAGTACATAGTGCCTCTCTATCATATCCATGCCAATGTTTACAATTTATTATTTATCTGCACTTAGAAATGTGTATCCTTATATTTTAATACTACCAACAGGTTTGCTTTTTAGATCAATAATTTTATATTGGGTCAAGTTATAAATAATTAGCACTAAAAGCTAATTATTACTATACTAAGAGCATTTATCAATTATTGGTACAAATAATCAATGAAGCCTTTCATTGCACATTTTAAAATGTGGGTATTTAATCAGAGCCATCCCTGTTAAGAGGGGATCAATGCTGATAGCATGGTTATAAATCTCTTGACTCCTGCAGTGGGTTTGATTATTGCCCAGAAAGAATTTGTCTGGAGTAGTTCGACAACAAAAAATATATTTGCAAGATCAAAGTGTGCCTAAAACTAGTAGTATTTGTAATAAATGTTGCATTCATTCATTGCTAAGATAAAAGCATATTAGAACAGATTGTTTGACAAACAAGGCTTTGAGAATTCTATAAAAATGTTGGAGACACAACTTGGCCTACTCTTTTATGCATTCCATGCTCCTTCTGAATAAATCAGTGTTTCTCAATTAGGAGTTTGGGACCCCTGGAGGGGTTGCGAGGAGGTGTCAGAAGGGTTGCCAAAGACCATTAAGAAACTGTTTTTTCTGTTGGTCATAGGGGTTCTGTGTGGGAAGTTTGGCCCAATTCTATTGTTGGTGGGGTTCAGAATGCTCTTTGATTGTAAGTGAACTATAAATCCCAGCAACAACTCCCAATTGTCAAGGTCTATTTTCCCCAAACTCCACCAGTGTTCACATTTGGGCATATTGAGCATTTGTGCCAAGTTTAGTCCAGATCCATCACTGGGCCCTTCCACACAGCCCTATATCCCAGAATATCAAGGCAGGAAAGCCCACATTATCTCAATGTGGATTCAGATCACCCAGTTTAAAGCAGATATTGTGGACCCTACATTTGAGTTCACAGTACTTTCTGGATGTAGGTGAACTACTCCAATGCCCACCAATGCTTCCAGTATTTTCTGTTGGTTATGGGAGTTCTGTGAGCCAAGTTCGATTCAATTCCAGAATGCTCTTTGATTGTAGGTGAACTACAAATCCCAGCAACTACAACTTCCAAATGACACAATCAATTCACCCCGAACTCCACCAGTATTCAGATTTGGGTGTATTGGATATATGTGCCAAATTTGGTTCAGTGAATAAAAGTACATCCTGCATATCAGAGATTTACATTACGATTCATAACAGTAGCAAAATTACAGTTATAAAGTAGCAACAAAAATAATATTATGGTTGGAGGTTACCACAACATGAGGGACTGTATTAAGGGGTCATGGCATTAGAAAGGTTGAGAAACATTGGAATAAATTAACCTATGAGAAAAGTTTAGCCAAATGGGTATGTTTTTTTAAAAACGCTGTCACTGACGTGTCCAAGAGGTTATAATAACTGTATATTAGATTCAGACTCTGATAGCTAATCAACTGGTTTGTGTGACTAAATTTCTTCTATGTCAGAAAAAAACAAATTGGCGTTTGCTATTTTATAGTGTATCAAGATGAAAATATGATGTCTAAATAGATAATATTGAGCTAGGTAATCTCAGCTTCAAGAACAATCAGAAAAGCAATACAGATATGTTAAAACTTGTGGGTTGTATAAAGAGTAGTTAGAAAGCTATTTCACAACCTTTACTATGCCATTCTTGGACAATTAATAAAGGAGTAACAAATACAACGCATTCATCTTTTCCTGCCTGGTCACTTGCACTATCTTTCAAAAAATAGATTTCCTATGTGATCTAATACTTGTTTACTTAGAAGGAAGCCCTACTGAGTTCAATAGGACTGTGCTCCCATCTGAAAAATTACAAAACATTTTTCCAGTGGTTAATTGTTTTCAATTCCTATATTCAGCCTTATAAAATGTCCACAAAGTTAGCACCATAACTTTTGAGGGACAAATCATCTTCCCTGCTGAACAAAGTAATGGTATTCTGTAACACAGACAAGGACTTCATTGTTTCAGCAGACGTTTTATTATTATGGGGTGTGGATCACAGTGCCTTATACTAAATAGTTTTTAAAAGGTCTTAACTGCTTAAAATACTTCTCAGCATGAAGAAAGGAAGTACACAGTGTACGCAATTTTTAAAAGAGTAATGTAAGGAAGTATTATTTATAGCCATATTTTTCTGTGATATACAACATAAATTCCTGACTCTGAAATTTAACTATAAACCTCTAGTGTAGATTTCATACAAAAAAGGTGTTTCCGAATAATACATGTTATAAATGTTGAAAGGTGCTATCCTTTTTAAAAGTATGTGTGTGTGGGTGTGTGTGTGTATCCTGCCCTATATCTTAAAATATTTGGCTGTCTACAATAATATTTGAAAAATTAACTGACATCTGTATCAATGGACTTAGATGAAAATGCAAAATATGGACTTTAGAAGCCACATACTTGGAAAAGAAAGATAAAAGATAAGGAAAATGCTATGAGGAATGCTAATGTTTTAAAGGTGTGTTTTTTTTTTTAAAAAAAAATACAACAGTTTGCCTAAAAATCAACGCTTCGGCCTTCACATGGCCTAGTTATGATTTTTGAAGGGGAAAAAAAAATCTAAATAGAAACAGATAACATTCCATTTTTGCCAAGAGATCTGTTCTAAAATTTAATTTTCAGTAGTTCTTTTACGTTTATATTTTACATACAAAAATACACTTGAATATATTTTTATTATATTTATTAATTTTATTATATGCTTGTTTTGGAATTGTATTGCAAATAAATAAATAAATAGCTCCTACAGTGTTTTAATGATAATGAAAAACATTTACAGTAAAATTAATTAATTATTAGGACTGTGATGCCGAGAGTGGGTTTTCAGCGGTAAATTCTATGAAAAGTAGACTCGTTTCCACTTAAACAACACCAATGTATACTGACTTCAGAGTTTGAATGATTGTCCCAATTCTGCACTCCTTTGTGTGTACTTATTTCAGAATTATCTCCATGAACTTCCAAAGATATATGCATAGCATCAGCTACACATTTTCTTTATTTTTTGCATCTAAAAGATGAGCATAGTACAGTTGGGTTATGTTATCCATAGTGTTGGCTTTTGGTCACTCCCAAATAGATGGTTCTTTGCAAAAGATATTGTGGACCTACTTTGTCAATTGTTTGTTTGTGGATTTATTTTTGTGATAAGAAAAACAAGTAGCAGAAAAGGTGGGGGTTACCGGTGAAAGGCAACATAGCTGTACTGGCCATGCAGCAAAATACATCAGAAATTAAAAGTCTACAAAACTGTTAAACTTTTATACAGGCAGTTCAGAGGCACAAAATACTTCATCGAAGCTTTCAAAGCCCTACTGCCTTTGTGTTAAAAATCATCTAGGAGAGTGATGGTGTTAAGACTCAAAGGCCTACATTTTGTCTGAGATGTTATGGAAGGCTAAATTGCTTTGACTCTCTGTCTCATAAAATTTGTAAAAGACACAGAAAGTAGCACAATGAAAGCTGCATCTGGAAGCACACTGAACATTTGAATGTTAAGTGGCACAAAATTTAAGACATTGCAAAATTATCTTTGTTCATCTAAAAGTCGAAAGACAGAAACAGTATTTCTGATTTCCTGAAGCCAAGCAGTTGTAACTGGGGTCCCTTCCACATCTGAATACAATCCCACGATATCTGCTTTGAATTGGGATATATATGGCAGTGTGGACTCAGATAACCCAGTTCAAAGCAGATATTGTGGGTTATTCCGCCTTGATATTCTGGGTTATATGGCTGTGTGGAAAGGCCCTGGGAGCTAACTTCCACATCTAACATGATTATTGAGTGCAAATGAGGATTTTTTTTTTTTAAAAAAGGGAAAGTACAGTATTACAAATGTACGAGACAATAGAATTCTGATTCAATTCTGATTCTAACCCTTTCCATGGCTCTTCCAGAGTAACATATTTGCACTACTTCGGGAATCATATAATGACATCATAGCTATCTCTGGATTTTTTTTTAAAAAAGGAAAAGTACAGTATTACAAATGTACGAGACAATAGAAATTCTGATTCTAACCCTTTCCATGGCTCTTCCAGAGTAACATATTTGCACTACTACGGGAATCAAATAATGACATCATAGCTATCTCTGGTGGTCCATCCACTCTCAAGGATTGCTGATGCAGTAGGTTTCTGGAACGGCATCATCAGGTCACCAAAGAGGGACAAACTGACTTCATTTGAGTCTATCCATTGAATCTGGCCCACTGACATCACTCAAGAATAGTGCACAGTTACTTATCATTCATAAAACTGGGATTAAAATAAAGAAATCAAACAAACATAATATTTTGGTGCTAAATTTTATTTTTTATTTGGCCTGAAAAAGGAGTTCCAAAATATCATTCTCTGCAGGGTAGACAGAATCTTAATTAAAATAGTTCAAGGACCAAGAAAGTGCAACAAGTACAGCTTTGGGGAGTTTTCCTCCAACCCTGTGTATGTATGTGTACGGGTGTGGCTGAGAAAAAGAGGGAGGATCTCTGCAGATCCCTTGCCATGTCCATCATTCATTATAACCCTTCTTAAATTTAGTTGGTGCTCAAGGACGAAACCATAAACATCCTCAAGGCTTGGAAAAGGATAGAACTGGCACATCCTCCAGTCCAATTTGTCCCCACAGTGAAAAGCCAGTGCTCACATTTTTAAAGGAACCAGACCAAATAAGTAAACAACAGAAGTAGGGTTCACAATTACATATATGTCAGGGTGTTATTACTAACACCGCAGTTAGCTTTTGGGCTGGCAACCCTGCAACATGGGACTGCCTTTGTCAGAGACCCTGCTCTTCTCTGTGTAAATGGAAGGCATTTTTCTCCATTGGTTTCTTTCTACAGCTCAGAGTCTTATCTGTCAGGGTGCTTTGGCTGAGTACTTAAAGTATTTCTACAGCATGACTGCATTCCTTTCTTTTCTGCTAGCCTCCAGAGCCCCCTAGTTAAGACAGTGGGGCTCCAAATGGTTCCTCTTTTCACACTTTCTATGCAGAGGAGTGGTGTGTGTGTGTGTCTGTGTCTGGAAAGGAATGGCTAGGTCAGCATTCTCAGCCACAATTTTTGCCTCTGCACCTAGCAAGGGGAAATTGACTAGAGAAAAAAAAGCAGAGGTCAGGGTTGTTATTATCATAACTATTATTAACAGGGTTTGGTTTTACGATGCCATTGCATTTGCAGCAAGGACAGATGACTCCACACACAGAGAGCTGCAATACAGCATGTCGCCTCTCCATACAAAAACTGTTCCAGAGAATCTAATATTTCTAGGTGTTGGCATTTCTTGCACTCCTACTAAGATAATTTTATAATATATATTATTATAGTACACAATACACAATAATAATATATAATTATTATTATATAGTATAAAATTAATATAATATACAATTAATAATAAAAATAATCATAGCAGGAGTGCAAGATAATATTGATGATAAGAATCAGTAAAGGCAAACGTTTCCAGGGCTGCAAACTATATGTAAAGCTTTTCATTATTATTATTATTAATAATATTAACATTTAATAATAATGCCATCTTGCACTCCTAGCAAGGATATATATATATATATATATATATATATAATCCACCACCATCATCATTCTGCTCTCCTACTAGGATGATTTTTAATTATATATATATATATATATATATATATATATAACCTTGGTAGGAGTATAAGATGGTATAATTAAAAATCACCTTGGTAGGAGTGTAAAATGGCATATATATATATATATATATATATATATATATATATATATGGTAGAAGTGTTAGATGGCATTATTAATATATATAATTAAAAATCATCTTAGTAGGAGTACAAGATGATGATGATGGTGGTGGTGATGAACAGCTTTACATATAGTTTGTACCGCTGGAGAAATTTGTCTTCCCTGATTTTTTTTTATTTTTTGGGTGTGGGAAAATCTAAAGCTTTTTTTTTTAAAAAAAACACAGACAAGAAGCAACAGACACAAACACACACAGACGAACGGATGGCAACACACAGAAACGGAGCTTCGGGTACAGAACCGAATCCTGGGGTCGATCCAGCGGTTGTTTCCACAGCCGAGAGAAGAGGAGGAGGAGGAGGAGGAAGAAAGGGATCCGAAGCCACTCCGGGTTGCTTCTCCCGTTGCTGCAGAGTCTGGGGAGAGGCTCGACCACCGAGTGCCTTTTTTTGCCGCAGTCCATCTCACATATTAAAAAAAAATGGGGAAAAAATAAACCCACCCACTAGCTGAACCGAGAGAGTTTGGAAGGCGTCAGGAGAGGAAGAGAGAGCCAAGGAGACAGTCTCCCAAAACCTGCAAAGCTCCCCGAGAGAGAGGCAGGAAGGTGAGCTCTAGAAGGGGGGCTGATAAGGAGGAGGAGGGGGGAGGAGAGGGAGAGAGGAGGAATCCAGGTAGCTCAGAAGGGAGGAAAGGGGGGGGGGAATGGGGAAATTCTTTCCAGTACTAGGAGAAAACGCCCTGTAACGCAAGGATTTTTTTTGGGGGGGGGGGAGGGGGAGAGGTAAAAAAAAGAAAAGAAAATCTTCCCGTCTAGACAGAGAGAGAGAGAGAGAGAGAGAGAGAGCAAGTCAAGCAGGTCGGCCGTGCAATGGCTTGGATTCTGGTCCCTCGCGAGCGGAGCGTTTCCCACTCCCAGGCTCTTCCTTCCATCCACAGCCTGCGGAAGGTAAGCAGCCGCTTGGAAAGGCGCCCTCCCAGCCTTCTTCGCCCAGCCTCCCCTTCCTCTTCCTCCTCCTCCTCCTCCTCCTGCTCGGGGCCCAAAGGGAGCCAGCGCGACGTTCCGTCAAAACCAGAAGCCACAACAGTCGCCACCATCGCGTCAGTCTGGACTGCGATCCGGAGGCAGAAGCAGACCGGGATGCAGGTCTGTCTGCGTGAATGGAGGCAGGGAAGGAGAGAGAACGACTGTGTGTGTGTGTGTGGGTATAATAAAGCATACAAAGTTGCCGCAGAATGCGACACACGCGCATACGTACATACGCATGGTGTGTGTCTGTGTCTTCGTCACATCTCGACTTATGGAGACCCCACGACAAGGTTGTCACACAGGCAAGGAAGACTCAGAAGGGGTGTCCCTCTGACACAGAGCACCTGTTGTCTCCCATCCAAGTACTAACCAAACCTGGCCCTGCTTAGCTTCCAAGATCAGATGGAGTCTAGGTCCTGTCTACGCACAAAGTACAATTTTGGAATTTTCTGGTATGTATGTGTGCGCACATGCCTTCAAGTGTCTTTCCATTTATGGCAACCTCACAAAGTTTTCATAGGCTTCCTCAGAGGTGGTTTGACCACTTCCTTCCATTGAAACATAGCCTACAGCACCTACATTTCCCATCCAAGTACTAACAAAATCTGGCCCTGCTTAGCCTCCAAGATCAGATGTGCCTTAAAAGTGTTCAGGCCTTGTGGAAAAATGACAATTTCCTCTGAAATATAGTCACCAGCACCTGTAGCCCTAAACAGTTTCTGCTCAGCTTATCTTTCCTGATGTATCTCTCTCTCTATGATCCACCTCAGAGGTTAAGATTATCTTGGAAGGCCCTGTGCTCAGTCCCACCTCCTTCACAGGTGTGGTTGGTGGGGGCAAGAAACAGGCCCTTCTCAGTGGTGGCTCCTCAGCTTTGGAACTCCCTCCCTAGTGATCAGCTCCCTCCATCCTGACCTTCAGAAAGGAAATAAAAACATGGCTATGGGACCAAGCTTTTGGACAGTAATTTGCAATCCAATATGTGAATATGAAATAGTGCAATGACTATTGGAATGCCTTTGGATTATGATTTTGGATTGCATGGTTTTAATAATTGTTTTGTTTTATTGATGAGAGGTTTAAACTTGCTGGCTTTTAATGTATATGTTTATTTTATTGTATGTATGTTATGCTGCAGTGAATTACTGCCTACTTGTAAGACTGCTCTGGGGTAAGAAGGGCAGGGCATAAATATAGTAAATAAATAAATAAATAAATAGTCTCCCATCAAGTACTAATCAGGTCTGGCCTGCTTAGCTTCCAAGATGAGATGGAATCTGGTGCCTCAAGGATCTAGTTTAAGCTCCAAGGGAAAATGACAACTTTGAATTTTCATATTAGGTGCCTTCAAGTCACCCGCCCATTTATGACAAACCCATAAAAAAATTTCATAGGGTATTAAGTAAGGGATACTCAAAGGCTTTTTTGTCAGTTCCTTCCTTCAAAATACAGCCAACAACACCTATAGTCTCCCATTTTAGTACTAACCAGATCTGACCTAGCTTAGCTTTCAAGATCAGACAGGACCTGCTACTAGATCCTAAGGAAAAACAACTTTGCATTTTCATGGTATGTGTGTATATAAGTGCCATCAAGCCACCTATCCATTTATGGCAACCCCATGAATTTTAATAGGTTTTTCTTACTTAGAGGTGGCTTTGCCCATTCCTTCTTCTGAATTGTAGCCTACAGCACCTGGTATGTATTGGCGCTCTTCCACTACTAACCGGGTTACATCCCACTTATCCTCCAAGGCATTACTGAGAGGCAATACTTCCACAATGCGTTTCACTGCAGATTATATTCATATCACTTCAGTTTTTCTAATTACATTGGTGCCACGAACATTAGATTATTATTGCCATTGTCATTATCACTCTGTTATTGTTTGTCATCATCACTCTGTTATTTTTACTGGCTCAGCCTAGCCCAAGTTCAATACTTTGGAGTTGACTGGTTTCATTGGAAAGAGCAGTAGGAAGCCAGTGAGTCCATGAGTCTTAAAAGAGCTTAACATCAAGTGCGTCAAAAGCAGCCCTAGCACCACCACTGCAGTGAAGTAATAAAATAATTGTCAACTGCTTTGTGAATGGTGGAGTCGCTTTTGATGTACATGATTTGTCTGTACAATATGTTTCACTACATTGTCAGGATTCAACCACTGAAATTAAAGTGTACCCCTATCTGTAAACAGTTTATGATCTATGCTGGACAAGGAATACAGCAAGGGGGATGGAGAAAATGAAAGGTATTAAAACATATGAAATTAATTCCCAGTAATGATGCATTAAAATGTTGCACATAAGGTCATTACAGGACTCCTAAATCCTTTGAATATCTCATTAAGTATTAATGTTATCAGTAATGTTAGTTTCCCCGGTACGGCCTTGTACAGGAACTAGTGCACACTGTGCTTTGAATAGTGCATCTGGAAAATTGCTGATTCAGAAGGAATGTATTACTTTCACTGGTAGAACTAGGCACCAATTAATTGTAAAACTGCATTAGTTTTTAAGACCACTTTTTCTAGACAGTGTGAGAATGTGTAATTTTCAGAGAAGACACATTCTTCCTAGGACAGTTACTATTTGGGATTCTGTGTTCCTAATGAAGTCATAGCATGGAATGGTTGCAAGTCTTGAATATAGCTGCGTGAAACTTGGTTTTCAATTTCTTATCAGTATGATTGAATTTTGTTACTTATCCTAAACTAGCTCTCTGGTTTGTTGAAAAGATAATATGGAATGATCCCAGATATGCTTTTCCATATTAACTAGGATAAAAATGGGAATCAGTTTAGATCAGGCAATCCCAACCCGTGGTCCATGGACCACCAGTGGTCCCCAGGAACTAAAATATGGTCCGCGACCTCACTGTTACTACACCATTGCAACAAGACCTATTGGTCTCATGAAACCCTCTTATAGTGCTGGGGCTTATTAAATATAATTTGCTGTGAGCGAGCAGATAGTGACTACTGGATGGCATATGTTCTGTATCAGAAACTAGAGCTGGCGTGGTCTATCCAATGCAATTTTCTGAATCAGAACCCCAAATAACCAAACCAAATCTAAAATTGCCCAAAAACTGATTCATAATCCTTTTGGCACGAATGTTGGAGAGTGGTCTATAGCCAAAGTGGTCCCTGGTCAAGTGGTCTCTGGTGAAAAAAAGGTTGGGAACCACTGGTTTAGAAGGACAGACAAATATTCAAATAGGTAGAACCGGGTGGAGATGTTGTAATATTTTATCCCTTTTAAAATACTTATGAATAGAAATACATTCGAGGGAAGTCTAGGATGAGCTTATATGGGACTTACTTTCCATGTGCAAAAATGAAAAGATTGTGTGCCGTATTCCTGAAAACTCATGCAACATGTAGGTAAGTGTCATTCATTTCCAAGGGCTGTACTACTGAGTGTATGTGGAAGGATCAGATTTAGGGGCTTCTCTATTGTGACACCTCATGGAAGCCCAACTGATGTCAATATTGCATCCTTTTTGGTTTCAGGTTAAAACATGACTTTTTGCTGTAGCCCCTGTGGGCTATTTGATTTATTCCAAAAGTATATTCAAGTTGGAACACGTTTTCAGCTGTTTTAACTTCTTAAATAGTTTAGCATGCTTTCAGTTTGCTTAAATTATTTGTATCATTTTATTTTTTCCATCATTTGAAACTCTTTAAAAGAACTTTACTTGAATTCTGTGGTGCAGGAAAGGCCATAAATATATTGCAGTACATTCCCTATATACACAAGGGATATGTTCCTGAACTTACTATGGCTACAGGGAAAAATGGATAATAGAAAAATGCTATTGAAATGAACAACATCTACCAAAGTTTATTGCAGAATCTTGCTGGATGATCTAGAAAACTATCTAGGAATTTGCTTGGTCCTCCAGCAAGATTCTTTGGTAACTTCCACAGAGCATATAATGAAAAACGACCAGAGGACCTAGAAAATTCCTAGTGAGGATATATGTTGTCACATGTAGGAAGGTAAAACTACAGGTTCAAGTCCCATGGGCATGGCAGTCATACTGTAATATATAAATAAAACAAATTATGATTAAGTCAGGGATAAAGGGTGTGTGGCCCTCTAGGTTTTGTTAAACTTCCAACACTCATGACCAATGATCATACTGACTAGGACTTGAAATCCAACATCTTAAGTACCAGGGGATCCCTGTCCTGAAAATGTCCAGTTAGTTGTGCTTTGTCCTTCTCCACCAGTAAACTACTTAAAAATCCCATGGACTTGGCAGGAGGTTGAGCTGGTTGACTCTTGTGATCTCTTCCAACTCCATGATTCTTCGATTCTAGACCAACTGCATTATTGGTTCTGCCATAGCTTTATTATTCTATGTATAGCCCCAGTATATACAGGATAACCCAGTTATACATGTAAGAATATGGTTCTAAGCATATTATTTCTGTATCCATAGATGCTCAGAGCAATTGATAGTATCTCAAAATACTGAAGGTGCCCCTAACATAAATGAAAGGTACCTGTTGATAACATGCCACTGTGATCCAGGTTCAGTAAATACATCCAAATGTATGTGCTGTATGGGGGTGAGAGTGGGAGTGATTTTGGTCTCAAATCAGGACTTTCTCCAGAATCAGAGCAGCTCCTATGATGAAGACAGACATTTCCCTTGGTTTAAAGTGTATATAAGAATGTCTGTGTCAGCAGAAATTGGACTTGAGACTTGTTCATGGATTGAAGGGATTGGATATGCTAGTCACAGCAAGGAGGAGAATGCGGGTGAACAGTGAATGCCATCTCATGTACCTGGAGTGTGCACCTGGGGAATATGGGTGGCCGTGTAAACAGTTGCAGCTGCTCCATCTCTAACCAGCCCAACTGTTAACATGGGCCCAAAGTCACTGTTTGCTTAATGCTTTAGATTCTTGGGAATAATACAGAGCCTCCAATTACTTTTATTAATGTGGTTCATGGTTATGGATTGAAGTGTTGATTTCAAACCCTAGAAGATTAGGGTTCAAAACTCCAATCAGCTATGGAAACCCACTGGATGACTTTGAGCGAATCACACCAAAGGCAATGGCAAAATCCTTCTGAGCAAAACGTGCAGAGAAACCCTGTGATAAGTTCATGTCCGAGTCACCATAAGTCAGAAACAATGTGAAGGTATACAACTACAGACCTCAGGGTTATTTTCATAGCATTTGATCCCACCAGATTCTCTGAATACCTTTTTTTCTGGCAAAAAAGGAGATTTGTCTTGAGAACATGCATTTTATTTTTAAAGTAGATTTTGAGAGCCTCTACACTGTTTGGCATTAAAATATGCTTCTCAAAAGCAGAAAGTGGACTACTTCAATATGGAGAAGAAATCTTTGCGGGCCTCAGAGTGCAGAAAATTGTTCCCTGATCTGCCCCAGTTGCTTACCCCTTTATTAAATGAATGTATTATTATTATTATTATTATTATTATTATTATTATTATTATATTGTTAGTATCTCACTTTATCTCTCACCTCACAATAAAACCAATACAATATAATTTAAAACCTAAAACATGCAACAGTAAAATAGAATTTAATCTTACAATATTAAAAAATAGTTTAAACCCTCAAAACCAATTGATTCTCATTTAATTCAGTGGGTCTGTTCACACTATCTGGAATTATCAGCTAGATTTAGTCAGCAATCTCATTAAACCTTAAAATAGCCACTTATAGTTGACCATTGTCAGGTCTGGGTGTTTAATTATTTGAGTGTTGGACTAGGAACTTTACAGACAAGGGTTCAACTCCCTCTCAACCAAAGCAACCCTCTGGATGTTCCTGGGCAACATACTCTCAATGTTAGTAGAAGGCAATAACAAATTTCCTCTATGCAGGAAAACACCATGACAATTTCATGCTAGGACCACCATATGTTGGAAATTACTAGAAGACACACAACAACAACAACAACAGCAACAACAACAACAACAACAACAACAAACTCAACAACAACAAGGTTTGGTAAATAGTTTCAGTTTTACAGCCCAGTTCAAGGAGATAGCAATGAAAAGAGAGTTTTCCAATTCCTTCAGTGGGTTGGATGTGACAAGGTTTGGATGTAGGGGTTTCTTTTTTTGTTTTTGCTGTCATGCCTAGTTAATTTGAAGGTCATGCTCAAACTCAACACCTGAAATCTCAGAAAAAAAATTCAAAACTGTATTGTATTGTATAGGCAGATACCATTATTTGAAAATCTGGTCCTAAACCAAAGGTTTGACTATTATAAACAGCTCAGGGCAGATGGAAATCATTTCAGAAAGACAGGAATAAAGAATCATGATCAAATTCATAGGGTCTTCCAGCTGGCTTCTCAACATTACATGTATGTTAAGCATTATGAAAGAACCTACAGCCAGGACATATGTGAAGGCTTTGGTCCAATGTCTCAGAGGACTTCAGTGATGCTTGCCAAACTCAGTGCACAAATCAAGATTGGAGTAATTGTGGATGCAATTAAAATGTTGAGGTGAGCTTCAAAAGAAAACAAAATGGCACAGGAAAAAAGAATATAGGCACAAGGGAGCAAGCACATCACTCTACCCATTGTGGCCATCATTTTGTTTAAATGGATGACCAATTAGCTTATGGATAGATTTGTTTAAGGGAAAAAAAGACTATACACTTATTTTTGTTTCACAGACAAATTTTGCTCCTTAGTTTAGAAAGTAATTTCTGCCTATATGCTTTGCACTAATGTGTGGGCAGGCAATCTTGTAAATGTCTGTACGAATGTTTCATAAGATCCAAACAATACTGTTCCAAAACAAGTTCACTATGTAGACATGCACACAGTCATAAACCCATTGATATATTATTGCCTTTTGTCCCTTTAAAATAATTTTCAGTGAGATTGGTATCATTAAAAGTTACATATGCAGTACCATATTAACAGCAAATGCAACAAACCAAATCATGTAAAACAGAAGCAACCAATAGAGAAAGGGGGGGGGGGGGGGAATCTGCTGCCCGAGGAAATTAAAAAGGAATATTAAAAGTTTGGGAGAAAGCTAACCAGGCTTCTTCAGGGAAGCACACTCTGTACTTTCAGTGTCATAAACAAAAAGACTCCATCTGACTCAACCTCCACAAATAATAATAATAATAATAATAATAATAATAATAATAACAACAACAACAACAACAACAACAATAATAATCCTAGACACTTGGGAAGTGTCCGATGTGTGATCCAATACAAAAGCCAGTAGAATGATCTTGTTTGCTGTGGACTCATCTTGTTGTGTTTCAAATAACAACAACAACAACAATATAAACCTGATACAATATGAAGATTTAAAGATCGAACTGCAAAGACTCTGGTACAAGCCAGTAAAGGTGGTCCCTGTGGTGATTGGCACACAGGGTGCAGTGCCTAAAGACCTTGGCCTGCACGTAAACACAATCAGTGCTGACAAAATTACCATCTGCAAACTGCAAAAGGCCATCTTACTGGGATCTGCACAAATTATTAGCTGATACATCACACAGTCCTAGACACTTGGGAAGTGTCCAGTGTGGGATCCAATACAACAGCCAGCAGAATAAGCTTGTTTGCTGTGGACCCACCTTGTTGTGTTTCAAATAATAATAATAATAATAATAATAATAATAATAATAATAATAATAATAACACCTTTTTCTTTTTCTTTATCACTTCCATTGAAGCCTGTTTCACATGTAATCACTACATTGTATATTCCAATACAACAGAAACAAAAAAGATATTCTGTGAAAAGGAAAGTTAAATTAAAACAATGGAGACTTGCTTTTACTTATCTAGCCTAAATAGGAATGTACTCTGGACATGAGAAATGAAGTGATTCTTCACAGTCAACCTTCCAGAATGGCTTCTCTGACAGTTTCAATAAATATGGACCTCTCTCTCGCTTTATCTCTCATCTAACTGCACATACCTGAATATCCACAAACATCTTTGTCAAGAGTGAAAGTGTTTAGATATATGTTGTACTATTTGATTTTTTTTAAAAAAAGCTCCCAATGTGTTCTGAATCCAATTGATACTGTTTTTGAATTATGTTGTCCTTCAAAATAATAAAAAGGTTGAATTAATATGACTTGAACCATGGATCAAAACCTTGTAATAAGGAATGTCATTAATAATTATGGATTGTGTTCATATGTTTTGGATCTTGCAAATTTGCAATAAACATGTTTTTCTAGACCGGTTTAAAAATAGGTATTATTATTATATATTGAAAGAGGGGGAAATGATGTTTCATCTCTGGACTTTTAATTCACATAAGTCTCTGTTGCATTTTCTATCACTTAATTTTTCTTTTGTATGCATTATTATTAATTCAAGTATTAAACATGTTTATGCTAATATTTAAAAATGACTTCAGAAACTAATATGAAATGTATTTGTCTAGAAACAGAAGATCTACCACATCTGAAAAAATTAGAAAAATACTAAAAACACTATTTCTAAGACCATTCTGATTTAAACTTGATCTACATTGTATGAAAATATATTTTATTTCACTTTTAAACAAAATAAAAATGTTGTATCTATTATTTTCAAAATACTGTGTGATTTATCTTGCTGATTCAAACAAATACACCTTCCATTGCCATGCTCTGCAACATTGTTAATGTTTTCTTTGTTCAATGAGTTTTATTTTCCAGGATGTTGTATTTGTAGTAAGTAAGCAAATAATAACAATAAATTGAACAGCATACTTGTGTTTAATTTTTTGGCACAGCAAGAAGTGCTATTGATATACACAAGTGTATGTCCAGTATACATCTTTTAACAGTTTGCTTGACGAAAACACCATGAATGTGTGAGACAGACTTCTTGGAAAAAACAGAAAAGCATATAATGATGTTTCAAACCATTCAAACATTTTCAAAAAGAGCAGGTTAAATGTTACCATTTTATACCATGTTACTTATTTAGAGAATGGAAAGATTTACTTTGTATTTAATCTATCATTTGCTGACATGTTTGCATATGTTATAAAATGAAAGCAAGCAAATGAATTGTGTGTATCCATTAGGTGGGTTTGTGCAATCAATTGAAAAGCAAATACTCATACCCATGCAGAGAAACATGAAGAGAGAAGTCATACCAAGTCAGAAAAATAATTCTGGAGTTAGATTTTCAGCTTGTGCAACAATCACATATTGGCTGAAATCCTATTGACAGTCCTCACTAGTGGTTCTCAACTTGTGGGTCACCAGATGTTTTGGCCTTAAACTCCCAGAAATTCTAACAGTTGGTAAACTGGCTGGGATTTCTGGGAGTTGCAGGCCAAAACACCTGGGGACCCACAGGTTGAGAACCACTGCAAATCAATGGTATTTGCCTATGTGTCAATTCACCATCCAACAACTGACTTTAGTGGGGACAATCCAATAGGATGTTTGTCATTGTTTCCATTATGTTGCTTTGCCTAGACCTTGGCAATAATTAGCAGATTCAAAGAAAATCAAAAAGAACTATCTGCTTCCCAATTAATCTCAAGTAATGTTATTTGCAGATCATTAGAAAAAACTCTTAATTAAATATCTGGCTTAGTGATCTTTAATTGACTATGAACGATTATGAAGAATCTAGCATTAAACCTTAGCTGAAAAGGTGTTTATATGTGTGCTTTTTGATGTGTATATACAAACATTAGGATCTGCAGTGGCACAGTGGGTTAAACTGCCTAGCTGCAGAACTTGCTGACCAGAAGGTTGGTGGTTCAAATCAATGGGACAGGGTAAGCTCCTGTTGTTAGCCCCAGCATCTGCCAACCTAGCAGTTCAAAAACATGCAAATGTGAGTAGATCAGTAGGTACCACTTCAGCAGGAAGGTAATGATGCTCCATAGAGTCATGCTGACCACATGACTAGGAGGCATCTATGGACAATGCCGGCTCTTTGGCTTAGAAATCGAGATAAGCACCCCCCCCCCCACTCCACCAGAGTCGGACATGACTAGAGTTAATGTCAAGGGGAAACCTTTACCTTATATACAAACATTAGCCTGGCCTTTCCAAACTTTACTGAAAAGTTTTCAGACCTTGCTGAAAATGAATTAAATTGATCCTTAAGGGTTTGGAAACTTGTGATCAGGCTCTTTAAAAAAGCTAATAATAGTGCATGTTCTGTGAAACTTTTTAAAAACATTGCAAAATCTCTGTTAATCCTTTATGAAATAACTGTCTAAGTATGAGGAAGGGAGAGGCATTCATGTAGAAACACATAGAAATATACACTTTGGACTATTGAGAGTTCTATGTTGGAGGACTTCTAAGCCATAAAGAAGAGGCAATGAAAACCGATGACACTGAAAATAATATTTCTAGTAGCATTTTATACAATCCTACAAGTGTTTCATCGGAGGCGTTACAGATTGTGGAGAATGCTAGATATCACTGCACTGGACGGAGATTTCAGTACTCACAGCACAAGTATAGGGATATTAAACTGAGATATTCAAACACTGCAAGAGTTGTTAATTCTTGTAGTTAATTCTACTAGTGCAGCCATACACATATGACTTCTAAAGCACAAGATCTTGTTCATTTGATTTCAGGCAATGTCTGCTCCCTCCACCCCTTCCCCCTTCCAGCTCTAAGCAGGAAATCTGTCTGGGATGGTGAATGGTATGCAAAAGCTAGCTAGCTTGCATATTAATGTGGCTTTTAGCAGTCGGGGTGTCACTCCACTTTACAAATAAATGTGTTGTGAAGTGAAAACATTCTTCATCAAGATCAGTTCTAGCCCCAGAGGGTTGGTATGCATCTATAGATTGAAGCAACAGGAGCAACAACAACAATAAATCAATAATGGGAGCTAGGGGAAACAGTTAAGTATTTCTGGAGACTTGTGTGCAGGACAGTCAAAGGAATGGTTTGAGTTATCAAGTTGGAAAATTGAGCAAGGCGGTTAGCCCGCCACCTAGAGGTGAACCCAAGGTAACACCTCTTCAAAGATTCCAGCAGAGTTTTCCCACAGTGATATCAATTCTGTCAAAATATATGAAAGCTGATGTGACACCAACTCTATATTGGATCAAAACGAAAGCAGCACCATGTGTAAAAATATGGATCAGCGAGGAGTACTGAAATGGAAAACTGGTTTCAAAAGTGCAATTTGAAAGGTACTAAAAACGTTGACAGGAACACCCTTGATGGATATGTTCTTAAGACAATATGTGTTCAGTATGTTTTCATACCTCATGAACGAACATCCCTGTGATAAAATATAAACCCTGACCAAGCAATTCTGTGTTTCTCTTTTATGGAACACCATTCCTTTCACCTAGCCCTGCTTCACCATGTCCACCCTGGTGTAATCTAAAAAAGGTTCACTTGCATATACAAACACATCAGAATCAAAGCTCTCTGTTTCATTTGTATAAACATGACTGAGGGCTGGGATGGACTAGAGAACACAGTGTCCGTGTAATTTTAACTGCTATTTAAGCTGAATGGATGTGTGTTTTGGCCACAGTACAAGGGCAAGCCCCACTCTTCCCCATTTTGCATAGTAACAGAGAAAGGGCAGACAAAGGCAAGGAAAATTAAAAAAATCAAAAGACTGGGAAAAACCTTTGTGCATCCATGGGGGACCTTGCTTCTGTCGTCATGATCACAACAAAATTATACCAAGACACAACAAATGGGAGAAAATAAGATCACAATATTTATTGTAAGGTTGGTGTTATCATGTGACCAGATCCAAACTAAACTGTTAGTTAGTCCATGAGCCAATTACCCTGGGATGACAGCTATGGATTCCCCATGGTTTCCCTGTCATATGAGCTGGGCATGCCTACTGCTGTCCAAATCACCAAAGTCCCTTAAGGAGACTCCTCCAATGTTTGTTGGACCTAGCAACATAAAGTCTACCTTCCTGGATACGGATATTATTGTGCATGCATTTATTATAACAATACATGCATGCAAAATAACATTTCACACCAAGGGTCAGGGAGTGGGATGGTGCTCTTACTTGGATTGAACCCAATATGCTGGGGAGCTGATTTATATACTATCCAACTGGATCTAAGGGAAAACGTCTTGCCTTCTCACCATTCCTATTGTCTGGTGGTTCCCATTGTTTTCACAGAGCTTTCGTGAATGTGAGTGGGCTTCTAGGAAGAAGACAGATTCTTGTAATGCATGAAAATGGTCCATCAAGTCACCAGATCTCAAACTCACCCCACTGAGTTGGGAAGCACAGTTTGCAGCAAAGACCTACCAGGTGTAAGTTTTGAAAACTGACAAGTTAGTTGCGTGTATGCACATGGTGATGGTGGGTGAGAAAAGGCACTATGCCTCACACGTCCCTAGAAATCAGAAAAGTTACTTTTCTTTGTACTACAACTCACAGAATCCCTCTGGCAGCACACCCACACTCCTTGAAACAACTGAAAAGGTAAGTTTGCCCTGTATTGTACATTGGGATAGAAATTTAATTGGACACTATCTGTTAAGTACAGGCCAGTGGTAGGACCTATTGCCTGGAACTAGTTCCAATTTTTTTTAAAAAACCCAAACATGTTAATAAATAAAAAATGCCTCCTTAATATTGTAATCAGGCCTCAGAATATACCTTTCAGCATGGTTACCAAAGGAGTCTAGGGGTTGAAATGTGTCTGAGCATTGCTATAAATCACTTCTAAAAGTGCTATCTCTGAATTCTAACTAAAGGATCTGGACTAACCAGTACATCCTATATGCCTCTGGTTATCACTTTGAATGTAGAAATCTTTTTTGGCAGTGTTGCTGTGTCTTTCATGGCAGGCAAAAATTAATACTAGCATTCTTTTATGTCATGTCTTACATTCCCTCCTCCTTTGGAAAACAAAGATCTCTTCATAGCAAAAGAAAAGAGTGAAAAAATGATTAGAGAAGCCATACTAAAGAGAGGGAGAGAGGGAGAGAATCATTCAAAAAATATACTGGCAACCTGACAGTTGATTCACTAATATTATATTTTGTTAGCCTTTCTGTTTGAAATGGATTAAGAAATGGCAAGATGTTACAAGTTCCAGTTCAATTCAATGAGTGCTTTAAGGATTTTTCACATAAAGAAAGAGTGTGCATTTTCTTGCAGGAAGTGAAGAAAAGTAACAAGGTTAACAAAACTAGCAGTGCTTTCAATCTGTCACAGAAAAGCAGAAATAAAACTTCAGTTTCCTTTTTACATTGGTATCTTGCGCTTTCTTTTGAAAAGACATAGAACTTTATAGGAAGCTTCCAGACTTTATTTATATCTTGGCTTTCCCCTAGTCAGTTCAAGATGGTATAAATGCCTCACCTCCATGCTGTATTCTCAACTACAATCCTGTGAGCTAGGTCAGGCTGATCTGGAGAGTGACTAACAAGGTTTTACAATAGATTTCAGGGTCCACTGGAGGCTTGAACTTGGATTGCTCAGGTGCCAATCTAAAATCTTAACCTCTACACTGGTGCTACTCAATACATGAACCAGTGCCAGGCCATGAGCTGCCAGTCTGCAGCAAAGAAAGAAACAGTTGTAATAGATGGGCACAAATATAGTTCTGGTCTCTGACATAATAAAGTTGAAAAAAATTGCCATTGCTACTGTAACCTACAAAGCATTGTTTTACTTCACAGCAACAGGCCAGAGTTATTTCTGTTTAGTTTCAAAAGTGTTGTAACATTGGGTGCACCAAGGCTATTTATGGGGCTGAGTCAGCTGTACCAATTTTAACTGTGACTGATATTGTCATCAAACATAAGCCCTATTCAGACACTCTTTAGCTTCAAATCTATCTAAAACTTCATCTATACAGTAAGAAACACGCAGACTGAATTTCTGCTCCAACACTGTGCGAGACCTGTATTTGAAAACTGCACAAACATTTAGGAAACTTTAAGACTACATGTGAGAAAAACAGACAATAGTTCTCTATTGGGGCATAATTGGTGCATGCATGTAGGAAATACTTTATGGGTGTGCAAGAGTATCTGCCTGCCTATATGTATACACTGGAGTAATGAATTCCGCAGTTTCTGAGAAGAGCCAGAATGCATAACTTGTTGCTAATGTGCAGACTTGTAGCAGTATTTTATTGATTCCTTAGAGAACAGATTCTTCAGTCTCAGCAGAAAAAGAAGTCTTTTTGGTTGGCCTCATGTAACATAATAATTTAAGTATGTTTCATAAGAATATTACATGCCAGTGGAGTAGAATGAGCTGCGGAAAATCTTACCAATTATAAACAACCACTTGCTTGAACTTGATAGTCTCTCTGTCTTTCTGTCTCTTTCTCCTCACTTAATATAATGTGACAGTAGAGGGCACCCTTTTAATGTAATTCAGTACCAAACACTCTCGGACACAAACGCACAGAATATAATTCTCGTGCAGTTGCTTTCAGGGAGTGAGATTGGAAACACACCTTCCTAGGATGCCTCTTCCCCCCCCCCCCCCCTCAAGGGATCTCAAGGATAATTCATTGGTCCAACCAATTGAGAAGGATGTCCCATGGGCCTAAAAAGGAGATGCAAAGGAAGAGAAAGGAGAGAATAAAATAACTTACAAATGTATTGGAGTAGCCAATGTTCCACAGCTGTGTGCACAGTAAATATCATCTATTCACTGGGCATGTTTAATACATCAGCAGAACAACCAAAAGCCTGAAATACGGAGAATTATGGGAGACAAACAGGACAGAAATGTGAATGGATGCAGGACACTTTACTGTGATTGATTTATAATTGATGGAGGAAGATCCAGGGAAGTCTCCTGCTGTGGTTTAGCACCGTGGGCAGCCTATTTCCTTATCTAAGCATATATTTGGTGGATAGTATTTTTCAGTGCAAGTTTTTCTTTGATGCTACATTTTGCTTGGTAATTTATTCAAGAGTACACAACTGATAAGACATTTAAGTTAATTGGCAATGTCTTTCTTTAAAATTGTTTTTGCTTATTAGTACCTTTGGATATATTATAGTTGGCCCTGTAATTTTTCTGATTCTGTATCCACTATCCATAGCTTGAACATATTTTAAAAATATCCGCAAAGCAAAACTTGAATTTGCTATTTTATTTAGGAGACACAATTCCATTGTATATAATAGGATTTTGGTGTCCCTAGCAGGGGAGGGAAAACAGTTCCTGGAACAAAATCCCAGTAGATACCTAGTGCCCACTGGATTTTAGTACAGCAAACTGCCTTTGATGACTTTGGTTTTGACAACAAAGGGAATATGTGTGTGTGTGTGTGTGTGCTGAACTTGCTGACCAAAAGGTTGGTGGTTCAAATCCGGGGAATGGGGGTGAGCTCTTGCTGTTAGCCCCAGTTTCTGCCAATCTAGCAATTCAAAAACATTGGATGCGAAATTGGGCTCGTCGGGAAGCTGAACGAAAAATAAAGGAGCGAGAGGCACTGGGCCTGCCCGTCCTTGACTCCAATTACTATGACCCTAGCAAGATTGTGCTTCCTCTGGAGGATGAAGAATGAGCACCTTGATGTCTGTCTGTATGCTGAGAATAAACCTCTGAGATCACAAAAAAAAACAAACACATGCAAATGTGAGTAGATCAATAGGTACTGCTCTGGCAGGAAGGTAACAGCGCTTCCTGGTTCATTCTGAAAATCATTTAAACAAAGTCCTCAGTGACAGAAAGGAGAGTTGTCCATGCACATAAATGAAGTAAATAAGGGGCTTTCTAAAATAAAAGGACATAACCCAACCCGATGCTTTAAAAGATCTCAGCAGCAAAGAGAAGACATGTACTCCCCAGCTCAAGTTTTTGGTGTAAAACAGTGTGCAATAAACCTTAGGATGCAATTCCTAAAACAGTGCAGTTCATTCTTCCTGTTATATAATCAAAGGAGCTATGGCTGGGCAGGAATACCTTAAGACAGTTCTGTAATGTTGTTCACACCAGACTAAATTTTACACAGAGTGTTGCGCCCCTATAGTGTTGTTTGCTGGAATATCTTGGCAGTGCTGCTTGTCTTCATAAGACTCCTACTGCAGTTGAGCCGAAGCCAAGAGAATACATCAACCCTTGTAGTTCACTGTTATATCAATTTTGCTGGTGGGGGTGGGGATGGGACTATAGCAAAAAAACAGCAGCCTAGTCCATCAGAAGTATACCTTAATTAAGCAGGTAGATGTGTATCTGGGTATTATATCTTTCACTGAAAATTTGGCACCAGATGCAAAAATAACATGGAAAGAAAAGGGATATGTTCCTACAACACATACACAAATAATGTTTCAGAAAAATATTTTAATTCAAAACTAACATATGAAATGAAGCAAGTAGGTCAGGGAAGTATAACATAAGTAAAGAAAAATAGTTTTAAACTGTTGGACACCACCTATGGGCTTCTTCCAAAATGGACCCAGAGATTATTTTTTTATTTCCCTAGCCTTCATACCATTTTGATGGTCACACATATAGATCTATGCAGCTTTTTTAATGGTCTATGATTGCTGGTGAGATAGGCTTAACCGCTTTCCTCCTTTGTCTTCATTTTGTTGTTTAAATATGCTCAGTGAAGGATTCTGGTGGCAACTGCTGCTTACCTTGCCTCTTGTGGGCAGACACACCCAGTTACAGTTGTCTTAACACCAGTATAATTAAATTATTTATCTGATAAAGTTTTATTGCATTACTTACTGCGGACATGCTGCTGGAACCTAGGCCCCATCTACACTGACCATGTAATGCAGTTTTAAATTCATTATATGGTAGTATAGATGGGACCCTAGCCATGAAAGTCTGTTTCTGCAGCCCATCTTTAACATCTTCCCAATGCTGATGCTGCTAAAAATTCCCTTCTTCTTAGAGAACAAGAAAGAACAGTGGAGGGTGGGCAGGTGTAAAAAGGCTTTACAAAAAGGAGCTTCAGCATCAGGGGTTTAACTGACGTATGCCTATATTAATATTGTGTCTCAGAAGTGATACCAAGCCTCATTTTCATTCCCATTCAAAAATCCCCCAGACTCATAGGATGCAATGCAAATCAATATATTCAAAGTATCCCCTCAGATCTCCCTCCCAGGCCAAATGAGGTTTTGTGCTGCATTGATTTGTAGGAAGACTTGTTGCACTTTTAAATGTTCAAAAAGCTAACTACATTTTTTTGCACATGAAATAAGACCCATGAAGAGTAGAATCACTTGCCTTTGATGTTAATGTTTGATTTCCCTCTTGCTCAGCTACAGGCTCAGGTAACAAACAGACACCAGGGATACATAGCAACATTTTGCTGCAGGCCCTGGCTTGTAGTGTTTAATTTCAAATGAAGCATTTCACAGCATGAGGATGTCACAGAAGTAAAGTTCACTGTTGAATTATTTTTTGCCGTTATTAAAAGTATAGGGCTCACCAAAGAAAGAAAAGTTGTCACTGTATTTAGAATGTAAAAAGGTTTTATGGCAGATGCTGAAATGGAACATGTATTAACACTGAATGATCCCACTGAGCTGTTGAATTGTAGAAATCTAGTTTCTGAATATTTACCCCTCACTACTCCTTGGAAAATATACCATATGAATCACAGATCCCATCTACACTGCCATATAATGCAGTTCCATAATGCAGATTAACTGCATTGAATTGCATTATATTAATCCATGCTGCTATATAGTGCAGTTCAATGCATTATGCATTATTAAACTGCATTATGAAACCACGGGTCCTTCCAGACAGATACTTAATCCAAAGTAAGAAAGTGGGATTAAAAACATGGTACTTTAAGAAAAATCCTCACACAGAAAAAGTTCCCATGTTGTCCAGAAAGGTCTGGATAATGCAGATTGAAGGGAACCACAAAAGGTATGTGACATGCTTTGGAAGTTTTCTTTTCTTTTATTGATACTCCTGAGATGCGCTGCACCCCATAAGTGCTGATGTGAATACAACAAAGTGCACACAAGCAGATTTCCTGCCATCACCTCTCCTCACCCACCTGGTGCCTTTACGTTTGCCCTCTTAATCCTGTTTCCCTTTGGGGTCATTTGCCTGCCATGTTGGTGCACACTGTGGAAATTCAAGTTTAATTTTAGAAATATGAGAACAAAGGACTGGTGGGAGAGAGTTCTCATACAAATTGCTTTCCTCTTGTGCTTCCATGTGGCTCCATCTGTTTACATCCCTCATCAGCTGTTTTGGGATTGTAAAATGAGGATAAGTATTGGAACAGTCTACACCAGCGTATTGCAAGGAACTCTTACGTTGTTTTGAGTGAAGGGATATATAATGCTCTGTAGCAGAGCATTTTCCCCCTGGTTATGGATTTAAAGCAAACTATTTTATCATGCATTTTTCATGCCATTCTGTGATCTAGCGAGCATTTTTGATGCACGTCATCTAGCCACCCTGCTTTTTATCCCACTTTTTTCCAGAATTTAAGTCCTGGGTAGAAGGGGCCTGCATTATATGGCAGTGTAGATAGGGCCACAGATCACCTGCCCTCTGTTACTTTCAAGGGGTCATTCCTTCCTGCTGCTTTCCAAAAGCATAGCATGACAATGTTAGAGAAGAAGGGAGCAAAAATTAGGTCCCACATGTATCTGTCTGAAAACTGATGGCATTTTAATATTTTTGGCCTCAGCTTTTTGCTAATTTACAAATTACCAATTAATTTTCTAGCATACTTTAAATTTAGTTTGTATAGAAAATGGGATTGTAGAGGGGGGTAGAAAACACATCTTCTACCAGAATGGAGTTTGATGATATGCACCTGCCATTAATGTATTGTACACAGTGTCTCTAGCTCATTATAATGATGATTTGGGTGAGAAAAAGAGTCATATAGACAGAACCACTTCAACATGTGCCTCTTCATATGCATAAATTCCTGTGTACCAGATGGCAAAATATAATGACATCTTAAACAGCTAATTGCATAAACCTTGTAATGCAGATAATTGCTGAACCAAAGTACAAGTTAATAATTTCCCACTGTAATGCCTGGCTTGATAGTAATCCTCAAGGAAAGTTGTGACAATCCTCATACGCTAAAGTTCACCAAGCAGTAATTAAAACTAGCACTCAAATCATTTGCCTTTCAAACCTTCAATTATGACTCGGCAGACTCACTTTTCAGAAACGCCGACATGATAGTCAATGTTTTGTCATGTTCTCTTTTGACAAATAGTTTGAAGTCCTCTGGGCTGTTATTCAAAAGAATGCAAAGGACTGGATGAAAGGACAGTAAAGGACGGAGCATGAATAATGCCTTGGACACAAAATATATGACTAATCCCAATGATTTTTCATTTGCCTTCTATTAAAAAGAAGGAGGGAAGAGGTGTCCAATTTACAAAAGCCTTTGTTATAATGGTTACTTATGATTCTCCAAAACTAAATTTAATTTCTTACTCAAATATTCTTCAAATTAATCTCATTTCTTATTGATGTCATATTTATAACCTGGTTTTTTTCTTTATTGTTGATGGTGCCAAGTTTCATCGTTGGAAAACTGCTATTGCCTGAAACTCCAAAGCAAAGTGTCTAGATATGACAAGGACATATTTAGAGTTTTTACAGTTCTTGCAAACCAGCACAAAATGATAGCAGTGGCAGCAAGAAAGCTAAGCAATTCACTTAGTACATTAATAAAATTGCACAGTCTGATTTTTAGAATTGTCTCCCAAGGCTCCCGCCTCCTTCTAACCAATATCAAATTAAGGCTTACATTGGTGTCTTTAAACACAATTCAATTGCTTGCTACCATAGTATTAAAAAAATCTCCCTAGAGTATTTTTATGGATCTCCATGATTTTTTTTAAACATCAGATGCTAACAAAATCACATGAAATCACAGAGTGCTTATGAAGAAACGAGGATTGCCTACAAATTGGATGGATTGTTTAGAAGGAGGGAAAATCTCTTTTAACATTAATGAGGATCCTTAAGGATCTGAGCCATTGACCCATGTTTTTGTGCCGTGGCCATGTTGACAAGTGCCAGGCCTATGATTAATTGAAGAAAGATTCCCTTTGTTCTGCTGGACAGCTGCTGCTAGTCTGTAGAGATAACAGAGAGCTAGATGAAAAGGGTCTGAAATAACTTCCTGTTTCCATATCATGGCTGAACTTTTTCATCATGTCTTCTTTCTTGAGGAAGTTGTGAATCATCATTGTAGTTTTACAATGGACATGCAGTGAGAAATAAGGATATTTGGTTGTCTTTCACAGAGGCAGGCTCTCAACCCTTGCTTTCTCTTCCTATTACAAAATTAACCCTATTCTACTATAATGTGTTAAGAAGGCAGATCCTGCAATACATCCACATTTAGTCTTCTTTTTGTCTCTCTAGCAAAACTCTGGTTACTATGTTCGATGCTGATACATTACTTCTGGTCATATATTTAGTCATTTCTTTTTTATTGGTCCAGAGCTAAGAGGTCTTTAAAGCAGAATGTAATGGACCCAGAAATGGGTTTTCCTCTTAATATGTTTTTGGTCTATTTGGAATGGTGGTGGTCCAGAACATTTCAAGGGTTGATGGAGGACCAAATAGCCATATTGGACCTCCCAAAGGGCCACATACAGTTCATGGGTTGCATAATTCTCATCTATAGTACATATAGGCATACAGTAGTTTAGTAGTAGATCACTGCTTTGCATGCAGATGGTCCTATGGTGACTCCAGGGATTTCCTGGTAGGGCTGAGAAAGAAATATACCGTATAACCCCCAAATCCATGTAGAATACATTTCTGCTGTTTTTGTGAAACACATATAATAGCAAACTGTACTGCAATGAACAACTTCTGACAGAAGCATACCATAGAATTGCACTGGGAAATGACAATCACTCTAGCATTTCTAGGTCCTTCAGAATGATTCTATAGAAGCATGCTAGAAGGCTTAGAAAATGTCCACATTCTTTTTTTAAAGAATGTGGATAAGTATAACCTCAAGTACCAGTTTTGTGGAAAAGGGACCACACTGACCCTTAAAACTTGAAGAGGTGATCTCAGTTAGTCCTAACAATCTTGATGGCCAATGATCTGACTACCTGTATGGCAATTTCTTGAGTATGGATATCTATGGCAATACACTTATTTAAGAAATGAATTAATGTTCCTCTCTTGAGATGCAAGGGACCACCAACATGATTTTGCTTAATTCTATGTTCCACAACCTAGTCACACCCAGCAGAACATCTTAAAACAACACAAAAAGGATGGGTTTTTGTTATTGCATGGTAGACTTGCAACCAGCATGAATGGCCATTTTGTTTTTTCACAAAACATTTGAGACTGACACCTAAGATGAATTTGTACAGGGTGAAACCCTCCCTTTGTGGGGAGGGGCTGGGGGGAGAGAACATACAGATGCTACATTTGTTGGGAAGATGGCATATTGCCCATGATCGCAAAAGCCCCATGGGGAATCACTTCATTACTGCTGGGGAATCAGCAAGTGAAATGTAGCTATCTGGAGGAGTGAAAGCTGAAAATAACCACGAGGTATGGGGGTACATTAGCAATAGTGGGGGGAAAGGTCTCACTGTTGGCGTTGCCTTAACACTAGCTGCATTGAGAGGGCATATAGCATACATAAAACCAACACTGTAGAACCACAGGTGTGAGAACTGAATGAAACCCTGCAGGGAGCAAGCACCTTGCTGGTTTGAATCAATAACACCAACTGCATTCATGAAAACTTTATGTGTCTTTGTGGAATCAAGCTTCTAATTAGTTCCTGAGAGAACCTTATATATCGCCCACCTCTGACCCCCATACACAGTCAAAGCTGTGCATGCTCTATGTTAAAAAGACAGTAATTTACAATTTTATCTGATTTTTGCATCCTGATAACCCAGGATTTAAATCTATAAGTGAAACAAATCAGTCAGGTATGCATATTTACATTGACTTATTTTACATGTTTTATTGTTTGTTTTTTCTGGTTGTTAAAAGGAGTGACTAGGTGCCATGCAGAGCAGGAAGGTTGTACCTGCCAATGTAAGTTTACCCGACCTTTGAGATTTCATCTGTCTTTATTTGCACCATTTATCCTCAACCCTTGATCCACTAGATGCTTTTAGACTTTGGCTCCAGGAAGTCCCAGCCAGCATGGTGCACGGGCAAGGAATCTAGGAGTTGAGTGTAAAACATCTGGAGAACCAGAGGCTTAAAGCTACATATTCAAGTTGAGTTTTATTTTATTTATTAAATAAATGATGTGGCCCTTCATCATAATATAACAGTGTGGCTTACCATAAAACTAGTGGAAAAATGTTAAAATTAAATCAATAAAAGTTATTTGTGCCATAAGGATTAGCAATTTGATTTTTTTTTTTTAAAAAAAGAACATTGAGATCCTTAGAATGTTAGCTCCGCGTTCAAACTTGAGTTACCAATTTTTTTTTACAGCATGCTGAAAGAACTTCAGCATGCTGAAGATCATACAATAAGAACTGGCCTGACAGTCAGCTTTCCTATGCATTTTAAATGACTTTCAGTGCACCTATTAGAGTAAATTGTTCAGAACTGTCGCTTCTTTCTCATGTATAGTAATTCCTGCCCTCACTTTTAGGTTCCAATAGCTTGTGATTTCCTCTGAAATCCACAATCTATGCCTGACATCAATTCTGGCAGAGCATAAAATTAGGTAATGTTTGAGGGCTCTTCTGATGTCTGTTCTAGATCATTGCCTACATTTATGCCTTCTTCTGTGGTCAGCTTTTAAGCTGGTCCATCATGCTGCAGGTTAAAATGTAATTGTGTGAGTAATGGGGTACTGGATATCTCTTGATGATGCAAGCATGTGGAAAGTACATCTTCCAGCATTGGATTTATGCTGATATAACACCTCTGATCCAAGATTACCATAAACTCACTTGGAACTATCCTCAAGAATAATTTAGTTTAGTATTCCCCAAACTCTGGTTTTCCAGGTGCTTTGAACTTCAGCTCCTAGAATCCAGAATTGTTGGCCAAGACAGCTGAGATTTCTTAGAGCTGTAGATCAAAACACCTTGAGGGCTAGAGTTTGGGAATCTCTGATCTAGACCAACCCCCTGCTACTGCAGAATATCCACCACTAAACCATTTTTGAGAGGTGACCATCCTCTGTTAAAAATTTCCAAGGAAGACAAGTTCACCATTGAACTCCACCATCAAATAGATCTTTATGTTAAGAAGTTTTTCCTAATGTGTTGTCAGAATCTCGTGTCCTTCAATTTGCATCTGATGGTTCAGTTCCCAATCATTGAAACAGCAGAAAACAAGATTTTCCAAAACCAAAGTCAGATAATTCTGTTTCAACTGGATTTGAAAATTTTAGTTTGGAGTCTATCTATGATTTGCAGTAAACGTTGTTTGCCCAATTTATATAGTTGTATGGTTCTTTTAAATTGTAAGCTGCTTTGAGTTCTAATTTTGGGGAAAAGCAGGATACAAATTGTAGGAGTAACAGCAACTACAACTTCAAATCAGAATGGGAAGAAATAAATCATGAAAATATGAAGGGGGAAGAGAGTAGTATGGATCTGATAGCTAAACCATAATTTATCTATCTATTCTGAATCATAATACTTTATAAATTCCAGCTATTTAAACCTGTAGATTTGTGATGTTGCTGTTTGTATTAGTAGTTCTAGTTGGTTTAAAATGGTTTACTTGCTATCAAATCAAAATGTTCCTGGTTCTATGGTAAATGTTAAAAAATCCAGGGTTTGTGTAGCAGGAGTTAAAAATATATAGATCACTTCTGATTTCCACCAAGAGTACTGACTCAGCATCTTTGGTACTGAAATGCATTTTCAATAATCTTAAAATGGGAAGAGAGAAGCTGGGCATGTGGTCAATGTCTGATAAAAAATGTAGAATAATACATTACATTTTCCCTCACTTGGAGACCTGACCAGCTCAGTAGTCGACACAATGCAATCAGTATAATATGTAAACGTCCTGTGTACTAGCAGATAGAAATGAAAGAGTGGGGAAAGTGAATGATGCAAAGGATTGAGGTAAGACAAAGAGACACCCTATGTATTGTGTTACGCCAGACATTGGTCTGGTTTTTCTCGTTTAGATTTGCATGTAAATATTTTAAATTGCTGTGGTCTTTTCCATGCTACAAGTCATCTTCTTTCACTTTATAATGTGCACTGGGAGTCAGGAGAAAGGGGAAATGTGGTGGATCCCCTTTACAGGCTGACACACACAGTTCCAACCCTTGGGTCCCTGTGGTATTTGGATTCAGGATGACCACTTATATGTGAACCCATGGATGCATTGGTTTGTGGGCTCATTCGGGTGACCATGATCTGACTATCAGCTTGATGGAGGAAGCCAGGGACAGTTTTAAACCAAGGAAACAAGTTGAAATCTATTAAGTAAGAAAATAAAATATTAATCCCTTGAACAGTCTATTCATTCACAACTCCCCCAAACCAGAGTCCGTTCTCTTCTCTGATTGATTATTTTGTCCCTGTTACAGCCCTTCAGGTCTCTCTGAAATCAGAACTCTGTGTCTGTGAAATCTAACCCTGTTTCTCAAAACTAGAACCTTATGACTAGCTGGCTTCAGTCAGACTTGCCTAGTTTGGTCTAGATCCATCATTGTTTGAGTCTCTGGATGTAAGTGAACTACAACTCCAAAACTCAAAATCAATCACCACTAAACCCTTCCAGTATTTTCTGTTGGTCATGGGAGTTCTGTGTGCCAAGTTTGATTTAATTCCATCATTGGTGGAGTTCAGAATGCTCTTTGATTATAGGTTAACGATAAATACCAGCAACTACAACTCCCAAATGGCCAAATCGATCCCCCCTCCAACAAACCCCACCAGTATTCAAATTTAGGTGTATCGGCTATTTGTGTAAAATTTGGTCCAGTGAATTAAAATAAAGCCTGCATATCAGATATTTATATTACAATTCATAACAGTAGCAAAATTACAGTTAAGAAGTAGCAACGAAAATAATTTTATGGTTGGGGATCACCACAATATGAGGAAGGCTGAGAAACATTGGCTTAGATGTTCGTTGACTCCAATATCATCAGTCCCAGCCAGCATTCCTAATAGTCAGATATGATGGAAGTTGTAATTCAACTCCAATCATAGTGTCTCTGTTCCTCATCTCCCATATGCTAAAAAGAGAGAGGATCAAATAATTGTTGGTTGCAGCAGTCCGATCCCCATGCATTAGAGTTTCGTCATTCATTTCAATGGAAAGTGCAAATATTTCATCCAAACCAATGAGATGTCCAGGTACTTTCCCCTTCTAATTAAAACAGATACCTTTTTATGTAAGTTATGGGAACCAAATAAGAGATGGTGTGGGTTAAAAGAAGCTTAATCTTTGGCTCACAGCCACAGTACGTTTTGCGAATTTTATTGCCAGGGCCATGGTAACACAAACTTGTGATACTTATGGGCATAGCTGTGCCCAGTTATGTGCATTTAAATTCTTTTGAAGGCCATGCAACTTTACAGCATGCCAAATTCACATGTGGCTGCTATCCTAATCTACATTTCTTTGAAAGATTGGTTGCTTGTAAGAAAAGATGCTAAAATGATTCTGGCTGAGTTTTATCAGGCCTTGGAAACTCTTAAAAATGAAGGCTTGCCAAGGGGTGGTTGTAGGTGACGGATATCACCAGGTATCTATTCACACAACAAACCAGGTGATGGAAAGTAACATGATCTGGATTGAATTAGCAGCCCCGCCAGAAATGAAATACGTAAAATCAGATCTGAGTATGCATAGACAACACTTTGATAAAACAGAGCAAATTTTGAGATCATTTGTATGTCCCCGTCTATGATATGATCCCAATTTAGCTACTGTTTGAAAATCTTGTTCAGTACTTGCTTTATTTGCTGAGGTTGATTACTCATTTCCTATGGAATGAGAGAATGAATTGAATAGCAAACTCTGATATTACCTTTTTTAATTTCACACCTGATCACTAAAAGCAGGAAAGTCTGTTTCACCCCAACATTCCTTAACACTTGTATTAATCCCAGCCATTGAAACAGCCTCTCTATAGGCATAGACTAGTTTATGCAACTCCCTGAGGGACTATTCACTTTCCCATATGTGCAAGTCATTCCCATTAATGCCTGTCAATAGGAGTTAACGCATGAATACTGACAAGAAAAGAGGCCCCTTACTGTGCTTTTGACAAAATGGCTATAATATGGATCCAGATCACTTATTCTCAGAATTCACAGAATTAAGAGAGGCTATCTGATGCCTTAATATAATAGCTGTATATTGTTTAAGCAACAATAAGATGAAAAGCATGAAGATGTATGCATTCTTTTAGCAATAGACAGATTTAGATACAAAATAATTGCAGGCCATAAGGTAATAGGCACACACCAGCCTTAGAAATTGAATTTTGTGGAAAAAGCTGTATTATATGTGCAGAGTTTGGGAAAGTTACTTATTTGGACTACAGTTCTGACTATCTTCCAGAAAGCAGTGTTATTGACTATACTCAATGAAATATGTGTATACATATTTAAAGAAATTTTCCACAATAATATAATAATAATGATACTTTATTTCTAGACCGGCCTCTCTCCCCAAAGGGGACTCAGGGTGGTTTGCATACATATAAAAAGACAAACATTAAATGCCATAATTTTAAATCAAACAACATCAGAAATGCAAAATGGACAATAAAAAATTAATCACCAGACAAAAATTAAAGTTAAAGTAATACAAAATACGGCTACTTAAATAAAACATAATTACACTAATAGAATATAATTGCATAAAAAACATAGATCCCAGACAATTAGATGATTAAAATGTAAACAGTGCCTGACCATAGCTGTAAAATAGATAGCAGCAACCATAAAGTGCTAATTAAATTGTGCTATTCCTCCTCCTCTCCGTATGCTAAAGTGCATAGGTGTGTTTTCAGAAGTTTTTTGAAGGAGAGGAGGCGGGGGGGGGGGGGGTATTTTTATTTCTTTAGGAAGGGAGTTCCAGAGGTGGGGAGCAATCATGTAGGAGCCCACCCCTACTCGTTCCCACCAACTGCATTTATGATGGAGGGTGGGACTGAGAGTAGAGCCTCCTCCATTGACCACAGTGTGCGAAGTGGTCTGTACAGGGAGATTACACAAATAGTCTGGACCTGAACTGTTTAGGGCTTTATAGGTAATGACTAGCGCTTTGTACTTAGCCTGGAAGTGGACATACAGCCAGTGGGGCTGCCGTAACATGGGAGTGGTTCTCTCCCTGTATGGAGCCCAGTTAGTAACCTGGTTGCTGATCTTTGGACTAGCAGTAGCCATATTTGTTCATAAGATTGAATTAATTGCTCCTCATTTGACTCCAGCATACTGAGGCTGCCCTGGCCTCAAACCTATGTGGATACCAGCAATGCAAAAGAGAACATATTGGAGTTTTGAATATGATATAGTCATGTGGGTATCTGATTTTCCCAGAGGCTCATGTGAGCTTGTGAGATTTTCAGCAGTGTTCATGTACAAAAAAGGTGAGGATGGTACTGTCAAGTCCAAGATGCTCCAAATAGTTTATGGGGCAACAAGAAAGTATGAGATCTTTAGCCTTTTCTACCAAAGAGTGTTGGTGTCTCATCAGACAACTCTCGATTTCCAGAACATTGAGCTAAAATTGTGCCGAATTGCATTATATCTACAGTGTAGACTAGGCGTGGGCAAACTTTGGCTCTCCAGGTATTTTGGACTTCAACTCTCACAAATCCTAACAGCCTTCTGGCTGTTAGGAATTGTGGCAGTTGATGTCCAAATCACCTGGAGGGCTGAAGTTTGGCCATGCCTGGTGTAGATACACCAAAGTGCCCAGCCAATAAACACCCTAGCTTTTTATTACTTTATTTATAAATATTTGTCTACTGTTTGTTACATAGACAAAGTGTGTGCAACAACAAAAATGTGTAAATACAATATGCATCAGAACAAAACCAGAATTTTTTGTTCACATAGTCCTAAAGAAATACAAAAGCCTGCTATTAGTGCCCTTAGCAATGCTTAAGAAAGGACTACAAAACCCCCAATAAGCACAAAAATATGGGGTTTTGCTTTTAGAATGGATTAAGAATTTAATTTTCAACATACTTTTTATTAAAACTGTTTTGTTGTATCATGTGATTTTAGGCACTCACCTCCAGTTTGCAAATGCAGCCATGCAAGTCTGTTCTGTCAGCAGGGCTCACTAAAATGACTGTCAGTGTTCTATGGCCCTGAAAATCACATTTCCATTGTGGTCTAATTTGTTTTAATCAAAGATGCTTAAATACTTCATTACTTATGGATACAGTTCTTCCTGCCTTCTTTGCCCCAGAACTGACTAATTGTGCAATGCTAATACTAATTTTACCATTTTGATTTGATTACATAGTGGGAGGGCTAGACTTGACATTTCCATACATTGCTTTCTTGAATTTTTTTTAAAAGGATAGGGATGGCCATAACAGTACGTAGAGTCTGAGGTGTTGCAGGAATGTGTTGGTTATTCATAGTATTTAATTATTATTGTATTTATTTTAAAAAAAGAATAATAGACTTCTAGAACTAGAAGAGACTACGAGGATCATGTAGTCCAACCCCTTGTGCCATGCAGTAATTCACATCAAAAGCGCGTACAAAAGATGCCCATTCAACCTCTGTTTATAGACCTCCAAAGAAAAAGAGCACAGGTATATGAAGAAGGGAGAAATGCTTGTGGTGTTTCCTGCTTCTTGTACCAAAGCAATATTGCCTGGATATGGGTATTGTGCATCCGGTGTGGGTGCTCACAAGAGAGCATTGTTAACATTATCTATTAACTCTCCTAGTGAAGTGTAATGTCTTGAGTCAGTTCTGTTTAAGGCCATGGATCTGGAGCCCCTACTACACTGCCATATAATCCAGATTTTCAAAATGGATTTTCTACATTATCTGCTTAGAACTGGATTATATCAGTCAACATTGCCATATAATCCAGTTCAAAGCAGATAATCTGGATTTTATATGGCAGTGTATTAGGGGTCTTGGTTGTTTCTGTCTTTGAGATGGAACATATCATTGCAATGCAGAGAATGATAATATGCTGCAGTGGTCAGATAATTCTATACTTCACATCTTCTTTCAAAGTCAGGAGCACATATTTGCAGCAAATGCTTTATTCTTTCTAAAAGACTATATATGTGATAATGGGGAAACACAGTAATAATGGGGAAGCACAATTCTTAGGGCACATTAACATTGCAACATTAGAGCAATTTGATACCACTTTAAATGCAAAGGAAGCATGGGAGTTGTAGTTTGGTGAGACGCCAGTGCTATTTGGCAGAGAAAGCAAAAGATCATGTAAAACTAGAAATCCAAGGATTCCATAGTATTGAGCCATGGCAATTAAAGTGGTGTCACCCTGCATTAATTCTATAGTCTAGAATACTCTAGATGCATGCTTAGTCCTAAATACTGGTAGATTAAATCTGTTCAGTCAATAAGAACTTGGTAAATTAACACTTTCAAAGTTCAATTCATTTAATGGGTCTACACTATTGGGAGAAATGAGGGGATTTGGATCAGGCATGGGCAAACTTTGGCCTTCCAGCTATTTTGGACTTTCAACTCCCACAATTCCTAAGAGCTAGTAGGTTATTAGGAACTGTGGGAGTTGAAGTCCAAAACACCTGGAGGGCCAAAGTTTGCCCATGCCCATGCCTGATTTAGACCAACAAGAGGCTGAAGATTTCTTGCACCCTCACTAGTGTGATCACAAATATTAACTATTACATTAAAAGAAATATTATTAAAACATGGCCATGGAAATGTTATTAAAATATTGTAAGGATATTATTTTTAAAAGGAACTTCATATTCTGTTCTGAATCTGCTGCATTCTCCTGTCTGAAATGTTATTTCTGGATAGCCAATTCAGCGGGTACCATTACCCCATGTACCTTGGAAAATCTTCTTAAAATAGTTCTTAATTGGGACTATATGTTTTAAAAGATTGCTCCATTACAGAGTCAAAATAATCATCAACATTACCTCATCTTCCTTTACAGCCCATAGTTCATTCTAATCTGGGAACATCTAGATCTTAACTACAGTGCATAGCAGGATGACATAAACTTTTGGATGTCCACAAGCCTTTACTTTATTGAGGCAATCTAGCTAATGCTCAGTTTTGTCTTCAAATGTCTCTGTGGATTTTGAGCAGTTCAGAGAAAAGAGCAAAGAAAATCACAGGTTGTTCCCTCTGAAATCATCATGCTTGTACATTATGACAAGGGAAGGGAGGGAGCTGCAAGTTCATCAGTGGTAGTTTTATTTCTGTAATTAGTCATTCTCAACTGAGGAAGTTTGCACCACTTATTTCAGATTCATGAAGTACCAAGAGAAGTATCTCTTTAGTTGATAAAATATTTAAGTATCAATGAAGCGCAAGACTTTTTCTTCTGATAGGCATGTAGAACAAATCATAAGAATAATCTCCCAGAGAATGCACTGAAAAGCAGTTTTGGATACCTGTAAGTAATTACACTATTGCATTCCCCATTGAGTTTAATTCAGGCCAAGTGGCAACTACTGTGCGTCCAAAAAGATAATGAATTAAAGCAGTGCTTTGGCATATTCCCTTACTGAAACATTAGCAGCCTTTTGAAATGATGTGAAAAATAGGCTTCAATAAAATGAGCAGGAAAATATATGCTGTTGGATTCAATCAATAGCTGTCCTTGACCAATGTCCAAATTTTTAAAACAGTTCCAAATGAATTATGAGGACTTCTACTCTGATTTTAAGTATATTAATTTTGCAACGTATGCACAGGAAGCAATGTGTTATTTAAAAACAGAATTTCTAAAGCAGTAGAACAAGTAGCAAAGAAGTTCTGTGTTCCATTTCCAAAGGTAGAAAGGATAGATAAACCAGCATTTGGATGAAAGATAGTCCTGCCACTAATAAAAGAGGGAGGGGCATTTTAACAAAATGTTATTTAAAAAATGAGATGAGGGAAAAACAGAGTTTATATTTGCCAATCTTTAACCCAGCTGTAAGAGGACAGAAAAGTTTCACCTTCTATAGCAGGTATCCTCAAACTGTGACCCTCTAGCTGTTTGGGCCTTCAACATCCAGAATTCCTGACCATTGAACAACTTGGGGAGGGCTTCTGGGAGTTGGAGGCCCAAATAGCTGGAGGCTACAGTTTGAGAATGCCTGTTCTATAGGGTAAGCAAGGGTTTCCACTCACAAGATACTCTGGTTTTTTTTAAAGGTTTTGCCCCTGTGTTTGTTGGTTCTCTGCAAACTCCTGCTCCAGAATGGTCCCACCAAGAAGATATCCCTAAGTCTATATGCTTGTTCCCACACAATCCTAAGGAACTAAGCAAGTGGTAAACAGTACTGCTACTTCATGCAATATTCAGGTGTGAACTCATATGGCACACTTCTTTTATTCCCGTAGCAACAGAAGCTGGCACCTGAGATATTGACTTTCAACAACACTAGCTGCAAGTTTGAACATGCATCTACTTTGCTGAATTACTAGTAAAAGGTCAGGCTCCAAAGAGAAGAAAACTCTCTCAGTGGGACAATGGTGGTGGATATGCTGTGTGCCAGTTGCAATTAACTGCTTTTTCCAGAGAAAGATAGGAAATATGAAAAATGTTCTTATGCAGGTTAGAGGAACTGATGCTTAGATTTCATTTAATCCTATGATATGTGCTATTGATACTGTTCTCCTTTCTCTCTTCAGATCTCATTTTTAGAGTATTGTCCACCTGGTCCCTTCTGAGGAAAGATTCAGAAGATGGTAACAGCATGTATTGTGTGTATGTGTATGGTGGGGGAAGGATTTGGGTGTATGTGGAATAACAAGGACTCTGTTATGACTGGGAACGTTTGCAGTACTATAAATAACTCTATCAATATTGTGATAATGGCACTTTAAAGAGGTCTGTTTTACAAGTGTTGAATGTAAGAGACTGCAGCTGTGCTCATTAATTCTGAAGTATGCTTCTCTCTATGTACAGTTTGCAGGTGTAACAATAGGGGTGTTGATTCATGGGAAGTCTGGATTGTTATTGGAATTTGTTCAGATCCTTTTTTGAGAACCAAGAAGAAAATGAAGAAAAGGTTACACTAACATTGTTAATGCTTAATAAGACTTTATTGTGTTTGGCAGGAGGAAACTAAATTATAACAGTTTAATTGAAAACCTTGAAGAAGAAGACTGTTAACACTATTTCAGTGAGACTGAAATAGATGTTTCCTACCAAAGAGCAAGTACTAATTGATAGAAATAGGTTTTTTTTAAAAAATAATTGCAGTAAATTATCACTTGGCACAAAGATGGCATAATTCTAATTAATTTGCAACCTTTCATAGCATAACATTTGATTGGAGATGGCACTGTTGTTTTTTCTCTTGCAAGCTAATATTGAGCTGAAATATAGAATATTCGTGCAGAGCTTTCATAAATACTCTTTATTTTGAATAAGTTTATTTTTCTACTGTGGTATTTCTGACTTCTTGAAAAACACCCAGGAGCCTCAGCATTTCTTGTTCAACTTATGTTACTTAACTGAAAAATGGGAAGAAGCAATCATGCTCATTGGTTCTGTTTCAATGGACAGAATAGTTTTAGAAGGTTTCATTTTGCAAACTGCCAGTGGCAGATGCCACCAAAACTGAATAGTAAAGATTAGGACAGTAAGAAGAAATGCTTCTTCATACAGAGGAGACAATGGAATTTTTAATCAAAAACCAACTTAAGTTTTGGTTTTAAGAAGATAATATAATAGCAACATCAATACCAAAATTTGAAAACTGGGATTATTAAAACAGATTTAGGGGGTTAAGATCATCGGTGGTTACCACAGACAATGGCTATATTTTTTATATAAATAGGACAGTATAATTACATTTTTGGGCCATTAATGTGATTGTTAGTCCCAGCTAAAGTAGATCCATTGGATGGAACAATGAAATTTACCTAATTGTAAAGGCACCGATCTACATTTGATTCAACAGTCTTGCCTTGGTTAGGACTGACTAGTAGGATTCAGGGAATGCCCTTCTGTTGGCTTCTATAAACAAAATGCTGGACTATTTAATCCTTTGGTCTGATGCTGTTAAGTAGATGCACAACAGAAGCTTGAGTGTTTTAATCTTGTTTCTGCTTCTATTCTACCTGTAAAATAATTCCAGTTGGCTCATATCAGTACCAACCTTGGCATAGCCTCAAGAGTGAAGCTGTCTTTGCATTCTCTTGCTACTACTTCATGTTTTCTACTCAAGATATTGTAAAATTTTGCACTTTGCTCAAAATCCGTGCCTCTGTCCTCTTGCTACCCTTCCCACTTTCACCACTACTCCCAACTGCTTTGTTTAGGCTGATGTATAGCAATGGAAAGTGTTTAAATATCTTTAGGGCTTTGAGTGCTCATAAAACAAAGAGGAAAATTACTGAATGTTGCCTTCATTTCATTTAATATGTTCACAAAGGCCTGCTATTTTTCACTTACCATTACTCAGAATTTCCCATTATTCCCAATTCTAAGTTTGCTTCTACTTAATTGTTCACAATTATTATTATTTCTCAAAATTTCACTTGAACCTATTCTACCTATTTGTCAGCCCACAGAAAATAGCCCAACTCTATACACATCTACCCAGATGTAAGTCCCGTTAAATTGTGTAGAAGACTGCAATTTAATAGTAGAAAGAGGAATTAAATATACAATAGTACTACAAAGGAATGACATAGAAAGGAAAGAAAACAAATGTGAAGAGAGAATGAAATTTTAAGAATTCTTAAGGTATCAGACTAAAGTAATTTAGCATAGATGAAACCCTATGTTAGATTACTGCAATTTGCTTTGCATTGAACTGCCTTTGGAGACAGTTAATTTTAGGTAGTAAAAAATGAACTGCATGTTGTTTACAAGAATTAGATGTTCAAGAACTCCAGCAGAAATTATTCCAGAAGATGTAGTCTTTCGGAACATAAAACTCCTGTACTGGTTGCCCATTTATTTCCAAATTAATTCAAAGTGCTCGAAACGCCCCAACTTCAAAATCTTTTATCATTTAAAACTATTTGGACCATAAAATTGACATCTGTGACTCCTCTCTCTAAGCCATCTGGGTCTTTTCTGTGGCAGCCCCCCACTTATTGGAATACTTTCTCCAGGAACAGTCACCTTGTTACCTTTTCGGCAAAGTCCTTTGTCTTTTCCTGTAGTTTGAAATATTTTTAGTGGTCCAGATATCAATACGTTTTCTGTTCTTATCTTTGCTGGGCATCAAATTTGACCATGTACATATTTTTTTTGGATGGGAGAATTATATGTGGTCTCTTGGACAGATTATTTATTTATTTATTTATTATTCGAACTTATATGCCGCCACTCCCTTGGGGCTCGGAGCAGCTTACAAGAACAGGCTAAAATCTAACACAATTTAAAAACAATTTAAAACAATTTAAAAACAGCAATATCAGAGATCAAAGGCCTGTCGAAACAGATATGTCTTACATGCTCTGCGGAAAGCTGGTAAGTCCTGCAAGGCACGGACTTCAGGTGGCAGAGTATTCCAGAGTGATGGTGCCACTGCTGTAAAGGCTCTGCGTCTGGTTGCTATTAGACGCAAGGTCTTGACACTGGGAATTTCCAACAAATCTTGGTCCTCAGAACGGAGGGATCTCTGGGGTTGGTAGGGGGTGAGGCGGTCTTTCAGGTACATCAGCCCCAGACCATGCAAGGCCTTAAAGGTGAGTACCATCACTTTGAAAGTGATCTGGTGCTCAATTGGTAACCAGTGCAGCTGCAGTAAGATTGGTGTTATGTGGCATCTCATCGGAATTCCCGCAAGAAGCCAAGCAGCTGCATTTTGTACCAACTTGAGCTTCTGGATCACCGACAGAGGAAAGCCAATGTAGAGGACGTTACAGTAGTCCAGTCTTGAGATGACTGTAGCCTGGATCACCGTAGCTAGGTCGTCCCTGGACAGGTAGGGGGCCAGCCGTCTAGCCTGCTGCAGATGAAAAAAGGCAGTTCTGCTCATGGCGGAGACCTGGGCCTCCATCGTCAGCAGAGGGTCCAAAAGGACTCCCAGACTCTTTACCAATGATGACGGGCATAGCGCCTCGCCATTCAGGGTAGGCAGCTGGATATCCCCACTGCCCGGTTGACCCAGCCATAGGATCTCTGCCTTTGCTGGATTCACCCTCAACTTGCTGGCACGCAGCCATCCAGTAACGGCCTCAAGGCACTGATGGAAATAATTGGGTACAGAGTCTGCTCGGCCTTCCATCCTCAGCACAAGCTGAGTGTCATCAGCATACTGGTAACACTCAAGCCCAAAACCTCGAACCAGCTGAGCAAGTGGTCGCATATAAATGTTAAACAACAGAAGGGAGAGAATGCCCCCCTGAGGAACCCCACAGGATAGAGGGGACCTCTCAGAGACCAGGCCTCCCCTCTCCACTCGCTGTCCACGGTTGTGAAAAAAGGAGGACAGCCAATTTAAGGCTATCCCCTTGACTCCAACAGCAGCAAGGCGGTGGGTCAAAAGATTGTGGTCGACTATGTCAAATGCTGCTGTGAGATCCAATAACACAAGCAGCGCCGACCCGCCCTGGTCAAGCTGGCATTGAAGGTGATCCGTGATGGAGACCAGCACAGTCTCTGTCCCATGCCCAAGCCGGACTGGAAGGGATCTAGTCTGGCTGTGTTGTCTAGGAATTGCTGCAACTGCTCTGCTGCTGCCCTCTCAATCACCTTGTCCAGGAACGAGAGATTCAAAACTGAGCGGTAACTGGAGGGAACCAAACAATCTAAATCTGGTTTCTTCAGCAGGGGAGAGACCACCGCCTTTTTTAAACCCTCTGGAAAAACTCCTTGCTCTAGGGAGCTGTTTATAATCTTCAACAGAGGGTCATGCAATCCCTCCAAGCAGGATTTCACCAGCCAAGAGGGACACAGATTGAGGGAGCAAGTGGTCGGTCTAGCTGCAGCTATGAGTCTATCGACAGCCTCTGCGTCCAACGGGATGAACCGGTCGAGAATGGGCCTCAAGTCTCAAGTTCTCTCATTGTATCAATTGTGGCGGGGAGGTCATGTAAGCCTTCCTGAGTTGTATGCCGGCCTGAGCACCCCCCACCTTGGAGGTGAGAAGGATGGGATATAAATGTTTGAAATAAATAAATAAGTAAATTTTGTAAATTTGCGTTCTTTAATTCAATATGTTATTATATCATGTACTTTATTGACCTAAAGTCTATTTCATGACGTATGAAATAGCACGTACATTTTATGAATGAACTAAGCAAACCAAAAGTGATGTATACATTTTGTGTTGTTTTCACCCTGTCTGTACTGGAATGACTGGCAATCCAGTTCACATTTATTTTTTGCAGATTTATGGTTTCAGATCTCTAAGCAAAGTGGTTATATAAGAGAAACTATGATTGTGCATTAAGCCAAACCAGATGTCTAATGAGAAGAGAATATTCAGAATAAAATAGGATTGAATGGTTAACCTCCCTCCTCAGCTACATTGACTTCTCCTCCTCCTTTGATTACTATTAGTCTTGACAATAATGATCTCACCAAAGATATAAGCAGCATAGTCCATTCTGTGGTTTAATCTTGATCCCAACAGATCAGGGTTTGATTTAATTGCTTCACAATTAATTAGAAACAGAGACAAAATGTCAAAAAAGAGAAATTTTTCACATGTACCCAAGAAGTTGTTTACATGCGGTTGGAGCTCATGTTGGACCAAATCATTTAAACTATAAAAGATTACATCTGGTCACGAATTAAAGCCAAGCTGATTCATTAACCCAAATGGTAGCCTACAGATTACTGACACGGTATTGCTGCTGCAGTGATCAAAGGATCAAGGGATACATGACCAGATGACCCTAATTGAAACAATCTCCCCTGAATTCCGTAAATGGAGAACTTGAAAGGATTAAGAAGATATTCACCAACTTCTGTCAACATGGAAAGTAAATTGGTTCTTATAGCTTTGCTTTATAACGACTGTAATGAAAAAAGAAGAAAACAAGGATAATCACAATCTTTTCTATAGAACATTTTGCAGTAAATTGCATAGCTTAGCTACATAAATTGTTTGTAGCCATCTGTTTAAAAGTATGGAAGTGGTGGAATTTATAGCCAACAATGTCTTCTATATTATCCTGCCAATAATATCATACATGACCTTTAAAAAGGCATCTCTTTGAGAAATGTTATTCAACCAGCCATTGACATATAAGGTATTTTAACAGGAAAAAGGAAACACCCCACATATGCCAGTGGGGATGAAATACATATCAGGCTGTGCTGTAGATGTAGACTTATTCAGTGATCCTGTGCATGTTTGCTCAAAACAAGTCCCATGGAGAGCAACGAAACTCTTCAGAAGTGTGTTTAATGTGTCCTTAATGTGGCAAGCATTGAAGAAAGCCTGTTAGAGTGGAATTTCACCTAAGCAAGAATCATTTTTCCCCATCGTCTTCTGCTCTACTCACCTCCCATCCATTCAGTTTTCTTAGTACTGTATCTGGAAAACATTTTACATGGCCTATGGAGCTATCGAGCGGTTCCTTTTCTATTTCCCTCTGCTGATTTTTACAGGAAAGACATCACCAGATCTCACCTTTTGTATTCTTGCATATGAAATTACATGCTAGTGTGCACTTCCATCAAGATGCACTTAAGAAATGTAACAAAGAAATGGAAAGGAAATTTATTTGGAAATGGTATCAAACCTCAACACACCCATCAGATATGATTATCAATAAAAATTTAACATGTTGGCACTGTGGATTAAGCAAAGGATGGTATCTTCACATGTGGTGGGAATGTCCAAAGGCAAAACATCTTGGGAACAAATAATGGGAAAAAGGCAGAGAAATTATTTAAAATACCACTTGAAATAAATATGGAGCTGATGTTGATGGGAACATTAGGAAACAATAAGATCAATGTAAATTATCAAGATTTATTCAAAGCAACAATTCTTGCAGGAAAGGCCATAATAGCTTGGGGTTGGAAAGATGAAAAAAAAAAGAGTATGGTAAATTGGAACATCTACTTGTTTGATCAGGTCTAATCAGATATTACAGCAAGTGTAATCTGTCAAGATAAGAAGGAAGATAAAATGAGAAAAAAATAAAAAGAAATGGTTGATATATACATAATGGATAAAAAGGGGTTAAGCCAATGTAAATATTGTATGGGGATGGGAAAAGCTGAGCTCATGGATGAAGTTAAAGTTCTAATGGAAATTGTGGTATAGATAGGTATGGAGTGGGGGAAGGTGGGAGGGAAAAAACAAAAAAATTGAACAGATTTAAAATATATTAGATAAATGAGTGGATAATATAGAATGGAGGAAGAATGAGAAATAGTAAGAAGGCAGAGAAATGGGGTTATAGATAAATAATGTGTGTGTATTAAATGTATAAAATCTCCTCATATAATGAAATATAATATTTTTTTAAAAACTGAAACCTAAAAGCACTACCAAAATACATTATCAACAAGCAAAATGTCATTTATCATGTCCCGCAGTTGATGATGGTTGGTGGTGGCAGACCTAGCAGTTGGTGATGGAAGAGTTAATGTAAGTCTTAGTTCTAAAGGGCTGAGTAATTTGCAAGTAACAGGTTACACGTAAAAGAAATTAAGGGTGAAGAGACAGGTTGCAGCTGGGTGTTACTGGATTTAAGAAGCTAACTTTGGGGCTGATCTTTGGGAGAAAAGTATTTGTCTTAATTTGGTGGTAGATGCTGCTGGTTTTGCCTTAGGTCTCTGGATTTTTGGTATCCTGACCTGTCTCCTGAACTCTTGGAACCCTGGAACTTTGAATCTCTTGATTAGGCTTTGGACTATGGTATAGATTCTTGATCCCAGCATTTTGCTCATTGAACTCTCAGCATTTGACCACTGGACTGGACACTTTGACTACAATGTAGCTTTTGCTATCAGTTTTTGTTTTATATTCTATGGCTGAGTGCTATCTTTATGTTTTATATTTTGGACTATTAAAACATCCAGGAAGTAAGTGCTGTTTTAATTAAACTGCTTGATACAAACTGGGTTTTTGTTTGATTCATCTCTACATGGGTACAGGCAGAGCCCTGGCATCTTGATACAAAACTGGGCGCCAGTGTACCTGGGAAAATAACAATGCTCATCTCTGCTAAAAGGAAACAAATGTCACAATGTTGTTGCATGAGCAAAACTCACCTATGACTAAGAGTATTTAAAGCCCCAACATCAACATGAATGACCCCAACTCATGTAAGGGAGTTTGATTTTCAAGCACGAATTCCCTTAAACTCTGAAGGGTTGCATTTAAAGTGGTAGGGAGGAACATGGCAGAGAAATCTGATGTATCTCCCTGATGACACCCCTTCCTCACTTTTAGAAAGCAGCTTTGAAGCTTTAAAGGTGCAACAGCTGTGGTCATTAACTTGCTGGAAGCAGGGAGGTGACCAGACAGTCCTCAGCTCTGAATCACGGCCATCAGGCAAGTAACCTCATTTCTCCTCTCTGAGCTGCAAAACTGAAGCCAGGCCAGGGACTGCTTGGTTATCTCTCTCCTTACTATGAGTGGCCATAGCAGTGACCCCCCCAAGGCTTGACAGATGCCTTGAAATGAGGCTTGGATATTGCATGAGGAACTAGTGAATTGCTCATGTGCAAAAACAGGCATATACACACTTAACCCTAAATTATGCTGACAGTATCAGGACCCCAGCAATATTTTTCCTATTAGAAAAAATGAAAGGCAAACATACAGGATAGGTGATGCCTGGCTAGTCTTCTTGGACAACAAATTGAATATGAGCCAACAGTGTGATGCAGCAGCTAAAAAAGCCAATGGGATTTTGGGCTTCATCAAAAGGAGCATAGTATATAGATCGAGGGAAGTCATTGTGCTCTTGTATTTTGTTTTGGTTAGACCACACCTGGAATACTAATTCTGGGCACCACAGTTCAAAAGAGATATTGACAAGCTGGAAGGTGCCAGAGGAGGGTGACTAAAATGATCACAGGTCTGGAGACCATGTCCTTTGAGGAGTGTCTTAAAGAACTGGGTATGTTTAGCCTGCAGAAGAGAAGGATGAGAGGAGACATGATCGCCATGTATAAATATGAGAAAAGGTGTCATAAGGAAGGTTTTCCACTGCCCTTGAAACTAGGACTTGAAGCAATGCATTCAAATTACAGGAAAGGATTTTCCACCTAAACATTAGGAAGAACTTCCTAATCATACGAGCTGTTAAATAGTGGAACTCTCTGCCTCAGAGTGTGGTGGAAGCTCTTCCTTGGAAATTTTTAAACAGAGGCTGGATGGCCATCTGTCAGGTATACCTTGATTGTGCTTTTCCAGCATGGCAGAATGGAATTGGACTAGATGGCCCATGTGGTCTCTTCCAACTCTGTTATTCTATGATTATATAGCAACTATTTTGGTTGAGGATTCTATATGATGGGAGATTATTCTTTTTTCTATTTCATTTCTAGTATTGGCTCTCTGATTTGAGGACAGAAGATTCTTTTGTTCTGAATTTCCAAAATGTGGCAGAAACATAATGGATGCTCATTGATGCATCTTGAGAATATGATAGGTTTGTGTGACATTTTTTCCTGGTTCTCATGATGTCACATCACATGACATCTTTTCCTTATCAGTTGTAACCACTTGGGTTTTATTTACATAACCAGTATATCAACATAAAGCCACTGGTAAAGCTAAAACTGTGTGAGAACAACAACAAAAGCATTGTGCTTTTTATTATAGGACTCATTGTCAGGATTTGTAAGTTACCTGGCACCTGATGTGGGATGGATAGATGGAGATATGGAGGTTTGCATCAAGTAGGGCCCTGAAGGGTGACATAAAAGTCCTTCCTACCTACAAGCTGCAGTGTGTCAAGCAGAAGCAGGTACCATTCCTGAAGGATCTTGTCAAAGCTCTTGTCACTTCATGGCTCACTGCCGAGAAGGAGTTGGATGCATAGTATTTCAGAACATTGCTCTCCAGTAGTCATGAAAATATGCCATGGTTTTTTAATGTGAATACCATAAAAAGAAACCATCCTCCTCGGAATCAGTAGAGTGGTGAATGGGAAGTGCTCTTAGTCCATCCTGGAGAAATTAAAGGAAGTGTTAACCCCCTCTACTGAATCTGAGGGAATGGTGGATGTGGCCGGGGGTGACTGACCGCCTGAGTTAGCTTTGGTGTTTTCCTTTCTCCACAGGATAACCTCTGACTTAACCTCAAGTCATATCAAAATTTATAACTTGTGCCTGTAAACCTGCCTTTGACTTATACATGAGTCTATACGATATGTGCTATGGCATATGGAAAGACGATTAATACAGTAGTTAATATGGCTAATAGTTACTGACCAGTGCAGACTGTGTTTATATATATATTCACTTTTTAACATTATAATCTGAAAGAAGACAGTGACAACTACCACATGGCAGCAAGTTTTGAAAGAAGAAAGAAAAACACACAATGAGCTAAAAGCAACAGCTAAGGTGAGAAAGATTTCCTTGATTCCCAATCGGCATATGGACAAATGTGTTTACATTTAGAATGAGAGCTATAATAAACTTCTCACCTTTCTGCAGTGTTTAGTATTTGTGGATACTATGCAAATAAAAAAGTTAGAGAATTTGTGTTTTGCAAAGCAAGACATTCTTGACATTCCCCTGGACTAGAACAAGATTCCATTATATTTCTTATGGTTTATTGGACCTGTTACACAGATGTCCATTTTCTGAGTCAGCTGTATAGAGAGCGACTTAGACCTAAATGAAAGATATTGACAGTATAACATAAGGCCAGATGTTCTGCATTTTACACTGGAGGTCACATGAAAAAGTACAGGATGCCTATAGCACAAGTGATTTTACATAAACATACATTTGGTATGTGGATTACTCAAAGAATGTTGGAGGAGGGTGGAGAGAGAGAACTGGCTTTGTAGCAGTTGGAGAAGCTATAACAATTGTTCATTAAATCACCACAGACTCTGTTTATGTCTATTGAAGAAAAAGTGTGAGATGACATTACCCACTAAAAGGTGTCAGAAACAATCAATCTTTATAATATATAAGGCAGGGTCCACTACAAATTGTTTCGGATAACATTGGTTCTCACATTTTTCTCTCCAAATGCTATTTGAGCTGTATTTGTACTCATAAACAATAGTTTTCATCTGCAAAAGCAATATGAAACCATAATAAATCATGCAAGGGCTACTGGAAAATCTTCATGGACAAGGTGAGAATAGAAGTGAAGTGATTATGTTTTATTTTTGTTACACCTACCAAATCTCAAAAGATATCTCCCTGAAATGATGAATGCCAATTTCATATGTTCAACTTCATATGTTGACTGCTATGGTCGCCTTAGTGGATGATCTCTGTTTCAACACCGACAGGTGGAGCAGGTCTCTGTTGGTGCTTCTAGACCTCTCAGCAGCCTTTGATACCATTGATCATGGGGGGTGGGGGTGGAAATGGAAATTGGAGGCACTGTTCTACAGTGTTTCCAGTCGTACCTCTCAGGTAGGTTCTAGATGGTGGTGCTTGTGGATAGCTGCTCCTCAAAAAAAGGAGCTGTTATGTGGCAACCCACAAGGTGCCATTCTATCCCCAATGTTTTTTAATATTTACATGAAGCCACTGGGAGAGATCATCCATAGGCATGGGGTAGGGTGTTATCAGTATTATGATGACACCGAAATATATTTCTCAATGCCTCCAAAAACAGTGTGTCTCTTCTGAATGAATGCTTGGCGGATGTAATGGACTGGATGAGGAAAGACGAAACTGAATACAAACAAAACAGAGGTGCTTATCATCAAGGATCCTAATCTGGGGATGGAAGTGTATCAACCACTTCTTGATAGGGTTTCCACCTTCTGAAAAATTGTGTTCGCAGCTGGGAGGTGCTCCTGGATCCATCCCTCCAAATGTCAGCCCAGGTAAATGTAATGGTCAAGACTACTTACAATCACCTTCGGCTGATATGCCAGCTGTGCCCCTTCCTAGATCTGGAGGACCTTAAGAAGACAATGCATGCGCTGGTAATCTCAAGGTTGGACTCGTATAATCCGCTTCATGCACTGAAGTCTTCTGTGTGGTGTCTGCTGCAGCCTGCCAGAACCTGACTGGCGACTGTCAGTCAGAGGACCTTTACATTGGCTGCCTCATGATTGTGGAACAACCAGCCGGTAACGCTCCAATAGCTAGATCAGCTGTTGCAATTTAAGATACAAGTGAAGGCCTATCTCTTCTGACAGGCCTACCCAGGCAGTTTTAATGATGAATGTATTATTATTATTATTATTTTACTGACACAAAAGCACAGTATGTCACAGCGAACGAGATCTATATGCTGGATTTTGTATCACAAAACCACAAGTCGAACACTTCCCAAGCATCTAGGACTGTGTGATGTATTTTCGAATGATGAGCGCAGATCCAAGTAAGGTGGCCTTTTGCAATTGACAGATAGTGATTTTGTCGATGTTTATTGTTTCCAAATGCTGGCTGAGATCTTTTGGTATGGCACCCAGTGCGCCAATGACCACTGTGACCACCTGTACTGGTTTATGCCAGAGCCTTTGCAGTTCAATTTTGTGGTCTTGATAGTGGCTGAGTTTTTCCTGTTTTTCCTCAATGCGACTGTCACCTGGTATGGTGACATCAATAATCCATAATCAATAATCTATAATAATCAATAATCTAAGGAGAAGCAAACCAAAACAAAGTCTATACTGGCTTGGTTGATGTCCAGGATAAAAAGGACTGCGGTGGATGCTGCTGATTCTGGACCTCCATCGACAAGTGGGCTACAGAATCAAAATACAAATGAACCATCACAGAAGTGGTAGAAATATACAATGCTAGAAAACCGCACAATTATTATTATTATTATTATTATTATTATTATTATTATTATTATTATTAAACTTTCATGAATCAGATAAAATCAGGAGATATTCAATTTTGTCTCAGTAGGATTCCTTCCATCCTGAATGTTACGGTTTCTACAACATTCTATGATTACTGCAAGTTTACTACTCATGTCTAGCATTTTGCATTAAACATATCCTAAGACTTTGAGTCTGGAAGCCAAGTTTCAAATCTCTGCTTAGCCATATATGATTTCTCATCTTTTAAAAAGACCTTTTCCAGGCTTGTGCAGGTTCAAAGCATCAGAAGATCAAAACCTAACCAGTAGCAGCTATACATCCATAAATTCTATCATATCTAACCTTTTAATAAATTGTATCTATTTTCATTACTTTCTAGATAACTTTTATATAACTGTCAGCCTGGATAAACCCAAAGCTGTTTGTCTAACTATATGGTTCACTTGAAGCTGGAGGTTGCTGCCCATAAAAACAGAGGCTTAGAGTATGTGCATGTGTTAAACCTCTTTATTGTCAGCCAAGCCTTTGATTATCCACTATTAGCACCTTTGTCCCTTGAGTCTTGCACCTTTGTTTTCTAAAGCTCCTTTGTTTGATACAGAACTAGACATTTGAGGCCCATCACCATATATTTACCAGTTGTTTCCCCCAGACTCTGCCCTCCCAGTGGGTGTCTCTATGGCAGATTGGTCCTTCATTCTCACCAATTCCTGGCTGCCATTCTCAGTCCCAACCAATCCTGGTATTGATTCTAGCCAGCCTCTTTTCTAGCCAATTGAGGGAGTGGGCAGGAAGTCTGAATAGCTATCAGAACTGTGTAAGATGCCTTGTATCTCCCTGTATGGTTATGCTTGTACATTTTGAAGCAAATTGCTGTACCTGCATTTCTTTTGGCCAATTGAATAAACCTCTGTGGCTTGTCTACAACTTGGTGAATTGGTTTTTCTGACCTGACCTATCTGGTTGATCATATGCTCACCAGGCATGGATTCTCTTTAACTGCGGTCCTAGTTAACCACAACAGTTTGACTTGGGCAAGTCAGTCTGTGAGGAAGACAAAGGCTAACTGTCTCTGAACAAATCCTCATGATTGGTTCACTTTAGATATATTATAAATCCAAACTGAGCTGAATGCATATAGCAACAACAACAAAAATATAAAAAAGGAGTCTAGATAGTTGAATGATCTCGCAGAAGATCAGAGATTGGTCCTAGGCATTTGGTCATAACTTCATTAGCTAGAAAATATATAGATCAGTGTTAAAGAATTTGCCTTTCTTTGGTCTTCTTTTGTAGGTTGTAATGGTAAAATCTGGTGTCCAGTGTTTCAAAGCACTGGGCTAGTAAATTCATTGAGTCTTTTACTCTAAATTTTAAAAGAGCTATCCAAGATACTTTGAGGGCTGAGTTCAGCCTTTGGGATGATTCCTTTAAAAATCAGAGTAAAACCAACAGTGGATGTGCCTGGATTCACTGACATGGGAGCAACCAGCCATCAGTGGTTCTTGATTGTCCTTTGCATATGTCCAGTGGCTCTGACCTCATTCCAAAAGCACACCAGGACTACTGCAAATGGAATCTAATCTCAGGTTGTTTTTTTCGGTAAATTCTCATGCAAGAGAACTGTCTTCATTTTATAGAGTTATGAATCGGGACTTGATCTGCAATAATGGGAAGCTAATAAATGACACTCAGATGTGGCACATCACATCCTGGGTAATACTCATTTTGAAAATGCCATTTCCCCAAACAAGTACAATATTAACAGATATTATCAAGGAATTGCAATGCTAATTGGAATTTTTTATCATGTGAATATTAGATGTTTAGCAACTAAAATTAAGGAAATATGATTTTATGGAGTTCTTATATATTTTGCTATAACACTAATTGCTTACTTATCTTTTCACCATCCCCTCCCCAACTCAATCTGTACATTCCCTTATCTCTTCCACTCTCATTATAGAATGACCAGGATTTATGATTTGATAATTGTATAACTGTTAGACCACAAAGTGTCATTTAATGTTCTATCCTGACCTTAACTGCGACCTCTGAGGATTACAGTAAGAAGAAAACATATGAAGACGGCATTGCCAAAGGGTGTAATACAACCCAAAGCATCACATTTCAGTAACAAAAGAACACAAAAAGTTTCTTAAGAACTGCAAGCAGGCTGGGGCAGTTGGTTTGCATTTGTACTAAAACACTGCATCTATAGACATATCCAGGGACCTATAAATAAAATATTAAATAAAAGTATGACATATATTGAGATATTTTAGATTATGTAAACACCTCCTAAGAAACCATAATGAAAAAAACAGATTTGCAAACCTTTGAAAATGTTGAGTCTGAAAATTAATATTTTGTGGACCCAAGTAACATATTTCATGACAGCTGTATTTACTGCATTTACTGAGATATAACAGTCAATGAACAGTTCATTTTTGGTGTAGCATAATACCGTCGCCATGTGAATTAACTTGTTCTAAATGACCCAGTTTTCCTATGCCTCCAAGCAATATATCCAAAAAATATATCTTCTATGTGCTTCTCTCAAGTCAGTTTAGTGACTGAATACAAGAAAGAGAAAAAGAACCTTTGGAGTGATGGCACCAGATCTGTTGAAAGCCTTCTCTTAGTATGCTCATCTGGGGTCTATGGAATGCTATTTCTCTCGCTCTGTCTCTCTGTGGAACACACCATGTGATGACTCTTCAAATTTCCAAGGCATTTTAACCACTTTATTAGTTCCAGTATTGAAAAGCTCAGTTTTACTTTTCTTGTTGAATTTGCTTTTAGGCTACAATGTTTTTTGCATGTTATTGTTGTTTTGCATTCTGTGACTTTAATCTATCTATAGACTATTTAGAAAGTTATGCTTTTTGGATTATTTGGGAATACCAATCCCATGTGAACATGTGATATCCTATACAAGTTGTCCTGAGAGACTCCAGGTTTCAACTATGCCAGGATCACAAAGTTGTTGTTGTTGTGATTATTATAGCTGGAATCTTGTATTTCAGCAACAGATTCATTACCTAGACTTGCAGATCTGTAACATGTTCACCTATGCTGTGTGCTCTCAAAACAAAGCAAAACAGTTGTAGAACTGTTGCCACAGCCTTGCATCCTCTATTAGTTTCACTTTAAATTCCAAGGAGCTGTTCTGAGTGATAGAGTTTTGTTCTGCTTGAAACTGGGGCATTTGCATGATGCTTCTTCAGCCACCTCCTGCCAGCAAGCAAGGCTGTGACAATTTCTTCTATTGTCATAGATTGTTGGTAGAGTGGGCAGGAAATATCCTGTTGCATCCTTATCACTAGTAAGCCAGATTTCCCTCTTTCAGAGCACCTAATGGCTGTTAAGGGGGGGGGGGGGAGAGAAGAGGATAGTGTTGGGCCACCTCTTATCCTACTCTAATTTTCCTTGTTTACTTACTGTCCTTATATGCTGGCAAAATTTAGGCCATCCTATGATGCACAGCCACTTCTGGTTTCTGTGCATGGAAATTGGTCTTGCCAGCATGCAAAGATGGAGAGAGGAGTCTGTTTTGAGCAGTTGGATGTTCCTCAACTCCTGATTGAAGAAAGCAGTGGGAAGCAAAGGGAAGTGCGAAGAAGATGGAGAAACATCATGGGATGGCTGGCCATCCTCGCAGATGTATCTTGCTGGGTTAAGTGGGGTCTTCATTCTTAAGGATGATTTCCCCCACTTTCCCCCATGTTTCCCCTCTTTCCTTTGTTATGATAGTCCTTTGTTATGCAATGCATTCATAGCTGAATTGCCAAGGTAGGATCTAAACCATTAGTTGTAAGTTCGAATCTGGGGAGATGGCCCCTCTGTCAGCTCCAGCTCCCCATGTGGAGAGATGAGAGAAGCCTCCCACAAGGATGGGAAACAGTGATGGGTCATAGGGCCATGTTGCTGTCTGTGGGTGCCTTTGAGAATTGCATGGAGTTCTATAAATAAAAAACAAAATGTACTGAGAGTTGAAAAAGTGATACCTTTAATGTCAAATAGGGCAGGGCTTTGACCGACATAAAAATCTACATTACTTGTTGTAGATTCTAAGACACATTTGTCATGCTTTGCACAGAAAAATGGCAACCCAGGGAGTTTAGAGGGATTGAAGATGGCAAAAGCAGTTGCCTAAACAACAACAACAACCAACCAACCAAACAAAACAAAGCCAAAGCCAAAGCAAAAACAAAAGAAAAAGAACTCTCCTATTTCACCCCATTGCACATGGCTCTGGCCAAAGATCCATCATCCTCTCTATCCATCACCATGCTGGCAAGGGATTGTGGGAGTTGTAGTGCAGTGATACTGAGGAATGGATTCTGGCAAAGGTCCAAAGAAGAAACAAAGGCAAGAACAGACAGGACATTATTTTCTTCAGGAACACTGCCACAAGTACTAGAAATGCAAATGTGTGGCTTTTAAAAAACCTGGTCATCAGTGGATAAAAGATAAAGTACCTATTCTGATAGGTTGCCCCATCCTATACTGTCAGTGGAAGCCTACAATTTAATTTTATGGTGGTAGTTCTCAATTAGTATGCTAATAAATGTTTACGAGATCACCCTGCATAAACTATAAATTTTTACATGTTATTAATTAACCTTATGCATGGGAAAGGGAACTCCCGAGGTACAAAATTTGCTGTAAATCTGACTGTATTGCTTTTGGTATGGTTTACTATATTAGCTAGTCTTTTATTTCTTATAAGATGTGAACAGCCTAGATTCAGAAGTAATCACTGCTAAATTGATCCGTTTGCATTTATCCAGTGCCTATTGTTCAAGGTTGGACAATAATAAAGATTTACAACATACATGGATACCTGGGGCCACATTTATCCAGAGCAAAACTTTGCAAGACAGGGAGGCCAATTCCAAGGATTCCTGTTTCTCCCTGCAGCCCTCTGATAATCTACAGAAAGCTAAAGGACCCCATAGAACAACCTAAGAGGTCATGCTGGGGCTAAGGTTGAAAAGGAAATAATTAACATTTACCCTATATACTCTTGTCTAAGTCTAGAAATTTTAGTAAAAAAATTGACCCCAGGATTATGTATGTCCCAAGTAGCCCTTTTCTTTGTCATGGCTTCTTCTCACAGAATGTCTGTGCTTTACAGGAAAAGGTGCAGATACTGAACTGCTACAGCTTTACTTGGAAGAGTAATTCCAAAAAGTGGAGCATCCTGTTTGAGCATCTGAAAATACAAATACAGGTGCAAATATACAGGCAGCTTCCCAGTTACAGACATCTGACTTACAACTGAGGTAAAATAACAGGAAGTAAGTTATATATTGTTGTTCATTCCTTCAGTCATTTCCGGCTCTTCGTGACCTCATGGACCATCCCATGCCAGAGTTCCCTATTGGCCGTCATGGCCCCCAGCTCCTTCAAGGTCAATCCAGTCACTTCAAGGATGCGGTCCATCCATCTTGCCCTTGGTTGGCCCCCTTCCTTTTTCCTTCCATTTTCCCCAGCATAATTGTCCCCAGCATAACACACACACACACACACACACATATGGCTGGAGTTACACTTAAAAAATAAACCTGTTCTGACTTGCATTCAAATTCAACTTAAGACAAACTTACAGAACCTATCTTGTTCATAACTTGAGGACTGCCTATATATAGGTTGAATATCACTCATCTGAAAAGCTTGGAACAGGAAATGTTTTGGGGATTTTGGATTTTTTAATAAGATTTTGGAATATCCGTATTTGCGTATATAGTATGTATGTAATGGGATATCTTGTACATGAAGTCAAACTCAAAACACAAAATTCATTTATGTTTTATTTATATCTTATATACACAATCCAAATGTAATTTATACAATATGGAGAATAATCTTGTGCATGAAACACAATTTGTGGACATTGAACCATCAGAAAACAAAGCCACCTGTGTGGATAATGTTAGATTCTGGAATTCTGGATAAGGAATGCTCAAACTTTACCATAGTAAGATTAAAACCCACTCATGCTCTGATAAAAGAAAGAAAGAGTAAAATGATCAGCAATATTTTTTTCTCAAAGTAAAATGTTGCCTCAAAAAAAATTCCACCCCTTTTGGTCTGTAAGCAGCAGGCACTCTGGTCTTTGTAACTGGAATTACTCTGTGCACCATTCAACCAAGTTTGATGGAAATGGGGCTTGGCTTGTACGACTCACAGCTATGTGTTACCTAGGCATCATTTTAGCAAGAGTCTATCAAGCTTCTGTCTTCTCTCAAACTAAGTGGCAATGAACCTCATAGGGAAACAAGTTATAGTCGGTCTCTCCTTCTCAGCTTTACCAGTTTGTAGGTTTGCTTTATTCTAGTTCCAGAAAACCAGGCAATCATACCAAACCTTGGAGAAGTTTGTTTCTTCAGCAAGTATGGCCACATACTTAGAGTTTATTAAGTACAGGTATGTTCCACCAGGAACTGCAGTGGTGGGACCAGAAATGGAGAGGCCAGATGTTGGGAGCACAATACACTATGGGTCCTGGGGATCATCTGATTACAAGGAAAAGAAAAATCCTGTATTGCGCCTTGAATTTTGCTCATTTCACCCAACCAGTGGTCCTGTTTATTTAGTGCCTAGGAAGGAAGGAGACTCCTGACTTGCAATACTTTATAATGTCTCTGGCTAGAATGTGGTGTTTTCATTGGTTACTTTATTTTGTTGCTTTTCTTAGTTTGAAAACATACATAAGAAGCACAATGGGGCAAGAAAAATGATTGGACTTGCACTCTTGAGTGTCCACTGAAGTTTATCAATGGAGCCTGTTTTCTGTCAAAGTGTATTAACAGTTTATAAGTGTTTCCAACAGGCATTTTGGTATTTTTCTTTGAACCACTAAATTACCAATTAAGAGCCATTTTCAGTTTTTGTAGATTTAAAACTTTGTAGCTAAATTAGAAATTTGATTTAAGTATATAAAAAATATAGAATGGGTAATAGAATATAAATTATTTTATGTTATGGATCTACTCAGCACCTCCCACCCCTATTCCAAGATGGAAAACCAGGTTGGAATAGTTTAGCCATGATGTCCTAACCTGTTTTTTCTCTCTCTGATGCTTTAACTTAAGATATTTTGACTCGTTACAAACAAGTACCCTTTGTCCAGTCTTCCCAAAGCACTCTGCATGTTTGCAATATACCTTCAGAGGGAAAGAAATGCATTCACGCTGTCTTACACAGGCCTCCCTTTCTCCAAGCACCTTACTCATTTTTAAAAAAAACCAGAGATCTCTTATCAGTGGAAGATAGCCGTTTGGCAAATCTTTTGGGACAGTTTTGGGACAGGTCCAAAAACTGATGTGTAAGTTTTCTTAAGAAATTTAATTTAAAATCCATGAAAGGAATGCAAGCTTCTCTTTCCGTTTTCAGGTTTCTTCTGTTTCCACAGTAAAATGTTTTTAAAAATACTACCTTATTATTTAGAATGTCATTATATTAAAAAGTTGTGGTTAAGCTGAATTGTTGAGGTACATTAAATGTTGAAATGTTTTAAGCAGGCATGGGAGAAATAATTTAATGATGTTCTCTTTATGATAGTTAATTAGCCTGCTATGAATGAAAGTGAAACAAGAACACCACCTACTGTAAAAGTGAATGTTCTACACTCAGGATGATAATTTATTCATGTCTGCATAAAAAGAGAAGATCAAGGCTATATTAACCCCTTTATGGCAAATACCTTTGGGCTGTGTCTAAAGAGGATACTAGTGGAGACTCCTAGAAATTTAGTTTTTATAAATAATCTGCATAAATGTATTGGGTTTATAATGTGCTTAAAATTAGTCTGGATTGATGTAATTCAAATTGACAACAATTGACATTAAGAACAAATGTTAGTGATATCATGTGTAAATCAGTATCAAAAAAGGTAAAAGCACAGATTTTATCTTGGATGGTTTTGGTTTTATGCCATTTTCCCCATTATCTGTTAAGACAACTTTTATTAGATTTTTTTTTTTAAAAAAACAAAACCCAAAATCCCCAACTCCCTTTTTTGTTTTGTGGAACACAATATCATTTGGAACTAAATTAAATTATCAATGCACCAATAGGAAATGTAATCATTTTTGTTTTGTTTTGAAATGAGTCGGGTTTAAACTTTATTGTCAAACTACTGGGTTAAGTCCAGGAGCCCTTTCACACTACACAATAACAGCATGATGGTTGCATCCACACAGCTGAATGAATGAAGTTTGACACCACTTTAACTGCCATAACTTAATGCTATGGAATCTTTGGAGTTTGTAGTTTGGTGAGGCACCAAAACTCTTCAGCAGAGAAGGCTAAAGATCCTGTTAAACTACAATGCCCAGGATTCCATAATATTGATCCTTTGTAGTTAAAGGGGTATCAAGCTACATTAATTCCACAGAGTAGATAATCCCTATGCCAGAGAAGAGATTTTGCTTTCTCTGTGTATTTAGCCTGCTGTAGTCCTGAGTCCCTGAGTTTAAAGCTGCTTGTCTGGAAGGGAAGCTCCCTTGGTGACAAACAGTGGCTGAGAGGGATGTGAACTGGATCAGGACTATGGCAGCTGAAAAGGGCTAAAACTCCCCACCCACTGTGCCATGATATTGATCCAGATCTTCTTCTTGTGCCACTTACTTTCTACATATACATATATATGTATGTATTTCTGTATGGAGCCCCCGGTGGCACAGTGGGTTAAACTGCTGAACTTGCTGACCGAAAGGTCAGCGGTTTGAATCTGGAGAGTGGGGTGAGCTCCCTCTGTTAGCCCCAGCTTCTGCCAACCTATCAGTTCAAAAACATGCAAATGTGAACAGATCAATAGGTACCGCTCATGTGGGAAGGTCATGGCGCTCCATGAAGTCATGCCAGCCACATCACCTTGGAGGTGTCTACAGACAATGCTGGCTCATTGGCTTAGAAATGGAGATGTGCACCAACTCCCAGAGTTGGACACGACTAGACTTAACATCAGGAGAAAATCTTTACTTTTACCTATGTATTTTCATGCACACATACAAACTTTTGAACAGCAAAAGTGAAAACCGGGTCAGTGTCCAGCTTTAAATTTCCACTGTGTTCTTAGAATTATCTGTTGATTTATATCCCACCTTTCTCCTAATATAGGATTCAAAGTAGCCTATAATATTAGTCAAAACAAAATAATTGAAAGAATTTGGAGTATAAATGTTAAAAAGCATTAAACAACAAATCCAGTTTGATATATTAATATATTTAAAACTCATTAGCCACATATAGCATATTAAAACATATCACACACATTGCACATTCTTCTCCTCCAATCAGTCAATGACTGGAGGACTGTTTGAATAAGAAAGTATTTGTGTGCAGGTGAGAAGAGAACAGATAATGGATCAATTCTGCTTGCCTTGGGGAAGACCTCAATAGTCTGAGAGGGGATCTGTTGTGAATGTAGTGGGTCTCCTAAGTGTTTCACTGTTGTGAATAACACACAATGTAGAGGTCTAGAATGGTGAGGACTTTCTCCATTTAGCATTCAGAATGTGGCCTCCTCTTCCTTAGGAAGTCTGAGTAACAATGACATAACTTTTGTCCTTATTTTGTGCCAAGTAAAAACTTGGCAATTGACTTAAGCATTTTGGGGCCAAATGAGATCATGGCTTTATTTTGTTCTGCTCAAGTTGTTAAATTTTTGGATTGCTTACAATGATTGTATTAATTGTACCCAGATCTGAGATATGTTGATATACATTGGTTTAGAAATATATATGTTTAAAAAAATGAATAAAACAAACTGTATCCTGCTCTGCTGGGTTGTCTTTGCTCTTGCCCATATGTACAGGGTGGAACTGTTTGTAACAAAATACTAAGTCACACAAACAGTCTTCATGGACAGAGGAAGCCAATTCATGGACTGACAATAGCAAAGAGGTACATCTGGACTATTAAGTTTTTGTCACCAGCCTCATGAATTTGCAAGGTATTAATCCCAAGAAAATAATATAGACAAACTCAGAGAAGCTATTTAGGGAAGTGTTCATTCATCTCCAACCTAAATCTAGGAGTATAAATTTTGTAAAATTAGAAAATAGGAAAACATCCATCCATTGATTTCCAAATAAATTTGATTTAATGGTATTTCTCTGATCCCCTCGCCCCATTTTGGATTTAAGGTTGAATCTCTAATACTTTCATAAAGTAACTTTCATAAAGATAGATATCTACTGTCCTTCAAATAAATGCCACTGTTTGGAATAAAAATCATCAAATTTAGCTTGATAGGGAGAAAATGTTCACAAATAAACTATACCTTGATCAATCAAATTAGAAAACATTAATTGATGATCTGTGTTATTTATCAGGTCTTATTGTTTACAGGGGAAGAAGTTAATGCAATTTCATATGTATTGTTTACAATTTTATACCATGTACTTGGTAGGATAAGGAGATTGCAATATACTTTAATAAATTAATATGATGATCAGCATTGCAAGACAAATTTAATTGATTTTTTTCGTCAAAGGACAAACTGGTAAAATCGGTTAATGAAATTTGTTAATCAAAACTACTCTTTCACCTCAATAAAAAGTAGATTTTCCCGTGCTAAATATACACATTCGTTAGTATCAGGCCACTTGTATTGATTATCATCTGAAGTCTTGAGGCAGATTTGAAGGGCTGAAAACATTTTTTTTTTTCACAGATAGAGGCTTGGGGTGGAAACCGACATGGTTTAGGTTAGAAATTTACATGGAAGGTTAAGTCAGGGGTGTCAATCAGCTTTATGGTTGCCTTCAAAGAGCCATTTGTAATTGAAAGAATGTATAAATGTAACTATGTTGCCCTGCCATTGAAAGCCTCATGGGCCTATTAAATGATGTGATTAGGCCTGGGTAACAACGCAAAAATTTGTTTCTAAAATCGATTTGTAATTGGGGTTTTTTTTTGTTTCGATATTTAAAATAATTACAAAATTTTCCAAAAAAAAAGTTCGGTATTTACGAAATTTCGTAAATATTTACAAAACATTTTGTAAAGATGGCGCCCTTTTTTTCCCAATATTTTTAAAATATTTTTTAAATTTAATTATTAATTTAGTAGAATAGAGATTAATTATTATTAATTATTATTAAGGAGGGAAGGCAGGCACTCACTCTGGCGGGCCCTCTCGCTCGCCGCTCGCTCGCCCCTCTCGCTCGCCACTCGCTCGCCCCTCTCCCTTCCAAGGAAAAGTAAAAGCTCGCCCTCTTAGCAAGCATCGGCAGGCGGCCATCTTACGTATTTCCGAAATGGACGGAAATACAAAATTTTTTGGCGCCTGCCGTTTCGATATTTAAAAACACTTCCAGGTTAAAAAAAAAGTTTTGTAATCGTTTCGTAATTCAAAAATTAACGAATTTTTTAACGAATTACGAATTAACGAAACGAATTGCCCAGCCCTAGATGTGATGGGTCAGATTTGGCCCATGGGCCTTGCATTTGACACATGTGGCTTAGATGCTGGAGTACAATGATGAGTGACATACAGGGACAAGCTGGAGTACAGAATCAGTGCATAATTAGAATTAGAACAAAATTCCAATAAGCAAGGAAATTCAGATCACAGGTCTCCATGCTAAGTCAAACATAGCTACAATATGGCTCCTTCGTGTATCTTAAATTCCATTTCAAGTAAGTGTTACAGTATAATCCCACTAGCCACTGAACTTCCCATATCAGTTTTGCTAGTCTAGTAAAGTTGATTCATTTTGGGGAGAGAGAAGACTTCTCCAGATATATAATATCCATGATGCACCTTATAGATAGGTTTAGCTTCTATAGATGCTATATTTCTGGGTTACCTGTTTTGTAAATGATTACCTTTTTCATCCAAACCTTTTCTCAAAAAAGGAGACCCCGTTCAACAAAGCTAATGAATGTGAACTAAATCTGAAGCAGAGTTGTACTTTCTCCAGATCTTACAATAGTGGTTGTTCTGGCATCAAGTTATGATGATACATAACACCAAAAAGTAGCCTACATGAAGTGGAAGCAAAGACTATGTAGGGGTCTGATTAGTTTTTCTCAACAAAGACAACAGAAATATGTAATAGATGCTAAAGCAACATCAGGTGTGCATTTTTATTTAATGTTTCAAATGAACTAATGCATTTTAGTTAATTAAATCTGTATGATGCATGCAGTGATATTTCATGTCACTTTTAGCTTATATTGATTGTGGAAGCAGGCCTAAGATATTCATTTAGACATATCACTTGAAGCTCCATCTGCAGGCACAGAACTATTCAAATGGTTAGATAGAGAGAACTCTTTTAGTATGGGGAGGGGAAGAGAGCATGGTACCCCAAAGGACTACTAAGGGAAATGCAGATCCCCAACCCCCCAAAATTCTCCACTCCTGATTTAATTTTATAGAGAAATGGATAATGAACTATTCTATAACTGGTCTTGAGTTAAGACACCAGAAACTTCTATGGGCACTTCCAGACAGCACTAAATCACAAGTTTTAAACAGGGGCAAAAATCCAGGGACTTAAAAGGTCCACATACAGACCTGTTGGTCCTGGGATTTCTGCCTCTGTTGTCCAGATTTGATGTTTTGTTGTGAGATTTAGACGCTCCCAAGTTAGCCACTGCAGGACTTCTGCTGGAAACTTTGGATACGGGGAGATTCAGATTTGCAAATCACTTCAAAAGTTTCATTCTATATCCTATCCAGAGAAACTATGCCCTCCAGATGTTTCGTGAATTATCTGGCACACAAACATTATGGGGTAGCACCTCTTCTGCCCAAATCAGCTCTGCACAATCAAACAGGATCACATACTTTTAAGCTAGGAACTGAACTTTGTCATTATTAACACTTTTTAGAGCCTGGCTGCTTGGCCATCTGTCCAGACAGATTTGGTTGTGTACTTGTGGCATCAAACAACAGGGTCCTGTTCCTGGATTATACATGATTGTTACTGATTCCTCTTTTTGTGAAAAGATGTACAACATTGACTAGAAGGCCACAACTTTGTCCTGGCCAGACTAAATGTGCCCTCCACCTGTTTCATGAAGTTTCTGGCACACAAACAGTTTTTGCCTTCTACTCAAGTATCACCTTCTTTTTAGGAACCATCCTATCAGGAACAAAGTTCTAAAACCCAGGGTGCTTCTAGAAAGCCCTTTAATCTGAGAACAGTCATGTTTTAAAAATGTGAATGTTCCCAATCATAGTCTACACACACACCTCAGAAAGCGTGTGCTTTTTGGGGTGGGTGTCCAGATGTTCTCCTGGAACTTTCTGGGAGAACACCTAGAGACTCTAAACCCCTCCCCAAAAGCCCCCCAAAGCTCTTTAAAAATAATATAACTTATCTGGCCTCCATGCGTGTGGTGCTGGAGCTCTCCTGGTGCATAGGAATGATGCGCTAGGAGAAGGGGGGGTAGGAGTGATTTTCATTCCTACGTGTCAGGAGAGCTCCGGTACCATGAGAATGGAGGCTGCCTAAGTTCTTTTATTTTTAAAGGGTTTCGGGGGTTTTTTGGAGAGGGGAGTTTGTGTTCTCATGGTTTTCCAGGCTAATTAACCCCGGAAAACTGTGGGACTACTGTCTGGACTGCCCCCTCAAAAGTCCAGACCTGTTGAGGGAGCAGTCAAGACAATGGAAGTAGTGGGTTTATCCTGTGCCTTCCAAGAAGGTGCAGAATAAACCCACTAACAATTAAATCGCCACAAACCAGGATTTTCCTGGTTTTTCCTGGTTTGTGGAAATGGTTTCATGTTTGCTTAGGACATCATCTGGACAGCCCCCTTTTAATTGCGGGAGCTCCCACATTAAAGGGGCTGTCTGGAACAAATCCAAATAAAACATCCTGTGATTTCTGATTGCAGGGACATAGAGATATGTGAAGATCCAGCTCAAAACCACAATATTTCCACACCTGTTTTGCCTTTTGTAGCAATTGCTTCTACGTTTACTGGGAATGGTGTCTGGCTACCTTTTTGTTTGCTGCGGAAGCTCCTGGGATAAAGGTACTGTCTGGACGTGCCCTATAGCACATAGTTATAAGAAGCAGATAATCATTACATATGTATTTTGGTTTTATACCAGTTTTGCTATTATGGCCCAACAAGAACATACCTGGGAATGGTTGTTTATTAGAAATGAATGTATTTCCAAATAGAAATTACAATCCATTTTCATGGTTTGACCGTTTTGATGGTTCCCTATGGAGAGGGGTCAGAGTTGCCATAAGTCCCGGCCAACATGGCCAATGGTAACAGTAGCCTGAAAAAAACAAGTATGTATCCATCTTAGGACTTACTAAAATAATATAATTCTGTGACATAGTACAATTTAAGAAAAAAAAAAACCCTACAAGACATTGGTATTCTAAAGTCTGCTGGAAGTAACTTGAATACACAGAATATATATCTCTTTTATTCAGTGCTTTAATGAAAGGCCACTTTCACTCTATATAGTTACAGCAACTTGGTATCATTTAATTGTCATAGCTTCATTCTATGGCATCATGAAAGTTGTATTTGGAAAGTTAGCATTTAAAATTCAATGTCAGAAGTTGTAGTGCCTCACAAAACAACATTGAATTTAGTTTACTGATGGTTCCTTGCTGATGTTCACATAATTAAACATCATCATATATTATGTGATGTTCCTTTTTGAAAAATCATTTAATTAACCCAAACAAGTGATAGTGGAAGCTCTGGGTTTTTGTCTTGGCATTAATATTCTCACAGTTTTCATTCTGTTTGCTGTTTCAAATCTTTGTTTTAATCGGTTCTTTTAACTAGGTTCTTGTGGGTTTTTTCGGGCTATATGGCCATGTTAACTTTTGCATTGTATGTTTTTATTCTGTTGTAAACACCTTGGGTCTGTACTCAGAGAAAGGTGGGATATAAATTTTTCAAATCAATCAATCAATACTGTCATACATATATTTAGGTAATTTGTGCAATCATGGGATGGGTTTGGCATGCATCAGACAAAGGTGGGAAACATACTGCCTTTGCTTCCTTTTTTGTGGCTTCTGCCACTGTCCAGCTGACAATAATAAATTGTTATTAGGAATTCCTTATGTGAAATGCTCTGCACCACAGTCCCAATATGTTTGGTGGTGCAAGAGGATACTCTACCACAGTGGTTCCCAACATGTGCTCTGTGGACCACCAGTAGTTCACAAGAATGAAAATATGGTCCATGGCCTCACCATTACTACACTGTTGCCATGAAACCACATGGCAACGAGAGTGAGTGACTGGTCTCGCGAAAGCCTCTCATAATACTGAGGCAACGGGGATGTCAGAAGGGGAGAGGCTGACTACCCATGAAAGCTTACTATCAGGGCCAAGTTGGGGGGGGGGGTTGAAAATTTCGCGGGGGTGTGTGTGAAAACTGCCTCCTAGCTCACGCTGAAGCAAAGAGCACAGCAGGGGGCAGAGCAGCCTTCAATAGCCTGCAGCTCAGCCCCTGTCAGCCACCTCCATCAAGTCTGGCCTCCTTAATGAGAGCATTCAACACCCCCCCACCCCCCGCCAACTTAGTTGCTTCACTATAACGGCTGTTGCTGCAAGCAATGACAGTTGAATAAATTGTCAATATTTGCTTGAGATAGTGCTTGCAGTTCTGGAGGGGCTCTTAATTTTTTGCATCTCATAGACTTAGCATGGAGATTTGGTTAACCAGTTAAAATTCATGAGTAAACCAGTTTTTTTAAAAAAATCTGAAACATTTGGGGGGGGGGTTGAACCCCTAAAACCACCCCCTCGCTACAGGTCTGCTTACTACTACCACATCAACTCTAGATGATTAAATATGGTTTTCTGTGGGGCAGCAGATTACAAGTACTGTTGTTTCTGCTTTCATAATTTTAAAGAACTTGTTTTAGTTTTAATTCTTGTTACGTTTTAAGGTTTATATTGGAAAGTGTTTATAAAGTTAGTATTTTACTGATGTCATGGCCTATGGCTAGTACAATAAACAATTCATTCATTCATTCATACAAGTACTGGATGGCGTATGTGTTCTGTATCAGAAACTGGAGATGATGTGGTTTATCCAATGCAGTTTTCTGAATCAGCACCCCAAACCAAATATAAGGTTGACCCTTTTGCTACAAATGTTGGAAAGTGGTCCCTGGTCAAAGTGGTCTCTGTTCAAGTGGTCCCTGGTTAAAAAAAAAAAAGGTTGGGAACCACTGCTCTAGCACAATTTTGTACAATAGCTGCTGGAGCTGCTGCCAAATTTCATTTGCAATGACAAATTCAGCGGTTGAATGCTGGCAGTAGGAAAATGGGCAATGGTGCAACCTATGATTGGTTTGGAGGAGTCCAATGCAGCCCTCCAACTCTTGGATGTTGTCCTTTTATTGTTGTCCTTTATTATTTTGGTTGATGCAGTCTTTTGAATCATTCCTTGTTTATTTAACTTCCTGGTTTTCGAGTCTTACTCAATCCCCTGCCCAGTTAGATTAGCTCTGGAAATTGCTGTGAACAGTTGTGCATCATCTCAACAGATGTTACCTTGGAATAACCAATCAACTTGGCGCTAATGTGAATGCATGAGTAGTTAGGTAATCAGTAAATATTTGACCCAACTGAAACACAGAGTCAATTCCTCCTCTAAAAAAAAAGGAGGGGGTAAGTCTAATTTGTACCAGCATTTACTTGGATGATCTCCTCCCCATCAGTGATGTTCCATGAATAAATTATTAATATTCACTAATTTATTTATTACAAGTTTTATGCCACCCTTCAATTATATTACCAGAACTGCTATTTCAAGTTAAAGTTAGACCAGTTCTGTTTCCATTATGAAATCACTATTGGCTCCAAAGGGCCTTAATACACTCTGTGCTCCATGCTGCTAAGGTTATTAAAATAGGTTCAAATGCAATATTGTTAGGAAGGAGTGATAAGCCAGGGAAAATAAGTCAGCAAAAGAGGAGGTAGTATAAAATCCTGTGTTTGTTTCTCCTATTTTGTTTGCTTTTTTGTTTTTATGATGACAGCATTTTTTTCTGGTGGTTTGAGGCCAGTTCTCTTCTTTTTTCAAGGATAAGGTGGGACTGACAAGCACAGTAGCCTTTCTGATTAAGCAAAGTCTTTAATAGAGAAACTCTTTGGCTGTCAAGTGAACATACAATATTGCACAGGGGGCCAGCCATACTTTAGCCATGATGATAGAGTGGGCAGCTCTCTTGTCAGATCAATTATGTACAAGGCCCATCTTCTCTATGATTCCCCTAATTTTTCCTCCTGACAGTTCACCTTGGGCTCAACCTTCTGTTCTCACGGAGACAAACCTGCAGACAATAGCAAACAATAGCTGTTCGTGCCTTCTCTGGAATATGACACAAAGTAACCCCTTCCTGTCCCACTTCTTGCTGCCTTTCAGACTATTATGGTTGTCTTCATCGAAGGTTTTGTGAGAATGTTTGAAATGTTTTTCAAGAAAAAATGGCAACTGCTTTTTTGTTACTTGCATATATGAGCAGAGGTTGAACCTATGTGCATACAAGTCAGCTCAAATTTATGGATAGTCTTTTGTACGATATCCTTGGAAAGCTGTATTCAGAGAGGTTTTCCCATTACCTTCAAGTATGAGAGAATATGAGCTGCCCAGAGTCACCCACTGGGTTTCCATGCTGGGCAGGGATTCAGATCCTTGCTCCCAGGAATCCTAGTCCTAGCTCAAACAACTACACTATGCTGACCCCTTCTATGGAAATGCAACATATCTACACTCACTGCAATACAACTTATCTACGCTCACTGGAATTTGTACTTTGGCCTGAACTTTGAATTCTCTGTAGACAGGTGCTACATTCTTTGACAAAGAATTCTAAACATCTATAAATTCAAAAGTTCCACAGATTAAAGTGATACCAACTAAAATTGCATAAAAATGCTGTGGCAGTGCAATGCGGTGGTTCCCAATATTTGGTCCTCCATGTGTTTTGGACTTCAACGTCCTCCAATTTGAACTTTGCTGAGCCGCATGTCTAGTGTGAGGCAGGGTTTATCTAGTATTATAGACTTCTTATCAAGAAAGGCCAGATGTCCATGTGTCTAGATTGCTTTGATTGTGTATTCCTGCATGGTAGGGAATTGGGATAGATGGGGTATTTCCAAACTCCTTTTATATTTCTGCCTTGTGTGTGGAAAAAAATGACCCCCCCCCCAAATCCTGCAAGTAATTGATAAGTACCTCCAAAGTCCCATAACCTCATTCAAAGGGGTGATGTGGGGGGGGGGGGGATGTGACATTTCTCTTGTCTACTTACTAAAAAAAAGTGGGAACTTACATCCCTAATCTGTACTATATTGTTACATTGGTTTGATATAATTTTAATTTACATGGCTCCTTACTAAGAAACCTTGTTATGTATGGTTGAATATTCTACCTGTGAGCTTCCCTAGTTTCCCCTGATTTAATATTCAGTCCCTCTTCTTGGGGTGACCATTGTGAGAGCCTACTAGAAAATATAGTGGTATATTATTCCTAGTGTTTCTGCTAGTAACCGATTTCTCATGGATTCTTTAATAATGCATAGATGCATAATGCAGCTTGAAAGATCACAGAATACTTCTTTTATTTTATGCAAGAAAATGTCAGTATATTTGGGGAGTTTGAGCAAGAGTTATCAAGATGACACCAACTGGAATGGTGGTCATATAATTATATGAAAAATGCAAAGACACACTTGCCAGAAAGTATAAAGAATCAAAGTCAGGTTAGGTTTTTTTTATTAGTACTTGCTCATTTAGATAGCATATTCATTCAGGAGTTCTGAAAAACCATGTGGGATTGGAACATATTTTCTTTGGGTATGGAGCAATGTGTAATATGTAAGTCTCAAGGGACACTGTATAAGATATAGCCAATTCAACTGCAGATTGAATGTCCCTTATCCAAAATGCTTAGAAACATAAGTGTTATGAATTTCAATTTTTTTCCAGATTTTAGACTACCTATATTTGTATTCACATATGTAATAAGATACCTAGAACCCAATTCTAAACTCAAAATTCATTTATTTTTCATATGCACTTTATTGACACTGTCTGAAGGCAATTTTATGCAATATTTTAAAATAATTTTGTGCATGAAATAAAGTTTGTGTACACTAAGTCATCAGAAATCAGTTATCATTGTCTCAGCCACTAAAAATTTTGGAATAATTTGAATTTATGAATTCCAGATAAGGGATACCCAACCTGATCAAGAATGCTAAAAGAGTGAGGTTTTAGTCATTAGGGTTGCAAAGCAGGGGAAGTGTTATAAAGCAGAGGAAGAATAATAATAACCGAACACATTCGTTTGTACTAAAGAACAGGGATGTGATTCTTTAGTAATGTTCTTTTTGATGGAAACAATGAGTTATTTTAGGAATTTTCTTTGCATTGTTAGGAAATCTTTAAGAGCCCATCCACTGTTATAGCTATGTTTTCTGATTTGATCCCTAGAAACCTACCTTCAAAGCCAGACAACTATGTTAATCGAAGGACTTCTTTCCACACCATGCCTTGCCGGTGAGAAAGTGCTGAAGATGTGCCTTTTCCTCAACACCTTGGAACTACCTTGGTCGATTCTGCTATATAGCTTCAAAGTTGGGTGGTTGGGTGGGGCATTGAATGGTACCACAAACATAAATGTGAGTTGTAATATTTATGATGTTATAAATCAGGCTTAAAAGATAAAGGTAAAAGGTTTCCCCTGACATTAAGTCTTGTTATGTCCAACTCTGGGGATGAGCTGGTGTTGTCTGTAGATATCTCCAAGGTCATGCGGCCAGCATGACTGAATGGATTGTCATTAGTGACATTGTAAATGTTGAAAAGGCTGTGTATCAGGTTGGCGTTCTGGACAATTCTTCCTGTCAAATCAACTTCAGTTCACACCATTCTAGTAGCTTTATTGAAAAAAGACAGGAATATAAACATAAGAAGTCCACAATGTATTTATTTATTTATTTTAAAAAGCAACTTATACTTCTGTACATTGATTTACAATAAGTGAGAATTAAAACCAAAAGCCACACATACATTAAGAACAGTCATAGCTTGTTTACAAACTTATACAACACATTATAAGTAAAATGGCATTTTGATTACTTTTGAAATTAGATTTTGATATGTAAGGTCCACCAGTACTGTTAGGTAGTATGAAGCAATAGCCTCAGTAAACAGATGCAGAAGTACAGTCATAAGTATTTTTCAGCTGTATGACCTCCAACCATTTCCCTTTGATCAAGGACAGATCCTGCACTCTGTAAACTACTTGCTACCCCAAATTTACTGGAGGACATAGGCTCTATCCCCACTGTTGAATGAAAAGTTAACTACCAATCCAGTTTCTTTCTATTACATGGATTGTTGGTGTGTGTGTGTGTAACATCTTTGTTTCACAGGAATGACTGTCATTGAATATCACACTACAGCCTGAATATCATACCATGTTGTATATGCGAGAGAGGGTGTACTTACAAAACTGCTCATTCATTGCTTAGTAGCCTCGGCTGAAATAGCTTTGAGCAAACCATGGTTCGGTTTCAATTATTAATAGTTGTTTTGGCAGGTTGAATTTGCCATTTGGGAGTTGTAGTTGCTGGGATTTATAGTTAATCTATAATCAAAGAGCATTCTGAACTCCACCAACAATGGAACTGAACCAAGCTTGGCATACAGAACTCACATGGCCAACAGAAAACACAAGGTGGGCATTGGCCTTGTGTTCTGGAGTTGTAGTTCACTTACATCCAGAGAGCACTGTGGGCTCAAACAATGGTGGATTTAGACCAAACTTGGCTGGGGTACTCATTATGTCCAAATGTGAACAGTGGTGGAGTTTGGGGAAAATAGAACTTGACATTTGGGAGTTGTAGTTGCCGGGATTTATAGTTCACCTACAATCAAAGAGCATACTGAACTTGCAGACATTTGATAATTATGCACCGAGTGCATAAAGAACAAAAAACTCAAACATTTGGAAGTAAAACAACACTTTACACTAATGATTTCAACAAGTGACATGGCTTTGCTGGTAAGCCTACTTTCCTAATATTTGTCTGCTCATTCCTTATTGGAACAAGAGACACAGTGGCCCATGACTGGATAGGTCAGCATTTTTTATTTCCTTTCTGCTCTCCCTAATGAAAAGCACATGTGTCTAGTAAATCTTGCCTTTCTTCTTATTAAACCAGTCAGTGTTCATTATTGAGGTCCAGGCCTCGCTGGGCGGGAATCAATAAGATGATCCTTTTAATCACTTTAGTAATCAACAGCCTATTTCTTATTTCACTCTCTCTGCAGTAGTCACTGAAATAAAAAGATTTATCTGCCCCTACATACATATAAATCACACAGATTTGTACTCACAAACATGTGTGCACAGGAAAGCATACAGATATCTGTTCATCTAGGGTAACTTTTAACTGTAATTTGTAATGCACTCAGGGTATTCTAAAAAGGAAAAGTGAAATGATTTTCTCTATGTCAGAAGTCAGCAATGTGTGGGCTTTCAGATCCTTCATCATGGGCAAGGTTGTCTAGGGTAGATGTGGACCAACAATATTTGAGCAAGACCACTTCTGATGGAAAAGAACACACATATCCCCTCCCCTTAATGTTTTGGATTGGTCATACATCCAGTAAATTAATTAAAAACAATGGGACTCAAAGTAGTCATGGCAATTTGGCATGTGGATTATGGAAAAAATAACCAAGAGGCTCTTGAATTGAAAAAAAGTGTTCCTTCCCATTCATAATTTAAAGCAGGTGTAGAACCCTGTAGATCTTTTTAGCCAAAACAACTGTAGTTCCTTATCAGCACTGGTACACCTTCAGAGGGTTGTGATTCAACAATATCCAGATGGCTGAATTATTCCCACCTTTGGCTTAAAGGAAATAAAACTGTTGGCGTGGCCAAGAGATTTTGAACTGGGAACTTACTTTTTTAAAACTACAACTCCCAGAATGTCTACTAAGGGGATATTGGGGGAGCTCTAGACCCTCTAAATTAAGTTTTTCCAAGTACTGCTGAACATTATAGATTCTTATAGGAAATAATAAAAGAAAAGATTTGGCCAATGTTCTAAAGAGTTTCACTAGTAAAATTAAAGTGTGCTTATTGGTAGAAATGCAAGACATGGTGGTAAAGGATGGGATGTCAACCTAATGGTTTGCAAAGTCTGAGCCCTGATCATAGTGAGTGATTTCCACTGCTGCATTTTGCACAGAGGTGACAAAATTACTATGGCATTACAAGGTAAGACCAGAAATATGAAGACTATAACAGTCAAGACAGAAGATAAGCAGAGCACAAACCAGAGTTTTAGCTGAGGGAACTTCTCTCGATATATATTCTCAGCTGTATGTTTCTTGTATATTGCAGCATATTTCCAGCACTGTAATTTGGTTTGGCCAGAAAAATAGCCAAGAAGAAGACAGAACACATGAATTCAAAACGTACAAAGTAAGCAAAATCTTTTGATTTGCTCCACTGACATCCACCAACCTAGACGCAAGAAGAGCAAGCATCAATGACAGTCAGACTTGTAGATTAATGGGGCATTCAGTCAGACTGCATGGTCAACAAGCTAATGATAGCAAAGACAGGGATGGACTCCTCAGTTAAGATACTGAAAACTGCAGTGTCTTAAAGAAAAAGGCAAAGGCAAAGTCATCAGACAAATAGACTGGTCACTGAAGAAGCCAGAAGTCACTGAAAGTGTTCACAAAAAGTGCTGAAGACAGAGCAGAGGAAAGGTGGGGAGTACAACCTTGTATCACTATGAAGGGCAAACAGATGGCAGTCGAAAGTATAGTTTAAGGCAGTTATTCTTAGCTTGAAAGCCACACAAATTAATTGTATATGTTAGATTTTATGGACATATGCAATTGTCTTTATCTCTTTCAATCCATCCTTCTGAGACAAATATCTGTTGGTGTGTTGCAGCCATGGTTTCTTAATCAGGTGCATGTGTGTGTGTATGTATTGGGGAAAAGAATATTCATTGCAAAAATTAAAAGAGCAGATCAGCCATATTATTAAATGTATATCAATACATCTGATATTATAGAATTAGCTCCAGCTATAGATGGGCCATTTACTCCAAAGCTATCAGTGACCTTATTTCCATTTAACTTTTTTTTTTTTTTAAAAGTTGGCAATGGCTTGAAAAATATGCAGAGGTCTTTCCTTTATCTCTAATGATCACCTGCCTACAAATGTTTGAGCTTAGTAGGATGTCATGAAACATCTTTGATGTGAGGTCACACAAATAGGTTGTAGGTACAGTTGAGATCACAGCCATCTTGAGACAAGATATTTTGCTGGCTGGTGCTTCCGTCCATAAACTGAGTTGACTACCATTTCAATTTTGCTCCAATCCACAGGCAATAGAACAGAATTTCCACTATATTTGAGGGCAGCAGATTGTTCTAGATTATGGTAGAAGACTATATCTCACAACAGAAGAAATGGTTAGTAGTGGTGTGCAGTTTGGACAAAAGGCATGCCATTTTGGGGTCCATTTTCAGCTAACCCCTCATTCTGTTTATCGGGAAGTTACTCGAATCGAGAGAAGTGTTTCCGTTTTTATTCGGCAAAGCTTCGGCCTATTGGCTACAATGGGAAATTTTAAAGGCTCAATCCTCAGTCATGTTAAGGCCTGTCTGCTTGAGACCTACCTCAATTTTAGACCTCATTTACAACTGCAGGCCTGCCAAGTTTCTGAACAATTCACCAATCTACTGATTGTTAAGAATTATTTTAAGTTTTTACCATAACATTTTTTTAAAATAAGACAAACCACAAGAGAGGGTTCTGGGAATTGTAGTTGCCAGTAGTGCCCGTTCTCAGCCAATCAGAACATGGACATAACCAGGCCTTTTATTGTCTGAGAAACAGAGACAGAGAAAAACTTCAACTCCCATCATGCTCCAAGAGGAACTCAGAGACTTTTCAATGCTTGCTCCATGCAAGTGCTGCTGGGAAAGCGAGTTTCCAGCAGGGCCCTCTCTGGAGGAGAAGCGTAAGGAACTTTTCTGCTGCTCGTGAGGGAAGAAAAGATGCCGCAGGATCTTTTCCAGGAGCCCTGCAGCAGACCCCTGCCTCAGGTATAATGGAGACTTAAATTCATCCTCTCCTATAGCCGATAAATCTGGCTCTCTTGATCCAATTTTCCCAGCTTTTCTGTTCCCTCCTCCCTGTTCTGTTTTTGGGGGATTACACGACCCAGACCACAGAATACTGTATTACAAATCACTGTTGGTTAAACTGATTCGGGATGAAGCCTAATGTTTGGTTGCTCCACTCATTTTAATGATGGAGCCTGCTTTGGATGGAATCATTTAACAAGTTGAGGCTTCAGACAATATTTGGACTTGATCACTGTTAATGCTAGCAACAGGTTTTTTTTAAAAAAAACCTTAAATTAAGGATTGAAACAGAAATATTTTGTCTCCCTCTCTTTCTTTCCTTCCAGATGAGAAATATTCAGAAAGAGGAAGAAAAATGAAATTATAGCATGAAGTGTGGCTACAACATTTCATAAACTGAAAAGGAATAGTTTGAATAATTTCAGTATAATATATACTTGAATAAGAATTATTCATGAGTGAGAAGTACAGGTTTAAATGCAGGCACTGAACTTATGTATTCCATTGAACATTATATCATGAATGACTACATTCTACTTTATTTTGAAGGAAGGTTAGATTTGCTAAGCACTTCTCATTAAATGTTGAACAATCCAATTTTCACACCTCTCTTCACACTGTGGTGGTAATAGAGAAAAAAGATGAAAAAGTTCAAACTTTCAGTGCATCATTCTTTGAACATCTTTCATCTGTGCCTCTTGTTATGTAATAGTGATATTTGTTTACTCAGACCTGCAACCTGACACTAGCCATTCTTTCCCTACAGAGGTTTTTCTCATAAAATCCAGTCAGTCCCTCTTCTCAAGTTCTTCATACAGTTTTCACAAGAAAAAAGAAATCATTCATATCCAACAAAGAGAGTCTCGGATTCTTTAGATATTTTCCATTATAAGCTTTTGGCACCATTGTGAGTTTCAGCTCAAGTTACGTTCTTGATCCCCCTTCTTTCATCTGGTAAAAATGGATTATTTCATTATTAGCCTGGAACCGTTACTGTTCACAGAGATCAGATCTGTGTATGAACAATTTCTTCCCTAGTGTATTGCAGAAAATCCCAGGGTTGCTATAAAATATGCTCCAGACGCCAAAACCCTTGTTGGTGAGATCAGCAAGGCAGCTAACTTTCCCAAATGGCTCCTTTCACAAGCAGCCCCCACCACCTCCACCCCAAAAAACAAAACAAAACAAAAACAAAAAGCAAAACAAAACAGCAAACACCCTAACACAGTTTTTCAATATAAATGATATGGCATTCAGAAACATTCTATATCATGGAAATTTTGAAATTCAAAAGTTTATTATTAAAACAAATACATGGTTTTCACATAGGACCCAAGCGGATGCCAAGGGCCCAGTGTAGTTGTATCACTGTGAGATGTTAAGCATGCATGAGATAAAAGGTAAAGTGAACTGCAGCCTACAAAGAAAGCAAAGTTTAAATAGGAATCTCAAAGCTCCAATTCTAGTGGCTGGAAAAATAGTTTTGTGTGTTGGAAACCATTTTTATTGCAAAGTATTCTCTGATGTTACACAAACAGTGTTAGTTTATGTTGATTTGTAAAGCATTTTGAACATGTAAGCAGATATAATTGGAATTTCCCAAAGCAGAAAGAAACAATGTTGTCAAAAGGCATAGGCCAGAATCCTGTTAGTGACATATGGTTGTATAGGGTAAGGTAAAGATTTTCCCTGACATTAAGTTTAGTTGTCTCTGACTCTGAGGGATGGTGCTCGTATCAATTTCTAAGCCGCAGAGCTGGCGTTGTCCATTGACACCTTTTAGGTTTTGTAACCAGTATGACTGCATGGAGCGCTGTTACCTTCCCGCAGAAGCATTGCCTATTGATCTACTCACATTTGCATGTTTTCAAATTACTAGGTTGGAAGAAGCTGGGCCTAACAGCAGGAGCTTACCCCACTCCCCAAATTCAAATTCAATCTTTTGGTCAGCAAGTTCAGCAGCTCAGCGGTTTAACCCACTGCACCACCAGGGGGCCCTATAGTTGTATATGTCCTTCCATAATCCTTGTATATGGAGATAACTAACATGTCTGTCCAGAAAAATTCCTCTACCCATGCAACCACCCTCCCTGTCACCTGGACATTTCTGATGTCCATTTAGTGGTCATAGTGAGGACAGGGTGTTACCTGGCAGTATCTGGCTGTGTTGCTATACCAAGAACACAAAGAAAAAGAAGCTCATTTGGATCTGCCTTGAATCAGATTTCAAAATAACTTTGGAGGACTTTGGTATCAACTATCATAACCTGGATGTATACATGTTGTTCATGAATCAGAATGTCTTGGACTTAACTGATCCTCAAATAGCATCAATCAGCCAAAGTGGTTTGGCATCCACACTGTATATGTCAAAATGAAAATATTGGAGGATAATGCTTTGATACTGATGAATATGTAGTCATCATATTTGTTCTGTTAAAACCAGTGTTCCCCCTAATTACACCCAAATTACAGATATACTCAATGGAATAAAGGAAATTCACATTAAGGAAATACGAACATTTCACTTGGGTAAGCTCACAGATTTACCACTTTCCTCCATCATCCCACTTCAATTAACTCTCAGATAACCCCTAGCAATGGATACCACTAATTCAATATGTAATTAAACATGCATTCTCCTATTATTACATTGAATTATGGTTTAGATGAATGAGTAACATCTTAGGGAGAGATAGCTTTTCCAGATCCCTCTTCTGCCATCATGAAGCACTCCCAAATCACACTAAAGTGCTCCCAAAAGGGCAAGGACTATTTAAGCTTTATAAATTCTGCCCTCTTTTTAAAAAACCCACCTCACTCCACATAAATGTTTCATGTCACTTCTTGGTGATGCACAGGCTCCAAACATTTAACTGTGAGGGTGTTTATATTTGTGGAACTCTTTTGAACATTTGCTGTGGATTTCAAACAGCTGCTACACAGAAGCACTGGGAATAGTAAAATCATGAATATTCAGGTGTAGCGACTGGAATGAACAGCCGTTAATAGAATAAATGGCTGAGCTTTTCAGAGTTGTCAGAGGCCTGTTAAATCCGCCAAAAAGCGAGGCCTCGGATAACTCGGTGGCTCGCTGTGAAGCATTTGCTCGATCCTTCGCGGATAAAAAGTGAGCAGATTCGGTCAGGTTTTGACATCACATTAACGGCAGTCTCTGGGGATGTAACGAGAGCATCTGCTTGTCCAGTTTTGTTGGATTCGTTTCAATTGGTTCAGCTTGAGGATGTGGACAGGATTCTTGGAAAGGTGCGACCCACCACATGCATCCTAGACCCCTGCCCTTCCTGGCTGATCAAGGAAGCCAGAGGGGGTTTGGCAGGGTGGGTGAAGGTGATGGTCAATACCTCCTTACAGGAAGGAAAATTTCCAGCGAGCTTAAAACAAGCTATTATAAAACCGCTGTTGAAGAAACCATCACTGGATCCCACCCAATTCGACAACTATCGGCCAGTTTCCAATCTCCCCTATTTGGGCAAAGTCATGGAACGTGTGGTGGCAACACAACTCCAGGGGTTTCTGGTAGACACTGATTATCTAGACCCGGCACAGTCTGGCTTCAGGCCGGGACATGGAACTGAGACAGCCTTGGTCGCCTTGGTAGATGATCTATGTAGGGAACTAGACAGGGGGAGTGTGTCCTTGCATCAGCGAAGAGCTAACAAATTGAAATTGAATCCAGACAAGACAGAGGTCATACTGGTCAGTCGCAAGGCCGAACAGGGTATAGGGTTACAGCCTGTGTTAGACGGGGTTACACTCCCCCTGAAGACGCAGGTTCGTAGCTTGGGAGTGATCCTGGACTCATCGCTGAGCCTGGAACCCCAGGTCTCAGCGGTGGCTGGGAGAGCTTTCGCACAATTAAAACTTGTGCGCCAGCTGCGCCCGTACCTTGGGAAGTCTGATCTGGCCACGGTGGTCCATGCTCTTGTCACATCCTGGTTGGATTACTGCAACGCACTCTATGTGGGGTTGCCTTTGAAGACTGCTCGGAAACTTCAACTAGTCCAGCGAGAAGCAGCCAGATTGCTCACCGGAGCGGCGTACAGGTAGCATACCACCCCCCGTTGCACCAGCTCCACTGGCTGCCGATCCAATTCCGAGCACAATTCAAAGTGCTGGTTTTGACCTACAAAACCCTATACGGTTCCGGCCCAGTGTATTTGTCCGAACGGATCTCCCTCTACATCCCACCTCGAAGCTTAAGATCTTCTGGGGAGGCCCTGCTCTCGACCCCGCCACTCTCACAAGTGAGGTTGGCGGGGACGAGGAGCAGGGCCTTCTCAGTGGTGGCCCCCCACCTGTGGAACTCACTCCCTGGGGAGATTAGATCGGCGACCTCCCTCCTGGCATTCAGGAAAAAACTGAAGACCTGGGTTTGGAACCAAGCCTTTGGACATGCTGGCAGTTAAATTAAGGATCTGACGACAGACAAGGACAAATGGAATGGAATGGATATATGGACTCTGAACCCGAGCATGAGATTGTCTTAATATTTTATTATGCACTGATGTTTTAATTTTAACTGTTGAACTGCTTTTTTGTATTTTGTATTACTGTCAATTGTTTTAGGCATTTAATTGTGCCTCCTCTGTAAGCCGCCCTGAGTCCCCCCCCCCCCCCGGGGTGAGAAGGGCGGGGTATAAGTAAATGAAATAAATGAAATAAATAATAAATTTTGTAAATTCAGCTATTGAAACTTTTCCTCTGTGTGTCTCTGCCTTTAAGGACCTTAACATATGTAGGTTGAGAAACCGGGGGACAGCGGGGAAAACCGTGGGCCAGTGTAATAGTGTTCTCTTACTGTTGTGGGTTGTGGGATCCCTTCCTACAATATTTCCCCACTGACCCTGGCTTCCTCCTGCTTCCTCCCTGCCTTCTTCTCTGCATTGCTGGCATGCTGCCACCACAGAGCCTAATGAAGCCCTCCTGGAAGTAGCCCTGTGTTATCTGATGGGCTCTGTGGGATTCTGTGTTGGCAGTGTGCTGGCAGTGCAGAGAAGCACAGAGAAGATGCTTCTCAACCTCCATGTGATGTGGTCGTAAGTTTCCTATGACCTATGGCAAACCCCATGAATTTCATAAGGGGTTTTTTTTTTGCAAAGAAGTCATTTTGAAATGCAGCCTGTAGCACCAAGTATTCATTGAATTGTCCTACTATTGACTGGATAATGTAAGCAGCTGATGGGCAAATCCCCCAAGCGATGGTGCAGTAGCTTCTGCAATATGCATGGCTATTAGGTAGTCAAGATGTCCACAGTTTACTGCTTAGTTAAAGGACTGGTTTGTTTTGTTATCTGGTTGCATTTACAATATTGAGCTTGGACATGAGTAAATATGCCTTTTGACAATGGGAAAATATGAGCCCAAGAAATATTTTATCTCTTTTTGTACATGCATACAACTGGATTGGAGTCAAACATTCTCCAGTTTTGATTTGAACCCCCCCCCCCCCAATTATTAAAAAAGATAGAAATATTGAAAAAGTTACAAATGTTTTTGTACTTTGATCAGTCAGTTAGCTTAGATTGCATGACCCTAGCCAATCAGAGAGCATGGGGAAATGTGACATCATGGCACTATGTAGCTCAGGGATGGACTGTGTGCAGCTATCAAGTCTTTGTGTGTGTATGTCCATAGATTATCCTGAACTCATGCTTGAAAAACAAAGTCAGAGTCAATTGCAACTGCTGAAGGGCTCTGAGTGGAGGCTTAGTTAGAAACGCCTTCCAACATCTTTCCACCACCTGAAATTTTCACTGGATGCAGATATCTAAATTTCGGGCTATTTTAGATCATGAAAATAGGCACCTGCATTTGCTGCAGCTACCTGCTATTGATGTACCCAGTCAGATCTGAAAGACTGAATTGATGGAAATTGACAGTAATTAAAATACTGTCTGGATCACTGATATAAGTTATCCTGGCCAATTGGAGTCCATATACCTAACTGGATGGCATCACAATATCCTATAACTAATTGGTTTTGGCTGCATTAAATTGTTAGTGTGAACAGGTTAAATCAATTGAACCTGAGAATAAAATGCTGGTGTATATATGAGAGTATTGCAAAAAAACAAAAAACAAAACAAAACAAAACAAAACAAAACCCTGTGTTTATTTTATACCAACATTTCTATACAACACATTGCCTCCTGCTAAGGTAGTAGTTGAAATGTAGGATAATAAAACAATATTTGGTACTGTTCCATTATCCAGGCGGAGGCCACTAGAAAGCGCTAGAGAGAGAAGGATACTTCATTTTATGGGGGTGGGCGGTGGGTTGAAGAAGTAAAACAATTTCCTCCTGTTTTCCTGTTATTTCCCCCTCACCACCTCATGTCCCTGTTGTGGAAACAACCCTCCTGTATGATATGGGAAGGGGGTAGGGTGAAGAACCAGTGACAATGGGGGAAATAGTTCTTCTCCTTCAACTTCCTCTCCCCGCATAAAATGAAGCATCCTTCTCTTTCTAGCAGCCCCTAGTGGTCTCTACCTGAATAATGGAACTGTACCTAATATTTTAAATATTTTAATCACAATAAAAAAATCAATTTTACAGCCATTACATTTTTGCAATACAATTCTTCAAATCAATCGCCAGAAACTAAAAACATTTCCTTTTCTATGTTTAATCATAACTAAAATATTTTTACCAGTATGCACTCACTTGTAAACTAGGGAAGATCTTTTTGCAATCACTCTTTTCAGGTTCCTGTCTCCTCTGGGGTTTTTTTTTTTGGGGGGAGGGGGTTTACACTTTATGCTGATGTTAACCATAGAGCTTTGAAAGATCTTGAATGTGTTTGGTTTTGCAGATCAGGAAGAGACTTTTTGTTAAGGCTGTCTTGTTATAATGGTTCCAACTTCAGATGACTTTTTAAAAACTAGCTTTGGTGGAGTTGTGCACAGAGATTGGATCAAATAACAGACCGATTTAAACAAACCTTGTTTCTACACATTTAACAGATTAAAATTAGTCTGGGGATTAGTTTTAAATATTCCTTGAAGTGATCTGGACAGTAATTCTATGCTGCATCTGTAAGGTGGCTAATTGCTGTAAGACAGCTAGAGTTTTCTCTGTCATGTTGCATTATGCTCTGCTTATACTGCTTGGTTTAGCTGTGCAGCATCACACAACATTAAAATACCATATAATTAAAACAACTCCTGCACTACAAATCTAAAGGCAACCTCAGCAATATTCAGTTACTTGCTCTCAGTTCTGATGAACAGCGCCTAGATTTAAACTGACAACCTTTTCCACCACCAAATCCACGCTGCTTAGTATGGCGAAACACATAGAAATCTCCCTGGTTTAACAATACAAGTAAACCAAAGCAAATATTTGGAACAGCAGTATTTTAATGCTGGCCAATTAGGGTAACTACTTTAGCATGCCACTTTTAGGATGCTTTTAGACTTGTAGAGGTTCAGTATTATGATACACGATTCTCAAAAGATGTGCAGCTATGTGCAGTTTGAAAGTTGTACTTTAGAACTGACTTTGTAAAAAATATGGACTTTGAAATGTCTCAATAAATTATATTCTTCATTGAGCATAACTATTTTTTCTGTGAGAATATGTGCCTACAAGCCACCTGTTGCTTTATTGTGACTCAATGGATTTCATATTTTTGCCATTTTGTTCCTGGTATTTATTCATTGGCAGTCTCCCATCCAAGTACTAACCAGCACTGATTCTGCTTAGCTTCCAAGATCATACAAAATCTGGTGTCTTTAAGGTATTTAGGTCCAATTCTTGTTCTACTAGTTAGCAAAAATACCCATACTGGCCATTTATGACAACCCATGACATTTCCTATCAGTCCCTATGCAGTTCTACAATAACCAAAAATTTTAAGAGAAAATATGTTTAGAAATGTTATTTGGTGAGGAAATATATGTAAAATACATATCTATATGCCATTTTTAATTCAGACTCCAACCTGTGCAGAATAATGAGGAAATGGGATGAGATGGATTTATGAGATAAGCATGTGGGAATGACATGAAAAATAGACTGGGCATGTTCTGGATTGGAATTTGTTTGTCTGTGTTCTGATACACAAGCTACCCTCCATGGTTCAATGTCAACGAGACTCAATGGAACTCAATGTTCTGGGTTACAAATCATGATGTTACTTCTGACATACATGAATGATACTGATATGTTGCAGGATAAATATGAAAAAAATATTGTATGATTCACCCTTTATCCAGTGATTTCTGAGGACATCAGTATATGTAGTCATATAATTTTATTTGACTTGACTAACAGATTGAGCCTTGTTGCAGTTAATCCAGTGACTTTCGTGGCTGAACTAGAATTTGACCCCAGATTTCCCCAGTCAAAGTCCAATATTCCATGCCCATTATTACATAGCAGCCCTTGGGAAAAATTAAAATACATATGAAGATAATGTGAATACAATGATGTGAAAGAGTAGCCAAATGGAAACAACCGTAGGATGAATAATTGGTGTCTGAAGCTATATATATATATATATATATATATATATATATATATATATATAAGCTTCTTAGGGCATACCAGATTTCCCTGCTTTTTAAAAAGTTGCATGAATTAGGCCAGACAAATGGACTGGTTTAATGTATTCACCATACTTGTAAGTATCAGCACGCTGGATCAAAGCCATTCAGAATGAAAATAATTGCCCACTTTTCCCTCTTCAGTCTCTCCTTCTCTCCCTCCCTCTATACCCTTCCATTCTTCTATGACCTGGTTATCAATATAAGAACCAAATCTGTTTCGGAAATTTCTATGTTATGGTTGTATTGGTGGAGGAAAGAACAGATGGAATAAATTAATTAGTCAAAGCCTGTTTTAAAAGGAAAGACATTTCTTTGCCCAAGCTGCCAGAGGGTAGAGGAGAATGCATAAAGAAGTTAACAGACGTCTTGCTAACTTATCAGAACTTGTTGATGTATTGGAACTCTACTTCACCTTTTCCTTCTAACCCAAGAAACATTTGCATGTGAAAAGGGAAGTCAATAAATGTTTGATTGGGAGGTGAACATTTTGGATTACTTTTCCTTTTTGAAGTGCAGAAAGGTGCAACAATGTTTGCATGTGCAGAGGGGCAGGAGTGATAATAATAGATATGTGCATAGCTGATGTTCCATTTTGTCCTCACCTATAGATTAATATTCCATAGGAATTACTTCACTTCCTTCCCACTCAGAACCTGCTTCTCTATCTGCCGTAACTGTAGCTTCATAGTAGCATACCATCTTCAGATGGAATTTTCATAATAAAGTATTCTTTGTTTGCCTTTTCTCTAAAAAAGCCTCTGTTGTTTCACCTAAATTATTCATATTTCTCACATATTCAGATAATATATTCCTTTAAATTTGTTGATGTTAAATGCCTTCAGATTGACTCCAATTTATGGTGACCCTATTGTAGGATTTTCTTGACAAGATTTCTTCAGAGAAGATTTGCCATTTGCATTCCTCTAAGGCTGAAGAGGGTGTCTAAAGTCATCTAAAGTCATCCAGTGGATTTCATGGTTGAGCAGGGATTTAAAATCTGGCATTCCACAGTTGTAGCCAAACACTCAAATCAGTACTAGCCACATATCATTTACATTATTTGTACCAGTTTTCTTTGACAAAAAAAGCCCATCAACATTGTACATGCTTATGTGCCTATCTCAACACTGTTCAGTTCAATGGAAACTATAAAGTACCTTTAGACAAAGGACTTCCTTGATGGGACATCCAACAAACAAGAAGGGAAGCACCAAAATGCAACAATAACAAGAGCTGTCAGATGCATATTGAAATGTTCAATTTTATTATCACAATTATTCAGAAAAAGTCCCTTAAATACTGTCTAAAACATTTCAAGGGACAGCTCTCCTCAACAGCATGTGGACTATAAAACATTCAATTTATTATTTTTATTTACTGTATTTGTATACCGCCTTTCTCAGACAATTGGCGACTCAATGTGGTTTCCAACAAATCAGTATACATAAAACATAATATAGATAAAAAACATTAAACAGTATAAGACATCACAAAAGCAATAAAAACAACATCATCAGCGTCTCATTATTCTCAAGCATTGTCCAATTCCATTGTCAGGTCATTCGATTTCCTATATTAGCTACTCTGTATTTGTAAACGCTTGCTCGAATAGCCACATTTTAACTTGCCTCCGAAATGTCAAGAGGGAGGGAGCAGATCTGATCTCCCTAGGGAGGGCATTCTATAGCTGAGGGGCCACCACTGAGAAAGCCCTGTCTCTCATCCCTGCCAAACATGCTTGTGACGAAGGCGGAACCGAGAGCAGGGCCTCCCCAGATGATCTTAAAGTCCTCAGTGGTTCATAAGGGGATATACATTCAGACAGGTAAGTTGGGCCAGAACCATTTAGGGCTTTATAGGCCAAAGCCGGCACTTTGAATTGGGCCCGGTAGCAAACTGGCAGCCAGTGGAGCTGGTGAAACAAGGGGGTTGTGTGCTCCCTTGTTGATTCAACATTCAACAATGCTTTTTGATATTGAAATTTAAATGCCTAGTACAGGCTAAGCATTTCTTATGTGAAATACTTGGGATCATTGGTGTTTCGGATTTTGGAAAGTCTGCATTGACATGTACATACATAATGAGATATCTTGGGGGATGAGAACCCAGTCAAAACATGAAACTCATCCAAGTGTTATATATATATACACACACACATCACTTGAATATATATATATATTCTAAATAAGAGATGCTCAAACTGTATTTCAAATTGTATTGAAATGCAAAATATGCACAACCAAACACAGCTGGAAAAAAATAAAATTCCCAAATAAAATTGATAATAAAAATAAACTGAAATGGATTGATAGCTACACAATTTAAGCGAGGCTTATATTGTGTAGCTATGCTACTAATTTAAAGAATTGGGAGATTGTTTTTCTAATGTCATTATATATTTCTGTAGTACTCCTGTGTTTTCCTATTGCCTTTTAGTTCATTTTTCTTATCACATAAAAGACTGTGTAGGGTAGCAGTGTTTTTTGGGGAAGAGAAGAACTGTAGCACCTATTGGCATAGACTTACTAAACCTAGTAAATAGTGCATGGCCTCACTTCTATAGGTACTGAATCAATGTCATTGTCTTAACAGGTACTGCAAACTACACAAAAGCCCTATTATCTAGGTTTTCTTGTATACAGTAAAGATTGGTGAAGCACAGAAGAAGTATGAATAACAGTATTGTGCTCTTACAAAAACATGGTCCTTACAAAGTTATGCAAGGAATGTGAAGAAGGAAATCACCTGAAATGCTAGGTCAGGGGAAAAAAAGGATTGTTTCCTCCTTATGATTTTATGACAGTAGTAATGGTGGGGATTTATGTTCATCTGAATGTACAGTGAAACTCCAACTGGTCAATTTTATGCATAGCTATAGTTTGTGTTACTGCCTATATGAGATTATTCCAGTGTATATGCAGGTTAATATTTCCCTGAAAAAGTCTACACTGGCTGTGCTACTGAGAATCAGGAAACAAAGAAGGGGGGCATCCTTCTGCTAAGGAAGAGACATGAAGATGCTTGTTTGATATCAATAAGAACCACAAGTCCTTAGTTTTCCAAACTTTTTGGAGGATGGAATGAAGAGAAAAGTATGCTATTTCCTATTACATTTTTCAGCAAGTCACAAGTTTTGACCCTAGTAGATCATTCTTTTAGTTGTGATGACACCTCATCACATGGAGACTTGGAAGCATCCTAGCATGCTGCCAGTTTGTTTCCTCAACGGAGCCCACTGGGAGGCATCACACAATGTAAGACTACTTCCAGAGGGGTTTCATAGAAGAAATGTCCTGCCAGTGTGCTTCATTAAGAAGATCGGGGAAACCAGATCATAATGCTTCCCCCCATGGGAAAAGGTAAGGGGTTCAGCTGCATGGCAAATCCCCTGCAACCACCTGGTTTATTGATATCAGTGTAATGAGGTCCCAAGATTGAGAGCTAGTTGTTCATGCATTCACAATGTTCATTTGTGGCATCTGAAGTATTTTTACAAACAAGGAGAGCACACTTGACACTGACTCATGCTTTCTCATACATGTACTCTGTCCAAAAACTTAGCTCAGGGCACTTCCAAACAGTAGAGAATGCACAGGGAACCAGAGTTTAAACTTCTTGTTCCCTGCACATTTGATACCGTTGTTGTTGTTCATTTGTTCAGTCATTTCCGACTCTTTGTGACCTCATGGACCAGCCCATGCCAGAGCTCCCTGTTGGCTATCACCATCCCCAGCTCCTTCAAGGTCAATCCAGTCACTTCAAAGATCCCATCCATCCATCTTGCCTTTGGTCGCCCCCTCTTCCTTTTTCCTTCTATTTTCCCCAGCATAGTTGTCTTCCCTAAGCTTTCTTTTCTTCTCATGATGTGGCCAAAGTACTTCATCTTTGCCTCTACTATCCTTCTCTCCAATGAGTAGTTGGGCTTTATTTCCTGAAGTATGGACTGGTTGGATCTTCACGCAGTCCAAGGCACTGTCAGAACTTTCCTCCAGCACCACAGTTCAAAAGGATCTATCTGATGCCTTACCGAGGGCTAAAACTTTGGCTTTTTGGTAAGGGGACAGCCACATTCCCATCCAAGGAGAAGGGATATGGCCACTGGACCACTGCCCTCCACCCCATTTTTACCTTATAAAGTTTAAAAGGCAGAGTATAAATAAAATAACTATTATGATGGGTGCTGCATTATACAGCAGTGCTGATAGGCCCTCAGATCTTGCAAACTCAGATCTTTCACCCTCCATTCGTGCCTCTTCAAATTCTGCAGCAGTGCTGGTCACAGCTGACCTCCAGCTGGAATTCTCAAGGGCCAGGGCTTCCCAGTTCTCAGTGTCTATGCCAGAGATTTTAAGGCTGGCTTTGAGCCCATCTTTAAATCTCTTTTCCTGTCCACCAACATTCCGTTTTTTGTTCTTGAATTTGGAGTATAGCAACTGCTTTGGGCGATGGTGGTCGAACATCTGGACAATGTGGCCGGTCCAGCGGAGTTGATGGCGGAGGACCATTGCTTCAATGCTGGTGGTCTTTGCTTCTTCTAGCACGCTGACGTTTGTCAGCTTGTCTTCCCAAGAGATTTGCAGGATTTTCTGGAGGCAGCACTGATGAAATCATTCCAGGAATTGCATGTGATGTCTGTAGACAGTCCACGTTTCGCAGGCATATAGCAGGGTTGGGAGGACAATAGCTTTATAGACAAGCACCTTGGTATCCCTACGAATGTCCCAGTTCTCAAACACTCTCTGCTTCATTTGGAAAAATGCTGCACACGCAGAGCTCAGGCAGTGTTGTATTTTGCTGTCAATGTTGACTTTGGTGGAGAGGTGGCTGCCAAGGTAGCGGAAATTGTCAACATTTTCTAATGTTACACCATTAAGCTGTACCTCTGGCATTGGAGAGGGGTTGGCTGGTGACTGCTGGAACAGCACTTTGGTTTTCTTGATGTTCAATGACAGGCCGAGCTTCTCGTATGCTTCTGCAAAGGTGTTTAAAGTGGCTTGAAGATCTTTATTTATTTATTTACAGTTCTTATATTCCGCCCTTCTCACCCCGCAGGGGACTCAGGGCAGATTACGGTAAACACATATATGGCAAACATTCATTGCCAGTTTGACAAAAAACATTTAACAGACAAATACACCGAGGCTATTTAACTTTTTTCTGGCCACCAGGGGAGCTGCTGCTTTTCATTGTCCATCAACGACACCGATGAAGTTCTTCAGCATTCCACATTCTCCGGAGTCTTTTTTCTTTATGGCCTCATAAATTAGTTAAATTTAGCCTCCCACACAAGGTGGCACCTTATTTTCCTACTTGACAGATGCAACTGTCTTTCGGGTTGCAAAGGTCGACAACGGGCTACACAATGGCTGGACACTCACTCCAGCCCGGGCTGGCTTCGAACTCATGACCTTTTGGTCAGAGAGATCTTAATGCAGCTGACACTCAGCCAGCTGCGCCACAATCCCGGGGCTTCTTCTGAATGCGCACAGATGACATTGTCATCAGCATACTGGAGTTCTATAACAGATGTTGTTGTAACCTTGGTTTTGGCTTTCAGTCTGCTGAGGTTAAACAGCTTGCCATCTGTCCAATGATTTCCACTCCAGTGGGAAGCTTCCCATCAACAAGGTGAAGTATCATAGCGATGAAGATGGAGAATAAAGTTGGGGCAATAACACATCCCTGTTTGATTCCGGATTCCCCCTTAAATGGGTCACTTTGGGAGCCATTGTTGTCCAAGACTGTTGCCATCATGTCATCATGGAGGAGCCGTAGGATGTTCACAAATTTGTTAGGGCACCCGATTTTTTGGAGGATGGTCCAGAGAGTGCTGCGATTCACTGTGTCGAATGCCTTTGCAAGGTCAATGAATGCCATGTACAGAAGTTGATTTTGTTCCCTGCAGTTTTCTTGGAGCTGTCGTGCAGTGAAGATCATGTCCACTGTTCTTCTGGGGAGTGGAAGCCGTTCTGGGATTCTGGGAGGGTGTCTTCTGAGAGGGGTAAAAGGCGGTTTGCAAGGATTCTTGCGAGGATTTTCCCAGCTTCATTTTCCCATGAAGCAGTAACCCTACAGGAGACTGTATACATTTAGTGCAGTAAAATGCTATTGTTTCCAAAGTTGCTACTTTATTCTATACCATCTGTCCTAGCTAGAGAATGCTAGGTGTTATAATCCAAAAATATTTTTTTTCCCCAAGCTCTGTTGTACCACTTTTGGTATTGATGGCATGCCTATTTAAAATGTTTGATAGCATATCACTTTCGAGAAAAAAAGTCAAACATGCCACATTGTTGAATGTTTCTACATTGATACATGGGCCACAGAATTCAAGCATATGGCAGAACAAACTGCAACAAATCCTTACAGAACAATTTATATTGGAAATTGACCAATACATTTTGATCACACAATTGCTATGTTCCAAATTTCTCTACAGCTGCTCCTTGCAGCAGCTGAATATGGACAGGTTGTTTGGTTACAGAGTTTTCCTTTTCTACATCCCATTTTTCACTGTATACCACCACAGCCATGTGCACTGTGTATATGTACCTGAATCCTAAATATATTCTATGTATCCAAGAAGGTGAATTATACCTACAAAAGCTCATATTGAAATAATCACTGAATCTTTTTTTAAATTATCAGGAGATTAATAATTATAAGCTTGTCTACCATCAGAAGAATGCTTTGTAAATGTCCACAGAACCCCTAGATTTCCCAGAACATTGTTGGAAAGTGGCCATGTAAATGTACAGGAAAGTCTAACATAGTAATGACATTTTCCTGAGAGGAGAACAAGAGATGCTGTACTATATCAAGCCTAAGAAAAACATTATTTTTCCACCAAAGTAAAAAAGGAGAGGAAACATAGGTAAGCTGGATTGGTTGTCTTTGGTATTAGCACCTAAGGCTGGCTAAGAGAGCACATGCTATCATGCTGAGAAGGAAACGGCTTCATTAGCCTCTAGCTAGAGGAAATGTGCTGGAACTTCAACCAAGCGGAGTAAAGGAAAAAGAGAATATGGCTTGAAGCAAATACAGCTGTTTGTCTTTATTGCTGACTGTGGAGCAACAAAGCTAGAAATGACCACCAAAGACTAGTCTGTGATTTGTGCTTTATTTTTTTTCTCCAAAGAGGGCAGGATTGCCAAATAGGCACCATCATCTTCTTAGTTTTATTTCTTTAGCATATTTTATGAATGAGGGAATTGCATCAGAAGAAGAAAGTAGACAATATATATTACATCACAACAACAATAATAAATAATAACATTTATTTAACTATAGTAATTGCTTTGCTTCTAGGGATAGACAAAAGGGGTGGGAATTCTTCAGAGGTGGGAATTGTGTGGCCCCTAAATATCAACCCTATCCAATAGAGTAAGTGATGGAGAATACAGAGAATAGTAGGTTAGTAGCATTTGAAGGGCCACATTAGTCCTATATCTTATATATGTATCAGTCCCAACTGGCCTTTCCCATTTTCCTTTGATCCCATTTTATGTGTCCATGGTCATGTTTCTGTTCTCTTGCTCCTACTTGCTGCCTCCAAGAACTTTTCAAATTGAAATGCATCTCCTGGGCAGCCTTTGAAATTGGAATTTGGTCCTCTGGGCATAACAAGTTTCCCAATCCTTGCTTTAAAGTTAAAGTTTATTATTATTATTATTATTATTATTATTATTATTATTATTATTATTATCTTTATTTGTACCCTGCTAACATCTCCCGAAGGACTCGGTACGGCTTACAAAGGCCAAGGCCCTCAATAAAACAACAGCATAACAAATACAACAATAAAACTCATAAAGCAAACCAATAAACATTAAAGCAATAACAGTAAAACATCAAAACAATACATCATGACACATTTAAAACTAGGGCCGGGCCAAATGTAAGGAATAAATTAAAAAGTGCTGGACATGACAGGTGAAATGTAAGGATTTTAGGGTAGGTGCGATGTGCAGGCAATCTTAAATCTCTGGTAAAGTGCGTTTGGGACATGATGCTGGGAGCTTCCTATTCTGGAAAGGCACACTGGAACAACCAGGTCTTCAAGCTCTTCCTAAAGACTGCCAACGTTGGGGCTTGTCTGATGTCCTTGGGGAGAGAGTTCCAGAGTCGGGGGGCTACCACAGAGAAGGCCCTGTCCCTCGTCCCCACCAACCGCGCTTGCGACGCAGGTGGGATCGTGAGCAGGGCCTCTCCAGATGAACGGAGGGATCGTGTGGGTTCTTATACGGAGATGCGGTCATGAAGGTAGGCAGTTCCCAAACTGTTTAGGGCTTAAAGGATTTTAAGTGGATTTTTTTCCTCTAGTGTGATGAAGTAGTCTACTAGCATCTGAAAATGAAAGCAAACTGGAAGAAGCAGTATCATATGATCAAGCAACACAGACCCAGTTAATAATCTTGTTGCTCTTTCCTGGGCAAACTGAAATTTCTGAAACGTCTCTAATGGCAGCTCTCCATATTGCGATATTCTAATCAGCAAGTTGTTGAAATTACTTTAGTGAGTGTGCTTATTTGAAAATGCGAATGCCTTTTTTTGACAGACACCCTTGGATTCATCTATAACCAAAAAGGAAGAAAACAAGAAGCTATGGCTTCACAGCTACATTTAGACATACAAAAGGCTTTGGAAAACAAGCCCATGCTTAATTTGCATTCCAACTGCATCTTGGGTTCCCATCTTTCAGCAATACTTGAATAGACTGTAGCATATACAAACTTGGCAGGAAGTCCAAACAAGAGTGGATGAGTACAAGGGAAGCACTTTTGAATTCTTCTCTTTGCCTTTTAATTCTCTTTTCCTAATATATGAAATGGCATGGATTTTTGTTCGCTTACTATTTTACTTATCATCTATATTTACTTTTGGAGGGAAACAATGAAGATCAGACAAAAAGCCATTAGTTTGATATCTCCTATTAGTTTGATATTTAGCAGGAATCTGCAAATTTATTGCTCCTAGTGAGTTTATTTTAAGTACCAGCTTCCATCAGACAGACAACCAGCCCGGTCGCCACAGCCAGAAAAGCACTCGAGTCAGGAAAAAATTTGGAAGAAGCACAAAATCCCTGCATTGTGCTGCTATCAATTTTCCATTTCAGAACATGATGTCCTTTGTCTATTTTCAGAAGGTATTTTCAGAAGTTCCAGGGATGTGAATGAAATATATGATGCTGCATTGACTGTTTTCTCTCTTCTTCAGATTGTAATTTAAAGGATATATAAAAGCACATGGGGGACTGCAATAGGACAGATGGGTTTGAAGATATACAACTTTCAAACATAGTCTTTAATTCTCTTTATGTATTCAGATGGATAAATTATTATCTTACATTGAATGGCTTTTTGGGTTAGTTTCTGAACATATGGGGAATTCCAGTGTACTTCGGGGAATAAAAAATACCCCATACCAAGGAAAGTTTTTTTGTGGGTGTTCCACCTTACCCAAATTCATTGAGTCAGAAAAAATATGCACATATGAAGTTGAACATCTGTTTTGAGTAGCTGCCATACTTCTTTTTCTGCAAAACCAAAGCCAAAACAACAGAAAAGATAATTTCACCATCCCAAAACTGCTGCTTCTGGTAGTTCCAAATGAAAGCAAAATGATAATAAAAATCTTTGTTGTGAAGCCTCATAGATAAGTCCATCTTGACAGGACAGTTATTCTGATGCTGATCTTGAGTGGACTACTACATGGCAGCTACATCAGCAGCTCCTGAAGTGGACTGGTGGCTGAAGGACAGCTACATGGCCAAGTGGCAGCGAAACTGGTTTGCCAATGCTTGTCTGTCATCGGAATCTTGTCTCTATTTTACTTAAATTAGTGGTGCCTGCTGGGCATCAAAATAGAGGCAAACTCTCCTTGGTGCCTGGAATGATGCTAAACTCAGCACACTGGATAGCTGAAGACATACAATGCAAAACGGGGACTACAGCAAACTAGGATTGCCAGTACTCCAACAAATTGTGTCTTTGGGATACTAAATTGTCCTGTCATATCTTACTAATCAAAAAGTGAACGCATTCATAATGATTGTGTCCCCTTATCCACTTACTAGCAAGACTTCAAAAATCTGTTTTCAGTTTTTTTAATAAAAGAAAAACAAAAACAAAAAGAAACCAAAAACAAAATAAAGGGTATATTTACATTATGTACCAAGCGTAGTTGAATTATACAACTGTATGATATAGGAAAAAATCAATCCTTGTAAAAGAGGCTAATCATGATCCTAAATTGAATTTTCAAACCTTTAATTGATCCCATCCCACAGGTAACATTCTATTTTAATTGCCAGGCCGAGATGGTTGCAATTAAGTAAATTAAAAACTCCACTCAGTGGAAACTGGGAAAGCCAACTAATTGAACAGATGATGGCCAGGTTTTCTAACAGTTGATTGCAAAAGGATGTAACCACTTTGCTCATATTTCCTATTCTGGTTACATCCATCTGTATTTGCATCCCGTTTATTCTGAGACCACCGCCACAAGAAATGAATGGAACATAATACCACACAGCTCTTTAAAAACCCAAAATCAAATTTTCAGCCAAAGATAACATGTTTTAAAGTTCATGTATAGACCAGATAATTTAGTCCAGCAGTTCTTATATCTTTGTAACATTTAATTAAGGGAGGACATTCATGGAATTTTGATATTGTTCTGGATCCACATGTCATGGTTAATTCTTAAGACAGATAGGAAACCACTGATGGGGTATCAAAGTGTGTTCATGTTACCATGCCAGGGACTATTCTCATCACAAGAGAGGGCACTGAGATTTGAAGTTGTTGTGTAACATGGAAATGAAAACAGTGAGGGACTTGTACTAAGGACCTCATCACATTGAGGTCAAAATTCTAGGAGATAGTGGGTGGATTCACCATGTATCATGGTGAATCCAACAGGTGGTGTACGGATCGCCCCTTCTCAAATCCTTCTAATTTCTGGTGCTCAATCTCGAGTTAAAAATGGGAATGAAAACAACACCAATGGTAAGGTATTTGGGGAAAAACTTTTAGGTCAACAAGTTATGTAGCTACCTGTTTCCTTGACTATTTTCCATTTCTCTTATTGATTGACTTCACAGTCAATACATTTAAGACTACTGACTGAGAGGTCATGAGTTCGAAGCCAGCCTGGGTCAGAGTGAGCTTCTGGCCATTTGTCTAGCTTGCTGTTGACCTTTGCAGCCTGAAAGACAGTTATATCTGTCAAGTAGGAAATTTAGGTACCGCTTATGCGAGGAGGTTAATTTAACTAATTTACACCATAAAAGCTTTCCGGCAATGTGCAAAAAAATGAGCAAGTACTTCATCAGTGTTACAAGTGGATGGTGAAGCAACAGCTCCCCCAGTGGCTGGAATTCAAAAAGTATACCCTCATGAAGCTGGAAAGTTAAATAGCCTCTGTGTCTCTGTCCTTGTCTATCGCATTGAATGTTTGCCATGTATATGTGCATTGTGATACGCCCTGAGTCCCCTGCAGGTTGAGAAGGGCGGGATATAAATACTGCAAATAAATAAATAAATAAATAAATAAATAAAAATGATGCTTAGTTGCCTATATTGTAAATGTGAATGAGTTAATCATTGCCACCTTCAAATATGATTTCTTTTCTTTTGAAATACTCTTGACAGATATTCAGAATTCTGAATGTCATTGGTGGGACGTCAGTAACATTTTAACCTTGACCGTCACTCAGATTAACTCTGAAAAGAGATTCCATTATCTGTATGCCTTGGTTTTATGTCACTAAACAACAAGCCTATGTCAAGCACAATCTCACATATATTTTTGTATATGGACAAGACACTATAATTTCCTGCTGTTCTGGTGCTTCATTAAGGCTCATTAGTTTTGTAAACGGATACAAATGTTGAAGTAAGACATTGATTGAAGTAAGACAAAGAATCTTTAAGGATTATTTGATTTCATTATGGTTAGTATGGATAAAGCATGTGCACTTCTAACAAAACATCACCTAAATACATTGCATGACAAACATAACTTAGAAATGTGGCTCATTTTCAGAACCCATTCTCAAGTATTCCTCCCATGTAGGCCTGTCATAAAGAAATCCTGTATGAATAGTACTCTATTTCATTCAGATGTCTGAGTACTGAAAGAATGGATATCCCAGGTCATTCAGATGAAAGAAGCAATTGTATATTATTTGCTTTTGTTGCAAGATTCATTGGGTTGCTTGCCAATATGCCATTCCTTTGCAATCTTGGCATTGTCTTCAGGAAGGGTAGAAATAAAAAGTGGGTAAAGTAGTACAGAGCCCTGTTTACAGAAGCAAAATTGTTCACAAAATGTCATTGCAGATAGACATACTGCCTTCATTTCCATTTCCTAATGGAAAAGGGATGTTTTAGACTACATTTTTGGCTAGCATCTACTAGCTACTCCAACTACTACCATTATCATCATAACCAGGCCTAGAGGGAGTACAGCAAACTCCTTTAAACTTCTTATTTGTGCAAGTGCGTTTCTCTTCTGAAATGCTGCAACTGCACAGAAGAAACCCATTTCCTCTAACATAGACATGCTAGTTTGGATCACTATACAATCCCTATGTTGGAGCATCTTTGAGAGTAAGAGAAAGACATTTGTAACTTCACCTTTTATAGAGTAAGGTCCCATCTACATGGGCCACAAACCCCAAAGTGGGCACAATGTCATTCCTGGGTGTCCTCATGATGTGTAGGGCCTTCAAGACTCCAGTGTAGGTAAGGCTACACCTTACAGCTGTTCACACAGGTCATTGCCACTATTCTGTTTTTCCTGCATTTTTCAGGGTAGGGAAAATGAGATGCCATTTACTTTTTCATTCCTTGTTACTGCAGCAGCAGTCACAGAACTCCAGAAAGCTCCTTGGTGTTTCTGGGTGTATTTGCTAATGACATCAAAGGCATTTGCATGACCTCGGGAACAGAGGGGGAAAAGGAGTAAACTCCTTCCTCCAAGTCATGGGGGAACCTTTTCAACAGCCAGGAGTTCACCAGAATGTCATGACTGCTGCTGCAGATCAAAAAATGACATAGGTAAGAGGCTAAACCATGCTCAGCTTGACTAAATAAGCCGAATTACATCCTGACACCATAATAGTGGGATGGAGATAGGTAGTCTAGCTACCCCCAAGGCTGTTTTTATGATATTATGTTTTATTGTGATGTGTTTTTGATCTTATCTTATTGCATTATGTTTTTAACTCTGTGCTCTCTGGGCTTGTCCCTTTGCACGCCGCCCCGAGTCCCTTCAGGGAGATAGAGGCAAATTATAAAAAATAAAGTTGCTGCTGTTGTTGTTATTATTATTTTTATTGAGAGAAAAAATTAATAAATTAGTGTTGGCAGGGACAGGTTGAATATCTGTGTATGGTTTTGGGAGCGTGAATGAAGAGATTTCTTGTTAAGCTCATTTTCTTATAGAATTAATCTTTACTTGTTTATTTTCTACAACTAAATCAAAGTGCTCCATTTAAGAATTGATAAGTAGTAAAGCAGCAAGGTGAAGGTCAGGGCCCTACGATTGGAACTGTGGGATCATGCTACAGTGTAAATCTCATATCCATGGGGAATCTGGTGTGAACCTCCACCTCCTATGGATAATAAGCATTCCTGTATTTTGACTATACTTGGGCCAGAAGCATATTATAAAATCACACCTGATCCATGGTTTCACTTAGAGAGCCTCACAAGCACTTAAGGGGAAGGTTTTTTTTTTTTTTTTAGTGAAACCATGGACCTCATCCCATTTGCTACCGGAATTGCCATGCATTGTGGCGAATCCAGTGGTGCCCGGCATGGAGCGTGGGGAGCCTGTCACCCCACACCATGCATCATCTGGCCTCTCCCTTACCTCATCCCACAGAGGAAGTGTCCACCACCTGGCTTCCTCCCATTGATCTCTATGCAACATGGGAAGCTTCCCATGTTGCCACAGTTCTCCTTCCCTTTTACTATGGCACCCGCTAGAAGTAGCTGTGCATCGTGGGGTGAGAGGCAGTGGGCTCCATGGCAAAAGGGAAGGGGAAGCGGCATATGCCGCTGAATCCAGCCTCATGTAATGAGGTCATAAGATTTATTACAATGGGGAAATGAAACACCATGAAGATTCAACAAGTGACAATACTACAATATTTTCTATTCCCTTGTACTTGAAGTGGAGGTAAGCTAGTTGAGGGTCACCAGCTTCCTGATGGAAAAAAGCAAACATTTAATGACAGATTTACCCATGCAGCTTTATCACTTAATAACTTACAACCCAACGACTGGAACTTGTCAGCTGCCTATACTGGATACTACGAATAGATGTTCAAGATACTGAGGTGACAGTAAAGTTCTGTCTGTCATATTAGAGCTATAATAGCTGCTTCACTTTTGCAAGTTGTCACTATTTATTGCACTCATGATGCACTTGCATGGAGTAAGTATGTTTTCATAGTCATCAAGTTAATTAGTGTCAAGGTTAGATCCATAGTTAACTTAAAGATATTCAATAAGGCCAGATGGGATGTTGTCAGAATAACTGGAAACAGAAAATAACTATATTCATGTGAAGGGCCAACCCCACATCTTTTAAGGAGGCATCAACAGAAATATTGTCAAAGTTAATGTGATGGATGCACAATTGTGTCCTTAAATGCTGCCCTTCCCCAATCACATATAAAATGGAGATAGGGTACTCTATTTTAAGAGGAAAGGATGTATGTGGGAGAGGAGTATTGAACTCTACCCCATCTGTCTTAAACTTCTTAGTGTTAAGTTGTTTCTGACATAATAACCCCGAGGAAATGCTATCATGGTGTATTCTTGAAAATATTTGCCTTTGCTTTCCTTTGAGGTGGAAAGCATGTGATTTGCCCATGGTCTTCCATGCTGGGTGGGAATTCAAAGCCTGATCTCTAGTGACTTAGTTTAACATTCAAGCCATGCTGGCTCTCATGGAAGGTAAGATCAGTTGAGGGGAAAAGTCCGGGGGAAATAGTTAGTAGGGAGGTGGTTGTGTGTGTGCTTTTTTGAAGGAGGTTGAGAGTTCATCATCCCTTTCCTGCACTTGCCTTTTTATTTTACAACTGGACTTCCCCCTTGCTGTCCATTTTATATATGCTTGTTCGAATTTAATAGGAAACTTCTATTTACAGCTTGAAACATCATAAAAAACCAAGTTTCCTTGTTCATAATGATGCAAGCCTTCATTAATTTCACTCTTATAAGAAAAAAGGGGGGAAATTAAACATTTTTCTCCATGGTGGAAAAGTTCTCAACAACTGAATTTATTTCAAGTGCTGTTTGTTTTCAGAATTTATTCTGTGAATAAATCATATATTTTAACAAAGAAAATATCATGTAGATTTCTGCAAAGAATCACACAGTTGGAAAAAATCACAAGGGGCATCCAGTGCAGGAATATACAATCAAAGCATTACTGATAGATGACCATCCAGACTGTGTTAAAAAAATTCCAGAGACGGCGACTCCACCACACTATGTGGCAGCATATTATACTATTGAATATCATCAGGAACTTTTCTTAATGTTTAGGAGGAATCTCTTTTTCTATTGTTTGAAGTCATTGCTCTGTGTCCTACCACTTCATTACACTGGGGTTTTTATTTATTATTTTATTTATTTGTGGTATTTGTATACCATCCTTCTCAATCCTGAAGGGGACTCAGGGCGGTTCCCAGTTTTGGGCTACTTGTCCTTTGTGGGAATGGGGCCTGCCGAATGCCATCACATGATGCAGGTTATGGTCCTGCCCCATTGATGACTGAAGTGGAGAGGCAACATCACAAGATGCTTCCTCCCCAACAACAGAGAGAAAGTATGTTTTGGACAGCTCTGAAGGAGCTACCCACATTTTTGTGCCTCCCCCACATCTGATGGGGTGAAAGGGCAATGTGGGAATACACATTGCCACCCTTTTCCCCATCTGATGAGGGCAGAGGAAGACATGCCTTGCCCCGATGCCCCCATGTGATGGGGAAAGTAGAGAGGGCACACGGAACTAAACGGGGAGGGGGCATCAGTATGATGAGGTCCCTAGTCTCTTGACCAGCAGAAACAAATCTTGCCCCCTTCTCAATGTGAAATCTTTAAAAATATTTAAACATAGTTATCATGTCCCCTCTTAAGGAGCCCCTGGTGGCGCAATGGGTTAAATCATTGTGCCAGCAGGACTGAAGACCAACAGGCCGGAGATTGAATCTGGGGAGAGTGTGGATGAGCTCCCTCTGTGAGCTCTGGCTCTCTATGCGGGGATATGAGGGAAGTCTCCCACAAGGATGATAAAACATTTTAAAAAATCCACGCACTCCCTGGGCAACGTCCTTGTGGACAGCCTATTCTTTCACACCATGAGTGACTTGCAGTTTCTCAAGCTTAATCCAGAGCAATCTGATGCTGTAGCCACTACAGGATGTTTCACAAGCTTTTTGTGACATTTCCTGCACTGGATAGAGCATCTAATTTTGTGATTGATCAGCCAGCATAAAAGGACCAGTGCTGCTCTGATTAGTGGGGTCTACAGAAAAGCTTTCTGACCAATTTATATTCATCTAAGTCCTGGTACAGTCAGTCCTCCACATTCACTGGGGTTAGGGGCACAAGTCCCTCATGAAAGTGAAAACAACAACAAAGAAATTGTTATTTTTTAATCTGAGATAAGACCTCTCTAAGCTTTTCTAGGTGTCCTAGCACAACTATGTGGTCAACTTCTGCTGGATGGTGACACTGAATTTCGTCAGGAGATCTATAGGTTTCTAGAGAGAACATTTTCAATCAAATGCAAGAATAATCAAATCTGCATAAGTCAGAATCACAACTGAGGAGGAACACCCAAGCAATCAATGCCAGTTAAGCTAGTTATTTTTACACTGGGAATGAACTACATTCCATTACACTGGAAAGGAACAATCCCTCAATCAAAACTAGTGTTTAATAATTTAATTATTTCCAAGTAGCCATTTCCAAGTTCTGGTTGTGTTGCCATCACACTCAGTTTGACCCTCATTTATATAAATGAGCATCATCCTCTTAGAATATGGGTTTGGAGTTTTGTTATCATATATCCCTCTTCCATTAATGTAATAAGGGTGACTCCAGAGTAAGAAACGAATTTTTCAGTACAACCTATCCAATGCAACTCGTTAAAACCTCTGGTCACATGATTACTGAGTTGTTAGATGTTGTACACAAGTTGTGTTGAGTATGTGGCAACTTGTGAGGCTGGTGGAGATAATATGCAATGAATCAATCCTACCTACATCAAATTAAATCTCTTTTATCCTGAAAAATCGCATGGCAACAGCTTTTAGTCATGCCCCTGTTGTAATCATTAGGCCGAAGTTGTGTTTTAATTGATTAAATGTGCTATACAGTATGACAAAATTGGAGGGAAGAAAAGCCCTAACAAACCTTTTGTTACCCTTCGTAAATGTGACGGAAGTGCCAGAAGTAAAGACTCTCTGGATTGAAATGAAATAACAGAAGCTCTCTATCCTTTCTCAGAGACACTCGTTAGATTTCACTTCTCACATTCTGTTTCCATGGATGGGATCCAAAAATAATGGAGGGAAAGTTATTAAGCAAGTGATAGTTTCAAAACTCTAAGTGTCATCACTCATTGTGGAAACATGGTTACTTGGGCAAGGAGAGTCTTTATTATCAGCAGCTTTATAAATACTGTCATTTCTACAAGGCATTGAGAAAGAGTGAGAGTTAATTTATAAACGAAGGCTTGAAAGATGCAAGACACGTTTTTGACTTGGTACATAAATATATCAGAATGGTTGAATGTTCCCTCAGTTAAGTATGCCAGTATTAACAAGAAAAATGGGAAATGAGGGTATATTAAGATGCAGGAAGAAGTGGGTTCTAGGTTTCAGCCTTATGATGAAGCAATATGAAATAGTGGCTTTTAGTAGCAGATTCTAGAAAGAATGCCATTTTTACTTTATTTCATCTGTCACACCCACACACTCATATCTGTATCCATATTCATATCTAATCTATATATATCTAAAACTTCCATATGGGAAATTAGGGAGTCATTTGTGCTTGTTTGTTTTGTCCTTTTATCAATCTATGAACAGAAAAGAGTAAGTGTTCATGTATGCTCAGGTTTCCAGCATAGCTCCAAGACGGTGAAATTTAAGACACCTAAAACTTGGCATGGATAATAAGCAGATGCTAGGAGTATACACCTTGGGGTTGTTTTGCTTTGAAAATGGTTTAATGAATTTTACTTAATTAGCACCTGCCTGCAGCCTGTAGTACCATCGTCATTCACTGGTTGGCAGGCCTCTCTCAACTTTCATATCCACCAGAAGGAAGTCAGTGGTCAGGTTTGGAATATTCAGTGTTCACAAAGCCCTCTATATCAGGGCTTCTCAAACTGCGCTCCACCGTGCCCTTGGGGCTCTGTGGGTGATAGTGAGGGGCTCTACAGTGCCATGATGTTTCTCGCCTCCTCCTCTTTCCTCCTCCTGGGAAATCCAGGGAAATTAAAGTTTTGAGCTGCTGGAAACAGTAGCAGCAATGTTCTTCTGAGGCAATGACCCCTTCTCTCCCACCTCCTTCACCACCCAGACTCTTTTCCTTACTGCCGAGCCCCCCCCCCCCCCCGCTTTCTTTGCTTCCAAAGCCTTATTTTCCTCCCACCATTCAGGGGTTTCTTTGTGTTTTTCCTGCATGGCAGAGGGGGGTTTGGACTGGATGACCCTGGTTTCTGCTGTTATTATTATTATTATTATTATTATTATTATTATTATTATTTTGATGTCTGGATGGCCATCTGTTGGGGGGTGCTTTGTTTGTGCTTCTCCTGCATGGCAGAATGGGGTTGGACCGAATGGCCCCTGGGGACTTCCACTAAATACTATTAAGTTTATTTTGGTTAAAATTGTTCTTCATTTTAAATATTGTATTGTTCTTTCTTTCCTCCCCCCCCCCCCCCCCGGTGTGAATTAGTTCACACAAACACTCTCCGTCCATCTGTCACTGGTGTGACCCATGACTAACATAACATAACATAACATAACATAACATAACATAACATATAAACATTTCTTGGGGCTCCATGAAAAACTTCTGCTTCAAAAAGGGCTCCACGGCTGAAAAGTTTTCAGAGCCCCTGCTCTATATACGGCTTCTCTTTGCAAAGCTCCCAAGCACTTCAAAGAGTTAATAAAAGAAAGAAGAAGGGAAAGAGGGTTGCAAGATGCCATCATGGGTTGATCAGAGAACCTCAATTTAATCTGGAACTCATAATGGGTTTTGGGCCCGTCTGGAAGATGCCTCAGGTTAATCTGGATTAATCTAGACTAAGCCTGAAATTCCCAATTTACCCAGGATAAAAAAACCCTCAAAAGATCTGGACTTTTCAGTAAGGTCTGGATTTTTTCAAGTTTTGGGCCTGTGGGGATTGATGATTGGGATGGCCTTCCATGATCCCAAGGGCCAAACCCCACTACCATACTAGTTCTTTGAGCTCTGAAGGAACAGAACAGCACCCTCACACTCCCCTCTCAAACCCCCATTTTCTCCTTTAAATTTACAGGAGGGGCCTGGCTGCATTGAAAATTGGTATTTTCAATTGATCAGACTTGTGTCATATTGTCCTAAAGCTGTATAGAACCTTGGTTCTCTTGATGTTTTGGACTTGAGATGCCAAAATCTATCATTATTGACCATGCTGATGGGGGTGATGGGAGCTGAGGTACAAATCAGCTGGAGGATCAAAAATGGAAAATCCATGGCATAGAACAGAATAACTAATTACTTTTCTTTGATAGTAATAAATAATACTTTTTTCCTAAATGCTTAATAATGATGAAGGTAATTATGTTTTCCATCTAGTTTTACAATGGAAAGGCTTTTTTAAAAATTGAAACAACTTCAGTTGGTTATTAGGAAAAAAAAGAAAATCTTTTTTGAGAATAAATCCCAAACCTAGGCATGAAAAGAATTGGAATATGGCCGAAGTTGGCAAGTAACTTAATGATGCTATTATAGGCTGTCTTGATAACGAAGTACAGTTGGAAATTTTCTATTCAGTTATTTAAAATCCCTTCAATTTTTATTACAGTCCAATGAATGACAAGTTAAAGATTTATTGTCATATAGGAGTAATATGTTTCATTATAATAGATAGAGGTGTAGTTACAGGTTTTGTATATTTCGTGTGCACAGCCCAAGTTCCAATTTTCTGTTAGTGTATTCACTATTGCCAACTACAACACAAGCATGATCTAATGACAAACTTCCTACTTACTAGCCAACAAGAATATTTCAGACTCTTAATCTTTATAAGGCCCCCCACTATCAGATTTTAAGACATTTCTGTGGATTTGACTTATTTATTTATATGTGCACACGTGTCTTCCACAGACAAATACACCCCACACATGATTCCTTGTAATGTCAACACTTCCATGAGAAATGTATTTCCACATCAAATATTTTCCCCCTTTGGCTAATAAAAACAGTTTGCAGTCTAAGTGAAAAGAAGAAACATAAATGATGTAAGGAGTCTGTTTTTAACCAGCAAAAGATAGTAAATTCGGAATTAACACTTAAATCATCAATTAAATCTATGCAGAATTTTTTTAAAAAACATACTATTTCGGTATTTCAACGACAACTCCCATGATTTTATAGCATTGAGCCATGACAGTTAAGATGATATCAAACCGCATTAATTCTGCAGTGTAGATAGATACACCCTTATTCTCTCAACCTTAATGTCAAATTCTCTCTGAACAAATCTTGTAAAAAAAAAAAGCGACTCTCACAACAAGTTTTTATTAGGTTCATCATATGTTGGAAACAGCACTGCAAATGGCTTGAAAGACAAATTCTTATCTCTGAATTTTTATTTTTAAGCATCATAGAGTTATAGTGGAAAAAATGCAATTACAAACATGTACTATAGCACAATAAATTTAATTTAAAAAAAAAACAAAGGAGACGGAGAGAAGGGAACATGTTTTTTCAATATGTCTTGTAATTAAAAAGAATGCCATCTCAGGAGTAGGAATCTATGTTAATACAGGGACCAGGAAATTACAGAAAATAATCCAAGCCAAAAGAAATATCAGTTTAAAAATCCAAGAACAGCAGCAAAAAATGATCCAACCTTCTTATACCATCTGGAAAGGACTAAGGGTACTTCCAGGCAGGGCTTAAACCCACACCAAAGCATGTCTAAGAAACGCACTTCAGGTTGGGTTCAAATTCCCAGCCTGCCCAAGAAACCCAGGCTTTCCTGGTGGGGTTTTCTCATGCCATTCCAGTAATCCCCCCCAAAGCCTTAAAATTAAACAAAAACTTACCAAGCTGCCATTAACCTCCTCCAACAGGCCTAGAAATGATGTGCATAGAAATGGGGCATAGAAATGATGTCTGGCGGGGACGAGAGAGAGGGCCTTCTCGGTGGTGGCCCCCCGGCTGTGGAACACTCTCCCTGTAGACATCAGACAGGCGCCCTCCCTTATGTCCTTCCGTAAAAGCCTAAAGACATGGCTGTTCGAGAAGGCATTTAATTAAGTGCTATAATAATGTGGTAAAGTTGACTGGAACGGAATAAGGAATATGAGATTGGTTACGATTCTACTATGAGACGAAGCGGATTATTTAGTGTAACTATATAATTGTTGTATTGCTAATATATTGTTTTGTAATTGCCCTTTGTAAATTGCCTTTTATATGTTGTACACCGCCATGAGTCGCCCTAGGGCTGAGAATGGCGGTTAACAAATGCATCAAATAAATAAATAAATAAATAAATAAATAATGTGCCAGGAGGTTGGGAAGGGGGGGGGGCAATTTTCCTCCTCAGCCCCCTGCTTCCTGGTGCATCATTTCTATGTGCCAGGAGTCCTGCCAGAGGAGGTTATTGGCAGCCCAGTAAGTTTTTGTCAAATTTTAAGGATTGGGGGCTGGGGGGTGCCCTCTCAGTTTTCTGGGCTCATGGAGCCTGAAAACCTGAGAGAACTGTGGGGACTGACCCTTGGTACTACCCAGTAGTCAGTCCCCACAGGCCTCATACCCCATTATACCCCCGGGTTTTCAGGAAGGCCTGGGTCTAATGGGGTATTTAATTTGGGACAAGCAGGGTTTACCTGCTTGGACCCAGGTTAATTCACTTTTACCACTGGCATCATTTGAATGCCTCTAGTAAAAGTCCAGCAGGTCTCATATTTTGGGGCCTGTCTGGAAGGGCCCTTGGTATAAGCTATTCCTACTATATCTACATAAGCATTCTCCATTCTTATGAAGAACCTTAAGATGGAACACAGCTCAGGATGTTATTTGAATTAATCATAAGATTACATTTTATTTTCTTCATGGTTCCAATATATAGTGTAGTGTAGTATAGTATAGTGCAGTATAGTTTGTAATTTAGTGAGGCATTAGAATACTTTGGCTAAGAATTCTAAAAGTTTTTCCACAAACTGCCACTCCAAGATTACATAGACTGAAACCATGGGGGATTCATTAGAATCATCCATTGATACAAACAGAAAGGTCATAGCACTCACTTAGCATGTTGCTGGCTAGGTAATGTGAAATATGACCTGAATCCTCATGCCATCCAGTAAAGATAAACTGGAAACATCCTTCTCAGCAAAGTGCCTGAAATAACACTATGTAATATGATTTTATTAATTGGGTCTATCATTAAAAAATGGTAAATGTTCATTGATCTGCAAAAACTTTGTTTTTACGGTCTGCACACCGAAAGGTTTAAAGTGGCATATTTTCATTAAGGAAAATTACAAACTTTTGGGGTTCAGGTAATAGAATGATATAAAAAAAACAACATTAGATATCAAACCAAGCATAATTTTTAACCAAAATACTACAAATGGATGAAAAGGAACTAGAAATATGTAGTTTTGAGAGATTTACAAGGTTATGTCAGATTGCTTTCACAGATTAGTCCCAATATAGCCCCCCATCATGTTTTCATTGTAGTTTCCTTGCTAGCGATGTTCATATTGTAAGATGTCTTGGTGAAAATGCTTTCCTTGCTCCCCTGAATATGCACCCATATTCTCTTTAAATCTACCGAGATGAGCATCAAGGATATGTAATTTTTAAACATCTTGCAGCCCATTTTGCAATAGTTTTCCACCAGAGTCTCAACCAGCCAAAAAACCAAACAAAAACAAAACAACCTCCCCCCCCCCAAAAAAAAACCCCCAAAGTTTCCAGAGCATAATAATTACTTTCAAAGTAAGTACTGCACGTTTAAACAGGAAATAACACTTTCAAACCAGAAACAGAACATTTTTTTCAAATTTTATTACATAGTGTAACAGTGTTGATGGATCATCTCGGCAGGTTCATCCTTTTGCTAACGGACTTATTCCATGTGAAAGACCAACAACTGGAAGAAAGGTGATAGTTTTGAAATGAACATGTCTTGTCATGAACCCAATAATTCTTTATTTCTTCCAATGGTAATCCCATTGTAATTATTTGATCACAGGACTGTTCATATCAAATGTTGTTGATAACTTGTCATCCAATATCTCTTGTTTTCAAAGTTCTCACTTGTATCTATCAGAAAATGTCAGCTAGAATGTTATAGGCAGCTGTCACATGGCTATCCTAGATTAAAGCTTCTTCAACTGTGGCTCGCAACCCCATTTGAGGTCTGCAAACAAATGTGGGGGTTAAAAAATTCATATAGCTTGCCACCTAGTGGCTGTTTTAGACATTTACATGAATCTGTTAGCAATGACATGCAGCAAATGCACCAGTTGTTCTTCATTATAAAAGGAAAATCAGCCTTGTTTAGCAAGCCCTGCAAATGCTGAGTTTGCTTGATAACCATCGTTTTAGTTTCAGAAATACTCCATTTCAAATTTTGTTTTAAAAAACTAAGTTGGGTTCATAAACCACATTCAATTGAAATTTTAAAAATGCCAGTCCCCTGCCATTAAAATTTCAAGAAGAATCAGTACTTCCCAGGGCCGTAGCCAGAAAAAAAATTCAGGAGGGGTTGAAATTTTCGGGGGGGGGGGGGGGGGTTGAAAATTTCACGGGGGGGGGGTTGAAACCTGCCTCCTAGCTCACGCTGAAGCAAAGAGCACATCAGGGGGCAGAGCAGCCTTCAATAGTCTGCAGCTCCGCCCCTGTCAACCACCTCCACCAAGTCTGGTCTCCTTAATGAGAGCATTCAATGCACACACCCCACAATGACAATAATAATAATAATAATAATAATAATAATAATAATAAACCTTTATTTGTACAACGCTACCATCTCCCGGAGGACTCAGTGTGGCTTACAAGAGGCTGAGCCCAAATACAACCGTAAAAACAACAACAATACAGCAAAATAACTCAAAAACAAGGCAATAACATTAACAACACACCATGACGCAATTAAAATCTGTGGCAGGGCCAAATGTAATAATTAAAATTAATAAGTGCTGGGCAAGACCAGGTGAAAAGGGTAGGTGTTTGGAGGGGGGTGGGCATGCAGTTATCCTGGCTGGGGCTTGCCTGATGTCCTTAGGGAGAGAGTTCCAGAGTTGAGGGGCCACCACCGAGAAAGCCCTATCCCTCGTCCCCGCCAATTGCACTTGCGATGCAGGTGGGATCATGAGTAGGGTCTCTCCAGATGAACGAAGAGATTGTGTGGGTTCGTACACAGAGATGCGGTCACGCAGGTAGGCGGGTCCCAAACAGTGTGAATAAATTGTCAATATTTGCCTGAGATAATGCTTGCAGTTCTGGAGGGACTCTTAATTTTTTGCATCTCATAAACTTAGCATGGGGATTTGGTTAACCAGTTAAAATTCATGAGTAAACCAGGTTTTTAAAAAAATCTGAAACATTTCGGGGGGGGGGGGAGGTTTGAACGCTACAGGCCTGGTACTACCTATTTGGGGTTCTTTTGGGGTGAAGATATAAATTGTGCATGTGTATGTGAAAAAGTCAATGATGGGAACAAGAGAGGGGTGGTTATGCGTCTATTTCAGGCATATGGCCCACTTTGCGACCTGGGACCTTTTATTAAAACTCCCCATAGTGGTTCCTCAATTCAGAAGGGAAAAAGAAAGAACACACAGAGTATATGCTGTAAACCAAGCATGCTAGCATGTCATGAATTTTTTTTAAAGATGTTCTATGCCCTGTAGTATCTTCAACTTCATGAGCTATTCCAAACTCCTTTTAGTTCAGATGCTTAGTTTCCTGACTAGTGTGATCTGAAAACCTAGGAACAATAGCCATTTATCTTTTTGTTACAACATAACATTTTGGATTTCCTTCTTTACTCTGTTATTGAGGCAACATGAAACAGATGACTATCAAGATGTTGGACTACTACAACCATTGTCTATCTATTTGCTCTTTGCTAGGCAGTATAGATATGTCTCCTTTTCAGCTGATTGGTATGGCCAGGGATAAAATTATGTCTATATAGTTCTTGGCGGAGTATCTGGGAAAGAATAATATATACAGTGTTGTTTCAGTAAGTGATTTATCATCACATTAGCAAAGCCTATCTCAACTATGAGGAAAGGTCTGAAATCTACACTGAACCACAAACCAAATCCACAATTAAGTGTAGATTTTACATAAGCTTACCAAACTGGGACCACAAACCATAGTTGAAATTCATAAAGTTGACTGGTGTTTTGGCTTCTGTTCAATTATCAGATTGTGCCAAAAGGAGGGTCTACCTCAGGATTTCAGTCAGTTTTGGATGAGTCTTAGTACTTGGCAAAAGAAAGGTGTTTATTTTTGCCTCTGGCAATGAGATATAGGTAGAAATGTGTGCAGAGCAGTTTATTGCTACATCAATACAGAGAACACAGATGAGATATTCTAAAGGGAAAGAAAGAGATTTTGAACAACGTGACCAAGTGTCTAGTTACAGCTGGAGAAACATATAATGGATGTCTGTTAGGACCCAATGGTTAGTCATTAAAAGATTCCAAAACCTTGGCTTGTACCAGTTTTCCACTTGAAAGCCCATGGCCCAATTGCCTACATTTATATTTGAACAATGGATGTTACTTCTTTACAGCACAACCCTGCACAGTACCGCTACCATTTTGCATGTATGCTGTGTTTCCACCCAAGGTATTTTATTTTAAAGTATGCTGAAAAGGTGTGCATAAACTTCCTCATCTCTTGAGAAACCAGAGCAGGTAAGTCATAGACATAGAGTTGCCCTTGGGCTGAGAATTGCGGTATATAAGCGCAGTAAATAAATAAATAAATAAATAGACAGATGAGTCATGGCACTTAGGTGTGCACACAATGTCTTACTGTCATATGAGAATGAACTGGCCATATTAACAAATGAACCATTGAAAAACCACTTTCGAAGGCAGTGACCTCCTTAAACATGGTCCAAGGGAAAGATTTTTTCATGTGGATATATTGTGTGTCAGATAAGACACAAGGTAGAGAAAAAGTCTTCTCTTTGGATGCTGATGATGAATGGAAGGTGATAAAAATCCTACTCTCTCCATGAGAAGTTTATCTAAGCAACATTATGGAACCATCCCTTCTTTGTGGACATAGTAGTTGTATTTCAACTACTTCAAAACCATATCACCATCAAATACAGTGGAGTGACCATATTAGCAAAAAAGAATGGGATGGTACCTGAAGGTATTATGCATTTTAGCATAAAATTTGATGCGCTGCAAGTCATTTCTGGCATCTGTTAAGGTGATGTATATAGTTCATGAAACTTCATACCACAGTGCATATGTACTCTTTAAGGTATTACAGGATTCTGTTGTTTCTGCATACTATCAGCAGCCTAATGGGAAGTTGACCATTGGGATGATTCATGATTTTTAGCAGAAATGCCACACGTGATAGAAAGCTATTAGATAGGAAACTATTGCTTCCTTAATGGCGCACCCCTGTGAAGGTGCAAGTTTTTCAGTCATCTTCTCATGTCAGCATTAACATTTGAATGAATCCCTCATAGAGTATAAATACATAAAATGTTTTAATCACACAAGAAAATATAAGGTTTAAGAAAAGCCATTAATAAATACAGAATCACCATCTACCTTCCTGAACTCAGAAAATGATTTTTAAGAAAAGGTGAATGTAATAATAGAACTATAGTGGAGCAGTGGTAATATATATGGTTTGGAGACAATTCTTCATTAATTCCCTTCTCAAAAGAAGCAACAAATATTTTTTAAAGTTTCCTTCCCATTTGAGTAAGTCTTCCAAAATAGCACAGTATAAGAAGGTGTGTGTGTGTGTGTTTTGTTTTTTTTTTTTTGCATTTTAAGACTTACTATGTTCAAAATTCACATGTGATTGTGAAATGTAAATCTTGCTGTGAAGGCCCTCATCAGTTTAGAATTCCCTTTATCTGTGGAAACACATATTTTGAACATTTTCCAAACAATTTCATCTCCCCCCTCCCCACCTATAGCACCATCCTACCACTACTCAATTATGGATTACTTCCTATATTGTTAAATCCATTATTCTTAAAAGCAGTTTTGTTTGCTATGTAATAATCTACTTTAACATAACTTTCATACTACCCAATATTCTATTTTGAAATAGAACACAATAAATAGATAGATATGGCACACACACACACAGGAATTGATAAAGAAAAGCACTGGAAACATAATGCCTAACTTAAATGTACTTTATTTAGCTTACAGTCTAATGAGGCTTAGTCCTATGATAGATTAAGTCTGATAAAAACAGTAGAGCTTGTGCTAAAGAATTTATTTCTGTTCCCTGATGTGAACCAATATGGCACACACACACACTATTCCCATATGCCTTAGTGCCTTCATTGTTGTTAAAATTCAGGGTTATCTTGGCATTTTATAAGAGATCAAGCAGATAAAAGTCCATGAAGCTAACATTTACTAAATGAATCTATAGAGAGATTATGCCTGGATCTACACTGCCCTATATCCCAGGATCTGATCCCACATTATATCCTTATCCCAGATTATCTGGCAGTGTAGACTCATATAATCCAGTTCAAAGCAGATAATCTGGGATCAGATTCTGGGATACAGAGCAGTATAGGGCAGAATTTATGTTTGAAATTGCTCTCTTTTAAATATGTTAATTAAGGCTTTAGAATTATTTTATATTGTTTCTAGGAGTGTTTAAAAGGGTACAGATTGCGCACCTGTTATGAGGAATTCTGAAATCTGAAATACTCCAAAACCTGCAATTATCCACATGGGTAGTTGAGATAGTGATGGTTTAATGGTTTAATGCACACATGTTTTCTTCATTCATAGAAATATTGTGCATAAAATCATTTTCAATATATGAGAATAAAGTGTATATGAAACATTAATGAATGTCATGTTTAGATTTGGATCCTGTCTCTAAGACAACTCGTTAAGTACAAATACAGCTCTTTCCAATCTGAAAAATATACAAAATCAACTGGCAAGTTTTAAGCACCTGCAATATGAGTAGAGGATGTACATGTGGGTTATGCGAGAGCTGGAGAGATGGAATACAGGACAGAATAATTTTCCCCCTGTAAACAAAGCCAGGTATTCATAGAAGTCATCATTCTTTGGCAAATGAAAGACAATACACAATTCAAAATCAAAAGGTGAGTCAAAGAAGAAATATGCCCAGAGAAGTAAAAGCTGCCCAGAATATTTTTTCCAGAGCCAAAACATGTGACACATCCAGAAGCAACTCCAAAGCAACCCAACCAACTGCCTGTTGAGTCTCTGCCAAGCAGCCAGATGCTGCTGTTTTAAAAATATCTTCCACAGCTGAGTATCTGCACGATCCTACTGCCATCAAAATGAGGAACAGGAATTCATACACAGAATGGCAGAGATATTATTAATGCTTTTTATTTTCAGTTCAAAGCAGTCTACAGTGAATATGGAAGGAGGGAGGGAATGGGATTCAGGCTTATTCAGTTGAATGACCATCTTGGTTTATGACAGCTTTTTGAAATGGCTGTAGGAATCATATGCAGGTGGACGTAGCCATAAAAGTCTTGTAGTATGCTACCTTTGTCTCCTATCTAGGGTTATTTTTGAGTATGTGCAGTTGGGAAGGAATATTTGGTCATATTTTGTCTAATTTTTATATGAACTTGACTTTACACAGTGTCAAGAAAACTGCATAAGAACTTTTGGCATGACAATTCCATTCTTATGCTTTACAGAATTGCAGTTTACTTCTCTTCTCTTAAAAAAACTATATCCCTTTCTAAGAAAGGCACAAATGTTCATACAACTTTTGAAAATTAAAATTAAAATATTTGTCCATGAAAATGAATATAGTTAGAATTTTATTGATGGAATATTGAATGCAAAATACACTATAAAACAAATATAAAATAATAAACTATAAATGATTTATAAACTTCTATCAGAAGATACTGCAGAGTATATAACTGTTTACAAGACAAGGACAAGCTTGGGAAGGTTATTTTATTTATTCATTTATTTACCACATTTTTATCCCACCCTTTTCAGCCCAAAGGCGGTTAATTTTCATGCAAACCAAACTGTAAGGTTACTCACCCAAAACCTTTTGCATGCATTACAACATTACAACATTAGTAAGTCCAATATGGCATCTCAACCTTTTGATGTAGGTAGCAAAACAAAAAATCAACACAGACTTTTAAAAAGAGCATAGATTCATAAATAAATGGATCCTTCAAACATTCATTACCATAAAAATAAAAAAAATGTGAACTGTTTTATTTTAATCTGCCCCTTCTATAATTTCTATTGGGATCTATTTCATACATGCGCATAATCTATTTCACACATAAAATTGTTAAAGAGTAACAGAGATCATTTTTAAAAATGAGTTGTAAATGAATGCATTGCTATGATAACCCAATTTACTTGTATAAGGAGTGAGGAATAGTATGATTGCACTAGCATAAAATTAAAAAGCTAATATGTCTTTAAGTTATTTAAGATAATCATGCATGAATGATAGGAGCATTAATACTACAGAGGAAGTAATTGACAAGTTCCAAGTATGATTTTTAATGGTTTACATAATCATGTGGTCCTATACTAGCAGAGCACAAGGTGTAGAATAATGAATAGATTTACTTTAAACAACCTGAAACAATTCAAACACTTTAGAAAACTTAGGCAACTTGAAACAAAACTCATGAATTGGCACAATGAAAACCAAGGGCCCTACCACACAGCCATATAACCCAGAATACCAAGGTAAAAAAATCTCACAATATCTTGAACTGGGTTATCTGAGTCCACATTGCCATATATTCCAGTTCAAAGCAGAAAATGTGGGAATTTTTCTGCTGTGTGGAAGGTTCAAGTCATGTTTTCCCTTCACTAGGTTCCAAATGTGAACCAAACTAGGTTGTGTCAAAATAAGATCTGTCTTGCAATCAGTTGGCTTTCTTGGGAAAGACATTTCATAAACAGATTGACTGTTGTGAACCTCTACTCCAGCTGTGGGGTAGCAGAACCTGGGAGTGTGGGAGGATTGAGAACATATTCAAGAGAGTTATCTACAGGACCTTCCTGCATGATCCTTGGTGATCTGTCTACAGCTCTGAAATTTTTGCACCCAACCACAAACCTTTGCCAGACTCTGGACTTGTGGATTCATGCTTATGGAAATTTTGGCAAATCATGGGTGTAAGAATGAAGTGGGATTTGATGAATGTGTGGACTGGTGGCACTAAAAATAAATCACAGTTTTATAGTTTTGAAAAACACTGTCTAGAAAGTCATATGTCTGGCGTTTGATTCAAGTAGACTGATTCACATGTGCTGTAAGAAAGAATATAAGAGGCACAATTTATATTAGATACAATCAACATATTTTGTATATATGTTTATTGCTGAGGCTTCGAATTAATTCATATACTTTAAATTATCTAACAAATTATCTGAGAACAGCTTAGATATTTTTTTCAAAGAACATTTTATGATTTTGTTATCTATAAAATGTAAACTTAATGAGTTAGTGGAAGAACATGCCTAGGTTCGGGGTTTGGTGAGTCTTCACCAGAATTGTACTCCAAATGGGAATTTCTTATGGAAGTGAGTCATTTGAGAAACTGCTCAGATAAAACTTCCTTATTCATATAGAATGTACAAAAGGCACAGTGAAAGGCTTGTTCTTGCCAGTTTAGGCTTTTTAATGTAAGAGGAAGAGGAAAAAAGAGTTTTCTAAAACAGAAAGATCCATATCAGAGAATCTTTTCCATCAGCTCTCTGCAATTGTGGATTTAACTTTTCTGGATTTTATTATTAATGGATTTTAATATGGTCTATGGGTTTCATTTATTGTTTTCTAAATGCAGTGTATTGGGAAAAGAAGAAAAATACTGGGAAATAATTGGCTTTGAAGAATTGCTTAGGTTCACAAAAAGGCTAGCCTAGTATAGACTCTTTTAACTCTTTCCTTTGACTAGCTGGGTCCCATCTCATATAAACTCCTGTTACAGCCTACTTTGGGTTTTAGGAAGTTTATCAGTACTGGCTGAGAAGTTAGTGATTCAGAAACAAACTCCCAGCAAATCTAGTAGCTCTCTGGTCTCACAGAAGTAGTTTCATGCTGTACTGGATCTTGGTCATAGAATGCATCTAATACACTATGTTCAGAATGGTCACAGATGACCTTCACGATTTGTAATTTGGGATGGATTAGAAGAAACCAATGATGGCTTTTAAATGAGCGTTTGGATAAAGCTTGTAAAAATCTAATCATTGCAAATCCACTTCTTATGTAGACGATTCCATTATACACTCTGCAGCTTTCCTCCCTTATCTCAAGCTGATTCCCTTAATTTTATACATGCAGAATAGTTCAAATTCGCTTGCTTCTCTTGTTCTTTATTTTAATTTGGGAGATCTTCTCCTTTGAGCAAACATTATGATGTCCTGAGAATACCTTTCTCGTGTTTGGTTTAGGACTCATACAGTTAATAGGCCAGAGAAGGAAAAATACCCACGTGCCTGAAGCCTGTCACCTTTTCTTGGCAATTACACTGCTAATGGCTGGGTCCCAAGCAAAGTGGCAAAGAATATCTCTTCTCACGTTCCCAACTCACAGTGCATTCCCAAATACCAGATGGTGTTTTTGGAATCCATTTCACTATGTTTGATATGACAATGCTTCTGTATAACGTTAAATTATATATAACAATTTCAAGTAGCTGATACCGGAACAAGTAGGGAAACGGAATATCAGGGACAATTGGAAGAAGACAGAAACCAAAGACTTGGGGCCTCCCCTTGTTGTGTCTCATCTTTCTAAGATTTTCCTGTAATTTGTGGAAAAGGAAAAGGAAAGGAGGAATAGCAGCAATTTAACTCTTGTAATAAATTGTCATCACTTCTTTCTATTTAACAGTTGTCCCATAGTTCAAGAACGTGGTTCTCTGCGTAGGAAGTCTATGAAAATGAAGAAATAGGTGTGTAGGTTGTAATGCACATGTTCTAAAATATTTTCTTTAGATTTTCATTCTCTACATAAATTATCCCCTTATTTCATCATAGAAAAAAGCAGCTAGAAATAGGATCCATATCATATCTGCCCATTTGAAGCAATTCATTAATGTTAATGGAAACATCCTCTAATTAGGAATAATGAAGATTTGCTCCAGTAGTATTTGGTATACAAAATCAAGGATAAATCTGCCTACAGAATGAGTGTACATAAATACCATTTTCACTGCTCAAAATTATGATCCAATCTCTTGAAAAACATTGTGAAGCCAGAGCCATTTGTTTTAAAACAATAAAATTATTAATTTTGATAAAAAAATCAAACTCTTCTAACATTCTTAAAAGTTAAAATTTTATCCAGTTCTTGTGGGTTTTTTCGGGCTATATGGCCATATTCTAGAGGCATTTCTCCTGACGTTTCGCCTGCATCTATGGCAAGCATCCTCAGAGGTGAGGTCTGCTGGAAATGGGAAAAAAGGGGTTTATATATCTGTGGAATGACCAGGGTGAGACAAAGGGCTTTTGTAAGTTGGGCTAGGTGTGAATCTTTCCACTGACCACCTTGATTAGCATACAATGGGCTGACTGTGCCTGGAGCAAACTCTTCTTGAAAGCTGATTAGATGTCCCTGCCTGTTTTTCTCCCTGCTGTTTTGCTGTTGCAATTTTAGATTTTTTTAATACTGGTAGCCAGATTTTGTTCATTTTCATGGTTTCTTCCTTTCTGTTGAAATTGTCCACATGTTTGTGGATTTCAATGGCTTCTCTGTGTAGTCTGACATGGTGGTTGTGAGAGTGGTCGAGCATTTTTGTGTTCTCAAATAATATGCTGTGTCCAGGTTGGTTCATCAGGTGCTCTGCTATGGCTGATTTCTCTGGTTGAAGTAGTCTGCAGTGCCTTTCATGTTCCTTGATGCGTGTCTGGGCGCTGCGTTTGGTGGTCCCTATGTAGACTTGTCCACAGCTGCATGGTATACGGTAAACTCCTGCAGAGGTGAGAGGATCCCTCACCTCATTTCCCATTTCCAGCAGACCTCACCTCTGAGGATGCTTGCCATAGATGCCGGCGAAACGTCAGGAGAAATGCCTCTAGAACATGGCCATATAGCCCGAAAAAACCCACAAGAACTGAGTGATTCCAGCCATGAAAGCCTTCGACAATACATTAAAATTTTATCTTTATTCATAACTGCATAATGCATATATACTTGATACCTGAGGACAGAAATGGGACCTCCACGATGGAGACTCACAATAGCTGAGATAGTATAAGTTTAACATCTTTATCTGTAATTCAAAAATCTGAAATACTCCAAATACCAGAATTGTCCACATGGGTGGGTGACACAACAATTCCTTTGCTTTCTGGTGGTTCAATATACACAGACTTTACTTCATGCACAAAATTATTTCAAATATTGCATACAATTATCTTCAGGTTATATGGCTGAGGTATATACAAAATCAAAAATCAACTTCATGTTTAGACTTGGGTTCCATCTTTTTATGTATGTATGTGCAAATATAGATATTCCAAAATCTAAAGGAATCTGAAATCCAAAACATTTTGGATAAGGGATATTACTCAGCCTGTATTTTCATTTGACCCAAGCACAATACATCTAAGGAAATGAGAGATGGTAAAAAGGTTGAATAAGACAAACAATGCAGAAACACCTCTTGATATCAAGATCGTAATCTCCATTTAAAAGTTAAAGTTTTCATGATAGGTAATTTAAAATTATTATTATTATTATTATTATTATTATTATTAAACAATAAAGTCTTCATGATAGGTTGAGAAGTTTCCATCAAAAGTACTGAAAATATAATTATGAAATATAAGTTTCACAGGCTGTCCTTTTGTCATTCATTTCCCTCCTCCTCTTTAAAGAAATTTGATTTAAGGTTTACAATGGCATCTTTAGTTTGGTATTTTTTGGATAAGAACTTGTCTGTATGCAAACTCAGACATTATCTGTTAAATTAGCTCCCTTTTAGTGTAATTGAATATGGTCAGGGATGGGGGCAGATGACCTGGAAAAAGATTTGTTTCACTTATGGGAGTACTTGAATGATTCAATACTCTCTGAATTGTGTGTTTATGTCTGCATGATTTAAATATATATATACATATAAATACATGAGCGCAAACTCTCACATTTCTAAACACACAAACATTTATCCTTTGATTCCTATTTTGCACATTACAAAGATTACGATTGCCCCCAGAACAGGTCACACTGATTCAGCAACTGCCTCATAATTAATACTAACTCACAGAAATGCAGTTTAAGAGTCCTTTTAATGAGCTTGGTTGGTAAGATGTATATAGCCCATCTTTCTTTGTCACCTTGCAAATGGGGCCCCATGTGAAGCTGCTGGTTGGTGAGTGATGCTTTGTAGTCTGTACCAGAGAGCTGCGCAGTACCAGCTGCATTGGCTGGTAGCCGAAGTGCAAGAAGATAGCTGCCAAACTATGCTATAGAAAAGAAGCAGTGCCAGAGAGAAAAGGTCTTTTGCGTACAATGACCTTTGACCCTTCTGCCAGCATGGATCCCATATTCATCACTTCCAGACAATTGCATCTTTCATTCCAACACAAACTATGATCAGAAAGGGAGCATTTGTGCTAGCAGTTGTTAGTTTACAGTTCCCAGAGCTTGGATTATTTAGCCTTTCGTTTTGGTGGTAGCAATATTTCCACAGATTCTTTATTTACAACACTCACATAGCTAATAAATAGTACTAATACTAATAATACCCAAACACCTATACATAAGGTTAGAGGGGGGGAAAAATCACCCAATTCTTAAAATATAACATAATAGTGATGCTTACATGACTTTTTCCCACACACACATCCAAGAAATAAATGAGTTTTTAATTGTAACTATCTGGATTGTCTGACAGTATGCACATTTTGATACCAAAACATTTACTTTAGTAGCCAATGCCTTCACTTTTCCCATTTATCATGGAGATCACAAATAATTTTACACACATGTACTGTTAAAGAAATAGTAGTAACCCAAAGTGCAACAGATGAGTCTTACAACGAAATGGTTGTGGTTAGGGCCTATTTCAGATGCGGCGGCTGCAAGGGGAGAGTGTGCCAACATTAATTGTGAAGAGTACACTAGAGATGCAGAGCAATAGAAAAGGATTCAACTATTGACACTGAAAGCACTTTTGCAATTTATTTCCAACTTATTCCTATGCACATTCACAACAGGGAGCTATAGGGATACCTATAAGTAACCCTGAAAGAAAAAAATGGCTGTAAAACTGTTTGCCTGACTCTCTATGCAACAAATATTTGAAGAAAAATTGAGGTTAATTTCACAGTGGAAGAGTATAAGCATATTAACATTTCTACAGATGTTTCAGTGAAAATTCTGCACCTTGTGCTGTCACCTTTCTTCTCCCTCTTCTCCCTTCCCCAGATGTCCACCTGATCTTTTCCCTCTTGTATTAAAGAATGTTCCTTTGAGGGATGTGACATGGGATGAGGGAGGGAAGGAAACTTATACCTGAAGGCCAGCTTCATTGTACCGCACCTGATGTCTGGCTTGTATGTGAGACCGTCTGTTCTTGATTTTCACTCTGTATGAAGCTAATGGAATTTGCAGTTGATTAACCTCAGATCTTGAATAATGATCCAGGCTGGGATTGCAGCTGGCAGCACCACAGTAACTTGTACTTCTTAACTGAGTAAGACAGCAACAAGTACAATGGTGCAAAGGTAAAGATCTAGGATGGATCTAAATGTCAAAGGTACACAATGGCAGTCAGCAACATGTAAAACAGAGAAGACAGAGAGAGGGAATAATGTCATAAAAATGTGTGTATATAGCTAGGCAACAGGTTAATTTTTGATATTTTTTATTCTTTTTTTGGAGTGCATGTGTATCTTTTCCCTAGCATTTCTTACTTAATATACATTTAAATGTCTATTTTTAACTAAGGTAAATTAGCATCTTGATAAGTATACTTTTGTGTGTGTGTGTGTGGGGGGGGGGGGGGGGGCAGGTATAAGTAATTTTATTATAAAATGTATTATTATCTGGATAAGGGTATTGTATTGAGTGTAGACAGCATCAAGAATCATTCTCTCTTTTTTTTAACTGACATCAACAACTGGAAATAAGTGGGTAGTTAGTGAGTCACCAGGTAAAGATTTCAGACTGAGGACTTGTTCCAAATATATAAACTTCTGAATTCTTTTGAGGTTCAATTACTTTCAATGTTTTAAATACAGTATGTTCAAGATATGTAAAGAAATGGATTCTCCATGATAAAGTTGCCAGTCTCAATTAAAACAGACCTACTACATTAATGGTAGCCACATTAGTGTAAAATTTGACTAACTTAATTTATCCAATGTTTGGGAGTAAATATTGGATTTAGGCTCATGTCCTATAGGAGGTAATTTGGCAAGAAAAACATTTGTATGGTTTGTTGTAATTCTGAAGTACTTTTATAGCTGCATATTACGTTGTCACTTGTAGTCACATTTTAACTTCAGGTTGAGTATTCTTTATACTTGGGACCAGAAGTACATATTTAATAATTTGGTACACCCCCCCCCTCCGCCCCAATGTTTGTGTACATTGAAAAGTCAGAAAACAAAAGTTTTACTTTCTTGGTCACCTGTTTTGGAATATTTTGATTTTGGATTTCCAAATAAGGGGTACTCTATCTGTTGAGATTAACTTTTCCATTTCTTGGAACAGATTATTCATGGAAATTATTCTAATACACAATGTGAATGGCAGGCTGGTGTTATTCAAATTAGATTAGATGTCTAAACATGACTCATAAAATGCCTTCATATCTTCCTGGAGATTCCTCTTTTGTACAATGATATAGCCCAAATTTGAAAAAATGGTTTGTGTCTTAGCAATAATGAATGCCATTTTTGATTAGCAAATCTCCATACACATATACAACTATTTTCAATCTCTCTTTATATGTACTACTTTATATTTCAAAAAGGTCAGTACCAGTGGTGACACGTGACATCCATACCAGTGGGGTGGTAAATCTGTACTATTGCAGATTTTACAGATGTTATGTAAAGGGCAAAACCTAATTCACAAAACTAATTTTGCACCTTTGATAGTTACTTTAACCTTTACACTAAAATATATTGACATCAATTCATCTGCCACAATTGGGTAGTACATGACAAATACTAAATCTGAAATACTCTATAATAGATCTAGTCATCCTATGATAACAGGTTAATTATAGTGAATACTTCTAAGATCCATAGTTTGATGAATTTGTTGTTATCAGCTCTATTATCTTCATCTTGTATATAATGGAAGCAATTATGAAAAATGAATTATTTTTTTCTACATCAAAAGCAAAGCTAAAGTTACATTACAATTGTAATGTACAAATGAGAATGTTACCTTTTTTGCAATGCTTGTGTTAATATTTACAGGTTTTGTATAATATAATTACTTGGCATACTGTTAACCAGCTTAGCCTCATAATATTTTGCACAAGATAGCAAAGATATTGTTTTTACAAATGGTAACTACATTGGTGACAAATTACTTTTGGGGAGTCTTTGGACTATAATGAAGTATTTTTAAAAAGTAACTTTCCATTCTCCGCTACATTTTTTGCAAATTGGCAGTGTGGATCTAAAAGCACGGCTTGCTGCAAACATAGTGAGTGCATTGCTCAGCCAAGATGCACCTGTGAATTTATGGCTATTGGTCAGTATCTAAGCTGCTATTGTATTTTAGCTCTTACAGTTGCTCTAACACAGATGACCCCCACCCCCTTTGGGTATATGAGTCGTCATGTTAGTACAGGACCTCCACTAAAATGGGTGAGATGGAATAAGTAGCTCTATAAGCACAAACAATGTACATGCAGAGATGTCTTTCCCTTGAAATGAACATGTAAAGTTGGCTTGAATTAGAGCTCCATGTATGCTTTTAAATATACCTGGAGCTCTGGGTCAAGCTGAGATGCAAATCTATTCTCAGCTTTAACAAAATTCAATCAAATGGACTATACCAACTTGAGTCACCAATAAGGCTGAGAAAGGCGGTATACAAGTATAGTAAATAAATAAATAAATAAATAAATAAATAAATCCCCAATCTCCCAAATGCTAGTTCAACATACTAGTATAGCAGGTCTGCTTGCTGATTTTCAAACCGTTGGGAAACTCATTCAAGAAATTTGAATACAGCAGTTCTCAACTTAATCCACCCTGCCCCCACCCACTTTTCCCTTCTTTTATTTTTTTAACAAAACATGTAAGAAAAATATAGTCATGTGAGCTTCCATATTTTGGTATGACATAATAGTGTGGCATTATGAAGTGTAACAAAGAGGGGAGTTATTAAGTGATTTGTTGTGTTGGAGTTCAGACATAATAGTTATAGATTCTTTCTCCTGCTTACCATGTGTCAATATTCACTGTGTATTAGATCATGAATAAGAATAGCACAAACCATCAGAAATTGTTCCCAGCATTTCTCACAATTGGCCATACTGGCTGAGGCTATTGAGAACTGGAGTTCAGCTGAAGACCTCATGATTCCCACTCTTGTATTAGGCTGAGATTCTCCCTGATTTCCATTACAAGAACAACATTCAACTTCTAACAGGTGTTTCATATGTCCACCCCTTATAGTCTTACAAGGGTGGTGCTACATTGCTAAATGATAGAGTGGGATCATGGATGCTGTCATTTTGGCTTTTTCCTTTAGATGCAGTCATTAACTTCCAAAGACCCACCAGCCCCTGTGAGATATCTCAAAAAGTCCAGATATGCAAAAAGATATGAGACTGGTCCCATTCAATAACAAAAAAGCATTGATTTGATAAACTCTTGAAAAAGAAACGAATAAATTATCACCCATCTGCACTAGCCAAATTCCATTAGATATATTGCCAGTATGAAGTGGGAGATATTGCATCTGCCTACCAAATATATGGCAAAGAAAAGGAGCTTCTCAGAAAAATAGATAGATTGCATGGACTGGCAAATCTGTCAGTTATTGGCAGAAATCTTGTTCAGCAGTTATATGGCATACTGTATAATACTGATGCTACATTGGACAGTACTGTCTACTCACCTGTTCCACAATGATTTATCTACTTTGCAAGTGAACCACAAGGTGAAATGGAGGAACTTTGAAAGTGCAACTACTTATGCAATAGATCCATGAATCTGACACCACTTGCACAACTCAGATTAGGACGCCATGTTTATTCAATGTATTGTCAAAGGCTTTCATGGCTGGAATCACTAGGTTCTTGTGGGTTTTTTCGGGCTATAGGGCCATGCTCTATAGGCATTTCTCCTGACGTTTTGCCTGCATCTATGGCAAGCATCCTCAGAGGTAGTGAGCATCCTCACTACCTCTGAGGATGCTTGCCATAGATGCAGGCGAAACGTCAGGAGAAATGCCTATAGAACATGGCCCTATAGCCTGAAAGAACTCAAAAGAACCTAGTGATTTCAGCCATGAAAGCCTTCAACAATACATTGAATAAACATGGCATCCTAATCTGAGTTGTGCAAGTGGTGTCAGATTCATGGATCTATTGCATAAGTAGTTGCACTTTCAAAGTTCCTCCATTTCACCTTGTGGTTCACTTGTAAAGTAGATAAATCATTGTGGAACAGGTGAGTAGACTACTGACTACTCGGCAGCCCGCTGTGAAGCATTTGCTTGGTTCTTCGCAGACAAAGTTGCTTTGATCTGCTCTGGCTTTGACCCCACATTAACGGCAGTCTCTGAGGATGTAACATGAGCACCTGCTTGTCCAATATTGATGGATTCATTTCAATCTGTGCAGCTTGAGGATGTGGACAAGATTCTTGGAGAGGTGAGACCGACCTCATGCATCCTAGACTCCTGCCCATCTTGGCTGATAAAGGAAGACAGAAGGAGTTTGGCAGAGTGGGTGAAGGTGGTGGTTAATGCCTCCCTAAAGGCATTAGGGAGCCTAAAGGAGGGTGTTATAAAACCACTGTTGAAGAAACCATCACTGGACCCCACCCAATTAGACAACATTTGGCCAGTTTCCAATCTCCCCTTGGGCAAAGTCTTGGAACGTATGGTGGCTTCACAACTCCAGGGATTCTTGGTAGACACTGATTATCTAGATCTGGCACAGTCTGGCTTTAGGCCGGGACATTTTACCGAAACAGCCTTGGTCACCTTGGTAGATGATCTACGCCAGGAACTAGACAGGGGGAGTGTGTCCCTGTTGGTTCTGCTGGACCTCTCATACTGTCAACCACGGTATCCTTCTGGGATGTCTCAGGGATATGGGACTTGGGGGTACAGTTCTGCAGTGGCTCCAGTTCTTCCTGGGGGGTCGGTCCCAGAAGGTGTTGCTGGGGACACCTGTTCATCCCCACAACCATTGACTTGTGGGGTCCCACAGGGTTCTATACTGTCCCCCATGTTGTTTAACATTTACATGAAGCTGCTGGGAGAGATCATCCGGAGTTTTGGGGTCAGATGTTATCTGTACACAGATGATGTTCAGCTCTATCACTCCTTCCCACCTGTTACTAAGGAGGCCATGGAGGTCCTGAACTGGTGCTTGGCTGCTGTGTCGGCCTGGATAAGGGTGAACAGATTGAAACTTTATCCAGACAAGACAGAGGTACTCCTCGTCAGTTGAAAGGCTTAACAGGGGATGGGGTTACGGTCTGTGTTAGATGGAGTTACACTCCCCCTGAAGATACAGGTTCACAGTTTGGGAGTGATCCTGGACTCTTCGCTGAGCCTGGAACCACAGGTCTCGGCGGTGGCCGGGAGAGCTTTTGCACAATTAAAGCTTGTGTGCCAGCTGCGCTCGTTCCTTGGGAAGTCTGACTTGGCCACGGTTGTCCACGCTCTGGTTACATCCCGAATAGACTACTGCAACACTCTCTATGTGGGGCTGCCTTTGAAAACTTCTCCTCTGTTGTGCCAGCTCCACTGGGTGCTGATTAGCTTCCGGGCACAATTCAAAGTGCTGGTTTTAACCTTTAAAGTCCTGAACGGTTCTGGCCCAGATTACCTGACTGAACGTATCTCCTGCTATGAACCATCACGAAGTTTAAGATCATCAGGAGAGGCCCTGCTCTTGATCCCACCACTCTCACAAATGCAGTTGGTGGGGACGAGAGACAGGGAACTCTCTTCCTAAGGATATCAGGTTGGCCACCTCCCTCCTGTCCATTAGAAAACAAAACCTGGCTCTGGGGCCGGGCGTTCGATTAGAGGCCAGCAGCAATAGGAAAAGGAAATTTGGATTTTTGTGACATGGATTCTCCTGGCTCGGCTTGGTTTTACTGGCAAGTTAATCTATTAATTTATTGTTAAATTTTATTGATGATGTACAATGTTTTAAAATGATTTTATTGTGAGTTGTAGTTTTTATGGTATTTATGTTGTTGGCATCCTCTGATGCTCATATGAGGGAGCTCTGAGTCCACCTTGTGGGGAGAAGGGTGGGATATAAATATATGAAATAAATAAATAAATAAATAAATAAATAAATAAGCTGGTGAGTGGGGTAAGGGCCACACAATAGCACGACAGGAAATTAGCTCCTTTCCTCTGGCATCTATCTGTAAAGCACAAATGCCTACATAGAAACACATTCCTGATATCTCTTTCCACTAGGAAGGTGGCCTAATGAACATATAACATTGTGGTGTGGCTCATTTTTTAATTGTGTAAAACCGGTTATGAATAAATGATCACATGTCTACACTCTAAAGTGTATAACATCACTATACTAAAGAGAATCTTTCATTTTTGAAGAACATGCAGGAGAAGAAACAAACCCTTATCATTGAAAGTTTCTCAGATTGTGGCTAAAAGAAACTCTAAACCCGGAATAAGGTTTGGCTGAATAAAAATCTACATGCTTTTCAAAAATTATCACTACAACTTAGCCCAATTTTTCAGAATTCAAATTAAACAGTGAACTCATTCAGAATAGCATGTGAATCTTTGAAAGCGAGCATGCTGTCATTTGGGGAAGTTAAAGTCTATGAAGCATGCGGTGTCTGCATTATACCATTGCATGACATGCTTTAAGTTAGATGGTGGTTAAGTTTATCCTGAGCAGTCCCCTGGAAAATCTATGTTTACATATAGCAAATGGTTTGAATTCAGCCCCATTAGTTAATATATCTGTTTTGTCTCTTCAAGGAATGCATAGATTACCCATAGCCAGGAATCTGGTATATGGGAAACAGTCCAGAGTTTTGATTACAGTGGCCACAAAATCGAAAGCTCTTTGGGACATACACTATTATGTCCAATACATTAACACTTTTAAACCTTGTGCCTGGTTGGTCTTTAAACACAGTGTTGGTATGAATTTCTAAGCATTAATCATAAACAACTTCTTATGCGCTGATTGCCCTTTCTTTATTTGGTCTCTTCAAAACAATATAATACTAATAATTTAGCATGTAGTTATATGTGTGTGTGTGTGTGTGTGTGGCATGAAAATAAGATCCCCCTTTCTTTCTGTTTCAAAATATCCCACTGCCAATGTAATTTATCAGTCTTTCAAAATATTTCCAACTTTAGTTTTCACCTGCTATTTCACAAAGATGAATAATTTCCCTGTATAGTGAGTTATTCTGTGAGTCTTTTCAGAGAAATGGTCTAAAACTCCGTCAATGACTTAGCCCTCTCCACTGTGGACCATAGATTCAGATACAGATTTATGTGTTTTCCACAGCTGATGATTGCATAGCTGGAGACATATGCAGTGGGCTCACAGTCATGCCCACTGCCTGTTATGTCTAAAATAGCAAAGAAAGGCATGAGCTTCAGTGTGCAAGACTGCCATTCAAATAAAGCAAACAGCCTGAATGGGCTTCCCCAATGTCACATCCTTCTAGTTGCAAGCTGTAGCAAACACTGATAGCTACAAGTATGAAAAAAAAGATAGCTTGTCCTAGAAAAGTCACAGGAGGAGCTTGAAGCTGGGACTTTCCTTCTCTGAATCACTAGCTACAGATAGGGAACTTTCTTGAAAAAGAATTAGTCTACCATCTAAGAAAGAGACTGAGCTTTGTTAAGATGTTTACTTCACCATTGTTTACTAAAAATGAAAAAGCAAACTGTATTCATTAGGATAGAAAGAGTTCTGTGTTCACTTCTGGATTTTGTATTTTCAAAAATCATCCTCCACCCTTTCTTTTCAACAAGCTCAGGGATCACTCCAACTGGAAACCTTCAATTCACCCAATGGAACTTTCATTTAATTTTAAGCAAATTGTCTCTATTTGTTTAGGATGCTATGCAGAGCATATTATTTTTAAAATTGTAATACCATCTTTCTTCTGTGTGAATTTGTAACATTTTGCTTGATCTGGAACTCTCAAAGCATGTACACATCTTTAAGTGGGCTTATAGAGATGCTATCCTAATGTGGGTTTTGGATTTTCCCCTCTGCCAGCTCAGACATTCTACTGCCCACAATCAGTTCTAGACCTTCAGTGACATTCAGGAACTGGTAGGGATTTCATGGGCAATCTGCTGTAGCCAATAATTGCTGGATAGCATGATAATACCTAATGATAGTTAATGTAAATAATTGTCAATAGATTCCAGTAACCATTTTTGATAGCGAATAGGTGTATCATTACAAGTTTATCAGCAGCACCATGGCAGAGGCCTTTTGCAACCTAAACAAGAGGGAACTAAAAGACTGATGGCGCTTCTACACTGTGATATAATCCAAAATATCAGGGCAGAAAATCCACATTATCTGTTTGATCTGGATTTTCTGAGTCCACACTGCCATACAATCCAGATCAATGTGGATTTTATACAGCTGAGAGGAAGAGGAGCCTTACACTGAGATATAATCCAGTTCAAAGCAGATAATGTGGATTTTATATGGCTGTGTGGAAGGGGCCTGAGATTTAACTCTTTTGAGTTTTCTATCTATAACAAAGGCAAATTGCTTTGATTGGACTATATTTTGATACTAAGATCTGGCACATTTAACCTATACTGCACCTAAAACCCTTTTTCAGGTTACTGAAAAAAATCCAATGCTCTGCCTAAGAAAGGAGCAATTAACTTTGCATAGGATCGGAACATCTAGATCTTTTCTGTTGTTAATAGAGTTGAAATTTTATTATCTGTTTCGTATTCCTTTGTAGTCATCACATGGCCAAGAAGAGGGGTAGCCTGTGACACTAACATTGCCAACAATTTTCTCATGTATGATTTTTTACATCTTTATCTGATGAGTGAAGTTTGGAAAGCTTGCACAATGCATTTAGTGCTTTGGAGTGGCCCAATAAAGGTATAGCTACTTGTGGATTTTGGATTTTGTTACCATTGTTTACATGGATATATTTGCATGTAGTACTTCCCCTGAAATTCACAGGAGAGTTAAAATGGAGAGTTAAAATGTTTTCAGAAAACTATTATAAAATAATATTGTACAGAAAAATCTAATAATATTTCAATCAAGATTCCATCTAAGGTTCTTTCTGCTGTCATTATGTTATTTCTAACCATTAAAAGTTAGAATACTTTAATACCTTCAGAGGAAAGGGGGCATTAAGACCTTCAGGGGATGAGGGACATTTGGTTCTCCCAGTCTTTGAACCACTATGTTGTGAGGCTTACATCCTTCAAGAAGGTTCCCCTTGACTTCAATAACTTGGTAGTTAAGAGTGTCAAGCTCTCTGGTGCCTCCCAAAAACCAGGAAAATTTAGATGTGAGCTAGAACAGTCTTGGTTTAACTGTGAAAAAGAAATGCACCCTTAATGTTCTTCACACCCTTCCCTCTTGCCAATAGGGCAACTGTGAAAAAGTAAACATTTTCCTGGCAAACTCTGACTTCGAACACTAGTTTCTAATGTTTCTGTAAGGTACACTGGTAATCTTACCATTCCTACAACATGTTACATGGATTTACAATGGCATTACAAAAGATTCGGAATGTTTCTGATGGCGGAAAGGTTTTAATAAGGATTATCGTGAGGCATTTCCCTCTTAGCAAATAATGCAATTTCCTTTATAAAGTTTTGCATTATATGATACTTGGTTCAATGTCAATTGTTTATACATTCATGGACATCATGCACACACACTTTCAAACAAATCTTGAAATGAAAAGATGAAGAGATCTTTGTAATGTCCATAATGATTCAAATCTCTTTTAGTCAATGCTGCAAACAACTGTTCTTGGCTCAGAGTCACCACTGCCCGAAGTCCAGATTTTCTAAAGAAATTAAAATTAAGCAGAACATGGAAAATAACATTGTAACTGTTGTTGAGTTTATAATCTAGTAAAAGGTACTGAGTGCTGATAAGTAAAGGAAGTTCAACCAGACAGTTTAATCCTCCAATTTCCTGTCTTCTAATCAGCCACTGGCTCTTTCGTTTTTAAATTAGAAACATTCCTGACAATATTCAGGACAGGTGAGGGAAGAGGATAGAAATGAAATGGAGGTAGTATGTACATCTGAAAAACTAACTGGGAATAGTATAAGAAATAGCAAAATATTTGGAGTGCAATCCTATACCTGCTTGCTTAGAAGTGAGGCTCATTGGGATCAATGGGATTTTCTTCAAGGATATAGGATTGCAGAGTGAATGTCATAGAAAGTAAGTACTTTGAACAAATGTCATAAAGCAAGAAATGTTAATCTATTATTGTGTGTCTCTATGGGAAGGAAAATAAATATTCAGATAGATTCAGAAATGGCTTTCAAAGGTACTATATTGCTTTGGAAGAAACCTATTATTTGATCATGGGTATAACAGAAATCTGAATATAATATAATATTTTATTATTCTCTTAAAGAACTGGTCAACATATGGGGCATCACATTTCTAAAATATATATATTTTTTAAAAAAAATAAAACAGACAAATTGGGTACACAGTGCTTCTGTTTTTAGTTAGCTGTACATCAAACAAGAAGTACTTGCACAGCATCTTTAAATCACAAATTGCCTGTTTTCTCATTTTGACATATTTTAGTTACTTCAGAGATTTCCTGGATAATTTTTATCATTTTTACAGACAACAAAGTATTGCCAATATAGAAGAAAATGTTTTAAAGACATATAGCACCACTTTCAGATTTTAAAATACTAGTTAGTATTTACAAGAAAGAGAATGTCATCCAAAAATAAAGATTGTGAAACATAATGAACTATGCTGGGATACAATGAGTGTTTATATTGGTAGCTTTGCTATCTGAATTGCTAAGGAAAGCAGGTAAAAACAAACATAGTGAAAGAGGTGTTCTTGTCACAAAGTTCTGACAACATAAAGGATAAGTTTTAATACATAAATGCATGTGTATATATTCTTTCTTGTAGCAGAAGCCACTCATCAGTCCAAATTTTGCATTTATTAATAAGGAACATCTTTAAGAAACGGCGCCTTTGATTTCAGCTATAACTACATATGATTGAGATGTATTCTCTATACTTTGCTTCAGAAACTCATCTATACATCAATCTGACATTAGAAATACGTCTAAAATGATCTGAAAACTGGTATTGTTGCCAGATTTGTAACATCTACGTCACTTGTTCTGTTATAATAATAACAATGCTATATAGGGTCATAGTCATAAATAAAATATAAAGCTGATAAAAAGGAACAAATATTGATGAAGCAGACTGAGTCCGTATGCTGGAGTACATAACTTTTGAATGTGTATTTTAATATATTAAATACTGATGATAGAGTTTCCAACTTTACTGTTTGCTTATTTGGGATGTGTATATGTGTGTGAAGTGCACCAATGTATTGCATTTCTGTAGGTCCCAAACTTTTAAAACCAAAGATGTCATATGAGTATTAACCTAAATTAATATCTGTTTCAAGAATGGCATGATTAAAGCATGAGGGAGAGAGGGTTAGATTTCAAAAGATTTCTTGTAAGTCATTACAACAAATGTAATTATTGTTAAAATGTGCACAGATACTGAGTCTTGCTTACAGTCCTATGAAGTGTCTGAAGTTACTGAACCTATGGCTTGAGAGTAAGACCTACCGGAATAATAAAATTGCAGTCAATTAATATTTGATCTAAATGTGAAAATTGTTCATTCCATTGTAGAAGATAACAATGAGATAAATGATTTTTCAGATGTGGATGGTAAGACCATTTATGGGAGCGGACATAAGATGTCATAAAAAGTCTGTTCAATAAAGTGTGTGTGTGTGAACATACATGCACACAGGCATATCCACACATTCACAAGCCATTTGTTCCAAAGATAAATGAGATTTTTTTTAATTTTTACTAGAGAGCAAAGCAAGTAACTATCTAGCTACAAACATACTGTAGACTGGGCTGAAATCATGCCAAAGAGCGAGAAAGCAAGGGGGAGAAAGTGAGAGAATGAGTGTGTCCGAGCTAAGAGATTACTATGCCCACCCTTTCATACAGCCATTTCTTTCATTATAATAGGTCTTTTCATCAAAATGACACAGAACCTTTAAATTTGGACAGCATATTCCCATACAGTAGAGACGGCAGCCACTTCAAACCAATTCCAAACCTGCTCCTCTGAAATAAAACAAACTTGCTTCATTGGCACACATAAATTGTTTACGACTCATTAAAAAACAAAATTGCATATCGCACAGTTGGCAGCTGAGTCCATGCGGGTGGAAAGGGGGCATTCACTCATCTCTTTGTATGCTGGCAGTACCAAACCGAAGTTTAGCAGTAGGCAGTAGCCGAGATTTTTTTGTGAAGCCAGACGATGCATGAGGTAACTTTCAAAGCTTCCTTTTTGTCTTTGTATGTTAAAATTCATTGTGTAGCCAAGTTTTGATTAAAAGAACTTAACAGATGTGATGAGGCTTGGGGTTTAAAATATGCTTTGTATTAAAGTGTGCACAGCAAAATTGCTTACTTTTGTACCAATAATTGAGCCCTTGTCTGAAAATGGGCATGCCTGTCGTACAGAATCTTGCGTGGTTCATTTCAGGGATTTTTTAAAAAAAAATACCAATTTCTTTTTGTTTTAGTGCACTAACGTTTAGAAATGTGATTTTGAAACCTGTATTTTTAGAAAATAAGTTATGCGGCATGTTAAAAGTTTAAAACTTCCCATCCTGTTTCATCTAAACAACAGCCTGTCTAGTAATAAAGCTTGTTTATTTTCTTGTCAAGTGCATTGCTAAATGTTTCCAGGATTATTTAATATAATACATAAATCTATGTATTGTTCTGAATGGCAAGACATGTGCAAAATAACTTTTCTAAAGACAACCTTTTTTATATACTTTCAAAGAGGGAGACAATATTTAAAGTCTATTACTTCACAGTTATCATGGGAACCAAACAATACAATGAGGAGTATAATAAGAGTTTAAAATCACAGTATTATGTATTAAGGAAATGCAGTTTACAGCTTCTCCCTGCAAACAGCTTCAGTTCAATAATAATCACATTTCATTATTTAACAAGTTAATCAGTCATACAAACAATCAGTTTCAAAGCATCCCACACCATCCTTTCTGTATTTGCTCTTGGAGGAAAGTCTAATTAGAATATTGGTATAAAGTGGTTAGACTTCCTCTGTTCTAGTTAACCAGAATTTGCATGTAACGTTTAGCCGGCAACCACTAGTTAAACCTTTCTAATGAATAAAAGTTCCAACAAACACCTTTTGATGCAAGCAACCAATACCGCCATGCTGCAGAGTAAAATCCTTCCACATTTCAGTTTCCCATGTCTTCCAAGTCCACAGGCATCCGAAACATCTCCGGATGACATCAAAATTGATCTGGGTGATGTTTCTTCTCTCTCTGTATGTGTGTATGGGTGCGTGTGTGTATGTGTGAAAGTCTCTTTGCTCCCACTTACTTCTTGGAGCATATCATGAAAAATAACGGCGTGATCAGTGTCATTGTAATTCCGCTCAACAGTCCTCTTTAAAAACAAAAAAACAAAAAACAAAAATGAACCGTGATATCTATGTGAACTCAATAGAGAGGTTCACGGTCCAGTTAGGAGCAGATAATACGTGCATTGTCTCAGCAACAAAATTGCGTTTCCTCAAAAAACATTTAAAAAAAATCATGCATTGCCACAAGAATTATAATTACAGAAAATTAAAAAAGGAAAGCAAGTAAAGAAGAAAAGCAGCAGCTCTGCTAACAAATTAATCTCTAACGGACAGCATGCTAACAAGGGCAGTAATGATTTGAGGACTCTCACTGACACAACAGGGTTTGCATCTTCTGCCACAATGGGCTATTGTGCATCCTCCTAACTCACTGTACCTCTGATAGATTCAAGATGTCAAAGGTTGTCTGGCCTGAGTGACCATGACATGCAAGTTAACTCATTCTGAGAGTGCCTGTTGGAACTTTATTAAAACTTTTAATTGAACCCAAAAGACATTCATGTGGGATCTGTAACACCCGGCTACAGATCTTAACCGGACAGGAATCTATTCTAATGTAAACAATTAAGAGAAAAAGTTAAACTAGGTCTCTTGATGAGACACTCAAACATCACAAATTCATGAAGTGTCACTAAAAAAACATTGGCGGGTTTTACTAGAATTGTATATCTGAAACTGTTCAAGACTTCCTTACCGTTTTACTTGTGAGCCTTGCCTGGCACATAATCTTTATGGGCACATTTTACATTTCCTCCACATATACAACTCCATATCCACAGAAAGACAGAACAAGAACCTGCAGTTCCACATTGCAACGTACAACACCAATAAGAACATCCAAATAGAGTTTAGGAAAAGTTGCTCTTTGCAAAGAAAGCTTTTCAAACTACTTGTCCACACAGTTTTATAAAAAGAACTAAAGGAAGAAAAAAAGAAATGGAGGGGGAAGCTGCCAGTTTCTTAAGTGTAGGGCACATGAACAGTGTCTTGTTACAGAAGAAAAAATACACAAGTGGGACAAGTAGAAGGCTGCTCCAGTGAAGAGTGTGAAAAAAAAATCAAATGTTAATTTGATAAATGTGAGGTCTGGGACATTTTCTCAAAGAGGGAGGGAAAGTAGAAAAAAGGAAGGGAGGAGAGAAAAAAAAAAGCAGCCGTGCTGCCAACTCACCATCCACCAAGTTCTGGCCGAGATGTCATAGCAGAGCTGCCATTTGATGGATCCGTCGGAGGTTTTCCCTGCCATTATGCTGTCAGCAAGCTTCATCTGATGCTAACTCACGGGAGATAAGACACCTAATTGAGAAAACATTTGCACTGGCATGTTGGGCAACATGTAGCCCAGTCCATACCATATGGAATCATGGGTAAAAAAAAAGTCTCCTTGACAGTGAACCAATCTCTCACAGACCCAGTGGCAAGGTGAAGTGGGGATGAAAAGTCATCTGCTCCTAGCACTGTCTTCTTCTCCTCTCTCTCTCTCTTTCTCTCCCTCCCTCCCTCCCCCCTTTTAAAGTAAGAAGCCACCGCTTAACATCAAAGAGAGGAGGATAAAATTAAGGTTTCATCATTCGGATGATTTTAGTCTGCGAGATTTTCCCCTTTCCTTTTTTTCTCCTCTTCCCCCCTCGACTAGCTTTTTTAAAAAAAATGAATAGAGACTTAGTAGGACAAAGGCAGGTAGTGGACTGCGAAGGGAGATTGCCACAGGCTATTAGCCTAAAATTTCTGCTTGACAGATGGAACTGCTTAGAGACTATCATGCAATGTTTTGGGTTTATTTCTCTCCACCCCCCTGCCTGAAAAAAGAGAATTTCCAGTCTGATTCAGTATCTGTTTATCACAGCTACTTTTCCCATGAACGTGACCAAGAAAAAAAAAGACACACACTTGAATGAAGGTTTCAATTTATTTATTTTTCAAATATCTCTATATGTAGATATATAGATAGATCTTTGTACACATTCATTTTAGGAAATAAAAGGAAAATATATAATTAGCTTAAGGATTTTGTTTCACCATAATGACTCAAAGTGTTTTATGTTTCATAGAAATTTAAAAAATGCTTTTGCACTAAAAAATAAAATCCAAAATTTGACAGCATCTTGCTGATCTTTTCATTTTTTTGGATAACAGAGTATGTTTTAAAAGATTTTGTTGGCATACAAATGGTTACTCAGACAATGCACTTCTGAATAAGACCCCCCTCTCCATTTCCAGTATGGTTTTGATGCAATCTATTAGAATTCTATTTTCCAAAGCTTGACTAACCAAAACACCAAGTTATCCAAATTCGCCACATGCCTCCAAATATCTGCTCACCAGGTGATGCCACACAAAAATAGCATGCCATTGATACAACATTTATGAACATGCATTTTCCCTGCTGTCCAAATAAAGAAATCACATTGTATTTAACATTATTCTTTGGTCATGTCTGCCATCCTTGACAAATGCTTTTTATTCATATTTGCAGCAGGTTCCATCAATAAACACCCCCTAGGCTACACACGATGTACAGCAACACAAACACATGAGGAAAGAGACAATTCTACAGTTTTATGTGTCTTTTATGGAATGTCTGGAATTTTAAACGAGAATTAGTGAATCAGATCATTTTTAACCACCTATCTTTTTACTTGAGTAGCAGCAGGATTTTATTCATGGTTATTTGGAAATAAGTCCATCTAGATTCAATGGAATTTACTACCTATAGCTATATGGTATTATCATGAGGTCAACAGGTAGATTATTAAGCGAAAAACTTTACAATTGTTATTCCCACTTTTCTGGAATATTTAGCTCCTTTAACTCCACCCACTTACTTAAAGTAAACATACTGAGCCTTGGGTATCCACTTTAATATCCATGGACTTGAATATCCATGGAGAGTCCTGGAACCAATTCCAGGACCTTCCAGGGATGCTCAAATCCATTGATGTTCAAGTTCCGTTATGTACAATGATATGCCTCAAATAAAAAAACCCAAATCAATGCTTGCTTTAGGAATTTTATGAAGTATTTTAAAGCCATGTATGGTTGAATCCATGGATGCATTTTCCATGGACTGTATTTTCATTCATCAATCCATGAAGAAACCTTTGAACGAATCCTTCTGCCCCACCCAAATAAGGAGTGCTTCATTCTGTTGCATTATGGGTAATGGGAGCTCATAGAGCTACTTTATGTTTAGGACAATTGGCATTCCCATTTTTAGATGGTTAAAAAAACTTTTCTTGCGAAAAAGGATACAACTGTGATATTTTGGTGTGGTACACAAATACTTTGTGTAATAATATGAGCTTTTTAAAAATGTGCTTCACAACTGAAAAACTTTACATAATAATAATAATTCTTATTAGCAAGACTTTCACATTAGCTTCTTGAAAAAAACTCTATTTCTTCTACATCTGTACTTCAACAGCAGTCTTTATAGGTAGGATCTACATTTTATACAATACTCATTGTACTGAAGGATTTTGTTTCATCACACCCAAGGGGCAAATGGGAACCTTATTATTCTTTCTTCTTACATGATTCTCATTATTGTATGTAGAAATAATTATATTTGTAAATGAGACTTTTACATTCTTTCAATGTGATGCCTGCATTGCACATGCATGCATATGTTTCTTTAAAGCAAAAATATGCGATGTTGTGTGCATGTATGTTATTCATTATGAAGTCAACATGTTTACATTTTAGATGTGTGACATATCATTATGTGTTATATGTTTGGACATCTAACTTTGTGAATAGTTCTTTTCTGAATCCAAAATAGTTCTATTTTGAAACCAAAAAGAAAATGATAAAGAAAATGATGTTATCTGCATAGTGCTTTTGATGAATACCTATCCGTCACTTCACTCCATTTCATTAAAAGTACCTATTATTTTTTAGGCTTCTTGAGGATTTCAAAGACTTCTGCATAAAATATAAAGTAAAATGATTGACCAACCATCAGTATCTAGCCAGTATCAGTTTGGATTTCTTCCTTCCTAGTCAGCACTTGTGATTATTAATTAAAGAGTATTAAGCCTATATTGGTGCTGTCTTTTATTAAAATGTTTCAAAAATTGGGAAAGTTGAGTCATAATCCATGAAAAGCAAGCAATGACTAACTAATGGTGTGCATTCAATGGCAATTGGCTGAAGGTTTCCAGCTACAGGCTGCCTTTGAATAAAGGTTCAAATCTTCCTTGGTTATCTATGCCTGTTTGCCAGTTGACATGTTCTTGTATAAGTCTATATTGGCCAATACGTTTCTCAGGTATTTCTTTGTTTTCTGTTCAGTTGAATACCCATGGGCTTTTGAAGTACAAGATTATTGCCACTGAGCCTGTCCTTAAATTAGCCATGAAAAATGTATCAAACATCACAGTGATTACTTGGGAAGACTATAGTTTTGAGCTTACCAGAAGGAGCATGAAATCACTTTATTCTGGACAGTACAGTAGTCTGATGCAAAGAAAAGAATCAATGTGCAATAACTGTGTTTTCGATCCAGAACAATTAGGATGCAGTTAACTTTACCATTTTTCTTTATGATGTGGGTGGCAGTGGGTTTTCCCCCCTGCCAACCAACTACATCTTTTCTAAGTGAGCTGTTACTAATAGCCTTGAAAGAAGATTAAATGTAACATGTTAAATATTACAATTATTGTGGAAAACAAAATTATTTAGTGAACATAATGGGGAGCAAATCAAGCATTTAACATGATCCAGGAAATGCTACTCTAAACAATTGCATTTGTTTTATGCAATTTTTCCTCCTTTGATTGCTGACAGATGCCGTTCTGGAAACAAACATCTAAACAGTTTTTCTTCAATCACAGAGGAGGGGAAAAGGAAATAATAAACCCCAAACACTAGAAAATGACTACATGTTTTGAATTTAACTCTTGTCAATCACTATTCTGCAAAACATGACATGTGAATGGCATCCATGCAAGATAATACTATTATAATCCTAATAAACCAGAGAGACCCATTACCTCAACTTATTTATTTTTATTTAAGCAGGGAAAAAACTTCAGAAGTGAGATTTTGTGAGTCATAGTCAGTGAACTCAAAATGATGTGAGTGAAGCCAGTATGCCCAGAAAGTTTTGGTTCCTTTTATTCTGATTATTTTAGAGTTATATATATGCGAATCAGACCACATGTTTACACTAATAGAGGCAGGATGGAAATTAATATGCATTCATCAAAATGAATAAAAATAATTATTGTGAGAGGTAACAACATCTATAAGGCACAGGCCCGTAGCCAGGATTTTGATTTTGGGGGGGGGGGGGGGGGCTGAGTTTGAATTGGGGGGGGGGGCTGAGTCTGAGTGAAAGAGGGTCTACCCTATAATCCTTACATATCACCTGTCACATCAGCACTTTTAATTCTGTACCCTTCACTCTGGCCCGGCCCAGTTTTATTGTGTTTTGGTGTATTATTTATTGCTTGTTGTTTTGTTGTTTAATATTGCTTTAATTGTTTTTAATTTGCTTTAGGTTTGTATTGTTATGTTGTGTTTGAGGCCTTGGCCTTTGTAAGCCGCATCGAGTCCTTCAGGAGATGCTAGCGGGGTACAAATAAAGATAATAATAATAATAATAATAATAATAATAGCAAACCTTTTGTATCATTACCCCAATACCCCCATGCATATGAGATATATTGAGCATAGTGATCAGATCATGATATGAATAAACATAACAGATGGCTCAGAAGCTCCAACTAGTCCAACGCTCGGCAGCCATGATTTTAACAGGAGCGGAGCGCAGGGAGCATACAACCCCCCTGCTGCGCCAACTCCACTGGCTACCGATTTGCTACCGGGCTCAATTCAAAGTGCTGGCGTTGGCCTTTAAAGCCCTAAACGGTTCCGGCCCAAGTTACCTATCTGACCGCATCTCTGCCTATGAACCCAACAGGGCTTTGAGATCTTCCGGGGAGGCCCTACTCTCGATCACGCCTGCTTCTCAAGCACGGTTGACGGGGACGAGAGATAGGGCCTTCTTGGTGGTGGCCCCTTGGCTGTGGAACGCCCTTCCCATGGACATTAGGCTAGCACCATCTCTAATGGTATTCCGTAAAAAAGTTAAGACCTGGTTGTTTGAGCAGGCATTTGAATAACTAGTGCAATATTTTGTAATGAACATAGGAATGAAAATGGTTGACGAGTCTGGATTATGTTTTTGTGGATGAGATGATAGTGATTAGTTATTGTAATAAGTGTTTATTAATTGTGTGCTGCGTGGGATTGTTAACTGTTTTATATCTGACATTGAATTTCTGCTGTTTTTGTTGGTTGTGAACCGCTGTGAGTCGCCTTCGGGCTGAGAACAGCGGTATATAAGTAAAGTAAAGTAAAGTAAATAAATAAATAAATAAATTTAAATAATGTACCAGTAAGGCCTTTTCGCAGAACATCATGAGAATTTTTTTTGGGGGGGGGGGCTGAAGCCCCCAAAGCGCCCCCCCCCCGGCTACATGCCTGATAAGGCACAACATATTCAATATGGAAAAACAGTAGTGCATTTAATTCAGTTCTTGTTTTACCACACCTTAACAGAAAACCAAAAGACATCTTCTGTGATGAGCAAATTGGTTTCCTTACATTTACCATTGGCTCAAAATGTACATTTTTACTGCCCTTTTCCTGTTCTTTAAAATTCTGTTCTGTGGAATGATTTAGCTTGTAAGCCAGGTGGTTGGAGAGTGTGTCATTGATATATCCTAGGGCGGTTCCAGACAGCAGTCTAACCCAGGAACAACCACGTTTTAAAAATGCAAATGTTCCTGGGTTCTAGTTCACACATGAACCAGAAAGCATGTGCTTTCTGGGGCAGCTATTCAGATGCCCTCCCAGAACCTTCCAGGAGGACAGGGAGACAGCCCCCACCCCTCCCCCAAACTCCTTAAAAAACCCGGGGGGGGGGGGAAGAGTAAAATAACTTACCCAGCCACCATGAAACTGCTGCCAGTTTCATGGTGGCTGCCAGTTTCATGGTGGCCAGAACTCTCCTGCTGTGTACAAATGATGTCACAGGAATAAAGGAGAGGGGGCAGGAGGAAAATCTATCCTGGCCCCCTTTTCCTGGTGTATCATTTATATGTGAAAGGAGAGCTCTGGCAGCAGTTTCATGGTGGCTGGGTAAGTAATTTTATTCCCCCCGCCCATTATAAAGGGTTTTGGGGAGGGAGTGAGAGCCCTCTGACTTTTCCAGGGTAATTCAGTCCAGAAAACACAAGAAGCCAGAACTTCTGAGAGCGCCATCCAGACAGGGGCCATATTGGGTTCGACCCGTGCCTTTCAAGAAGGTGCGAATCTAAACCACTATTAAATTACCTCAGCACAGGGTTTTCCTGCTTTGTGCTGAATACAATTGCATTACTTGAGGTGCCGCCTGGACACCCCAGGTAAATATCTAGGAGGGCATACGTTTTGTGCCCTGTCTGGATGGGCTCCCAAACAAAAAATAAAACTGTTATCATCTATCCCTTGCCTAACTGAGCTCAATGGGACTTACCTCTGAGTAAACATGTATAACATCCCACTGTTACATTAACATCTGTTAAACAAGTATGCAGCATGAGCGGTAATAGTTGCAGTAGAAAATTAAGCCATCAGTGCATAGGAACAGATACATGAACTATACATTGAGGGCTTGCCCTAACATTGGGTTTCAGTTCTATGTATTTTATTACAATAACTTCAAAATGTTTGAGACCAAAACAAATAAAAATAGCTTCATAGCAAACAGAAGGGCTTTGCAAGCCAAAACCTTCAAGTCCAGCATGTTGTTTGTTTACTATAAGCAGGACAGTGGAACAATACACTTCTATACACTTCTAAAGTTAAAGGCACACTGCCTTTGGAGGCAGAATACTGAAATCCTGACTTATAGCCACCCACTTTTCATTATGATTTCCCACCTACATAGGCCTAAACATGTGCACTGAAGCACATATTTAGCCTGACACAGTGCATTAAAATAACTCACCTGAAAGTCTGAAATTGGTGATAAAATGCACTGCAGTTGTAATGACTCTGTATAGTCATTATAGAGCAGGTATTAGGGAGCAACAAGTGCAGCGCTCATAGAAACAACATCACTGCTGGATGCAGGAATTGAATATAGTGCTCTCAGGAAGATAAACACTTTTCCTCTTTTTGTTTTTCCCCTGCCAGGATTCCCATCACTGATTCTCATTGAATGGGCTACTTCTGTTCAGCATATTTCTCCCAACTGAGGAAAAAAAAATAGTTCTATATATTGAATCAATTTCATATGAGAAAGTCTTTGTGGATGCCATGGGTACTTCTTCCTGGTTCCTGGGATGCCTGTGGAGACTCTCGGGAGTGGAACTGGATTTCTTTAATCCACATTGGCCGACTGGTCTGAAATACTCATGGCCGACTGGTCTGAAATACATTGGGGATGCCACATGGCCTTGCCTGCTCTGGCGCCAGTCTACAAACATACACTCCTTCACCAGTTCATGTTCTTTGGCACATCCACTATTAATCCTGATGCAACCTTGCAACCTTGAAAAATAAATTAATATGAAAGAGTATGGATGCCTCTACAATGTAGAATTAATACAGTTTTACAGTTTTACACTACTTTAACTGCCACTGCTCACTGTTATAGGTGTCATAACATTGAAAAATTGGAAGTAAGCTATGGAGAACTGAATATCTATCTATCTATCTATCTATCTATATATAAACAGGAAGAAGGGTACTGCTCCACTAAGTTATAATATGTAACAGTGAAGCATATCAAATCTATTAGACACATAAAAATGCATGTAACTTCTAGTGCTGGGTAACAACAGAAAAATTTGTTTCTAAACTCGTTTCGTTTTTAGGGGGTCCATTGCATTTCATTTTTTAAAAGAATTCCGAATTTTTCTTTAAAAAAATTCGTTATTTACGAAATTTTGTAAATTTCGAATTGATTCATTAATGGCAGACGCGATTGCGCAATACGCTAAAAAAACCTCCAAATGGGACAGGGGGAACTTCTGAAGCTTCCCTCTCCCTCTGTTGTTGACTGTTGGTGTGATAATTTATTTTTTTTTATCACTGATAAAACAAACAACAACTATAAAACTTGCACCAGACATACGGAAATAATAACGAAACGATTTTGAAACGATTTCGAAACGATTTTGAAACGATTTCGAAACAATTACGAAACAATTACGAAATAAATTGAAAAATTCGTTTTGATTTTTAGTTGCTCCTGCATGGCTCAATATCGGATCGTAAGCTAATTTAAATACGAATCCATAACGAATTACGAAATTAACGAACGAAACCGCCCAGCCCTAGTAACTTCCTTTATCCCTTTATTACAGCAAGTAAAGTTGAAATGTATACCTTAACATTGTATTTGTTATACTTGCTGTGGATTGATACACAAATGTTTTCTAAATTAAAATCCAATATCTTTCCTCACTCAACTTATGGTTTGGTTTGAAGTAAAATGTAGACAACCAAAAATACATTTACATACCTGAAATTCTCCATGTATTGGCAGAAGTATACAAATTTGTAATATAAAAGAAAAGTCACTTTTACATAGTCCATATGACACAGCAAACATGTAGCAAGAAGTTCTGGCATACTTTTGCTTTAGTTTGCAAGAAGTTCTGGCATATTTTGCTGTAGTTACCTCCTGTTTGCTTGGATTGTTGACTTTTGTAAATTGGTTCTTACATAGATCTTGCTCCTGAAAGGCATGTAACTTCCTCTTCCTCTTTTTTAATGTTCTCTTTGTTGATAAAGAATAGTGACCAACACTGGAAATAGCAGCCATGAAAAACTCTAAGAGTAGGGTCCCTTCCACACAGCTGAACAAAATCCCACATTATCTGCTTTGAACTGGAATATATGTCAGTGTGGACTCAGATAAAACAGTTCAAAACAGATATTGTGGGATTTTCTACCTTGATATTCTGAGTTATATGCAGAGGTGGCCCTAGGTAATTTTCAACGGTAAGCAAACAGTATTTTGGCACCCCCCCAATCAATCAATCAATCAATCAATCAATCAATCAATCAGTGATATATATTTTCTGTTAGTTGTGGGAGTTCTGTGTGCCATATTTGGTTCAATTTCATCATTGGTGGAGTTCAGAATGCTCTTTCATTGTAGGTGAACTATACATCCAAGTAACTACAACTCGCATATGTCAAGGTCTATTTTCCCCCAAGAGTGCCTCAAGAGTGCCCCTGGGCAAAATCAACTATACTGCAAATGCTTACTTTGCGTAATGGGTTGAGCCGCCCCTGGTTATATGACTGTGTGGAAAAGGGCCTTTAAGATTGCCTTGGGTGTCAGCTGTATCCTCTCAATATTATTTGTGGAATGGAATCACCATCTTTCATTATTAGATATGTTGATTACACTGATCCTTCACTGACTCTTAAATAGGTTCTCCAGTTATTTTTTTCTCTGAAATTACTATATGCTTTGAATACATATACATTCAAGTCTTATTTCATTTTTTGGTAGCAAGTTGAACAGTACCTGTATCTGGTTATCTTGCATTATTTATGAACTTCTCTAAGCTGGTTACTACCTAGTCTGCCATTTTGAATTCTGAAAATGTTAGAAATGCTTTCATATCTAATTTTGAGCTCCTTAGGGCTTTAAAAATATGTACCAAATGTTTGTATTGTTATCACAAACGTTTTTTTTTATTTTTCTAAGTTTTTATACTACAAGTAATATTTGTTACTTAGGGTCCATACTCTAAAGCTGGATCTACACTAACATATAATGCAGTTTCAGACACAATAAATAAAAAATAACTGCAGCAAACTGGATTATATGAGTCAACACTGCCATATAATCCAATTCAATACAGTTAATCTGCATTCTGAAACTGAATTATATGGCACTATAGATCCAGCCCTAGTGAGAGGGAAGAATCTGTTTTGTCTTAAATTACAGCTTTCTCCATGGCACACAGCATAGTTGCTGCCACCTACTGTGCTTCTATGGGCAGTGCTCCCAAGCAAGAGAGTTTTCAGTACTTAACACCACTGTAAATAAAGCAGAACAGAACATTCATTTGTGTGTCCTTGTTCAGTTAGAAGCTGTGAAACAATAGGAAAGGATAGGACTTTAGTGAATATGAAAATGAGGAAAGAGTTAAGAAAATTTGAAAGGTCTGTACTTCCATGTAAGATAGTAATAAAGTGCTGCATTGTTTATCTGCTTTTATCAGCATCAGGTACATAGACATTAAATGAATAAAACATCTCCTATGTTTCATAAAACATATATCAAGGAAGCATGGGTGGTCATCTTATGATTCTCCAGATGTCCTCCTTTGGCTTTGGCAACTAGGGCTGATGAGTGATGCAGTTCAACAATATCTGTAGGTCACAAGTATCTCACACCTATGTTATGCAATGAAAACAAAGATCACAAAATGTAGACTGTGGTATCCACATGATGTAGAGGAAAGATGATGTGTGACTTCACTTCTATAGCAGTATGGAATTCAACAAGTTACCCTCTATGGGGTTATAGCAGGCATAGGCAAACTTTGGCCCTCCAGGTGTTTTGTTCTTTAACTCCCACAGTTCCTAACCACTGGTAAACTGGCTTGGATTTCTTGGAATTGACGTCCAGGACACCTGGAGGGCTAAAATTTGCCCAAGGCTAGGATATAATAATTCGAAAATGCTTGCCTATTTTTTTCCACTTTTTATGTGGATATTAAAGGAGGAAGATATATCACCTTCTAGATCTTGTAGGATTGCAATTTCCATCAGCCCAAAGCTATTGGTGAAGGACTATAGCTCCAATTCATTAATTACAACTAGCTGGGAGCCATTAAGATATGACCGCTGACATATTGCCCACCTCTGCTACATAGGAAAGGGCTGAACTTGTTTAAAAGACCACTGATCACTACACAAACTGGGTGTAAAGTCTTGAAGAATAAATTAAGAGTGCTGAAATGTAAGAAGAAAAGAAGTGATTAACTTTTTTTCAAATTGAGAGAATATGAATGATGAAAAACGGATTGTATTTGGAGGGGGATACCAAGGAGCAGCAGCCATTGCAGCTCCCTCCAAGTAGCAGCCATCTTACCAGTAGGATATTTAAGTTTTAATAAAAACCTGACATGCGTGTTTTCTTTTACCGATGAGGGCCCAAAGTGATAGGAAAAGTTCCACCTGCTTAATCTTTGTGTGTCAGGTTGCAATTAAATTTTGGGCATTGTGCCAGTATTGGGAAGGGAGAACAGAATGGCTAACTCTGCCTACAAGCTACAGCAAACACATTTTTTTCTGTGTCACATGATTTCCTTTTGCTTAAAATGCTTTCTAAAAGAAACTCAAATACTTACTGGCTTTAGGAGACCAAAGAATTGCTTACATTGGTATAGTAGCCATTACTTTAATGCAAGGGGGGATTAAATTACTGCCTCTCTAATTAAGTAACCTGTTCTTAATATTTATTTCTATTCTTTCTTTTCTGCCCCCCCCCCCCAACACTCCAGCTCAGTAGGGTCCCAATTCACCAAAATACATATGCAATTACCTCTAAGCAAATGCTTGATTATAATGGTGTTTTAGGAAGGACTTTCAGTTACCAAAAAGTATAAATGACAGCCAACTCAATTACAAGCAAAGTGCTACTTCTGATGCCTTAGGGCCTAGTCTTTTGCAGGCATAATGCGAGTAGCTCTCCTTTCATCAGTTTGAATACTGAGTATTGCATACATTAAATCAACTATGTGACATATGCTAGTAAACTCAAACCCTAAATAAATTTTGCATAGAAAGAATCAAGCTTAAAATGCATAAAGCTTCAGCACAGCCTTGAGTTGGAGTTTTGTTCAAAATTCAAATAGGTCAGTATGCATATTGAGCCATATTGAACAAATGTACATTTCAAGGAATGCTAATGTAGTGATAGGTTAATCTTCATCTGCTGAACTTCGGCCTATCTGCTAATGATACAGGAGCTCTGCCAGATAAAAATGCCACAGCCAAACCAACTGTATTAGGAACATTTCTGCAGTAAATAAATGCCACATTCTATGACATTAATGTTCTTAGTTCACAAAATACATGGAATTTGTCTAAGATCAGGTGCCCAGATTGCAAAAGGATCCTATACATGCAATAGTTTTATAGGAGAATTTTCATGATAAACTAGACCTGCCAAAGTTCCAATCTTGCCCAGCTATTAAAGGTAAAGGAGCCTTTTGTCATTTGACCACCATGTTCTCAGTAAAGTATGTGCCTGAGGGCACTTCCAGACAGGGTTTAAACCTGTTTCAGATCGGGTTAAAGAAACTCACTCCGAAGCGGGTTGTAGTCCCCATGCTCTGCCCAAAACAATCAGGCTTTCCTGGTTGGTGTTGCCATGCCAGCGTGGTAACTTCTGCGCTGGCATGGTGCCACCAACCCACCCCCCAAGCCCTTAAAATAGGAAGAAGGTTACTGGGTGCCATGAGCCTTCTCCAGCAGGCTTCCTGGTGTGTAGAAATGACATGTCGGGGAGGGGGGGGAGGAGTGACCCCCCTGCCTCCTGGCACATCATTTCTACACACCAGGAGGTCTGCAGGGAGGCCTCATGACATCTGGTAACTTTCTTCTTATTTCAAAGGCTTTTTCAGGGGGGTTGGGGAGGGGGTTGGTGCCCTCTTCACTTCTCTGGGCTCATGGAGCCCGAAGAAGCAAATTGGGCTGTGGGGACAGGCTCCTGGGACTGCTTCTGCAGTCCCAGGAGTCTGTCCCCACAGGGCCCATACCCCATTAGACCGGGGCCTTTCAGGAAGACCTGGGTCTAATGGGTTGTCTAATTAATTCAGGACAAATAAGAGGTTTCCTGCTCTGTCCCAAATTAATCTTCTATTACCTGAGACATTGTTTGAACACTGCAGGTAAAAGTCTGACGGCCCACATTTTGGGCCCTGTCCGGAAGGACCCTGAAAGAAATATTTAAGAACACTGAATAATACTAAATCATATGTCCACTTGGCCACAGATGACACAATGAAATAATGTACAGTAGAGTATTGCTTACCCAACATAAATGGGTCAACAGATGTTGGATAATAAATGTTGGATAATAAGGAGGGATCAAGAAAAAGCCCATTAAATGTCAAATTACGTTATGATTTTACAAATTAAGCACCAAAACATCATGTTTTACAATCAGTCAATAGAAAAAGCAGTTCAATACACAGTAACGTTATGTAGTAATTTACAAATTTAGCACCAAAACATTGCAATGTATTGAAATGGATGCAATGTGAATCCAGGCAAGAGGCAAACTGCATTGGATAATACAGTACGTTGAGTGAGTGAAGGTTGGATAAGCGAGACTCTACTGTATAAGCAATTGGAAAGGAGTGTGGACTTCCTGAATTCCTGCATGATCTTGGCTAGGACACATGCGTATATCCACTCTGAAACTTTTCTGAATTCAGTGCACATTTAAACTCCCTATTATTTATTTATTTAAGATCTTGCCTTTCTCCTGATATGGAACCAAAAAGCAGAAATGTGTACATTGGAGGAGGGTGTATACAAAAATGACTCATTTTAGGAGGAACTACCTGCAAAAAAAAGTCTGTTTGAAAAAATTGTGTACACAAGGGTATTTTCTTCACTGGAAAAGAAGGAAAGTAAGCTCTATTTGCACTGCTGCTGGAAAACCGATTCTATCTTTGAGGGAGTTTCTTTTGAATATAATTCATTTTGTTTAATATTGATGTCTTTAGGTTTATTTTTATATATTGTATTTATCTTTTCATGTTGGTATTGTTAGTAAACTAATATATCAGAATACTTATACCAGAGACTGGCAGGTACAGTGTAGATCTGATTTGTGCCCAAATCATCATGTAAATTGCCAGTCACCTCATTCTTACCAAAGTTTTAGCACATTTCTGAAGAAGCATATGCAGACTTTTCTGTGTACAAATTTCACAAATTATCTTGACCCAAACTAGACTTTTGTCTTTTAATATGGAATTTTGAAAGGGAAAATCATCAAATGGTTTGCATGTGTCTTTTGGAGCATTGCTTCTGTGCACAGGACCAGCCAGCCGGTAGATGTGTTGCTAGCAGAGTGCCAAACCAGATCTTCTGGGTTTTATGGGAGTTCTTCTGGGGCCCTTCCACACTACATGGTTATAGTGCTATGATTCTATGTTCATGGCAACATGCTATGGATTTTTGGAATTTGGATTGTAGGGAGGGATATTTAGAATTCTCAAATGAAGACTTTTACCACTTCACCAATCTATGTACTCCAAGATTTCATGGGGTGGAGCAATTACACTGATCAGCATCTGGATGGTTCATGTACAACATGTACCAGCTGTGAGAAGAGCTACCACAAAACAAAGAGTGGATTAATTGCCTTCACACAAATGAAATCACCAATAGTCCTGGCAGAGTTTACCTCCACAAATTGCAAAGACTTCAGAAGAAATGAAGGAATTGCTTCTTCTTTAGCTCCCTGATAGTTCAGATGAGTCAACTTACCTTTTGTTACTAAATAATGTCAACATCATCAAGAACAGCAACAAAACCAGTTGAATATTCAAGTATTTCTACTTACAACTCCCATCAGCCTTAGCCAGCATAGTCAATGGTGAGAGAATATGCGAATTGCAGTGAAAGAAATCTGAAGGATGCAGTTTCCTATGCTTCACCAACATTGAATCTCACCCTCCATACATACACTGCTCTGACTTGTTTATACTAGTAGCTCCCAGCATATGATTCCATCCTTTGGTCATTACCTAAGTGTTCATGGGATCCAGCTACAGGGAAGCAGAAACTATGCCATTCTGAGAGTGCATGAACTGGGCATGGGATCAAGGCTTCATCATAGGCGAGGCTTGAATTCCAGAAAGAACAGCCAAGCTGAGGCAACTCGCCAATAAGAGCTAGCAAGTTGTGGTCTGAAAGCTTGGCCAAAGCAAGCATAGAACATGCCCTTAGTCAAAACAAATAATTCTATATGGGGTAGAATTGACTTTCACAAAATGAAGAGATACCAAGGTTTCAATCCTATACAAAAGTATCTCTGTGTCTGTGCTTTTGAATGCAATGGGTTTCAGATCTAGGTATACAATATAAGACTGCACTGTAAATTTACAAAAATGTTTCCATTAATTATCATTTTCCATTCAGTTTTCTTCCTGGGTTGAAATACTAGTAGGTGTTGACATTGCCAGACATAGGCATGGCCACGGGTTATGGTAGAAGTTCCAATTCATCATTTCCTTTCCCTGACCATAATATTTATTTTTCTCAGAAGTTCGGGGGGCAATTGGAGAGTTCCCGCATTTTGCATTGCCCCATGCTAGTTCCCCAAAGCCCCTTCTCAGCTTCAAAACTCTGTAAGTGCAGCTTCATAACTTCATACGAGGAGCGCTTAAGAAAACTAAAAGGTTAATATATTCTAACTAGATGTTGGGGATAGAATGTCATATCTGTCAAACCACATTAGAGTGTGCTGCTCAATGAAAAAGATTTGATTTCTTCTGCCACTGTCCTACTATGTTCAAGTCACACAGTGCCAGCAGCAACCAGCCAGCAACCGTGGGCTGGCACTGAGTGGACCCGAGTGGGAAGCCAGCCGCAAGGACCATCTGTTTCCGATTTCTAACTGAGCCAAGATGTGCAGTGAAGTGCATGCCATTCGCAGAGCCAGCCTTTGCCATGCTCAAGTTATTAGGGTTACAAGTGAAATTATCTTTTCCAAACAGCAGGGGAGCCATAATCCTTATGGAAAGAGACTTAAAAGATTCAGATCTCTTTTTCCTAAAGTTGCTGGGAGAGGCAGCTAGCTTGCATCTTTAATTACAATTTTCAAGGGTTTTATAATACAAAGTATATGTTTTATTAAGCAGCATAACCTTTGAGGCAAGGAAGGTAGATGTTAGCTTGTCTGGCTTAATTGAAGAAATCAAGAATGTTTTGTATTGGCTCTTATGTTTTCCAAAGGAAAAGATGATGGAACTCCTATACATTCATGGCTCAAAAAAGTATTACAAAAGGTGTGATGGTGAATCTTAAAATCCATGAAATTAATGTTAATGTTTGGTTTTTTTTAAAAAAAACTTTGGATATAAAGATATACAAAGAGAGCATGTTTTATTTAATGTTTTCTGACATATGACCTTTGTGAAATAAAAATATTTTTAAGAATTAAAAAAATGAAAATGGTAAAAAGAAATGGCAATATTCATTGAAAAAGCTTTTCCCAAATTCAAAAACATGTATATATTCCTACTGTTTCATTTTTGTGATTTTACTCCCAGTATGATTAACGATGTAGTAACTGTCATTGTGTTAGATAAATACTGTCAAAGTCATGTAACAGTTGCTCTCTTATTGGACAGGAGTGGGCAGCCACAGAAATAGTATTGTGTTGTGGGCTGGCCAATTATGGATCAGTTTACTCACAGACTACAGCTTCTTTCTTTGAATTAATAGTGCCATGTTCCAGCAAAGTTAGTTTGTGATTGGCCAAGAAGTGAATGGCACAATGCCAAAGCTTATTATTGTGGCACAGAATATCTTAGATTCAAGAAGATGCCATGCTATAAATATAATATTGTATGGCCAATATAGCAGCGTGTCATAGGAAATACGTTACTGCAAACATTTTCTAAATAATTCACAGTAATGTGTCACAAATGTAATCACACCTTTGTAAATGTTTTCCAATTATCTAACGTTTATGAAAATGTTTAGGACATCAAACGTTCAACAATTAGCAAACAGCTTTCCTCTGTAGTTATAAATTTTAGACTCATGCTATGTTTCTATAAAAATTACTATTAGTCCAATAACTCACTGAGTCTAGAAAAATGTGCTTTCATTTTACATCTGGTCTCTTAGTGTATCACTTAGTGCTATAAAATAGTAACTGTAACCTGACACTTTCAGGCCTCACCTGGAATACTATGTCCAGATCTGGGTACCACAATTCAGGGAGGATATCAACAAACTGGAACATGCCAAGAGGAAGATGACCAAAATGGTTAAAGGTCTGGAAACTATGTCCTATAAGAAGTGGCTTAGGAAACTGGATATGTTTAGCCTGGAGAAGAGAAGGTTAAGAGATGACACGATAACCTCCATGTTTAAATATCTGAAAGGACGTTATATTGAAGACAGTACACGCTTGTTTTCTGCTTCTACAAATACTAGTATGGAGCAATGGATTCATACTAGTATTCAGTCTAAACATTATGAAGAGCAGTCTACCGAAGGCTGTGGTGTGTGGGCAGCCTTGCAAATCAGGTAAAAGCGGGTGCCTGGAAGTGGCGGCTCCTTTTCCTCTTTATTCCCTGGCAGCCTCCTCCATCCCTTCCCAAAGCTTTCCCAGCCCCAAGTGGAGCACCTGCTTGAGGCAAATATGGCTGGAAATAGAGAAAGAGAGAAAAGGAAAGGCTTCAGTAGACCTCTCCTCCAGAGAGGGCCCCAGCAGGAACTCACTTTTCCAGCAGCACTTTGCATGATGTGGCATTGAAGGAGCCTCTGTGATCCCTCCCAGGCCATGAGGGGAGTTGAGGTTTTTCTCTCGTTTCTTTCTCAGCCAATCAGAGGCCTGGTTGAATCCTTCCCTCTTGTGGCACAATGTCACAAGAGGAGACTTCAATTCCCAGAATGCCTTCTTGTGTTTTTTTTTTAAATGTTATAGTAAAACCAGAAAATTTCCCAAAAATCAGTGGATTGGTGAAGTGTTCTGAAACTTGGCTAGCTTGCAGTCGTAAATGTGACTTACAAGTGAGACAAGTTTCATCCTTGTAGACCTAAAAATGATGGAGAAAAGAGCCTCTTCAATCCATTGGCACCAATGGATTGAAGTTAATAGACCAAAAATGGCACCCCTTCCTGATTTTGGGAATTTCCCAGTAAATGGAATTGGGGGCACCTGAAAACAGGACCAAAAACAGCACATCTTTTTTTGCCAAGTCACAAGTTACTGTGTAAGAGATAAGATAATCTTTTAAAAAAAATAACAATGACACTGGGAAATAGTAAAAATATCTGTATAATCTGAAACCATGGCCTCATTACGATGGCAAGTCTTGCAGGTATCCCAACAAGGAAGGCAGGGATTCATGAAAGCATGAATAACTTCACTCAGCAGCTATTCATGAAAACACAAGTCAAAATGGTAACATCACCCAGAATTCATAGCAAACTGTGTAGCTCATCGAACAAGGGTAATATCCTGAGAGGGCCTTCATGATCTTATGATGGAACAGCTTGCCTAGATGCCTTGTGTACTACCATCATACCATTTGCTGTACTGACACAGGGAGAACAACCTGCAGAAAGTTCTGAGAAAAGGTACTAGGGGCACAACTAGGGGCACATCTTCAACTCCCAGAAATGTACTGATCAGTCACTGTGGAAAGGGTCTGGATCAGCTCTGTGGCAGCCAAAAACCACATGGAGCAGATTCAGGTTAACATGGGGCAAGGCTTCCTTGATGCGGTCTCGCTTTGCATTAACCAATGTTGGGGGATAGTCTGAATTCTGCCTCAGAATTTGAAGTATCTCCTGACTGTGGGTCAATCTACATAGCTTAGATAGTTGTGGAATAGAATTGGGCATAACAATTATCACTGCCGCCCCATGTTTCCTACACTTGGGCAGCCCAGGGACACAGCTGCATCCTCCAGCTGCACATGGGTCCTACCAACTAGCTATTGCCTACAACAGTAGTTCTTAACATGTGGGTCCTCAGATATTTTGCCTTCAACTCCCAGAAATCCTAACAGCTTGTAAACTGCCTGGGATTTCTGGGAGTTGTAGGCCAAAACACCTGGGGACCCTCAGGTTGAGAACCACTGGCTTACAGTGACCTTGGCCAGGGCAATGTGGCTATTTACTTCAAAATGTCTTGTTATAACTTCTAACAGCTGCTGTTATCCATTTTACCACATTTAAACTTCTTCTGACTAGGGACATCTCACACAGCAACTCCCCCTACCCCAGGGTTTTGTAAACATTTGTAATACAGAAAAGAAATTATGTACAATGAAGCTCATTAAATCACACAGGAGGGCTTCCTCAAAAGTTGCAGGATTAGAAGGGAAAGTCTAATACTCCCAAAGTGGTATCTCTCTTCCCAGATCAATGCCTCCTGTCTACCCAGGACCTCTGACAACAAGAACTATTGGGATTATGTTCTCCCCAATAATTGGGACAATTGCAACCAATCTATCCATTGCAGAATTCATTTTTGCAAAAACCATCCTGTTGTTTTACAAGCTTATTGCAGCAAAGAAATCAGTGGCTCTTTATGCATTCAGCTGCTCAGCCCTCTTTTTAACTGTGTCTGTTTAGTGACCCCTAGAGAGAATCTAGGGCCTACCCTTTTATCTTTTGGAAGGAGTGATCATGTAAAGTGAACTGGCCTCTGCGGCTGGGATTAGATGTTCTCTGTGCTGAAAATGGTCCTGAAATCATTCCTGATAGGCTTTGAAGCTTGTATTGTAGGAATGGCTGGAATGTATATATCTAGGTTACCAGCAGACCGCTTTGATGCCACTAGAGAAAATGTAAGCTGAGTAGCAGCAGTTGACAATGTTCTTTTAAAAAATACCCTGTATTATTTTAGCATGACATTGTAAAGACATTTTTAAGCACCCACCCTTATTCTGAATCTGGGCAGACAAATTGGAACACTGGGGTTTCCAATTAACAGTGTTAATTAGAGCTATCTTTGGTCTTGATATACAGCAGGGTGTATCTCAGAATGAATATCATGTACAGATTGCTTCGTCAGTAAATAAAGCTCCAAACACACTGAGACTCTTAGTCATTTTCAAATGAGGAGGGAGAGAAGATAGTGTATGTTCTTTCAAAATACTAATAAAATATGTAAGAGTCTTTTCAATAATATATCCTTAACTGTAGCATGGACAACAACAAAAAAAACCCCAACTCTTAAAGAAAATCATAAACTTTAATCTCAAACACAAAACAGCCATGTGTTTACCAGCAGTTCCACCCCACCTGACAAATAGGCATGGTGTGTTGTGTGTGTAATAATAATAATAATAATAATAATACATTTTAACTGTCATTGTTCCATCCTGTGGAATCCTGTAATAGAAAAGCTCTCACAAAACTATGAATTCCAGAATTCCATAGCATTGAGCCATGACAGTTAATGTGGTGTCCGGTTGCTATGATTCTATAAAGTTTATACAGCTTAAAACAGTATCTGTAAATTCTTTTAGTAGGATTTTAAACAGTCTAATAATTCATGTTTGTCACATATTTATTTAATGAATTTTTGAGACTACAATCTAAACCCCAGAATGAGATTCAAAGCAACCGATAACATTTTTTTACATTCTGTTTATTTGACACCAGGAAACAGGGAGATAGAAAAAGCTTCTAACTCTTCACATGTATCACACAGATCTGAGATATTATCTACACAGCCATATTATGCTCTTTCAAAATGCAGTTTAACTCATATAATCCAGTTCAATTACATTAAAATGCATTCAGAAACTGCATTATATTGCAGTGTAGATGGGGCCTGAAGGTTATCCTTGTGAAATATTCTATTTGAAAAAGTCTTTGGAAATTAATAAGAAATATCCATGCTTATGTTATTAAACAAGAAGAAGCAATGGAAACTAGTCTTCAGTGACAGCCTTATGGCCCTTTTGCACACATCGAGTGATTGTTAGGTCGAGAACTTATTTTGTCTGTATTGTTGAAGGCTTTCATGGCTCGAATCACTGGTTCTAGAACATGGCCACAGCCCAAAAAACCTACAACAACCCACTTATTTTGTCTATTTGCAAAAGAAATGACTCCACAAACAGTGGCAATTTTGCTGTTAAGAATTGTTAAGTTGAGAACTTATTTTGTCTATTTGCAAAAGAAATTCACTTGCAAAAGAAATTCACACTGGATACTTGGCTGCACAACAGAAAGCACTAGGTTATCTGTGTGCTTATCGCAATCTACACACTCCATTCCATATTGATACAACCTACCACCATTTCGAAGGAAACATTTTCCATTTCTCTATATTGCACAGTTTTTTTTTTGAAAAATGGAGGACTTCTTTGGAGGGAAGTCCGGATATATTTGATAATTTCCCTGCTGATAGCTACAATCATACTTTTAGCTGCAAGTAATAACTTGGTGATTGTGTTTGTGGATATCTGTGAATATCTGTGGATGAATGTGTAAACATATTTCCAATGAAAACTATTGTGTCTGGGTTGTCACTGAATATATGCAAGCTCTGTCTGAGTTGGCTTGTGATGTTACAGCTAGGAGGTGATAAACAACCTGCCTAGGATTATGAAATTGATGGAAATACAAAATTTAACAAGAACTGCAGACAAATATAAAAAATACAAGTCAGCTCATTGTTAGCAATTAGAAAAGGTGATACACTCCAGGACTTGGAAAAGTTTTTTGTTTGGGTTACCGTTTCCAGTATCCTGTAATCCAAAGAAGTAGCCTTTCCAAACTCATACTTGGTGCATTCCATGACTATGATTCAGATTTGTTTATTTCAAAGCACACTTTTTTCTGCTTCAAATACATATGGCAACAGCCTTCTGTTAATCAGCTCTTTTTTTCATGTTTAACACCATTGACTGAGAACTTTTCCATTTTTATTTTTGCTAGAAAATGTATTCCAATTATTCTATAGTAGGCTGAAAATTTAAGAAAAAAAAAAGACATTTCTAGAAAAACTTCACCAGGAAGTTGGGCTACTTTGAGAGAAGGGCTTAATCTCATCATTGATCAGGGCAACCCACCCGCATCATTTTCACTGCAGCAACAAAGTGCCTATTCTTGATGACCTGACCAAAAGGAAGCAAAAACAGAGTGACTCCTACCAAAGCACATCTGTGGGGTGTATTTCACAGGAAGCAACTCAGCTCCTCTGAAGATATGTTTCACTAAGGAACAAAGAATTATTTTGTTTGGGAGCTCTGGAATGATGCAGTGACCGATTGCAGCCTTTCCCCTTTTCTTTCTTTCTTTTCCTGAAAGTAAAGCTAAGAAAATGAAAACGATTTTTCTCTCCTCCTCCACCGTAAGCTAAGCACTCCTCCAATTAGCATCTTCCCACATGAAGAAAGCTTTTAAAAACGTATCAGCCTTTTCTTCCCAAGAAATAAACAGAATGGATACAGAGACAAAAATAGAAATACAGAAATCCTGCAATAATAGCATATTTTCTAGAAAAAAAATATCCTAAACTTTCTTAAAGAGTAGCATATATTTATGGCTGAAAACATTAGAGGATAGTAATAGATTAATGTTTATATAAACACACACCTGTATATCACCACTTCTAAAGTTTCACCACCTACTATAGCAAGCTTTCAGTGAGGTTAACATTTAGCCACACATTTGCATATATTTGTTACACAGATTGTATTTATTCAACAGTTTGATGCAGGTAGGAGTCAGAAATATAGTCATAGTATACAGAAATAGTAGGACAGAAATTACCTCTCTTTCACTGTCAGACCTTTTTTTGCTTATACAGCATCTTATGATTGGTGCTGAAAATATACTGTGTCAGTTTCTTCTTTAAAGTTTCATTTTCTTCTCCCATCTCCATTGTTTGCAATGTCTTTGCCCTCTAGAGCTGGAAAAATAAAATTTCCTTTCAATCATTTTTGTTCTCTGCTCTTCAGGTGGGAAAATGGCCCTTTTCATAAAAGAGTTTAGCAGATGTTGTTCGTTCTTTTGAAAAGAGAATTAGAAGCAGTGATATTGCTGTGTTTTTCTGATTTAGGACAGTGTCACACTAACCTGCTATTCCACTGCTGTTGTGTTAGTGTAGATAATGAATACACCTTAGGTTGAACAATTTTAATATCGCACATCTTTTTAGTAGTGCGGTTGTACCAATTTTATACTTCATGGTCCTGTAGTCATACCTGCACACACCCTTGTAACCCTATCTTCCTGCACCACTGCAGAAAGGCAGAGTTTGATTATTGTTTTCTTATTAGTTTTATTATTATCTCAATTGTATAATTTCAGCATTAAAACAAAAAGGGGGCAAAGATGTGTGTGTGTGTGTGTGTGTGAAAAATAGTCAGCTTGAGAATAGTAAGGGCAAGAAGGAAGATGCTTCTCCGGTGTCCTCTTCTCTCCATTGGCTGCTAAAGTAGGGGCAGCTGTAGCTACAAGGTGTGTCCTGGAGAAATTTCAGTCATTGCACAAGGTCAGTAAAGAATTCTCACATCTGCAGTGACCAAAGAAGAGACTTACAATGATGTAAGTCCAACTTGTGCCTTCCTACTTCACTAATATGATGCTATCCGATATTTGAAAACATGCATGAGAGGACTCCCTTATTCCTGGTTACAGAATATCACTTATAGATCTGCCACCAGAAGTTGACAGAGCAGCAGTAGGAATATCTCATATTAATGAAAATATGGGGGTGGCTTGACTGACACCTTTCCAAGCCTCTTAGTATAACTGTTAAGACAATTGAGCTCTCCATCTGCAGCAACAGGACCTCATCATGTTGAAGGTTTTCTCAAATTCTGTGCAGTGCCAGCACATTGCTGGTATGAAATCCACTGGAACCCATCAAATGATGCAGGGCTACTTCTGACAGGACTCAGCTGGACTTCATGCCAGCAGTGCACCAGCAGCACAGAGACACAGAGCCCAGAGAAGTTGGGTGGCTACCTGACCTCTCATAGAAAAAGGTGGGGACAGCAGGGAAACATTGTGGGATGGCAGCCCACGACCAACCATGATAAGGGGATGAAGTGATATGCTGCCCCCCGCTGCCTCTAGTTTCTCCTGTGATGAGGTCCATAGTTCCATAGCCTGACTTGAACATCTTTAAATTTCAAACTTATTTTAGACAAAAGGTGAGAATTTGTGTCCTGTGTGATGGGTGTATTCCTACAGCCCTTAGGATCCCGATTGACACTAAGGTCCCAACTGTCCCCCAAATGTTTTTTCAACCAATAAACCAAAACAAACCAAAACAAAATACAACACCATTTGAAGACTTTTCCTAAATAAATGAGGCTGTTCCTGCCCCATGTTCCCAAATGTAAATGAGAATGATGCAATGTCAGTTTCAGTTAACTAAACCCTCTAGTGTTAGGGAAAAGGCTGAAATGTTGTAATATGGCTTCTGAGCCTCAGAGCATACCCACCCATTTAGAGGAACACTATACCAGCTATGGTACAATACAGTCAGACTTCAGTATCTGCTAGGGTTTGGTTTTAGGAGTCCCCATGGATACCAAAATCTGTGCATGTTCAAAACCCATTATATACAGCACTGCAGTAAAATGACATTTATTTATTTTGTGTCAAAACATTGCAAAAACAAACAAGTATAAAACTGATAAAATAGAGGGAACACAAGCGGATAAATAATTTTAGACCAAAAACAGACAACAGTGACCACATTATCTGTAGCTTTAAAGAGCTCTTCTTCTATGAATGAGGCAGGGCATTGTGGCCAAGCATACAGATGCCAAGTTGTTTTGCTCCACAGTTACACAGGTGGAGGATTCTTCTAGGTAGTGCCATTTAGCCAAGTTGTCTTTTAATCTCCCAACACCACTTTTGAGTCTGTTAAGGGGCATTCTTGGTTTGCCCCTGGAGGCAGACCCTCATGTGTGTGTGGGGGGGGGGAGGGGGGCACCCAGTTTGTATTGCCTGATTTTTCTGTCCAGACGGATACTCTTGCTGTTGCTGGGGGAACATTAAGAGGAGTGATGGTTCTTAGGAAACTTTTCCTTGATTTGAGTCTACTGGGAGGGGGCTGATAGCCACACAGTCATTTTTTTTTAAAAGAAATGATGTTTCTAATAGAACATGGCAACAACTCAAATGACTACTGGAGAGAGCCTGAGGATCTGTGAAATGGTGCGAAGCTACAGCAGAGTATACCTACACATCAGTGCAGGAAGATCAACATTTGCTTTTTTGAATATTTTTTCTGGTTGAAGTCCGACTGAACTGAACTGTTGTAAATCTCTGAATACAGGTGTTCTGTAAGACTGGTCTTTATGAAGACTACAACTTTGCATCCTACATTTTGAATTCTACATTTTACATAGGTGAGATTCACAATAGCATAGATTTAGGTCATTTCTGTGATGGTACAATAGATTGGTTTCCACTGTAAGATTACAACACAATTCTCCTTATTGCCTCTTAAAGGAATCTGACATTTCAGGATGATTTTATTACTGATCAATATAATTTTCTGTAATTGTTCTATTTTTAGGATTCCTTTGGGATTTTTTTTTAAAATGTGATGATTTAAAAATCATTTGTTAGGTGATGTAGAAAGGCAAACCAATTAACAAATAAAGTATAATCTCAATGCAATTTTTGTGGTATACATCTTTTACTAGACAGCTTATACTGTGATTAAGTGTTTTACAGATTTTTTTTTCTTTTGAATGAGGAGTGCACATTGCAAATTACATGCTTGCTTGATGGAACAATTAGAGTTCAGAAAGGAAAATGAGAATCTGCTTATAGTGTCAGAAATTGCAAACCACAATGAGTGGATGTGGTCACATTAACATAACGAACATTGGACACACAGGAAAACTGTGTTTACGCTGGCCAAGAAATTAAATGCTGAAAAACTTGATAGTGGTGGCTAGATGGAGATAATAGTGGGTTTATCAGCTTTTAAATAAGATCACTCTTAATGAACCAAAAAAGACACTATAACAAATTCGATTTCTATGTATTTTAGCTGTTTCAGTCAAGTTACACAAGTTAAGGTATGATGTGGCCACCCACGCAACCTTGACTTCTTCAACTTAGCTGATACATCATAAATCTATTAGACATTGAATCCAATACAGACAGCAGTTTAATAAACCCCAGACGAATGCATATGTGCTTGTTCTTATAAATGTAGATAGCAGCTATCTGTATGGCATAACACCATATAGATAACTGCCATATCTCTTACCAATATACCACAAACTTCTCTTTTAACAGTCAGTGTAAATTTAGGACCAATTTTTGTGGTCATCTTCAGCCCAGAGCTCTTCTGGGATATAGAAGTAACACTTTTCCAGAATAAGATGAAGGACTTTATCTCATACACCGGAGAAAATGCCTTTTAAATTAGGCAACCAGTGTTTTAAGATTAAATGAGAACTTGATAACATTGGATACGTATCCACCCCATCACCCCTAGACCTTTCCTTCCTGTATTTAATATAATAATCACCTTTGACTTATCACACAGAAGAGGACTGGCTCCTCCAAATCGATTGGATGTCCACCCCACCCCCACCCCCCATTTCACTGTCTTCCTTAAAAAGATTTTTAAGCAGATGTTGTGCAAACATGCAAGTTTGTGGCCTCCATCAAAATGGAGAGATGCAGTTCTGATTTATTGTTTGTTTTAGAAAAGGAAACAATCACAGGGAAACAATTTTTTTTTTTAAAAAAACTATTATTATAGTACTTCTAAAATTCAATTTTGTAATAACTACAAAAGTAAATGTAGGGAAACTGAGCATGTATGGTCAATTCAAACCGCGTGATCTGTTTAACCACTTATTTCAATGGGGAACCCACAATCTGTTAGACCACTTCTGGCAATGCAAACCCCAAGATTCATTAACAGAGGGTGTGTAGCCAACGACCTGCAGATGGATGTGAAGTGTATTGTTTCCTCATTTTAGGAAATGTACCTATAGGTTGATCCTTTGCCTACAGGCGCCTATGGATTACCTACAAAATGAACCAAGCATCATGAGATAGGACCTGTAGCAACCAGTATGCAAAAGTCATCAGAAGCAGGGTATATACCTGTGTGATAAAGTCTGGAGAACAAATACTCTAAAAGCAGATCTTGTCTGATCTTGAAAGCTAGACAGAGTCAACACTTGTTAGTATTTGGATGGGAGATTGCCAATGAATACCAGGTGCTGTAGGCTATATTTCATAGGAAGGAACTGGGAAAAGTCAGTTTTCCTTGCATAAGAGAACCCTGTGAAAATCATGTGGTTGTCATAAGGTGACTTGCCTGCCAACCCCCAAAATAAGTGACACAGACACGATAAGGAATAAACTAGGGCAACTTTATTAAATGTTACCTATTTAAACTTAAGATTGAGTTTCAACTAAACCTGAAGTGTCTAAGAATTTGGTGAGAAATAAAGCCGAGGTAGTGTTCCTGTCCCGTCCTACCCCTCGGCTGCAACTGGGCGAAACACAAGATCTCCGGATGGCAAAATCCTGGATGACCTTGCATAGCGACTTAACGACCATTCTGCCCAAGGAATTTGAGGTCAGAATATCTCATTTTGGTCATTTCTATATGTCCCACTTGGCAATAATAATTACCAGTGAGGGTTTTCGTCCATGGCCTAAGCCAAGGTTGTATTGATGTACGCCAAAATGTATTTTTCTTTCTAATTTCGTCATGGATTAGGGGCAAGAGTCAATTTAGCCCCTATCCCCCACCAAATCCTCTAGAATGTGTCTAATGCCCTCCTGCAAATCAGCCAAAAAATGTGTGTTACCTAGTTCAGAAAGGTGTATCTCATCAGAACGGTAAAGTTCAACTTTGGTGTGAAGAATTAATGGGTGTGAAATGCAAGAGCCCCAACTTTAAAACAAGACTTTGAGCATTGCACGATTTACTCTTTTCCTGGATCCATCACTCTTATGTGGCTCACCTCCTCCAGGCCACTTCAATCTTGGTATCATCTCAGACCAACTTATATGCGTCTGAGGCCAAAGCTCTCTGATCCTGTAGAGGTCGGCCACAGCCTGGAGAAATAGGGCCCTGCCTTTGAGCAGGCCCAGATCATTACCACCGAGGTGGGTAACTAAAACACCTGGATGTCCAACATAACCGGAATCAAACAATAACGGGATGAGCCTATCCCAGCGGAGGCCCCTTCTGACTCTCCACTCAATGGCTGCCCTGGAGGTGAGGCCAAGGTCCTGGCCATAGGAACCCTTACAAGCCTGACGTTCTGCCCAGTGTATGAAGCTATGGCCACAGATCAGTACCTGTCTTCTATGTGCCATCTGCACCACATCTAGGAAGAAACAACAAACATAACTACAACTGAACATTACGAACTTATGAACTATAAACACCCAATCTCCATCTCCCCAGCTCTTTTATTTGGCTCACTCCATAACCCATGGCCACTGCCATTGATGCCGCCCCAATTTGAAAGGAATGAGTACCAAATTTGCGGTCATGAATCCCCAGTATTTTCAGGGCTTTGGAGGTCACTGCCCAAAATTGGTATTTTGTCAAAGGGGTCCCATCCTGGCGAGTAAATAGAGGGCCTGGCATGTTTCCCCTAACCCTCAAATAATTGGTCATGGCAGTGACTGGGCATAAACCCATGTCACTACACCCAGTTAGTCTAACCCAGGGGTCCTCAAACTAAGGCCTGGGGGCCAGATGCGGCCCACCAAGGTCATTTACCCGGCCCTCGCTCAGGGTCAATCTAAGTCTATAATGACTTGAAAGCACGCAACAACAACAATCCTATCTCATCAGCCAAAAGCAGGCCCACGCTTCCCATTGAAATACTAATAATATTATATTTGTTAAAATTGTTCTTCATTTTAATTATTGTATTGTCATTTGACTTCCCACCTTGGCATTCCAGTCTCCTGTAATGAAAATAATGTCTCTTTTTGGTGTATTATCCAGTAGGTCCTGCAGATCCTCATAGAACTGATCTACTTCTGCTTCTTCAGCAGCTGTGGTTGGGGCGTATATTTGGATCACTGTGATGTTGAAAGGCTTTCCTTGCACTCGAATTGAGATCATTCTGTCATTTTTTGGGTTGTATCCAAGCACCGCTTTAGCGAATTTCTTATTAATTATGAAGGCTACTCCATTTCTTCGATGTTCCTCTTGTCCACAGTAGTAGATCTGGTGGTCATCTGATGTGAAGTGGCCCATTCCAGTCCATTTCAGTTCGCTGACCCCCAGAATGTCTATCTTTAGTCTTGACATCTCACCAATAACAACATCCAATTTGCCCTGGCTCATAGATCTTACATTCCAGGTTCCTATGGTGTGTTGATCTTTAGAGCATCGGATTCGTCGTTCGCCTCCAGTACCGTCGGCCGCTAGCCTTCCTTTTGGCTTTGAGCTAGCTGCGTCATCACATCTGGGGCTAGTTGAACTTATCCTCTGCTCCTCCCCAGTAGCATTTTGGCCATCTTCCGACCTGGGAGTCCCATCTTCCAATGGCATACCGACATATCTCTGGTTGTACTGGTCCATTTAGTTTTCTTGGCAAGGATACTGGAGTGGTTTGCCATTGCCTTCCCCAGGGATCACGCTTGGTCTGACCTCTCTGCCACAACCGTCCCGTCTTGGGTGGCCCTTCACGGTTTCGCTCATGACATCATTGAGGTGCTCAAGCTCCAGCGCCCCGACAAGGCGGCGATCCTTTGCTCAAGATCCTGCAAGGAAGACTCCAGCAATACATGGAGCGAGAGTTGCCAGATGTTCAAGCTGGGTTTAGAAAAGGCAGAGGAACGAGAGACCAGATTGCCAATATCCGCTGGATAATGGAGAAAGACAGGGAGTTTCAGAAAAACATCTACTTCTGCTTCATTGACTATTCTAAAGCCTTTGACTGTGTGGATCATAATAAATTGTGGCAAGTTCTTGGTGGGATGGGCATCCCAAGCCACCTTGTCTCTCTCCTGAGGAATCTGTACAAGGACCAAGTAGCAACAGTCAGAACTGACCACGGAACAACAGACTGGTTCAAGATTGGGAAAGGCGTACGGCAAGGCTGCATACTCTCACCCAACCTTTTTAACTTGTATGCAGAACACATCATGCGATGTGCGGGGCTGGATGAATGCAAAGCTGGGGTGAAAATTGCTGGAAGAAACATTAACAACCTCAGATATGCAGATGACACCACTCTGATGGCCGAAAGCGAGGAGGAGCTGAGGAGCCTTCTAATCAAGGTGAAAGAAGAAAGCGCAAAAGCCGGGTTGCAGCTAAACGTCAAAAAAACCAAGATTATGGCAACAAGAATGATTGACAACTGGAAAATAGAGGGAGAAACCGTGGAGGCCGTGACAGACTTTGTATTTCTAGGTGCAAAGATTACTGCAGATGCAGACTGTAGCCAGGAAATCAGAAGACGCTTACTTCTTGGGAGGAGAGCAATGTCCAGTCTCGATAAAATAGTGAAGAGTAGAGACATCAGACTGGCAACAAAGATCCGCCTAGTCAAAGCCATGGTATTCCCTGTAGTAACCTACGGATGTGAGAGCTGGACCTTAGGGAAGGCTGAGCGAAGGAAGATCGATGCTTTTGAGCTGTGGTGTTGGAGGAAAGTGCTGAGAGTGCCTTGGACTGCGAGAAGATCCAACCAGTCCATCCTCCAGGAAATAAAGCCCGGATGTTCACTGGAGGGAAAGATACTAGAGACAAAGTTGAAGTACTTTGGCCACATCATGAGGAGACAGGAAAGCCTAGAGAAGACAATTATGCTGGGGAAAGTGGAAGGCAAAAGGAAGAGGGGCCGACCAAGGGCAAGATGGATGGATGGCATCCTTGAAGTGACTGGACTGACCTTGAGGGAGCTGGGGGTGGTAACGGCCGACAGGGAACTCTGGCGTAGGCTGGTCCATGAGGTCACGAAGAGTCGGAGACGACTGAACGAATGAACAACAACAACATTGTTTTTAAGCGGTTTTTGCATTACAAATAAGATATGGGCAGTATGCATAGGAATTCATTCATGTTTTTTTTCAAATGATAATCCGGCCCTCCAACAGTTTGAGGAACTGTGACCTGGCCCTCTGTTTACAAGGTTTGAGGACCCCTGGTCTAACCAGTGACCTTTTACCTTTTTGATCCGATTTTGATGACCTAATGCAAAGCCGTAGATCGGCCTGACTCAGCTGTAGGTCCGCCAATAGAAGGGCTTGCTGAATCAAGTCAGTTTTTGATCCCACAACTAATTCACTGACTCTCAGAGCACCGAAAAAGGCTGTTAACGAGGCTGCATGAAAAAGCAAACTCTCATAGTCGGACTGACATATCTGGGGCCAAATAAGCTGCAGCCCCCTTAGGATTTATGGGGTCAAAGGCTCTCGGGTGTCACACGGGTTACCGCGTTCTCTTGTTAAGCCCGTCAAGCCATTTCCGAATCTGGAATTCGCTAGTATGGTCGGGGAAGCCCTGTGCCTTAAGCCAAAATGCAAATGCGGCCAGTTTCAAGAGAATAGATTTGGGAACTAAACTCCTTTTCTGCAAAAATATAGCAAACTGTGCTACCTGGGCATATGGCACGGGTGTTTCAAAACTTAGCAAATAGACCTGTCTGAATTCGATAAACTCTTGTATGGCTCTGCTGTTAGACTTTCTTGAGCTTGGAGCCAGGGCTAACTTCATGCCCCTAATTAATTTGTCACTCCAATTTGCCAAAGATGGGAGGGCATGCGGTAGGGCAGTAGATCTGCATTGGGGGCGAGCATTCTGAAGTGATTGATCTGCTTACGGGACCGAGCATCAGCTATTGAATTATCTGACCCCGCAATATGAAATGCTCGAAACAAAATGTTGAGTTCCAAGCAGTGGAGGGTAAACAATCTCAGAGCTTTCATAACCCTCTGCGATCTGGATGTAGTGAATTGATAATTTGGACCGTGGCTGCATTGTCGCACCAAAAATGCATAGTTGAATTACCAAATTGTTTAACCCATATCTTGACCACCACTATGATGGGAAAAATTCCAGGAAAGTAAGGTCTGAAGTTATCCCTTGGGTGTGCCATTGTTCCGGCCATAATTTGGCACACCAGTGGCAGGCAAAATAAACTCCAAACCCCAGTGCTCCCGAAGTATCAGAGGCTATCTGTAGGGCATCTCTCAATAATAATTCTTGCCGCAAAATGAAACTCCATTGAATTTTGATAAAAATTGCAGCCAAATAACAAGGTCACTCTTAATAGATCTTGTATTCTGATGCGGTGGTGTGGTGTGGTAACTCCTGCTATTGCATCACACAACCTGCACAGGAACGCTCTGCCTGGGGCCACCACCCTACAAGCAAAGTTTAGGTGACCTATGAGTTCATGAAATTCACGCAAAGTTGCCTTATTTCTATCGAGAAATTCTTTAAGTCTCGCTATAAGATTGGAAATCTTATCTGGCAGCAATCTAGAGTTCTGCTGTAATGTGTCTAGTTCTATCCCCAGGAATGTCAATCTGGTGGCCGGGCACTCAGTTTTTTCTTCGGCTAGCGGCACGCCCAGTAGATACATTTGATTTCAAAAGGACCTTAACAAGAGATTACATTTGCCTGAATGGTGTCTACCAATAAACAAAAAAATCATCTAAATAATGAACTATACCTGGTAAACCTGTGTCAAATCTAACTACCCATTCTAAAAATGTTCTAAACGTTTCAAAAGCTGAACAGGAAACTGAGCAACCCATTGGATGTGCCTGATCCATATAAAATGAACCCTCGAACTGGAAACCTAGTATCTCGAAATCCAGGGGTGTACTGGGAGCAGGCGGAAAGCCGACTTAATGTCGCACTTTGCTAATTCCACCCCCTGGCCCCTGGCCTAGACCCTCTGTAGTTCTATGTGAAATGAAGTGTAATGAACGGTGCAAAATTCGTCCAGAATTGCATCATTCACTGATCTGCCCTTAGGGGAGGACAGATGGTGAATGAGCTGAAACTCCCTTCGGTTCTTTTTAAGAACTATACCCAGCAGGGAGACTCTAAGGCAGGGGTCCTCAAACTAAGGCCCGGGGGCTGGATAAGGCCCTCCAAGGTCATTTACCCGGCCCTCGCTAAGGGTCACCCTAAGTCTGAAATTACTTCTAGCATACAACAACAACAACAATCCTATCTCATCAGCCAACACCAGGCCCACACTTCCCATTGAAATACTAATAAATTTATATTTGTTAAAATAGTTCTTCATTTTAATTATTGTATTGTTTTAAAGCGTTTTTGCACTACAAATAAGATATGTACACTGTGCATAGGAATTCATTCAATTTTTTTTTGTCAAATTATAATCTGGCCCTCCAACAGTTTGAGAGACTGTGGCCTGGCCCTCTGTTCAAAAGGTTTGAGGACCCCTGCTCTAAGGTATGGGGTTGGGGGTGTGGAAATGGGGCCCAACACTCAACCCTCTCTAACCTCTTTGTTGATCTTTTTGCACACTACATCTTCCATACCGATTAGAGATTTTAATCTGGAATTCGCTAGTATGCGAGGGCCAATAGCTGGGATGCGAAACCCATCCCTGAAGCCACTAATTAGATAGCTAGCCACTGCTGAATCTGGATAAGATTTCAGCAACGCTTGTAGCCTTGGTAAATTTATTGGGCTGGGGCCCCTTTGGAAGAGGGGAAGCTCCCGGGCTTTTCCTATAAGACTGACCCTGTTTGAAGGGCTTTCCTTTGTTGCAGGTTTTAGCAGAGTGGGTCCCGCTACATATTGTGCACAAGTGTTGAAATCTGCAACCTTTTCTTGAACATGCACCCTGTGCTGAGAATTCCCAGCACAGGGCTCTTTGTTGTTGCTGTGACTGTTGATTTGCATTCTGGCGGAAGGCCTGGCCTATTTTAAAATTTTGGACAGTATGTCCACTATCCACCTTTTCCCCATATACTGCTCTAGTGGGAGTCATCACCTCCATCCAGAGTTGGTTATCAATTAGATCCCATCTTAGAGTAGGGTAACGGGCGGCTTCAAAACGAAAGTGTTTATCGTATAAAAGCCATGCATTACCAGTAAAATTGACGCATGCTGAATATATAATATTTAGATATTGAAATAGTGAATGTGCCCTGACGGGATAAGCCTCAGCTAAAACTCCTGCGTATATCAAAAAACCAAGTAAACCAATTAGCCCACTTTTGGTCGACCTTTCTCTTTTTAATTTTTTCCTTATGTTCTTCGTCCAATTCGTCTTTTTCCTTTTTTAAAAAAATTCACGGTAATAGAGGTTGAAGATGTCAATATATTCATTTCTCAAAAAAAAAAAAATCAATTGTTTTTTGGGCCAGAGAAGCCCCCAACGATTTGGTGCTCATACGGCAGGGAGCTGGGAGGGGTCATTAGGTCTTGCCCCAATATTGGTGAGCTGTCTCCCTGGTAGCAGGTGTTATGTCTACTGTGTTAGCTACTATGGTTGGCTGGCTAGTATTGGTGACTATTTCTCCCAGAGATTGAACTGAATTGGGCAGTGATGTTGTAGCTTGGGCCTGAGTATTGGTAGTGGGTTCAGTGTTGTGTGGTATGGTAGCATTGGGTTGGCTACATCTCTCCACCTGTGAGTGCAACTGATCCCAGGGCCAGATAACTGTATTGACTGTACATGATGCCTTGGGGGGCCTGTCAATTTGTGATGCTTGGGGTTGAGTTGCCTGGGGTGCTGAAGCTGGGGATGACTGCCCAGGCTGTCCAGTCATCTGGCTGCCCTCAGGGGCCTCATTGTCATGATCCCTTTTTCTTTCTGCCTCTAAAACAGAAATGTGAGAGGGCAGAGCTTTTAGCATAAGAGCTTTGCTAGCGAGCCGCACGGGCTGCTTAGCGGAGGTTGGATTGGCTGCTCCCTTTTCTTTTTCCAAAGCATTGACCCTAGCCATAAGTGCATTTAGTGCTTCCGTGGTAACTTCCTCATCATCGGATGAGGAAATAGTAGGAGGTGGAGGTTGCTTGAATTGAGTTCTTTTTGCTGGGCCCTTTCCCTTGGGGCCTCCAATGTTCTTTCTAGGAGTCAAGCTGTGAATAGATAAAGTAGCAATACGTTAGAACTCAGCTTAGGCTGGAGCAGTGATCCCATCAACCATTTGCTCCAGTGGCCCTTACCCAAGCCACTGCCGTAGTGTAGCCTTACTGGCTTCTGACTTCGGCTGTATATCTTGTAAGCACAATATTGTTGAAGCTGTTTGGTTATTGTTATTATTATGTTTGAATGACAGAATGATAGAGTTGGAAGAAACCTGATGGGGAACCAATATTGTCCACAAGCGTTGTGTATGATTGGGAGAATCTCCCCTTCATTATTACCCTAGCCACCTTTATATTATTATTATTATTATTATTATTATTATTATCATCATCATCATCATCATCATCACCACCACCACCACCACCACCACCACCACCCATATATCTGTATATTTGTATATCTATATCTATATCTAGCCCCACATGTGTATATAAATTTACTTGTTAAATCAAATTGTGGTGGACCACTAACACCGTTATATCTCTCATCCCATAATCATGTGAGTTTGTACGTGCCAGTTTAAACATTGTTTGTGCCCTCTTTCCATTGGGACCCAGGAATATAAAATGGCCACCAGATCAAAACAAGATGGCGACTCCCTGAGGTGCCATGAGGCAGGCAAAATGGTGATAAAAATGGCCGCTGCTATCCTGGAGTGTGGTGGTTTCTCTTTCATTTTAAGCCTAACAAGTTATTGTCTAAACCCTCCTTTTTTTTTGAAAAAAGGGGGGAAATTGGCATGCTCGGATCTCCTTGAAGGAGGTATGTGGCTAAAAGTTAGCTCCTTACAATAGCAGGGGTACAACTTGTTGGTCTCTAGCCCGTCCTTAAACCCTAATAGGGGGTTGGGCGGGTGCAGTATATTCCCACCTACTGCTACCCCAACATCCTGGCCTCAGCACCGAGCAAGGTTAAAGGAGTATGTCCCATCCTGGGTAGCAAAGGGTGGCAGGGACGCGGGTATCTGCGCGTCGCTGCCAGCACTCTCCTGCTGTGGCCAAGACGAGCGGAACCCACCTGCCATAGTTGAAACTGGGGCAAGCTGAACTGCACCCCCCCAGGCCCCCCCGTGGCAGGCTGTGGCCCATAAGGCACACATCACCCAGGAGCAAATGCTGCCAGAGGTAGGCGCCTACCCCCGCCCGTGCGCCCGCACGCGCAGCGAGGGTGTGAAGCGCCGCAACCTACACCCGGTGAGAAAGTGGAAAAAAAGGGGGGGGGGAAGGAGAAGGCTGCTGTTGGGCCTACCCCTTGACACCCCACCCTCAGCCTACCGACCTCATCTTGGCGTCCATCTCCCTCGACGTCTTCTTCAGACTGAGGGGAGTGGGGGCGGAAGTCAGTCTTGTTGCTCCACCCCCTATGGAAAGTAGATCCGGCTGGATCTACTTTCCAAGCTTTTCCCTTTGGGGGAGGAGGCAAATTTCCTTCCCTGCTCCAGCTACGCTGGTGCAGGGAAGTCCTATTGTACACATGCATCACATCAACTAGCATGCAGAATTCAACTGGCGAATTTGAAGGATCCTCAATGAGTTTCTATGTTTTCAGCAGTAAGTTTGATTTTCTCTTTTTAATACTTAATATTATAGTACAAAACATTTTGCTGTTGTGCTGAATATAACAGCAAAAACTTGTTTTATTTTTATGCTGAATCTATCGGAAGAATGCTTCCGCCCTTTCCTGACAAAAGTCAAAATTCTTCCTCAGAGTATCGAATCCATTTTGTATTAGATTTGAGAAAGAAAGAGATGCCAAATCTTTAGGTTTTTTTCCCCTCAGTTAGAAACACAATTGGTTTCTAAAGAAATTATCTTGAGTCAGAAGGTGAGAGTTCTGGATTACATTTTGTTTTGCTATTTTGATGTCCTCTAATTTGGGAATTTCATGAAAAGGTACTGTCATGACCACGTAACCTCTTTTCAAATCCCAGGAGAAAATATTATTTTTAATTCATTGCATTCTTTTTCTTTGGTTAGATATTTTTGTTTCATTCTTTTAAATTTAATTGTGGTTAATTAAATTGTTTTTAATATTGTGTCAGTAACTGGGATTTTAAAATATATGATCCTGAAGTCCACTTAGGAATGAATTTCCTGTTTAGAAATATATATATAATGAACAAATTAATAACATGGAAAGAACCTCCTCTCTCTATATATATATAAAAACCAAAAACTCAAAGACCACTAAAATGGCCCATGTAGCAATGGGCCCTTTGAAGACCAAGAGTTTGCCTCACTGTGGTCCTGACGCAAACTCACTGAGTTTGCCTCAGAAAATGTACTTTTTTGGATTACTGTCCCCCAGACAGCATGTCCACTTTTTGAACTTCAATCACAATGCCGAGAGCTAAGATCACAAAAGCACAGTTAGGGTTAATTTGGTGGCACTGTAAAGAATGAACTGTTGTCTAATAATAAACAGTCATGTTCTTTTGTTATAGTAAGCATTTGGGTCAACAGATGCTTTTTCTTTTAAACAGTGAGAAAGCCTGTTCTGTTCCATCAGCTTTCCCAGATTTAAATTAGGAAGCACATACGAATCTCTCTCTCACACACACACACACACAAACACACACACACAAACACTCCTTGGTATTTCAATCTATGTAGGACATTTGTGCAAATCAGTTATCCATGGTCTCTGATTTTCAAGTGAGAAACAAAACCTATACATGTACAAGAGACCTCCCTATTCTAACAGAAAGAAAAATATGTAGATAATAATTCATCACTTTTCTGGTGATATTCCAGTTGTATAGAGAGAATCTAGATGCTTTAAGAAGAAACATATTCATGGGTCTGTAAAACAAGTCAATTCTTGTTCCAAGAAGTGTCTACCCAGAATACATCTAATTTCATACGTTTGGAAGAGTGTTTCAGTATGCGAGATTTGCATTGCTTTCTATGATCAGTTTATTCTTGCCATGATGCCAAAACAGGAATGAGAAAATTGTGAGTTTTATGGTAAATTGAACATTAGCCCTTAGTTCCTCTATTCTTTTGTCTCCTCCTGACCTCCCAAAGATGTGTATTGATCTGACAGAACCCGTTTTTGCTAGCACATTTCATTACTGAGATACTTGGAAAGTTTGATTTGGTTTCTCATTTCTTGAACATTATTGTATGCAGCTGTATTTGCACTGAACATAAAGGGTATCAGCAAGATTCACACACATTTTGATTGCATTTCTAAAACTATGGATATCTTAAGAGTGGTCGATATACAGACACCTTTCCTCAATGTTCTCAAGTCAAACACTTCTTGACTTCATCTAACACCATGAATGTGTGCAGACTTTTAATGTGGAGGATTTTATATAGAAATTCTCACCTTCAGTCTTTTGGGTTCATGACCTGTTATCATGTCATCTTTTTACATAGTGCAATATATTTTACTTAAAATAAAATGATATTTTATATTGCATACAGAACAGAAGAGAAATATAGATACAATGTTCAGAGAAATTTTTGATAATAGTTTTGCCAATTCCTTAGGTATTGTATAACTATGTGAAAACACAATCTGACAAACATTTTAAAAAAGAATACTTCTGGGACATGGCCATACAGCCCAGAAAACTCACAGCAACCCAGTGATTCTGGGCATGAAAGACTTCAACAACACATTTTGAAAGTTAACAACACAAAGATCAGCAATAAAATACCATACAAAATGAGGGATGAAACCAATCAATGAACAAAAAACTTAAACCAGAATTTCATAAGAAGAATCTAGGCTAATTAAATGTGGTCTCAAACTGCTACCATTTTGTAGAGTACATATACCCTGAGATGACTGCAATACCACGAAAGATCTAGATATAAACAACATACTTAAATCTTCTTTATGATTAAGCAAATGATCATGTTTGATCATGGGAAGGAGTCTCTACATGTTCAACCAGAGGGGAACCAGCATATTCAGTGATGCTGGAACAGGATTGACCTTGCTTCTCTTTCACAGGTAAAGCTCAATGATACCTAGATAATATTTTTGGTGAGTGTTGAATGTTGACACCTGATGACATTCTTCTCCAGTGTAGATGTTTACTGTGGATAAGACAGTAAAATGAGTTTGATTAAAGAAATAAGAGCAACAAATGAGAGCAAAAGAGGTAATATTATTTTCGAACTTCTATGCAACAATGGCATTTCACTGAAAGGCTTTGGTCTGCTACTATCCACACTCAGAACTACAATTTCAAGAGTACTATAGTTTTAAACTTTCCAGGTTTCCCCTTCTCCCTCATTAACATTTCCAGGTTTGACGGGAACAATGATTTGGTAATGTTGGTATGAACTTAATTCTTGTCTCAGTGGCATTGAGACCAGAATTTCTTTTTCAAAGCACACTTCTCTTTGAAATAGCTACAAATGGATTTGTCCTGGGATCCTGTCGAGCAAAATTTGGCCCCATAAATCTTTTTTTTATTTCCCAGGTGTTAATTAATCTTTCCCTAAGAAGTGTCTCATTAATTTCACATGGCCAGAAATAGAATTGCAAAACACTTGGAAGTCTTGCACACGTTTCTTCCTTTTAGGCTGCTTGACTATATGTTTATCTTCTGTTCCACTATACTGTCCCTTTAAATTGTTGGCACTGACTTCTATAGCGTTGGCAGCTGGAGTCAGTTTTCTTCAATAATGTTAACAAAGAGAGCAAGAAAGAAGGAGCTGCCTGAATATAAATAAGCATCTGTATGAACAACATTGTACTGACTTCAAGGAGCAGTGCTGACAATTCATTTGTTATTTGCACCCAGGCTGATTCTGCTTCAGAAGCATTCTGTGGTCCAGTGTAATCACCCAGGCTTTGCAAAAAACAAAACCCCAAACCAAAAACCTGTTCTATTAGTTCAATTGAGCTCCAGCATACAGGAGCAAAAAACTAATCACAAGGCCCAAACAAGATTGTCAAGGTGTTCTTGGCGGGAGCACAATTGAATCTGTGCTGCAACAGCGCAAACAGTTCTGCTGCCATTGCGAAGATGGAGTCAGCATTTCTGCCATGAGCTCTTATTTCTAGGCATAATAGATTAACTTGGTGATAGAAATTCACTTGTGGCTGAGACTTGGCAATTGGGTTTCCACTAAAAAATGCTAGTGAGTGAGCACACAGTACATAAAACCCAGTATGAACTCTTTGCACCCTGTGGCTGCATTTTTGTTTTTCCAGAACTTCATATGTATTTTTCCCTTGAATTTCAAGAGCAATGTTTCTCCCAGAAAGTGCAGTGGAAAGGTTCAGCTATGCATTTCTCAGCTCAAGAAGAAAATTATCAAAGAATTAATGCTTGCCTTCATCAGGACTGATTTATACTGAAAGATTGGTGGATTCATAGAATCATAGAGTTGGAAGAGACTTCGTGGTCTATCCAATCCAACCTCCTGCCAAGAAGCAGGAAAATCGCATTCAAAGCATTCCCAACAAATGGCCATCCAGCCTCTGCTTAAAAGCCTCCAGAGAAGAAGCCTCCTCCACACTGAGGCATAGAGTTCCACTGCTGAACAGCTCTTACAGTCAGGAAATTCTTCCTAATGTTCAGGTGGAATCTCCTTTCCTGTAGTTTGAAGCCATTATTTTGTGTCCTAGTCTCCAAGGCAGCAGAAAACAAGCTTGCTCCTTCCTCCCCATGATTTCCCCTCACATATTTATACATGGCCAGCATCATGTCTCCTCTCAACCTTTCTATTCGTTAAGCTAAATATGCCCAGCTCTTTAAGCCATTCCTCATAGGGTTTATTCTCCAGACCCTTGATCCTTTTAGTCGTCCTCCTCTGGACACTTTCCAGCTTGTAAACATCTCCCCTCAATTGTGGTGCCCAGAATTGGAAACAGCATTCCGGGTGCGGTTTGACCAAGGCAGAATAGAACAGTACCTTGCCTTTTTTGTTCATCATAATAAATATCACCATAATTTAGAATTGTGTGAAAGTAATATTTTCCTTTTTTAAAAAAAACAGCAAGGACATGGGCATGTTGAAACAGCACTCTTATTTACAGTTCTTTTGTGTAAATAAAAATGTTTCTTGTTTCTTCTCTATGTTAGTAATGCTATGATCAAAAGATGAAATTGATAGTCTACCTGATGTATTTCTAATGAGTAAAGCAATAAGGAAAATGCTTCCCTAGAATAGGCCCATTGTTTGGATCTAAGTGAATGATTGTGAGTGAGGCAATCCCCTGGCTAAATCACCTGTAAGATTACCCCTTGTCTTTGAAAACTGGTTTGAAGTATCTCTTCTCAGAGCAGAAGGACAGAGTTACTTTGATGTGGTCAAGTAATTTCCCGCAATCACATAACAGATTATACTTCACCTATAATATGTGAAGTTATTGGAAATGTCCAGTGGCCTCAGTTCTTCTCTAAGAGAGTTAGAAAGAGTCAGGTGTCCCTCCAATTGGTCCACAAGAATAGAAACCTCTATTAGTTCTCTAAATGTGTGTAGTTCAAACTGAAGCAATAAGAAAAACATTTTCATAGTATATGTTAGATATGGCACAAGTTCATAATAAATCCATTATGTATTTTCAATTTTACTTCTGCAAAGTGTTCAACGCAATGCTGTCCTTGAATTTCTGTGTGATTTCAAGCTGATTCTGATTTACTGCAACCCTGAAGCTTACCTTTCACAGGGTTTTCTTAGGATGAGAGTGTGTCATTCACCCATGGTCACCCAGTAGGTTTCAGTGGTCAAGCAAGGAAACAAACCTCAGTCTGCAGAGGCAAATGCCCCAAACCACTACACTATGCTGCCTCTTGGATACTGGAAGTGAAAGATTATGAAGATATTTTATCATAGCCTCACATTCATGAAATAAGGAACCAGGAATATTAGCAAAACTAAAGAATTAGAGATGCCAACAAAACGTTCCAGGCTTGTACATAAATACAAGTGTTGGGAACTTGTAATGATCATCTCAAAGAATGTGAATATTACAAGATCCATCAATGACAAATTAAAATATAGAGAGAAAGGTTCCAAATCAACAAGGCAAGAGCTTGTCTCCCCCTTTAGTACAGGAAAGGGGATTTCAGTGAGTGACTGTTTCAACTGGATATTTTTAGAGAAGAGGAAACTAAACAGGGGCACCTTTCTACTTTTGAACAGTTTGTTTCATGGAATGTCTGAGCAATTAGCACTTAGTGCTGAAGGACAAAATGACTTTGACAAAGTTAGGCCTATGGGCTACTGGGTGACATGTGCAGTGTCGGAGATTTTCAGTGTATGTCTGAAACTGACAGTGATTCAATATAGAAGGATGTATAGTTACGGATTGGCATGTGTGATTATCTTCACTTTGTTGGCACTGTAATAAGCTGTCTTTTAACCTAATTGAAAGGGCTGCCCATATCAAGATGAAATCCCTACCATTTGGAACATCAAGTTGGAATCAGGATTGTTGTGACAGGTGAAAACTGACATGTCCAAACTAAATCCTACCTGATTGTAAATATTGATGACCTTAATATTTGTTTTGAACATTTTGAACTGGGTTTGTGAAATTCATCCGTTTTGCTTCTTCCCTTATTCTTTTTGTCATGGCAGTAGCCTGCATATAAAGGGGAAGGAACACAGAATTTTATCTTGTACTAAGACCATTTAATCCATCTACCTTAGTACAGTCAAGTGGTAGCAATTGCTCTCAATGATTTTGGACAAGATTATTTTCTAGCCATACCCGTATATCACTAGGGTTCCCTTTTTATTCTCCCACCCAAGGACTACCTAGACCTTTTGAAATCAGGTGAAGAAAGGGTAGAAAGTTAGCAAAGGAATGTGAATTCCACAAATGTGCAAGTTCTAGGTGTGAATGCTTTTCATTTTGAAATCAAGCAATTTAATATGGTCACAGATAGTGAGATATGGACCACAGATAACAAGACCCAATACACGGATATCAAGATCCATTAGGTGGATAATGAAACCTGGCAGCAAGCCGCTAAGAGTCCATGCCCCGTGAGATGAAAAGCTATGACCCAATTTTTCCCAATCAAAGAAATTTCACCAGTTGAAGAAGAAGTCACCGAGGAGTTTGTTTAGTCTGGCTAGAAAGGATGACAGCTAGTGGTAAACCACTCAAAGAAGCCGAGATGTTTGATACAAGTAACACATACATTTTTCTATCATACGGTCTTTTGTTTTTCCTACTCATGCCCAGCTGGGGCCAGCTTTGCGCTGAATGGCAGAGCTGGTCTTGACATTAAAGCCAGCTGGAAGGATTCCCACTGTGAGGCAGGATTGTGGCACCCACCAGCCAATCAGGGAAAGTTCTCCACATCCAATGCAGATTTCCGCTCTCCGATAGCAGGATGACCCTTGAGATAGAAGAATACATAGTTTTTGAGTAAATTACAGTGTCTCTATCTTGAGACGAACAAAGTAGGGCCATCAGGTTCCTGATTGTTATGGGGTTGTCCTTTGTATTGTGAGTCAAGTTGGGTTGGGCATCTATGGTGCCCATGTCCATTGTAGTCCATGTCAGGTTATTGTCCAAAGTGATGGTATTATGGAATCCATCCCTGGGAAAGCAAGGCAGGACCTCCTGGTATCAGAGAAGTGTGTCAGGTGATTAATAATAATAATAAACTTTATTTATACCCTGCCACCATCTCCACAAAGGGAACCCGGGGGGGGGGGGGTAACATGAGGTTAAGCCCAACAAAATACAACAGATCAAAATCAAATACACAGCAAATAATAACATCAAATAAAAATAACATAAAAATAAAAATAACCAGCAAAATTAATACACAGTCAAACACAGGAAATGACAATAAAATAAAATAGTAAGGTGAGGATAGCGGATAGGGCTTGTTAACATTGTAAAGTATAAAAACCCTAGGTGAGAAGGATGAATAGGGCAGTGTTCCTTGTGAGAGATCTCAGAAGGGACAAGCAATGGGGTGAGTTTCACTAAGGGATGGGATAAAGTGCACCAGGGGCATATTGTACAGTTCTTTTTGTGTCTATGTGGCTGCACAAAGGGTCCTGTTATCTCCGGTACGGCCAGTTTTATTGGAATCAACGGTGATGGATTGATTCCAGATGTGATCAGTGCTTGAGTCCATTGTTGGCGTGATGACCAGGAAAACACTGGAAAGAATTCTAGAGTCAATAGGTGCCGGTGAAGATTACCTGAGAAGAAAAGAGGAAGGCCCGCTTGTGAAGTCTTGGCCTAGTTTTACTCCTCTGTTTATTTTCGTTTCCTCTCTTGGAGGTGGACTGTTCCATTTGCTGAGTTTTGGGGGAAGAGCTTGGGATCCCCCAAGAGGGTGAGCTCTAGTGGTTCAGCCCTTCTGGATCAGAGCTTGGTGGAAGGACTTTTCCCCTCCATTCTTTCTTTGGCAGAGCCAGAAAGTGTCTGGTCTGGCTTGGTCATCTGAAACAGGCAATCCTAAGCATGTATTTGCCCCAGAGACTTTAAGCTGTATTTGCCTAATAGATCAGAGCAGTACATGCATCAAAGAACATAGATGTACTTGTCTCATAAATGAGAGTTGTACCATCATAGAGAGTACTTACCTCATAGAATATAGTTTGTTTTTACCTCAAAGCACATACCATCATTATACCTCATAGTTTCCTGATATCTATACTTACCTCAGAGTTTATACTTTATATCTGTACTTCACTATTGTAATCCTGTGTCATTTCAGTCATCAAACAGCGCCTTTGTACTACCTTGTTTTGATTCACCTTGGTTGTTCAGTAAACTTAATTGATTAAATTTAGTCTCATCTCCAGAGTCTTTTTTTGCGGAATTAAAGTCCATATAGGGCTTACTGATGGTCACTGGGAAAATAGCTGGACACGTATAGTTTATTTTCCATTCCCGGCGTGCCATCATACTGCTCCTAGGACTGTGGGAGCCAAGTGGTTACCGGGACAAGCTGCAAGAAGTAAAAAGGAGAGAGAAATACACAGGAGGCAAAAAGGACACAAAGAATCAGAAATTATGGGGTTACTTTGTAATAAAGGGTGAAAGTGGGTTTAGATAGAAAGCATCCTTGGTTCTGGTAGCTGCTGCAAGTCTCCTCCAGTCAATTGATGAACTGAGCTCCGGGCTCCTATTCCCTGCTGATCTCTACCATGATTCCAATTTCATATCTTTATTAATTCTACTGGGTGGGGGGCAGTGTTCAACAACAATTTGGGAACTAAAAGAAAATTTCACTGGGGCCGCAACATTCTTTGGGGGCAGGGGATGCCCTAATGTGCAACCCTGAATGTGGAGTGTAGAGCAGGTTTTGAGGCAAAATTCATATCAGTTTTTATTTGTACAACACTGAAAATACTATTTGATAGGCCTGGGTAACAACGCAAAAATTTGTTTCTAAAATCGATTTGTTTTTTTGGGGGGGGGGGGGTTGCGTTTCGTTATTTAAAAGAATTACAAAATTTTCCTTTAAAAAAGTTTGGTATTTACGAAATTTCGTTATTATTAACGAATCGATTCGTTAAGATGGCGGACCCCCCGCGCATGCGCAAATCACTTCCGAAACTTCGTTATTGATGCGGGGTCGATTCGTTAAGGTAATAACGAATCGATTCGTTAAAATGGCGGACAAGATTTGCGCATGCGCAAAAACGACTTCCGAAACTTCGTTATTAAATACGAATCGATTCGTTATTAAAATAATAATGAATTGATTCGTTAAAATGGCGGACGCGATTGCGCAATGCTAAATTATTATTATTATTACTATTATAACTTTATTTGTACCCCGCTAGCATCTCCCGAAGGATTCGATGCGGCTTACAACAGGCCGAAGCCCACACAATACAATAATACAATACCTAGCAAATAAAAACAGATTAAGCAGAAAACAATACAATAACAATACAACAAGACATTATTAAAAACTGAGCCGGCCGGAGTAGGGGTACAGGGTTAAAAGTGCTGATGTGTCGGAGGGATATGGATTATAATATAAGTGCGATGTGCAGTGTGCGGTGGTCTTGGTTCTGACTAAAGTGCTTCTGGGATTTGGTCCTGGGATTCCTAGTCTGAGAAGGCACATGGGGTTCCTAGTCTGAGAAGGCACATTTGAACAGCCAGGTTTTCAGATTCTTTCTGAAATGCTCTATAAACAAAATCATTTCATAAAATAAATCAAAAAAATAATCAAATAGAACAAGATATTAAGATAAAGATATTAAATAAAAAAGTAATAAGATAAAGTAGCCAAAACTGAGTCAATAATGAAAAAAACAATAATATAATAATAAAATTTAAATAAATAAAATACAAATAATAATAAATAATAATAATTTATAAATAATAATAAATATAATAAATAATATAAAATTATATAATATATACAATATAAAATAAAATTATATAATATAATAATATATTATTATATATATTATATAAATGAAATAAATAATAATATAAATATTTAAATAAAATATAATTAAATTTACAAAATATTTATAAAATATAATTATAAATAATAATAAAAATAATATATAAAATTAAATTATAAATTATTAATATATAAAAATAATGTTATTATAAAAACTTAGAAAGTAAATATAAGAAATAAATAAAGAAAAAGTAACAAAAAGTAACCAAAATTGCACTTTGAAAAATCTCTGAAAATTATCTGGGAAGTATTACATAGTACTTATAATTTCTGTAGCACTGGAACTACACAAATAATGAGCGAGCACTGTCTTATAGCACTTTGTGTTGGCCAAAGGAGCGCACTGGAACTACACAAATAATGAGCGAGCACTGTATTATAGCACTTTGTGTTGGCAAAAGGAGCGCACTGGAACTACACAAATAATGAGCGAGCACTCCATCCTGCTTTATGCAGATGATGCTGCTGTACTCTCTAGAACACCCATTGGGCTCAAAAGAGCTTTGAGAGCATTAATACAACATTGCAACACAGAGCAGCTCCAACTCAATTACAATAAAACCAAAATCATGGCTTTCGCTAATAGGCCCAGGACTTACCCTTGGAGCATAGATGGACATAAAATTGAACAAGTTACATCCTTCAAATATCTAGGTGTAGTTTTCCAATCTAATGGTAGCAGAAGAGCTCATGGGGATCAAGTATCCAACACCGCGCAGGGGAGCTCAATTGCCATTCTTAAATATCTCAGGACAAGAGGGGGCCACTTCACACCGGCAGCGCTCAAGCTGTTCGAAGCCAAGTCATTAGCCCAACTCTTGTATGGTGCTCAGTTGGGCCCCTTCCCCAGTTTTGCCCCATTAGAGGTGGTTCAGTCCAAGTTTCTGAGATCGGCCTTGCAGGTACCTAAATGCGTTTCTAATGCCACCCTGCGACTAGAGACGGGTTTTATGAGAGTGGAGGCCAGGGTGTGGGTGGCCATACTTAACCTCTGGCTCAGACTGTCCCGTGTACCCCTTGGCCTTGCCCCACTAACCATGGAGGATGACTTCCAATCCACATGGAAGCAGGCGGTAGCATCCAAAATCTCCTCATTGGGATTTTCTCCAGATCTACTATTAGCTATGGATTACAATCAAGCCAAAGCACTTATTAAACAACGTATCACAGACACAGAGCGCCAACTAGATCTGGCCTCGGCTCCAAGCTTCCTTATCAGTGAAGACAGCAGATACCTTGCCGCCCCTATGGCATATTTAACATACCTAGAGGTTCCTATTCATCGAAGGGCTTTCACCCTGGCCCGATGCCATGCTCTCCCATCAGCTGTACTTGAAGGCCGCTACCGGAAGATCCCTTTCCCAGAGAGGCTCTGCCCCTGTGACTCGGGTCACGTAGAAACAATAGAACATGTGCTCCTCCAGTGCCCGTTCTACAGGGATATCCGTGCCAGGCTTATCTTACCTCTCATAGACAAGCACCCAGGCCATTCGGGACAATTTTATACCTCCCTGCTACTTGCAGATGCTAATTCAGCTACAACCTACAGTGTTGCGAGGTTCTGTGCAGCAGCATGCAGAGTCCGCCAGGGAATGACTAGTTCCAAAAGTCAACTGTGTGTCCTGTGATCTTCTTCCCTGAATCTGCAATTTGGTGATGGATCTGGGCATTGTATGTTTTTACCCTGCTTCCCCTTCCCTTCTGCTCCCTCACCCATATTGTGTTTTTAGTAGTTATATTTATATTTTAATGTACCAAGCATGCCAGGTTTGTCTGGAAATGTGACACTATTTCCTGTGCTGGTCAATGACCGAAATAAATATTTTGATTTGATTTGAGCGAGCACTGTATTATAACACTTTCTGTTGGCAAAAGGACCGCACTGGTTGGAACTACACAAATGAAATGCTTGCCCTGTTGTGGAGCGAACACAGCCACAGGACAGGGACAAACGCACACACAGGCACACAAGTTTCTTTTCTTTTTTTAGAATATTTTTTGAATTTTTTGAAGAATAAAAGAAATATATTTTTCAGAAATATTTAAAAATGTAGGGCGAAAACAGGGCAAATCCTCCCTGCTGCTCCCAGCCCAGGGAATGAATGCAAGCAATGAATGAATGCAAGCAAGCCAAGCCTCCCTCCCGAACCTCCCGTCTCCTCGCCTTCCCCAGCAATGAGCAATGCGGCCACGCGGAGCCGCTTTTAAAGGGCAGCCCGCCCAATCACAATGAGCCACGGTGCTTGGGAGCGCCGGATTGGCTCCCGTTGCACCCAGCATCCTCCATCCCTAAAACGTCATTTCCGAAACGGGCGGAAGCTCGTAAAAAAGATGGAGGATGCCGTTTCGATATTTAAAAACACTTCCGGGTTTGAAAATAAGTTTTTAAATCGTTTTGTAATTGCTAAAAATAACGAATATTTAACGAATTACAAAATTAACGAACGAAACCGCCTACTATTTGAGCTGAAACAGAAGCACTTTTAAAGAAAAGTAGTTTGGCAATGGATGAAGTAGTCAGAAAAGGAAAGGAATTTTCCTTCTCTCACTGTTTTACCTCTCTCTTCTTTCTGCAAATAATTGCCTTGAACACTGTGTGGGGTGAGGTGGATTGACTTTAAGGATGAATTACTTTAGAAAAACAAACAGCTGAGAAATAAAAGGTAAAATACATCCTCCCGCCACACACATAAGCACACACAGGAACATACTTCCTTTCTGTAATTATATTTTCACAAAGTTAGTTTTCCATAAACAAAGTGGTCATCAGCATTTACAAACATATGTTTGTATGTCTTATTTTACCAAAAAAGCTGTAATGAGTATCAGTGTAAAATCATTTCTTTGCTTTTAAAAAAGTACTAAATTATATTCAAGTAATTTGCATTTTGCCCACACCAATGGCTCCTGTCAAAGACAAATTGGTTTATTTGTTCTGTGTGATGATTTCACAATATATATTTAATGGTCTTGTGATTTTTAAAAATAGTCTTTTTCAGAACAAAGTTTGCAATTGATCAATACAATAAATGCTACAAATGTTTTAATGCTTTCTTGTTTTCCAGAATTTTAAGTCAGGATCAATTGTGGAGGAAGGGGTGAGAAACAGAAAAGTCCAACAATTAATTTAGATGTTAGTGCCATGAGGCCCACACTTACAGTCAGATCAACGATTGAGATTACAAATAGAATAAAGCATTAGTATGTGACTAGAGATGAGGGTCCACCTAATAGCAGTTTGTCATTATCCCTATGAAAATAGCACATTTAAGGAATTCAGTTTTAAAAAATTGATATCTCCCCTACACACTAACTTTTGCCACTGATGTTCTCTCCTTACACTATCTGGCCATGTTTGCATAACACACTACTGCAATGGTTCTCCACCTGTGGTTCCCCAGGTGTTTTGGCCTACAACTCCCAGAAATCCCAGCTAGTTTACCATCTGTTAAGATTTCTGAAAGTTGAAGGCCAAAACATCTGGGGACCCACAGGTTAAAAACCACTGCACTACTTCATGGGTTATGTTAGCTTCTTTAACTATAACTGCCTAGGTTCATTTACAAACTATGCATTAAGCATACCAGAGTTCATAAGTCAATAACAGACTATGGCTTTTAACAGTAATTTACAGGTGACTAATAAGTCATATGTTTTTGTGGGTGCTTGTGCGGACACAATAAACTACAACATTGCTTACAACTATGTGCAAACCCAGCTGCTGGTTACTATTCTTATGGTTTTCTAATATGATAATTTGTTCATATTTCTGAAGCCTACAAATGTTTGCATTAGTTTAAAAAACACAGGAGTGCTCTTTTCAGAAATGTATATCTGAAAGAAAGAAAGAAAGAAAGAAAGAAAGAAAGAAAGAAAGAAGGAAGAAAAGACTTTTAGGAAATGATGTCTATGTGACCAGCAGTTAACAGAATGCACACTTCTTTCCAGACTGGATACTGCGTTTCTCTTTAAGCTCTTGTTCTTTGGGGAGTAAAGTTAAAACTCTTGGCTGCCAATACTCTATAACATGTGTCATCCAGCATATGGTCTCTTGTCCCATTTCAGTGCCAGCAAACTGAATCACAGCCAGTGTAAATGAAACAATGCATCAGCCAGACCATTAACCTTTGCTCGTACATACTCAGCTCTGAAGTGGATATTATTTATCAAGTGGTGTGCAGGGAAGCATCTTTAGCAGACCTGATTAATATGTCCAATGGCACTACACTAAGTAGGTAAGCTGCACCATATATAAGAGCTAAAGAATTTTCAAGTGGCTAAACCAGCTGATACCTGTTTGTGTGGAATCTGAAAATGAATCAGTCAATATAAAGGCAATAACAATTTCAGACTCACTTTGCAAAACTATACTGTAAATGTCGAAGGCTTTCATGGCAGGAATCACTAAGTTCTTGTGGGTCTTTTCGGGCTATATGACCATGTTCTAGAGGCATTTTTCCTGACGTTTCGCCTGCATCTATGGCAAGCATGCTCACCTCTGAGGATGCTTGCCATAGATGCAGGCGAAACGTCAGGAAAAATGCCTCTAGAACATGGCCATATAGCCCGAAAAGACCCACAAGAACTTATACTGTAAATATTGTGTGTGTGTGTAATGCTCCACTTCTAATACATATCCCAGTATGCACACCTAGGCAACTTCTGCAAATAACCTAAATTATTGTTTTGTCTTTAACCATTACTGGCATATTGTGCGATTAGGTCTTAAAAGATTAACATTTCATACCTCAAAGTGTGCCATATTAATTTCTGTACCTTACAGTAAGCTAAATTTGTTAGAGGAAAAACAAAAAAAGTACTTTTAATATAGGTTATTCTTAGAACTGTTGAGCTGACAAGGTACCCACTCTAAACCTGCTGCAAGCACCACAAACATCTGGCTATAGTGCCTGTTGCATCTAGCTTCAGTGTGACCTCTTAGAAATCTTTGCATATGATACAAAGACTTTCAGATTGCAGCTCTCAGAATTCCTCAGCAAGTACAGCCAATAGCTGTGGTAAGGAAGAAATATTTGTCATGAAACTGGATTGGCTTTCCTTACATGGAGGACCTATAGTACATATATGCAAACAAATAAATGTGCATACATAAATTTTATCCACTTTTTCTGGACATGTATTAAATAGCAGCCAAAAAGAGGAACATGTTAATTCTCTCCTTCCATCATCTGTTGTACCGTTCACCTACTTGTCCCATTCTCCAAATAATCAGAGACCAAAAAATGGGGGTGAAGTAGTTACATAGAAAATATTCATGAATGGCTGGGGGTTGGTGAAATTGGAAATAGAGATGTCAGGAATAATAAATAAATAAATAAATAAATAAATAAATAAATAAAAATGGGGTGTCATCAGCATACTGATAACATCCATCCCATGCCTATGGATGATCTCCCCCAGTGGTTTCATGTAAATATTAAAAAGCATTGAGGATAGAATTACACCTTGTGGGGTGCCAGATAACAGCTTCTTTTTTGAGGTGCAGCTATCCCCAAGCACCACCATCTGGAACTTGCCTGAGAGGTATGACTGGAACCACTGCAGCACAGTGCTTCCAATCCCCCCCCCCCCCGCATTCCAGAAGGATACCATGGTTGATGGTATCGAAGGCTGCTGAGAGATCTAGAAACACCAACAGAGACTCACACCGCTTGTCGGTGTTAAGATGGAGATTATCCACTAAAGTGACCATAGCAGTCTCAATTTCACATCCTGCTCTGAAACCAGTTTGAAATGGGTAAAGGGAATATGTGTTATCCAAAACTACTGTTGCAATCCAGAGCAGGGAACGAGGCCCTAAGATAACAATCCACCACACTTGGCTGTGAAAAACAATCCTTTTTTATTGAAGAAAAATGGTTACAAAATAAAGGAAAAATGCAAGTCAAAAGCCACAGCAAAATCAGCAAACATGAATTTAAATGGACAAAGCAAACCCAAAAGCCTCACTGGGAAATACTGGAATCTGTTAGCAATCCACTAACCGTACTTGATATCCTAGAAATCTTCCCAAACTATAGCCAGGGAACAGGGAGAACTGCCAAGGTCTTCATCAATTCTGAAACGATGCCTGAACTGAGACAATCAGCCTGGTGTATTGCAATTAAAACTCAAGAATTGGTTCTGTGAACCGCCCTTCTGTTTTGAAGCCAATGTTTCTAATTCTTGAATTCGGGAGGATCGACGCAAACTGAGTGATTTACTTCTGTCTTCCCAAATTTGGCCCCTTCTGTTGTCATTACAGTTAACAGGTGCAGAAGGGAGGGAAAGTTCAAGGTCTCCCTCTGAAACATTCTCATGAACACTGGTACTTTCATTTTCCAAATCTACAGAAGTTCCTTCCTCACTAATTTCAGGAACATTGGCATTTTCCAAACCTACAGCAGTTTCTTCCTCAATAATTTCAGGAGCATTGGCATCAAAAGGTACATTTCCACTAGCATCAGTAAATATACTTTCATTAGCATCAGGAGGAACAAACAGAGAATCAGGTTCAAGTTCAAACTCAGGCTGAACCCCAACAACTACCTGAAGTAGGAGGGCAACTGCCTTCTCAATCATTTTGGCCAAAAAAGGAAGTTTAGAGTCTATTTTGCAATTACTAAAATCCAGGGAGGGCTTTTTCAGCAGTGGTCTAACTACTTTTTCTATTAAACAGGATGGAAAATTCCCCTTTGTGAGAGATGCATTAATAATTTGTTGTATTTGAGAGCTAATTGTATCTCCTCCCTGGATGACCAGCCAAGAGGGACAGGGATCAAGAAAGCAGGTTTTTTTCCCTACTTGCCCCAGCAGCTTGTCCACATCAACAGTACTTATCTATTGAAACTGTTCTAGTGTAACCCCACTCACAGAGTTGCTGGGTACCTCATTGTTGGCTTCTGCTTCAGTGACAGTATATAATTTGGCTCTTATGTGAGATATTTTTTCCTGCAAAATGGTTGTTAAAAGCATTACAGTGAGCTACTGAACGTTTTAATAATGAGTTCAGAGAGGAGGGTAAGTGAGTTAAATCTCTCACCATTCTGAACCACTCAGCTGGACATCAATTGGCAGATGTAATGCGTGCAGAGAAGAAAACTTTCTTTGCTGCACGTATTGCCACATTATAGAGGCAGAGGTGCCCTCTATATAATGTCTTGTGGCATAAAACTTGAGTTTTATGGCATCTGTGCTCTAGTCAGCATCCTTTCTTTTTCATTTCCCTTAGGTTCTCTGTATACCAAGAATCCTCGTTTCATGAGTTCCTTTAAAAATATTTGACTAGAATATTCTTAAACAAGCACATAACTTGGTGCTCACCTTGGCAAGGTCATTTTTTGAAATAATTGCACCATGAGGAAGAGCATTGTCATGCTAGCTCCACCATCATTAACTTCTTTGCCTTCCATAAGGCAGTGGCAATTGCTATGGAAAGAAGTCTTTTCTAGTACTGTATGTTCCATATGTATAATTGTGTTGTGTATGCATAATTTGAATGCCATAAACAGAACTATTGATTTTTAACTAATCTTTTACTTTTGTTTGAAATAGTAGTAATGTGACTCTATTGAAAATTTCTACTACTTTACAGTTATAATGCTACTGATGTAATTCAAATAATCTTGTACAGAAACATGTCTTGACCATAGTTTCATCATGAAGGCAGAGCTTGAAAATACTGAAATGCTGACAATTTTGAAAATGGTCTCTACATAGCTCAAAATACCTGATTTTGAGGATTTCCTGCTGCTTTTACATCTCTTCCTTCCTTTTTGCCCCATTTCTTTCTACACTCAAATATTGGTCACAGAGCGTTCTTGCCTCTCCTATTATATTTGGAGCTTGTATATTTTATATGCATAATTTTTGCCTTTTTAAGTAAGACTGTAGTACACATTACTTGTGCATTTTTGCTTTTCACCCATTTCATAATGAATGACACTACTCAGTCATTTTTCAAAGGATTCAGATCATTACGTTTGAATTACTTTTAATGATGAAGAGTCAACCTAGTTCTTTATTTAGACAAAATCATTTGTAATCTTCTTGTGCCCCATGTGGAATTTGGCTATAACTGCAGAAACCATTGAATCATTGTGAAGATTGGCAAAAGTCTAAGTGAATGATAGTAATCATTCTCCATTAGATAATCATGTTATACTTTTTGATTTTATATGGATGGCAGCACCATAAAGCCAAGTATTGTGTGTACCTTGTAAAAATTAAAACCGAGAACTGTATTATTAAATTTGGCAATGAGCAAACCATACATTTTATTCCTTTGGTTGAATGTATTATGCTGCCATATAGGAAATTAAATGTTAGGCCATTTAGCTACACTCTTATTCCAATGAACAGCAATTTCCTCACAATTGGTTGATTGATTTCCTTTGAATGGGAGAAACCACAGATGGTGGAGATCTTCTGTATATAAAGCATATGATCTGCCACAAAGACACAGCTCCTTCCTTCCATTATTTGAGACTAGTTATTAATGGTTTAAAGAAGGATGACAGTTTCTTAGTGATTCATGTACTCTGTATCCTCCAATAAAACCGACTATAAATAGGAAAACAATGTGATGTAAGCAGGAAAACAACAAGAACTCTGGATTAATAGAAGTATCTTCCTGACTCTTAGGTTACTTGGAAGTAAAATAACCCATGTCAAACAATGCAAAACATAATATTCAAGGCTAATCGGAAACATGGTAGGAAAAATATGGTTCAGTCTTGAAGTGTTTTCATAAGTACCATAGCGATCACTAGGTTAAATCCCAGTTGTCTAGTCTAGTAGCCTCTACTTGTTAATCCAATTGAAGTCTGTGTTTTACAGTGTTTAATGAGTAAGCCCAAATTTAAGCAAGAAACCAGGTAACTGAAAGAGAAAAGAGTTCTTTCTAGGAACAAAGCTATTTGATTAGAGCTTAATTTTATCCTCAGAACATCCATATGCTTAAATTGCAGTTGTCTTATTTTCAGTTGAGAAGATAAGACTGATTTTTTCCATGTCAGGAGCAACTTGAGAAACTGCAAGTTGCTTCTGGTGTGAGAGAATTGGCTGTCTCCAAGGATGCTGCCCAGGGAATGCCCGGATGTTTTGATGTTTTACCATCCTTGTGGAAGGCTTCTCTCATGTCCCTGCATGGGGAGCTGGAGCTGGCAGAGGGAGCTCATTCACACTCTCCCTGGATTTGAGCCTCTGACCTGTCGGTCTTCAGTCCTGCCGACGCAAGGGTTTAAGCCATTGGGCTCCTTGTGTACTGATGAATTGTCTTAAAATCCTTCCAGCATTTATCTGCTATGCTCCCTTCTTGTTGTGACCTGTCCTTCATGATTGAGTCCCCCTTTCAAAGGCAATGGCTTTGCTTTTCATTTGTTCTATTACACTATGTAACAAAATTCGAAAAAAAAATGTCCCTGGTTTGAAAGTATTATTCCTGTTTAATTTGTGCAATACTTACTTTGAAAGTAGTTGTTATACTCCAGAAACTTTGTTTTTGTGGCTGCCATAAACTATGTTGAATTGGTTGAGACTCAATGAGATATTCATTGAAAAGCTATAACAAAATGTGCTGCAAAAGTGTTAATACACTTTCCCCATGTTTTTATGATAGAACCAATTAGAAAATGACATTTATAAATCAGGAACCAAAATTGTGTTACATAGTATTTTACCATTATACCCAGAGATCATAAATTATGTCTTGCTGCATTTAGGTGACTGGTTCTCTAGTGTGGTGAATCCACTCAAAGTTTTAGTTCAATCTTTAAACATGTTATCCAACATGTTAAACATGTTTTGAGCACACTTTGGATAGCTCTTTAAAGTTCAGAGTAAGATCTTGATTAGATTCACCAGTTCTACCAACATGTGGTTCACTAAACACCACAATATATAAGTAATGTCTATTTCAGTTTTGCCCAACTATAGTGGGATAATTGTTTAGAACAGCTGAAAGTTTCATGTGGCATGTGTGTCTAGGGGCTTGAGGCTACATTTGTCTGTAGCTTAAAAATCCAGGGAGGCTGATGGTAAATGGTATTACTCTTAAAGATTGTTGGTTTTAAGCTCAATGATTTAGCCTTTCTGTAGTTACATCTAAATTCAAGGCCATTGGACTGGCCTTTGCAGAATTTAAAGAAATTGCCATTATTTAGCTTCCTCCCCTCTCCTTCCTCTTCTAGCTTCATTGCCTTTCTTCATGTCAGAAGGCAAGGAGAGGTGCTGTTCCATTGCTCTTCATTCAGTAATCTATTTTTTTTCAGGAATATTCAGCTCCAAACAAAGCTCAGGTCTTTCACACAATTGCTTGGATTGCTGTTTATTCTCCACAATCATATTTTGTAGACTTTGCCCACATGGGAAACAAAGCTAGTTTTTTCCTGATCATTCTCAAATCTAATAAATTCTGTTTCCTGTAACTTTGTGCTTTCGTCTTCAAGCACTCCCTTGCAATTTTCTAGCACACTTTCAACTCCTTATTGGAAAGCTCTAACTCCTGCCAGTTTACTGTTATTCTATCACCGACATTAAGAATAGTCTTCTATTCATCTTTTAAGGTTGGCATGCTGATTATTGTTTTGCAAAAGATTTTTGATAAAAACAATCTTAAGTATTCAAGCTTATTCTTTGTTAGGTGTCTTGAACTACTATGAATTACTACAGTGCACATTCCATATCCCATGGCAATGTTCTTACATTTCGTCATCTATTGAGTACATAAATGTGTACTAGTAAACATTCATTTAACACCAAAAATCACAAATAACAGAAGACAACTATTTGTAGAACCTGTAAAAATAAAGTTGAAACAAATTATACTCAAATTGTTTGCCTATTCAAAAGTCTATTAACACTGGATTAAATCCATCTTTTAATATTTTCTTTGTGTTAGTCTGATTTCCTTTTCAGTTACACATTTGAATGTGTCATGAAACTTATGTTCAGTATTTTTCACACCTCAGTCCTACTCTTGGGCTTAATTAGTGTGTCTTTCCTTTAAAAAAAAGACCTAGCCTATTGGCTTATGTCCAGACAGCATGCTTACTCTTTAAATGTACAATGTGACTGTGAAAGATGAATTGGAAGAAAGTTGGGGGCGGGGTGGGGAGGAAATGAAACCATGTTTTGTTTATTATTTTGTGGAAACACTTTTATTTCACTCTCCATCATATATGATCCGGTTGACACATTGTCATGGTTTTGCATATTTCCATGGGCTGTCCTTTGAAGTGTAATTGTTTAGTATGAACATTTGAATTATGTAACAATCCTCTGTGACAGGCTTTATGAGCAAGGTCTACAAGGATCTATGAAAAGACAGGGTCTATGAAAAGAAAGTATGAAAAACAGGAGGCATGTAAGATACATACTCTTGGGCCATGAGTGAACTGACCCTGTATTTCCAGTTGATCTAAATTTATATTCTGCCTGTTGTGTCACTATGCCACTTGATGTATATTTTATCTAAATAGTTTGGGCTTCTTGTCATCCAAATTGGCTCTATGTTTTAGGTTCAATGCAACACCAAATATTTGCTGTTAGAATCAACTGCTGGAGGACCTCTGCTCGACTTCATGGAAGGCAAAATGGAGCTTTTGATTCAATTGCCCAAATTTTGCCATTTTGACATAATGGCAAATATTTAGCCTTGAATATACCTTATTAGAAAGGTACAATTCCTGGAAATTTAGAAGCCATAAAAGTTGAAAAAAGATTTATTTTTAAAAATCATGTCTTATTACCCTTTACAGAGTGAATGTTATTTTGTTGTTTCAAACATAAAATGTATTTTAACTTGAGTTTCTATAAAACCAATATGTTTGATGTAATAAAAGTATAGTTTACATAGTTTGTTCAGAGTACAATTATAAAATGAACTATTATAACCATTATAATGTCGAAAGCTTTCATGGCCGGAATCACTGGGTTGTTGTAGGTTTTTTCGGGCTGTATGGCCATGGTCTAGAGGCATTCTCTCCTGACGTTTCACCTGCACTTTAGCAAACATCCTCAGAGGTAGTGAGGTCTGTTGGAACTAGGCAAAAGGGTTTATATATCTGTGGAATGACCAGGGTGAGACAAAGGACTCTTCTCTGCTGGAGCTAGGTGTGAATGTTTCAACTGACCACCTTGATTAGCATACAATGGCCTGACTGCACCTGGGGCAAACCTTTGTTGAGAGGTAATTAGATGTCCCTGCCTGCTTCCTCTCTGTTGTTGTGCTACTGAAATTTTAGAGTTTTTTTAATACTGGTAGCCAGATTTTGTTCATTTTCATAGTTTCCTCCTTTCTGTTGAAATTGTCCACATGCTTGTGTATTTCAATGGCTTCTCTGTGTAGTCTGACATGGTGGTTGTGAGCGTGGTCCAGCATTTCTGTGTTCTCAAATAAAATGCTGTGTCCAGGTTGGTTCATCAGGTGCTCTTCTATGGCTGATTTCTCTGGTTGAAGTAGTCTGCAGTGCCTTTCATGTTCCTTGATTCATGTTTGGGCACTGCGTTTGGGTGATGGTTGGAGTTTTTATGTAGATATCTATCTGTGTGTGTGGGTTTTCTGTAAACGGTGTGACCCAATTGTTGATCTGGTTTGCGGATGACTAGGACATCTAGAAAAGGCAGTCTTCCTTCATTTTCTTTTTCCATGGTGAACTGGATGTTTGGGTGGATGCTATTAAGATGTTCCAGGAACCCGTTGAGTTCTTCTTCTCCGTGGCTCCAAATGGTGAAAGTGTCATCCACATATCTGAACCATACAGTGGGCTTTTTGGTTGCTGTTTCAAGGGCTTGTTTTTCAAAGTGTTCCATGTAGAAATTAGCTATGACCGGGCTGAGAGGGCTCCCCATAGCTACTCCATCTTTCTGTTCGTAGAATTCATTGTCCCATTGAAAGTAGCTGGTGGTGAGGCAATGGTGAAACAGAGCTGTGATGTCTTCTGGGAACCTCTGGTTGATGAGTGCCATAGTGTCTGCTACCGGGACCATGGTAAATAGAGACACCACGGGCCCATGGTAAATAGAGACACCACTATTATAACCATTGAATATTGTATATAGTATTAAATAAAAGTCTTTTTCTTACATAGTTTTGAAGATCATTTTCATAAATTATTTTCAGGGAAAAAGAAATTTCTTCATTTTCCCCCAGCTTCCACATCTCAAAACTTTCAGCTTACATATGATGTAGAATCAACACCAAGCCTGTAGCCAGAAAAAAATTGGGGGTGGAGGTTTAAACATTTTTTTAGCAAATCATGGAGAATAGGTTCATAACACAAAATAAATTAAATTCTACTCATTCTATATTTTATTTATTTATTTATTTATTTACTTCACTTGTATACCGCCATTCTCAGCCCTAAGGCGACTCATAGCGGTTTACAACAATCAAGCAAAACATGGCGAACAATCAAGCAACAGGTACTTAAAAACAGTTAACACAGGAACAGGTTAAGCAATTAACAATAATAGACAGTCAATCAATTGGCGTCTCATAACTAGAATCATGATCCAAACTCGTCAGTCGTAGTTCCATTTCCTGAAATTCATTGCACTTTTTATTCAAACGCCTGTTCGAATAACCAAGTCTTCACTCTTCTCCGGAATACCATCAATGAGGGGGCCAGTCTGATGTCCGTGGGAAGGGCGTTCCACAGCCGAGGGGCCACCACCGAGAAGGCCCTGTCTCTCGTCCCCGCCAGCTGCGCCTGTGATGCAGGCGGGATCGAGAGCAGGGCCTCCCCGGAAGATCTCAAAGTCCCGGTGGGTTCATAGGTGGAGATGCGGTCGGATAGGTAACTTGGGCCAGAACCGTTTAGGGCTTTATAGGCCAATGCCAGCACCTTGAATTGAGCCCAGTAGCAAATCGGCAGCCAGTGGAGCTGGTACAACAAGGGGGTTGTATGCTCCCTGCGTCCCGCTCCTGTTAGTATCATGGCTGCCGCACGTTGGACTAGTTGGAGCTTCTGGGCTGTCTTCAAAGGCAACCCCACGTAGAGAGCGTTGCAGTAGTCTAGGCGGGATGTAACCAGAGCGTGGACTACCGTGGCCAAGTCAGACTTCCCAAGGTACGGGCGCAGCTGGCGCACGAGCCTAAGCTGTGCAAATGCTCCCCTGGTCACCGCCGAAACCTGGGGCTCCAAGCTCAGCGATGAGTCCAGGATCACACCCAAGCTGCGAACCTGCGCCTTCAAGGGGAGTGCGACCCCATCCAGCACAGGTTGTAACCCTATACCCTGTTCGGCCTTGCGACTGACCAGGAGTACCTCTGTCTTGTCTGGATTCAGTTTCAATTTGTTAGCCCTCATCCAGACTGTCACAGCGGCCAGACATTGGTTCAGGACTTCGACAGCCTCCTTAGTAGCAGGTGGAAAGGAGTGACAGAGTTGGACATCATCTGCGTAGAAATGACACCGTACTCCAAAACTCCGGATGATCTCTCCCAGCGGCTTCATGTAGATGTTAAACAATATGGGAGACAGTATTGAACCCTGGGGAACCCCACAAGACAAAGGTTGTGGGGCTGAGCAGGTGTCTCCCAATAACACTTTCTGAGACCGACCCTCCAGGAATGACTGGAGCCACTGCAAAACAGTACCTCCAAGACCCATTCCCACGAGGCGTCCCAGAAGGATACCGTGGTCGACGGTATCGAAGGCCGCTGAGAGGTCCAGCAGCACCAACAGGGACACACTCCCCCTGTCGAGCTCCCGGCGCAGATCATCCACTAAGGCGACCAAGACTGTCTCAGTTCCATGCCCCGGCCTGAAACCAGACTGCGCCGAATCCAGATAATCCGTGTCGTCCAAGAATACCTGGAGTTGTGAGGCCACCACACGTTCCAGGACTTTGCCCAAAAAGGGGAGATTGGAAACTGGCCGAAAGTTGTCGAATTTAGTGGGGTCCAGTGATGGTTTTTTCAACAGCGGTTTTATTATAGCTTGTTTTAAGCTCGCTGGAATCTTGCCTTCCCAAAGGGAGGCATTAACCACCACCGTAATCCACTCAGCCAATCCCCCTCTGGCCTCTTTTAGAAGCCAGGATGGGCAGGGGTCTAGGATGCATGTGGTAGGCCTCATTCCTCCAAGTATCTTGTCCACATCCTCGGGTTTCACCAATTGAAATGAATCCATCAAAACTGGACAAGCAGGTGCTCGTGTTACTTCCTCAGAGACTGCCTTTAACATGGTATCCAGACCAGAACGGATCAAAGCGACTTTGTCTGCAAAGAACCAAGCAAAACCTTCACAGCGAGCTGCCGAATTGTCAGGGCTCCCACACTGAGTGGTGGGATTTAAAAGGCCTCTGACAACTCGAAACAGCTCAGCTGGACGGTTCTTTGCAGATGCAATAGTGACTGCAAAGAAAGATTTCTTTGCGGCTTTTATTGCCGCGGCATATGCCCTTAAAAAGGACACAAACCGTGTTCGATTTGGCTCGCTCGGATCCGAACGCCACACGCTCTCTAGTTCCCTCTTCCTTCGGTTCATCACTGCCAGCTCCTCAGTAAACCAAGGGGCTGGTTTAGCTCGGCTACTTGAGAGGGGACGTTCTGGAGCGATCGTGTCTATCGCCCTAGTCATTTCCCCGTTCCAGAGAGCGACTAGGGCGTTGACAGGATCACCTACCGAGGGGGCGGGAAACTCCCCAAGAGTTTTATATAGACTTAATTAAATTAAATTTCTATTTTGACTACAAAGTTTCAAGTCTTAAAAAACCCTGGAAATGACTCTTAATTGGTGATTCACTGGTTACAAAAGAAGACCACAGCAACTGTTGGAAACATTTGAAAACTGTGTCAATACACTTTGACAGAAATCAGGGTCCATCTATAAACGTTGGCGGACACTCAAGAGTGCAAGTCCAATTAGTCTTTCTTACCCTATTGTGCTTCTTATATATGTTTTCAAATGTTTGAGCATTGAAAATGACCTTTCATTTGTAGCTGTTGACAGAGGCAATGTTGGAGAAATCTGAATAAGCTTATTCACATTTGGAAAAAAACTGCCTATCACAGGCAAGTCATGGTTTCAGTGCATTTGATGCTTTTTCTGCAGGTGCAATCTTTTTTCATTTTCTATAACACAGGTCAAACTCTTCCACCAATGTGTCAGTATCTTGAGGGCATTCATTGTAGCGTTCTTTGTGCTTGTTCAAGTTGGATTTTAAATCACCACAATTAATAGGGAGGAAGACTTGCAGTCCCTGAACTACTTCTCTGTGGCTTGTACATTTTTATTGAAGCTGACTGCAGAAAAAGTCCAGAAATGAGACGCACACATTTAGCCTAAAATATTCCATTGGTGTTGGTGAAGTTGCCTGCATGTTGCTTTTATAAGTCTGCCATGAACAGATGCAAGGAATCCTAAATTCTCTACCCATAGACTCCACCACTGATCTTGCTGTGTCAAAGATCTCCTGAAATTATTTCACAAAATCTGTGTGCATCTTCCTTGCTTTTTCTAAGAGACTGTCGACATGTTGCAGACTATAGAAAATATCCATATCTACTCTTTGTAATGTTTTACTAAACTGAAGGGATGATGACATAAGCTTTCTTAGGATGTGTATGGTTAGTTGGTTACTACAAATTCAGCATTCAGAACAGATGAAAGAAGGCATCCAGCTTGGGAAGAAATCTCACTGTTGTATGGAGGCCTCACTTTTAGTTCCTCAAGTGTTCTCACTACCATACAGTACAGTTCAACAAAACATAAAACTACATCATGTTGCTCAACCCAATGGGTATCACAAAGGAGCAACAATTTTTTGCTCTTGATTCAGGGAAACAGTCTTTCATATTTTTTTCAACAGTTCCAGTCTGATGGATGATGCTCTGAAGAAACTGCACACAGATTATATTGTTCCCTGGACATTTCTGACCGATGGAATGCTGCAAGGCTAAATTTAGTGAGAGAGCACTGCAGTGGATGGAAACACCCATTGGATACTTCTGCAATATAATAATAATAATAATCATCATCATAATCATCATCGTCGTCGTCGTCGTCTTTATTTCTATCCCACCCTATATCCCCACTGGGGACTCAGGGTGGTTCACAACATTCAGTGGCAACCATTCAATGCCGGAAAGATAATGGCCTGTGCACCACTCATAGCAGCTCAGTTATAACCTGTCAACCCAAGTATTGCAAGTTCAGCCCAGTTTTTTTCAGTGTTTTCAAAATAATGCCTGCAAGTCCTACACCTGTCATAACACTTATCTTCACAAAGTCTATAAAGTCTTCTCCTATTCTTGCAGCTTCAACATCAACATACCTTACTGAGAGTGATAACTGTTCTAAGGTACTCACACCCAAAGTTTCATCTGCCAAAGCAGAGAAAAGCTGTGATGCATTGCATCTTTCAACAGTTTTTGGACTATCTTATCATCACTACTGGATAATACACCAAAAAGAGACATTATTTTCATTACAGGAGACTGGAATGCCAAGGTGGGAAGTCAAATGACAACAGGGATCACAGGCAAGCATGGTCTGGGAGAACAAAATGAAGCGGGACGCAGGCTGATAGAATTTTGCCAGGAAAACTCGCTGTGTATAACGAATACTCTCTTCCAACAACCTAAAAGACGGCTTTACACATGGACCTCTCCAGACGGTCAACACCGAAATCAGATTGACTACATCCTTTGCAGCCAAAGGTGGCGGACATCCATCCAGTCGGTGAAAACAAGACCTGGGGCTGACTGTAGCTCAGATCACGAACTTCTTATTGCTCAATTTAAAATAAAACTAAAGAGATCAGGGAAAATACACAGACCAGTTAGATATGATCTCACTAACATTCCTAGCGAATATACAGTGGAAGTGAAGAACAGATTTGAAGGACTAGATTTAGTAAACAGAGTCCCAGAAGAACTATGGACAGAAGTCCGAGACATTGTTCAGGAGGCAGCAACAAAGTACGTCCCAAAGAAAAAGAAAACCAAGAAGGCAAAATGGTTGTCTGCTGAGACACTGGAAGTAGCCCAAGAAAGGAGGAAAGCAAAAGGAAACAGGGATAAGGGGAGATATGCCCAGTTAAATGCGCAATTCCAGAGGTTAGCCAGAAGAGATAAGGAACTATTTTTAAATAAGCAATGCATGGAAGTGGAAGAAGACAACAGAATAGGAAGGACAAGAGACCTCTTCCAGAAAATTAGAAACATTGGAAGTAAATTTCAGGCAAAAATTGGTATGATAAGAAACAAAGATGGCAGGGACCTAACAGAAGCTGAAGAGATCAAGAGAAGGTGGCGAGACTATACAGAAGATCTGTATAGGAAGGATAATAATATTGAGGATAGTTTTGACGGTGTGGTGAATGAGTTAGAACCAGACATCCTGAGGAGTGAGGTTGAATGGGCCTTAAGAAGCATTGCTAACAACAAGGCAGCAGGAGACGACGGGATCCCAGCTGAACTGTTTAAAATCTTAAAAGATGATGCTGTCAAGGTGATGCATGTCATTTGCCAGCAAATATGGAAAACACAAGAATGGCCATCAGACTGGAAAACATCAACTTATATCCCCATACCAAAAAAGGGAAATGCGAAAGACTGCTCCAACTTCCGTACAGTGGCCCTTATTTCTCATGCCAGTAAGGTAATGCTCAAGATCCTGCAAGGAAGACTCCAGCAATACATGGAGCGAGAGTTGCCAGATGTTCAAGCTGGGTTTAGAAAAGGCAGAGGAACGAGAGACCAAATTGCCAATATCCGCTGGATAATGGAGAAAGGCAGGGAGTTTCAGAAAAACATCTACTTCTGCTTCATTGACTATTCTAAAGCCTTTGACTGTGTGGATCATAATAAATTTTGGCAAGTTCTTAGTGGGATGGGCATCCCAAGCCACCTTGTCTCTCTCCTGAGGAATCTGTACAAGGACCAAGTAGCAACAGTAAGAACTGACCACGGAAGAACAGACTGGTTCAAGATTGGGAAAGGCGTACGGCAAGGCTGCATACTCTCACCCAACCTTTTTAACTTGTATGCAGAACACATCATACGATGTGCGGGGCTGGATGAATGCAAAGCTGGGGTGAAAATTGCTGGAAGAAACATTAACAACCTCAGATATGCAGATGACACCACTCTGATGGTCGAAAGCGAGGTGGAGCTGAGGAGCCTTCTAATCAAGGTGAAAGAAGAAAGTGCAAAAGCCGGGTTGCAGCTAAATATAAAAAAACCCAAGATTATGGCAACAAGAATGATTGACAACTGGAAAATAGAGGGAGAAACCGTGGAGGCCGTGACAGACTTTGTATTTCTAGGTGCAAAGATTACTGCAGATGCAGACTGTGGCCAGGAAATCAGAAGACGCTTACTTCTTGGGAGGAGAGCAATGTCCAATCTCGATAAAATAGTAAAGAGTAGAGACATCAGACTGGCAACAAAGATCCGCCTAGTCAAAGACATGGTATTCCCTGTAGTAACTTACGGATGTGAGAGCTGGACCTTAGGGAAGGCTGAGCGAAGGAAGATCGATGCTTTTGAGCTGTGGTGTTGGAGGAAAGTTCTGAGAGTGCCTTGGACTGCGAGAAGATCCAACCAGTCCATCCTCCAGGAAATAAAGCCCGACTGCTCACTGGAGGGAAAGATATTAGAGACAAAGTTGAAGTACTTTGGTCACATCATGAGGAGACAGGAAAGCCTAGAGAAGACAATTATGCTGGGGAAAGTGGAAGGCAAAAGGAAGAGGGGCCGACCAAGGGCAAGATGGATGGATGGCATCCTTGAAGTGACTGGACTGACCTTGAGGGAGCTGGGGGTGGTGACGGCCGACAGGGAGCTCTGGCGTGGGCTGGTCCATGAGGTCACGAAGAGTCGGAGACGACTGAACGAATGAACAACAACATTCACCACAAATGTTTATTAGTTCATTCTGTGTTTGAGGATGAGTGTACTAGGCAGTTTTGAGATGGGATTTATAGTTCACCTACAAAGAACACTCTGAACCCTACCAATAATAGAATTCAACCAAACTTCCCACACAGACCCCCCACGACCAATAGAAAATACTGTTTTTTGATGGTCTTTGATGACCCTTCTGACACCCCCTTGCAACCCTTCCCAGGGCCCTCGACCCCAAGTTTGAGAAACACTGGCTAAGGAGATATAATAATATCAACTTTTAAAGCAAGCACAAATTATTATAGTTGTTATATATCTGGAACCATTATAAATTGTATTTAAATTTACATTTTTCTTATGGAGTTTAACCTGGAGAGTCTGATTCTGATGTCTGTTTTGGTGGGTTACATTGTCTTCATGTCAGAATGCTGATCAAACATATGTGACACTAAAATCTAGTTGCTTCCACTATGTTGGCTATTGCAGATATTGCAATGTCAATTGGTGAAAAGATAGGTAATTATAGTGTGAATAAATCCAACATTTGGTTGAGATAGTGTTTGCAGTTCTGGAGGAATTCTAATTTTTGCTTCTCAAAGACTCGGTGTGAGGATTTGGTTAATTAGTTAAATTTCATGAGTGAACCAGGTTTCTTTTAACATAAAAAATGTGTGTGTGTGTGTATGTTTGAACTTGTACCCCCCCCCCCCCGCCCCCGGAGCTATGGGCTTGATCAACATCCTTTCCTTATTTACCTGCTAAAAACATCACTGCTTTAGACACTTCTGCAATTATGGAGTTTCCATGCTGAGATAAGCCATCAGCTGCACTTCTCCCCCAACACTTCATGTTCAAAAATTCACATTATGTAAATAGCTCTGAAAATGACATAAAACTGTTGGATCAAAAATCAGCATTAATAATTACTGAAACTTCTTTGAAAGGATTCCATTTCCAGTGACAACAGCAAACCAGAGTTCTGTATTTGCACCCTGGGTCCCCATATGTGGTGATACGTCTGCACAAGTCCATAAGGATAAGACAAAACCGTGTCAGCAGGAGCCAGAGGGTACACAGCACGGGTTTCTGATTTGTAAATATCACTGGATCATTCTGAAGTAGTGTCATTCCTAGCTTTGCCCCGAGGACTATTTGAGGGGCTAATTCTGTTTTACTTCTCTCCATTTTCATCTTTTTAGCATAATTAATTTGATCAGTCCAGTGAAAAGAATGCTTCTTTCCTTAATGCTGCTGCAATCTGATTTCTTTGGCCCTTGTTTCTCAGCTGCTGAAATGTCCAGCTTCACAAGGATTAGAAATCCTTCTTTTCCTTCCACAATCTGTTCAACTCTTCTCTTTGCTTTTTCTCATGTCCCCTCTATGACTTCTTTTCTATGTGTATAGATTTTTTTCTTCTTACACCTTGGTGGTTGTTTCCCTCAGTCCATTCACATTCCACTGAACAAACCCATGTACACTTGGAGTGCTACAGAGCAAAATGTCATATTGTATGGCCCAGAGGTTCTCTGGAAATTTGAATGTCTCAACCCTGCCTGCAACTACATAGCTAGAGAAAATTAATGCTCTCTCTCCTCTTACTTCTTCTCTTCTCCTTTTCCCGCTCACCAGTCTTTCCATCTAACTGATACTCATCCAGTTTTCTGCCCAGTTCATTGGACTCTACCTTCCTACCAAATAATAGGACTTATTTCTCTTTTTTCTTAATTGTTTGAAAGAGTTTACATGGAGGATTACATGGAGTTGCCTAGAGGCCTTTTGAAGAATGAATAGGCCAGGCCTCTGGGATATTCTGATTTATCCCTAAGGAGATTTAACTGCCTATTCCATCTAGTAAATAAAGATAGTACTTTAGGCCACAAACCAAATTTAATTAACTAAAATCAATCCATGTTAAAGGTAACTCCAAGATGCACATTCTTAAGTCTCTCTTTAGTATTCATACCTAGTTTCAGTGTCCAGATTGCATGGCCATGGAGCTATGATGGACACGGACACATCGATACACATTTTTTATTATATATTTTTATAAAGGTGTGCTGTGATGATGCCTAGGTTATCATGCATCAAATCAAGATTTTACCTCAGGATGGTCTAATGACCCATTAGTTTGATTAGTTTTATTTTGTCCAGTCAATACCTTTACTTCACAGGATTAGATAATCTGCCTATGAAAATATACTTTTACTGAAAAGATGACACTTCAATCATTTCCCACATCCTGTCACAAAGACATTTCAAGAAATTTCATTTTCTCTGTGAATGCTGCCATTTTCTCTTTTTATCTTCAGAGGCCATAGAAAATAGGAGAAAATTCTGGCAGTAACTTTTACACTTTGAGTGTCACTCAATTTCTTTGTCTAATGACTAAATTTAATCTTTTCTTAAGCATGCTGTTAATTGCCAGAATAATTTCATATACTCTCTGATGAAACATGACTGTTCAGGGACTTTCAACAAATGTTTCAAATTTCACATACTTTCAGTCATCAGCTGGTAATTTTCAGTGAATGTATTCTTATACTGTGCCTACTTCATTTTGTACAAGGAGGCTTTAGGTTATTTAGAAATGTTCATTATGAGCTTATGTAATACTTTTGACCTTAAATGGAAACAGCCATAGATACTGAGGCAAAATAAAAGAAATCTTTGTTATCCAAAAAATTAATGAAGCTCCCAGTGGGCTTTATTTAAACAAAAAGTAATTCCTCTAAGCCAGTGGTAATTGTCCAAGACTCATACAGTGCCTGGAAAGGTGTTAAAGTATTTTCAGATGCTGCACCATATAGTTAAATGTACTGCAAGGTGTTCATAGGCATTATTTATTATTTAATCTAAGCACTTAGTCTTGGCATCTATGTACACATTCTGCATTCTTATCAATGTTTGTTTCGATGAGTATGGCAGAAATTAGTGCAAATATGCCCATGGAATATATTAGGCATACTACAACATACCTCGCCCATTCTTGTTTCAATAGTTGCTCTTCAATTGCAACTTTTGAAAATTAAAAGACTGAAGGTTTGGCTTTCCTATTCTCTTTTGGTGTTATTTCAAAACAAGCCCAACTTCATTTAGCAGATTTTAAAATGTCTGTGACACTTTGTTTGGTCATGTCTCCTTCAATTAATGGGGGTTATACTAATAGATTATATTGTATGCAGGCATGTAGCCGGGGGGGGGGGGGAGGAGCTTGGGGGGCTTCAGCCCCCCAAATTCTCCTGGTGGTCCATGAGGAGGTCTTGCTGGTACATTATTTAAACTGTTATGTTTATTCATATCATGATCTGATCACCATGCTCAATATATCCCATATGCATGGGGGTATTGGGGTAACGATACAAAAGGTTTGCTATGGTAGACCCTCTTTCACTCAGACTCAGCCCCCCCCCCCTCCGAATCAAACTCAGCTCCCCCCAAAACAAAATCCTGGCTACAGGCCTGATTGTATGTATCCAGTATGTATCAAGTCCTCAGTGAGCCTTTTTAAAACACAAGTTGCCTACTTAAAATACATCTCCTCCCATGTGTGTGAAGAGGTCCTCGGTCAACCATGCTTGTGAAAGTGTTTAAATGCATAGTACACCATTGATTTGGAAAACATCAGGTAGGGAAAATGAAATACAAGGTAATCTCTTTTAATATGCTGATTCAAAATTATTTAAAGGTTTTGGATGGTAGTGCAAGTTAGTGGCTTCTATTTTACTGGGACAATTTTATTACTCTGAGTTTTAATTTGAACTTAGAAATATCTATCCAAGGCGCTGGATCTGACAGATTTTAAAAACTCTTGAATCGTTTCTTTAAAGACTGAAATGAAAATCACCATGTGTGAGATGGTTTTGTTCTGGGAATTGTAGTTTGAGCTTGCACAATATAACTTGTGCAAACTCAAAGTAGCAGTTTAAATTACACTCATAATGAGTTCATAACTGATGAAAAAAAATAATGGTTTGACCTGTAAAATAAGCTCCAGAAGACAATCTGGTCATAGTTTTTTGCACCAGCTGTAGTTTTTGAAGGCTTTCTAGAGTGAGCTATATGTAGAATCTATTACAATAAACAAATATGGAAGCGACAAATCATGTGAGAAAATTTCCAGGATGGTATAAATAGCTAAAGCTATGTTACAAGTCATCACATTAGGATACAGATGGAAGGTCAAGTTTCGAAGTACTCCCTTGGTTTAAAGTCTGGTCTTGTTAGGTGCAATCTTATGGCATAAATAAGAAATGTATCCTCACTCCCTGTTCAGGTCACCAACTGATCACACTACTATCAGCAGGATTGTCCATTCTGGAATCCACCTCAGTTTGTAAGCAATGAAGAAATTTTTAAACAGAAACTTACACTACATTAGAAATGTAGATCTATGAACTGAATTGTCTCTGTTGTGCATCTCTTGAGATGTTCATGCTTAAGAATGCCTGCTTGCCATTGTCATATTAGTCTTCTTGAGGCTGTTGTTCTACCAGAAGGACTGAATTCACTAAACAAATGGTGTGATCAATCTCATACTCAATCAATTTTATAATGATTATCCGATGATTGTTCAAAATATGTCACTTAAGATCTTATATTACAAAAATGCTATAGGGCATTCATGGCTTGCTTCTGATCATTTTTCCAGTGGAGTATCTCTCTATATGAAACAGAAAGTGGTGAAAAATGCATGTATTCATAACATACAAAGCAGCTTGTGCTTTTTTTTTCAATTTCAGTCTCAACAAAATAAAATATGATAGTTCCTCCAATAGTAAATTTAGGTGGGGTTAGAATAGAGGGGAACAGTATGGGGTTGCCAGATCTCAGGGTAATAACTGAAGTCCTTGGGTTTTCAAGTAAAAATACAAATTGCCAGACAAGAAGTACTTAAAGAGATGATTGTTTGATTTTAGTGTGAGATGTGGTAATAACAACAACAATAATTTTATTGCCCGCCTCTACTTGCAGCTTAAAACGGGTTAAAACAGAGAGATAAAACACAATACTATTAAAATAAAAATATCAAAATGCACACAAAACTACATCAATAAAATACAAATTGAAAGCATGGGCCCCCATCCATCATCGTACATGTGATCCACACCAAAAGAGAAGGGTTTGAGGATCCATTGTCCCACTTGGAGCAAAGTAGTGTAAGGAGATCTTTAGAGTCACAACTCTTTTTTGAGCAGAAAACAGCATTTTCTAGACAGGAAATAATATTTCTTCACAGAAATATTTTTGTGGCTCAGGAACTGACGTATTAATGTGCTAAAATGGGTTTTATATCAATAGTATAAATTTATTTATTTAAAAAACCTTTCTAGTTTATAGAAACTTTATTGTTTAATATTTTATTATACAATCTCTATTAGGCACCATGGATACTATCTCTAGCATGCTGGGGTTCATATAGTAAATATAGAACTCAATATTGACCCTTGCTTCTTCACAGAATGATTTCATATAGCAAATAGTACTTTACCCACTTGATTTTATTGCTAACTGAAACAAACAATGCATCTCTTACAAAATACCAGCATGGAGAATGTGGCATTAAATTTATAGGAAAAGGGAAGGAATGGCTTAGGTGCCTCTAGGGGAAATTTGAGGCCAATAGCAGGACATTATGTTCAAATTACAGCATTTAAATATAATAGTCAATTCTGTTAATTAGTGCCAGGATGCGTACCCTTCTAATATTCATAGAAACTTTTCCTATAATTTTGGAGTTCTCTGTTTTTGGTACAGTCTCCTGAAGAAAACAGTTCTGTTTCAGTATCTTAATATATTCTCTAATTCTGCATGTCAGCTGTGTCCCAGCCAAGAGTTCAAATAAAGTTCTGAGGATCTAGAGGATGAAGCTATCTATATTAAAGTGTTTCTACTTTATGTATATAGATGGGTCAGGGGAGGGTTGATGATTTGGTCTTATTATTTTTATGAGCCTCCTGTTATTAGATAAGCCCCTTAACAATTGTGGTTTTGATGTGCAATGGAAGCCTGCTCAGTAAGGAGACGGCAAAGTATATATAAAAAACAAACAGCTTTTTGGAGTGAGTTCTTTTGATCCCTACATACTACATATATCTACATGCCCTTACCTCTTTCTATTACCTTTAGCCTGTCAGAGATATATCTCTCAGGTAATTTGACATGGAGTCCTTCATTGCTCCACAATTATAGACCTATGCCATGGCAATATCTTCTGGAATCTTTGGTTTTGCAGTTTGGCCAGATGCTAGAGGAGGTGTCTCATAGGGAATTCTGAATGGACCTGCCTAAACTCCAAATCCCAGAATTACACAGAATTTTGCCATGACACTTAAAGTGAAATGAAGCAGTGTGACTGTATAGTGTGAAAGGGTCCCTGGAATCATTTAAGCACAAATATTCTGAAAATACATTCTGCACAGGCTCAATCTCTTCATGTTTCCTTGGCTCATATTATTATTAGAATTTGTTCTACCTCTAGTTGATCCCATATTTATCATACATACAAAGATTACAGATTTGTGATCAGCAAACTTGTAAACATATAGGCATCATGGCAAAAAATCCACACTCTATTGGATGTTTCTTTCCAAAGGCCTGACCAACTCTTAATTTTATTATAATATTTGGGGCTACCCAATTCGTGAGGAGTATTTGGGTGATGGAAACTTGTTTCACACCTGGATGAAGTGAAGCAGAGTTTAAGGATCTCTTCACGTGGCCCTTTTAGGTCGTGCCATTGCACCGGCAATTGCCAGCTAAAAGGAAGGTGCACAGGGTGCCTTGTGGCACCTCACATGCTCTCCTTCCTCTCCTCATCACATGGAGGGGCAGGAGAGGGTGTTTTTGCACCCATTCCCTCCCCTCATCAGACAGCAGAAAGAGTGGCAATGCATGGCAATGCATATTACCCTACCGGCCTTCCTGTCATCACATGGCAATTTAGGGAGGAAAGTGTGGGTAGCTGCGTTGGAGCTACCTGAATAATACTTTCCTCCCCATGGTGGAAGACAAAGCACTTTTCAGCACTTCACCTCCACTTTGGGAGGAAAGTGAGTGGGGCCTGCCATGTGTCGTGTGATGGCACATGGCAGGCCCCATCCAAGTTGAGAAATAATGTGGCAAAGTGAAGAGGTCCTAAGATAATGATTGAGATTTATAGGGAGACCTGTTTTTACTAGGAAATACACAGTTTCCAGGAATTATTGCAATCTAGTATCTCAGTTTTTCAAAAATGATTTCTAAATGGTGAAGGATTTGCATATGCTGTTAGTCACTAATATCTCAACCATGGAGATATTAAACAAGTACCTTCCAGCTTTGTCTTCTTAAACATTGAAGAGTAATTTCCAGCATCTTTGTTCCCTTCTCTCCCTGTATGCAGTAACCTAATCATCTCAGTACAACTATATCAATTTATAGGATATAGTAGAGATGACTTAACTATAGTAATGCATCTTGGAGCCATTTCCCCCTCCCCCTAAACTTTACCAGACATTGTCTGGTTTAATTTATTTTTACGGCTGGTTCCTTAGCTTCTGGCAAGGCAAGTATTTAAAAAATGAACATATGTTGCATAAAACGACAATGCATTTAAATTAGGCTAGAGTTACTTAGTTTTGACATTTGTTGCCTGCATTATTTTTTCTCTTGCAGTATAAAAAACAGTTATTTTCTTAAATATTTGTTGTTTTATCTACCACATTTTGTTTAAAGTTATATATTGCTGGGTGAGGGAGGGGGGCAAGAAGGTGATTTACAAATCTGTCATATATTAGTTCCCATGCACCTTTATTGAATTTGTATTCTTATAGGATTAGGTATGAACATCATTTCCATAGCACACACTGGTAAGGCCTGTACAAAAAGTATTTTTTAAGAAAGCAAACAGAAGGAGCCTAGCCTGAAAACTTACAATCTAAAAACAAAAAACATAAGGCAGAAAGAAACAGGGACATAATTCAGATGGATATATGATTTCATCACATGAAGCTGCTATTCCATGGCAGTCAGATGATCATCCCCAAGATACCCTCATATAAGACATGTTTCCTAGACTGAAAACATATTCATGTCCCCACAAAACTTCTCTGTATTCTTGTATGGATACTCACATTAGGCTATTGCAGTAGATACAATACAAAGCCTTATGATGACTCAAAAATGAATAAAATTGTCATGAACTAAAATATACAGTGTGAGCTTAATCTAGCCATGAATACATGTTTGGGGAAGCTGCACTTAAACTGAAATAAAAGGAGCTCTCTGAATGAACAGCCATTGTTTTGGAGACCTGGCAGATGTACAGGAGGAACTGGAACAGCTTATGGAAGTACTAAAATGTATCCAAGCAACATGTAAGTTGAGAACAGTCAGATTCAAATGTGTATTGTTGAAACTTTCACATTGAGAGTCAAATATTGTAATTTTGTGAATGAATCAGATGACAGAGCCAGAGCAGAACAGAAATAAAAGGCAGAGAGAAGGACATAAACCACGAATGTGGCACAAGGAAAGGTAACTAATCAAGTTGCTGTAATATGGCTTGTTATTACTGTTGTTATCGTTGTTGTGTGGCATGAAGTCATTTCTGACTATGGGGAATTTAAAGTGAACCAAGGGCAAGACTAGTTCAAATGATGCAGATATTTGCCTTTTTCTGAGGTTGAGAATGTGAGGGTGCATCCAGACAGCTCACAAAAAATGCGTTCCCATCTCAATGTGATGTAGTGGTGAGAACACAAACTGTGTCTGAGTAGGATTTATTTTTTAAAATCAGGTTATGATGTGTGCCAATTTAGTTGTCAATACTGAGAGAAAGAGATGAAAACAATATAATAAAAGCCAATTCTACCACCCTTTATCTGATTTCAAGAGCAAAGAAATAGTGGTCATTTGTCTTTCTCTGTCCTTGGCCATCTTGGAATGGCAGTGACAGGATGGAGGTAGTTAGATGTGCACTTCCCCAGGCGACGGATGTGCGTCCTGGCTTTGTGAACAACATCCAGAGTGCTTTGAATGCAATTGTCCTGCTTCTTGGCAAGGGGTTGGACTGGATGATCCATGAGGTCTCTTCCAACTCTATGATTCTATGATCTCTAGATTCAGAATGAGCATGCTAGATCTGGGACTGCTTTGGGACATATTTATCACTTTTTTAGTTAAAAGTATCAAACCTGACCTGTGGGCTGCCAGTTACCAACCATCAGATTTGTGGCTTTTTTAGCTGTATGAAATATCTTATGTGAGAACAGCACAATATAAAACATGCCCACAGTTTTTTTATTGACATTTGGATAAAAGCAGAAAGTATCTTCTTCTTACATTTTCTTGCTTTTTGTTTCCCTCCTACCTGCTTACACCTTCTGAAAAATTAGAAAAAAGATCAGATCAATAATCCTGACATTGGTGCAACATTGTAACACTCATCCTACATAAAATAATTCCAACACCTGTTCCTTTGTCATGTTGCACAAAGCTAGCTGACTAATAACATGATGGGGCTGATTGTAAATGATCTTTTTTGCTATTTGAACGCATTTGATTGATGTACTGAAGGACATGTTGTACTTTTGTGGCAGCATGAAATGATGGGGGAAATCATTGGATGGGGGGGAAATTCCCATGTGTTATATGCTGGCAAAAACATAAAAGCAAAATAAGTTTAAACAATTGTGCTTCTTTTTCAGAGTTTTACCACAAGTCATAGTTCTGCTTTTTTGAGGGATCTACTTATTTTACTACATCATCTACTGATTTCTTATAGGAGTTGGCACAAGATCTAACATATGCAAGGGAAGCTCTTCTCTTGGTTCCACCATTAGCACAACTACTTTGATAGACAGGAGAGGGCCTTCTTAGTGGTTGCTCCCAGGATACAAAACACCTTCGTTGGGGATTTTAGATTTGTTCCTCCTTGTTATGCTTCCACCAGAGAATAGAAACCTTTTTAATTCAGTGAAGTTTCTGGAGTTCACTGCAAGGCTTTTTAATAGCATGCTGTTTTATTGACTTTATATTTTGTCTTTTAATGGGTTTGTTTTAGATTATATTGATTCTATGGGTAGTATTTTAACCACTTTTGAATTTTACTTAAACCCTTGTATGTACTTTGACTGTATCTGTTTTCATTTTTGAAAGACACATTGGACTTCAGTTTTGGGAGAAAGATAAGTTATAAATGATAGCAATTTTTATTTATTATGATTTTCTCGTTCATCCTTTGCAAGATCCAGTATGAACTCTAATCCTACTCAGATGTCCACCTTACAGTCAAAGTAAACACAGTAAGCTGGGCTCCCAAAGTATGTGCTCCCAGCACGATGAACATAGCATATTCTGTTCCCAGGTATCTGCACATATACTGTGAACATCCTCAGAGAGGTGCTTTTGCATGAATGTGATCCAGGAGTCTGATAACACGGGGTTGCAATAAGAGTACTGAAACATTTTTTTTTTAACACCAAAAGCTTTCATGTCTTTTTATATCACTCACTATCACTCAACTTTTTGCCTTTCAGAGTCGGCTAGTGTGGCCAGTTGTAATGGATTCTGGCAGCTAAAACCCAAAATTTATTGAGGACCAAAACTGGAGAATCATATTTTTTATATAGGGGATTTTCTTTGCTGTTTTTGTTCCATGGATACAAAGTATGCTGGATTGGGGGATTTTGGGAGGTTTTTTAAAAAAATCTTCCTGGGTGCAGACAGAGGTGAGAGACTATTGATGAAAGAGGAATAGTAATCTGTTAATACGATGTTTGAACCATCACTGATAGCAACATGGCCTGCCTTGAAATTTGACATACAGTATTTTCCTTTAAATTCTTAATGCAAAGTTTTACTGTGAAGCCTTTCTAATTACAGGAAGACACTCCAGGGCTCAGATAATCAAATAATTTACACCTAGATGCTTTGACAGCACTCGGCCTTTGGCCTTGTGCCTAACACCACAATAAAGCGTAAATCATTGCAGGGTGATTCACACACTGTCATGTCTTATTGCTTAATTAATTTGTCTCAAATCATTTTCTCCAAGAAGTCAAGGCAAATGGAATGTGTTGTGTGGATGTCCTTAACAAAAGTTTGAAACATTGCCCCTACTCCCCATCATGGTGCACAAAATAATCTTATCCCAGTTTGTTATTGTTTTAGAAGCAAAAGAAATAGATTTTGCTCTTTCAAACCTATACAATTTTCTAAGCATCACATCATGGCATAGTTTTATATGAACAGTATAGCTACTACCACAATATTCAATGCATCTGAATGAGGTCAAAGTATCTGCACTGTATTCAAATTGATTTCATGAAATGTTCATCATCACCTTAGTAATCACAAGTGTTTGTTCGCAATTATCATTTTGAGGGCCAAAATTGAGACTGCTTTTAAGGTGTGTCTAGCAACCATAGCTAGGTTTTTTATTATTTAATACCAAATATGAGAATGCTCAATTACCATTGGAATTACAGAGAGAGATTAATTGTCCAATTGCAATTAATTTCGTGCCAATCTCATAATCTGGCACGAAAAAGTTGGGCAAAAAATGTGTGGTACCTGAAAGGAAGTCCAACACAGAGGTGTCAGTCCCAGAAAATAGTCCTCTGGCAACCTGAAAGGTTTGTTTATAGCGGATTTTAAAAATCTGAAAAATGGACACCGGACATATGCTGGAAGTTTTCTTTTAATTTTTAAAAATTGATTCTTCGAGATGTGCTGAACTTCATAAGTGCTCACGTAGGTATATGAATGTACACAGATTCTTGTTATTATCTTTCCTCACCCTCCTGCTGCCTTTACATTTTTCCTCTTAAACTCTGTTTCCCTGACATGCTGGTGCCCACTGTGCAGATTCAAACTCTATTTAATTTCATAAATATTAGAATAAAGGAATGATTCCAGAGTTTCCATGGGAATTGCTTTCCATTGGTGCTTCCATTTTGCCTCCTGTGTGTCCATGTCTCCATCTGTTTTAGGATTTTAAAATGTGCCCATGCACTAGAGAAATCCACATCAGCATATCACAACAGTCCCGTGTTTTTTGAGAGTGCAGGGATATAAAGTGATGTGAATATGCACATGATCTCGGATTTTAAGTGCACCCTTTAACCCATGTTTTCAGCAGATGATGTAATTCAGCATGCATTTTTGGCAAGTGTCCCTCCCCCCATTTTATCCCGGTTACTCTTGGATTTTAGGGTCTGTGTTGAAGGGTCTAAGGTATGTGTATGAAATTCGAGTCAATGCCAAATAAAACTCCATTCCCAAGGCTGATTGTGGTGGGAAGAAGATTTGGGAGTATTGTATCTATGAAACGAAGGAAAATTCCCTACTCATTTAGACATTTGATATCTGGAATCATGTTGGGGGGTTTGAATGCATAATCTAAGGTTACACATTCAGAACTTTTCCATATTCACAATCCTTACATAGAATCTAGTTTAATAGGTTCTTAGGAACTGACAGATGCCAACCTATCTATTCTCTCACAAAATCTGTTTGAGGTTCTTTTTTCTGACTGTTCTACCAGAGATTGTCCCTGGGGAAGGTTAGGAACAGTAGTTGGCTGCTTCTTGTTTGACAGACAATCTGATCCTTATCAATTGTAGAGGTTGCTGCCCCTTAAGTGCCCTTCCAGACAGGCCCAAAATGTGGGAACTGTCTCAGTTATATCTAAGTCAGCCAAATGATACCTCAGGTAAAACCGAATTAATCTGGAGAAAACTGGGATTTTCCCGTTTGTTCCAGATTAATAAAACACCTGGAAAGATCTTGCCCTTAAGCTAAGGTTTGAATCTTTCTGGGTGAGGATCCTGGGGATTGACTCCTAGGACCATTTCTACATAGTTTATCCTGGTTTTTTGGTTCTGAAGGAGCTGGATGGTGCCAACCCCTCCCCCAGCTCCCATTTTCCCCTCAAAATTTTACCTGAGTTACTGAAGAATTCTCCCAATGTACAAAAATGACACATCAGGAGGTATTTCCTTCCCCTCCCCCCACACCTCCTGACACATCATTTGTGCATGTCAGGAGAACTCTCTGTAGGGGCCTGAGCTGCCGGCAAGTAGGGGTTCATTTTGTGACCCCATAACTATAATACTTATGCATTTGTAATTCCATAACAGGATCTCAGCAGATGTTTTTGAAATGTTAAAACTCAAATCTTATTGAAAACACCATACTAAAATTAACATCTGGTCAGGCCTCAGGAAATGCAGTTTAGTCTTGTGCATGCTTACTTGAAAGTAAAATTCATACTTATCAGTGGTGGATTCCTTCCTTTCTTTCAATATGGATATGCTTTAATTTGTGAACTATTTTGTATCTGCACTTAAACTGGTTTGCACTGAGAATAAATGTGTGTAATACAAATAAATACTTCTGAATAAATTTTGAATCAAGCCAACTAAGACTGTGAACCCATAGTATTCAGGTACTGGGGAACAAAGCAAAGTGCAAGAAGACAAACTTGACAATTTGTGTTAATTTTTGAAATCTGTTTTAAAGCTGGTGTACCAAGGTACGGAATCATGCAGGATGACAGATGCAGTTGGATTGCAGTCCCCAGCAGTCCTAGCACCATAGCCAATGGTGGAGAATGCTGGAAGCTGAAATCTAGAAACATCTGGAGAGAAGCATGATTTGCCACCAACCCACCCATGTTTACAGTGGGCCCTCAGTATCTACTGAGGCTTGGTTCCAGGGCCTCCCTGCAATGTATAACAAAATGTGTGGATGCTTAAATCTCATTATATACAATGGTGTAGAAAAATGGCATTCCTCTTATAAAATAGGTGTGACAGTGGTGGAGTGTTCAATAATGAAAATGAGATAATTGTGGAGATGGAACCTTTTTGGGATTGTGACAGCTGATGAAGTGTCCTAGAGAGATGAAATGCACCCTAGACTGGGAAGTCTGCTTGGTTTTTTGGCCTTGCAAATTTCACTCAGAGATGTCTGTTAATTTGATCAAGAAAATGACACATAGTTAAGAAACTTTTTACTCTGTGCTGGTTTTCTTCAGTTGTGCCTGATTTTAACAGTCTAGATAAAGAAAATCAGTGTTAACCTGTGTTAAAATGCTCTTTGCTCTGTGAAGAAAATACTAATCTTCCTGCCCTCCAAACCCCCAATGAAACAGCTGCATTAGTAAAACAAAACAACAGGGCATCAATCATATATCTCTCTGTGCAATGTGTAGTTTGGCCCTTAGGAATTAGGATTTTTAGGTTGCCTTTTTACATAATGATGGTTATTATATATTTAAGCCCATTTAAAGGAAGGTTGACAGGGAGCAGGAGGATTTCATTCGAGGCAGCTGCCAAAATAACAGCAAGCTGATGTCATACAGAACAGCAAATAATCATCAGATGTGATCATCTCTCAGTGATTATTTCCTTGGGATGAGTTTATACACAAGGTCTGGAACTGAGAGATTTTTATCACCGAATCAGTCCAGGCGTTATGAATTATGAATACAAAACATATTTGGGGAGTAACAATCAAAGGGCACTATTGTGCTTTAAGTTTTAGAGCATCTCACTTCCATCAAGCATCTAATTTCATCCTTTAAAAAAAGGCATAGGTCAGAAGCACTGAGCTTATTTTTAAAAATAAACACCTAGGAAATGTGGATGTCTGCTTCTTCTTGTTCCTTTATTTCACATGTCATCTTAAAATTGGACATCTGGTAATGGTAACCGAGAGCATGGTAGCTGAGATTTTGATTATTTTTGTAGCAAAATGCAATTTGTTTCCTTAAAGACAGTTCCAAAGTGCAAATATTTCCTTTTAAACTTACTTGTTACATAACCTGTTTTCAATATAGAAAAAATGCATGGGATTTTTTTTTACTAGTTCACTTGTCATTCAAAATAGTTTTAATGAACAGATTACAAGGTAGCGAAGAGCTATTGTCTTTACCTGGAGTAATATAACTTTGCAATGGGATGTTATCCCATCATTGTTATATCCAAAACTCACAGAATGCTTTTTGCCAAATATAATGATATAACTCTAGCAGCTTAATCTCTGTCAGTTTCATATACTGCAATATTCTTAATAAGTATCCAAATACTTTCAAACTTTGATCCAACCATGAGGACTAATTATTGGATCAAAGTTGCATATACCAGTACTGGAAGGAATCTGTTATCAGGTTCCAGCTACACTGATTATTTAATACAGTTCAAAGCTAGTTTCTAACTCTGCCAGCCAGACAACAAACTCCCCCAAAAAAGTGCATGAAAGAAATACCTCAGTGTTTGCATAATAATCACCAACTGGACCTCAAACTGTTCTAGGATTTCCTATGTAATCATCTGCACTTTCTTCAATATCAATTGAACTGTATTTAATGATCCATGTAGATAATAATAATAATAATAATAATAATAATAAATAAACTTTATTTATACCCCGTCATCATCTCCCCAAAGGGAACTCGGGGCAGCTAACATGAGGCCAAGCCCAGAATTACAATACAACAAAATAAAATAAAGTACAAACAACAAATAATAACATCAAAATAAAATACATAAAATAACAGAAAATGAAATAAACAGATGCAAAATAATGTGAGGAAGAAATAAAATAAAAGCACAATGGACAGCCAAAATGCACAGAATAAGATTGATAAATCCCTGGGTGAGATAAGTAAATGGAGAAGTATGTGTCTGTGGGGGAGCTCAGAAGGGGCGACCAATGGGATTGAGCTTTCATTAAAGAAAAGGAAAAGTGTGTCATGAGGACAGAACAATAGTTGGGACGGACATGATATGGGGATATGTGTTCACTTGTCAAAGGCATGCTGGAAAAGTCAGGTTTTTAGGTCATTCTTAAAGGCTGCCAGGGTGGGGGCTTGCCCAATCTCACTAGGCAGTGAGTTCCAAAGCCGAGGGCCCACAATGGAGAAGGCTCTCTCCTCGTCCCCACAAATCGCACTTGTGATGGAGGTAGGAGTGAGAGGAGGGCTTCCCCTGAGGATTGAAAACATTGTACAGGATTGTAAAAGGAAATGGGGTCGCAAAGGTAGGCTGGTCCCAAACCATTCAGGGCTTTCTAGGTGATAACCTGCACCTTGAATTGGGACTGGAAAATGAATGACAATGGCCTGATGTGCCCTCAGTCTTTATTAGAAAAACCATAACAGAAAATATTTCACAAAATCTCCCACCCCAAATGAAAATACACAAAGTGGTTTTGTTACATCCAGTAGCTGGCAACTAGGAATGTGGTTCTGCTGAAGATAGGGCAGAGACATTATAATGTCAGCAGCATGCAACCTGGGCACCCAACTCTTTCTCATTACAGTCAGCAAACTTGTGTCACCTAAAATTCAGTGTGGCATTCACTACTCATTATGATAAGTAGAAAGAGCTAGACAGACTGGTCAAGAGCCTGAATCTAATGTAGCTACTAGCTACAAACTAAGAGACTCTAACAGGGTAGCCATGCCTCCCAATACTACCCCCAAACGGTTGAGGACAGACAAGAGGAAGATTTCTGAGGCATTGAGAATGGGGTATTGGGTAATGATATATTCAGCTCTCTTCCAGGAGCAAAGTGTGACGCAAGAAGCAGCTACAACAGAACTCTTATAATCTGTGTATGGCTATAGTATAATCAATGACTGGATACACACACACACATACACTAGCTTGGGGACCCGGCGGTGCCTGGGTTATTTGAGAAAGGCATTTTTGTCTATGCTCCAAGTTTAGTCTAGATCCAATGTCAGCTGGGTTCAGTGGGTACGTGTGAACTAAACTCCCATACAAAACTCCCATTGTCTATGGTCCATTCTCCTCCAAGCTGCACCAGGATGTAGAGTGGGTCATGGGGGCTCTGTGTGCCAATTTTCATCTTGATCAGTCATTGGTGTGGGTCACGGTGGTCTAAAGAAGTGAGTGAAAACACTGCAAGTCCCAGCATCTGTGGTCCATCATCCTTCAAACTGCACCAAGATGTAAAGTGGGTCATGGGGGCTCTGTGTGCCAAGTTAGGCCTTGATCAGTCATTGGACGAGGTTGGCAGTCATCTCAGGAAGTGGGTAAAGGTACTGCAAGTCCCATCATCTATGGTCCATCATCCTCCAAACCTCACCAGGACTTAGAGTGGGTCATGGGGGCTCTATGTGTGATGCTTGGTCTTTCTCGGTCATTGGATGAGGCCACAGTGTTTTGTGGGAACCAAAGCCTTTGAAAGTACTGCAAATCCCATCATCTGTGGTCCATTCTCCCCCAAAACACACCAGGATGTAAAGGGGGCCATGGGGATTATGTGTACCAAGTTTGGTCCAGGTCCATCACTTGTGCCGGTCGCAGTGGCCTGTGGAAGTGGCAGCCAATCAGAAAGCTGCCACATATACCATCACATACAAACATACATACAAACATTCACTTTTATTATAGACTAGCCTGGGGCCCCGGTGCTGCCCGGGTTATTTGAGAAAGGAATTGTGTATCAAGGTTGGTCTTTATCTGTTATTTATATGGGTCACAGTGGTTTCAGGAAGTGAGTAAAGGTACTGCAAGTCCCATCATCCATCGTCTGCCCTCCTACAAACAGCACCAGGATGTAGAGTGGCTCATGGGGGCTCTGTGTGTCAAGTTTTGTCTTGATTGGTCATTAGATGAGGGTTGCAGCAGTCTTGGGAAGTGAGTGAAGGTACTTGTAGTCCCATCATCCATGGTCTGTCCTCCTCAGTGCACCAGGATGCAGAGTGGGTCATGGGGGCTGTGTGTGGGAAGTTTGGTCTTGATCAGTCATTGGCGAGGGTCTCAGTGGTCTCAGGAAATGAGTGAAGTTACTGCAAGACCCATCATCCATCTCCAAATTCTTCCAAACTGCAACAGCATGTAGAGTGGGTCATGCAGGCTCTCTGTGTGAATTGTGGCCCTGATCCATCATTGATGGCAGTTGTAATGGTCTCAGGAAGGGAGGGCAGGTATTGCAAGTCCCATCGTCCATGATGCATCCTCCTCCAAACTGCAGCAGAATGCAGAGTGCATCATGGAGACTCAGTGTGCCAAGTTTGGTCTTTATTGGTAATTGGATGAAGGTTGCAGTGGTCTCAGGAATTGAGCGAAGGTACTGCATGTCCCATAATCCATGGTCCATCTCCAGCCAAACCACACCAGGGCATAAAGTGGGTCATGAGATGTCTATGTGCCAAGTTTGGTCTTGATCAGTCATTGGATGGTCACAGCAGTCTCAGAAAGTGAGTGATGGTACTGCAGGTCCCATCATCCATGGTCCATCCTCCTCCAAACTGCAGTAGGATGTAGAGTGGGTCATGGGGGCTCTGTGTGCCAAGTTTGGGCTTGATCAGTCATTGGAGTGTGTCACAGTGGTCACAGAAAGTGTGTGAAGGTACTGCAAATCCCTCAGGCCCTTTCCTTTCCCCTGTCATGCATTTGAGAGTGTTAGAATGTTGAGGCTGGCCAATCAGAAACCATATGCAAATTTCCTTTCCCCTCTCAGCCACTTGAGAATGTTAGAATGTTGAGGCTGGCCAATCTGTGACCATATGCAAATAATACCACAGTGGCAGCCAATCAGAAAGCTTCCACGTACATTTCCATCTTTCCTCCCTTCCACCCTTCTGCCCTCCGCATACATACAAACAAACATTCACTTTTATTATAGACTAGCTTGGGGACCCGGTGCTGCCTGGGTAATTTGAGAAAGGCATTTTGTGCCAAGGTTGGTCTTTACCAGTTATTTATGTGGCTTGCAGTGCTCTCAAGAAGTTAGTGAAGGTACTGCAAGTCCCATCATCCATGGTCCCTCATCCTCCAAACAGAACCAGGATGTATAGTGGGTCATGGGGGCTTTGTGTGCCAAGTTTGGTCTTGATCAGTCATTGGATGAGGTTTGCAGCGGTCTCAGGAAGTGAGTGAAGGTACTTCAAGTCCCATCATCTGTGGTCCATACTCCTCCAAACTGCATCAGGATGTAGACTGGGTCATTAGGGCTCTGCGTGCCAATCTTGGTTTTGATCAGTCATTGGATGAGGGTCGCAGCAGTCTCGGGAAGTGAGTGGAGGTACGTCAACTCCCCTCATCCATGGTCCTCTCTCCTCCAAAGCGCAGTAGAATGTAGAGTGGGTCATGGGGGCTCTGTGTGCCAAGTTTGGTCTTTATCAGTCTTTGTTGGGGGCCACAGTGGTCTGTGAGAAACAAAGGGTTTGAAAGTACTACAAATCCCATCATCCATTATCCGTCCTCTCCCAAACCTCACCAGGATGTAAAGGGGGGCAATGGGAGTTATTTATGCCAAATTTGGTCCTGGTCCGTCACCCGTGCTGGTCACCGTGGCCTGTGAAAGTGGCAGCCAATCAGAAAGCTGCCACATACACCTCCCTCCCTTCGCATACAAACACTGACTTTTATTATATACATAGATAGATATAGATATATACACACACAGTACAACCCATTCATAAGATATGTTTCAAGACAATACCTGACAATCCCTACATATCCTAGTTTGGTGAGGCTGTGAAAATCCTTCAGTCTCTGTTTACCAGACAGCAGTCATTGTGGTCAATGTGTGTCCCCTGTCACCCAGGAAGCCACTGATTGCTATTTCATCTCTCCTTGTGTGAGGAATCTCCAGTGCAATGTAGGGGTCATGACAGAGACTTTTTGATTTTGCCTGTAGCATTGGATCACTTGTGGAAGAGGGTGGAAATGGCAGGCAGCTGCTTCCTGAGTGACAGGGGGCAGATGGGGATGGGGGAGGGCAGAATTCACTGCATAAAGTATGGTGTTTATACATACACAGACACCATATAAGCTTACAGTAATACATTATAATACTGTAGACCCCTATAATTAAGTACATCTCAGCATTAGTCAATAAAAATCCTCTCTTAAATGGTTCTGTGTGGATATGGTTTATTGACCCCAGCTTGCCTAAGGCACATTATTGCCAAGGTCACATGATTTCTTCATATCTCTTATAAAGGTGATCTGAGATCGTATTTGGTAATAACTGTTGCAACTGTTAATTTAACTTTACATAATTATAGAAACAAAATTGGGGTTGACTATCGTTCCTTCTCCTTCTGTGCATTCATATATATATTCCTGCAATATTGTATATCTTGTTATTAATTCCTGATGCTGTGAAAAGAATAGATTGTAGGGTGTTTTTTTTTACAGAGGTTTATCCTCTCTTTAAATAACACATACCTACTCAATGTAGGTCGTTCCCCTTTATCTGTCCTTAACTGTCTTTATCCATCATTCCTTTATAGCTGATTTAATATTACAAAAATAGAGTTCAGGACAACAATAATTCCCAAAATAAACAGTTTATATTCACTAGTGCTATAAACTGTCGAGGGCAAGGGTGTTTGGCTCATGATACGTGCATTATACCCTGCAATAACTGTCACTGTGTTTATGATTCGGTTGTTCTTGTGTGTGTGTGTGTATGTATGACGCCACTTTAAGTTTACAACACAATAAAAAACATGAAGCAGCACCCCTCCAGCAATGTAGCAGTGATCACACATGCAAATCCTTTATTCTGTGTAATTCTTGCTCATAGGTTAATGCTTGATTTTATTTTATTCATACCTTGAAATTCTTGTAAGATGGCGCAGAATGTATAATTACCCATGCTCCCCCCCCCCCCCCCGAAGTGGGAACCATATGGGTGCAGGCCTTGATGCAATGAGCCCTAGGGTGCCTTTAGCCAGTTCACTTGAAATGTAGAGTCTGTCCCATCCTATCACCCAGCAGCGATAGAACATTTGTTCCCTGAAGGCCCGGCATGCTGCCAGCAGCAGGTGTTAGGTTGTCCTCTGGGAAGAAGGCAGCAGGCACAAGCATTGATGTGTGCCTCTGACAAGATGTTGCAAATCTGCTCTGGTAGTGACAATGACAGCATCTGGGAAAGGGCTTTGGAGTTACTTATTTGTAACCATTAAAATACCGCTTGCCATCTCCTAAATAAAAAAAATTAAAATCACACTCTCAGTTTCTGCTTGTTTAAAGTGAGAAGTGTGTGGAAGTGTGTGTGTGTGTGCATGCATGCAATTAAGCGCACAGTCTAATGAAAGAAAACCACTGGATTATAAACTACCAGAGAAGCTGTTTGTAGCAACAGCATGATTAATGAGTGGGATATCACAGGAAATCTTTATCCAGAGACTATATGAAAAAAGCAGAGGATAAACTAATTCTTCCATGGGAAGGACTCTCCATAGAAAAGAAAGACAATCAAGAGAACACTGGCTTTGGCCTCACTTCCAAACAGCCGAAGCACAGATTTGAAAAACTGTAGGTACAGTATAAACTGGGGTAGACTGAGAGGTGCTTTTTTCTTCTTCTTCAGCCAATCATTTAGGGCGCACACAGACAGCACACAAAACACATGGCCTCCTGTGTTTTCACCTGGGGAATCCAAATGACACCTCAGGTAAACTCTGTTTTGTCCCAAAGTAATTTGACAGCTGGAAAGACCCATGTCTTTCAGAAGATCCAGGTCTTTCCAGTTGTGGGTGCTGTGTGGATGGAGCCCAGGAATTGTGTTGTGTGAATTTTGGTGCACATCCACACAGCTGTCTCAGTTTTTTTGGACTCCTAGAGTCCAACAAACACAAGACAGTCGCTACCCCCCCCCCCCCCCCACCGAAAAGCCTTTAAAAAAGAAAATAAATTACCCGGCTTCCATTTCCGCATTGCCGGAACTCTCCTTGTGTGTAGAAATGACATGCCAGGAGAAGAGGGGCCAGGAGCAATTTTGCCCCTTCCTCCTTTTCCTGGCATGTCGTTTCTACATATTGGAAGAGCTTAAGAGAAGGGGGAATAGCAGCTGGGTAAGTTATTTTGTTTTTTAAAGGCTTTACTGGGAGGTTTTGTTTTGTGTCCAGGTGCCCTTCTGGAAGGCCCGGCAGGGCATCTGGACCCCTCCCCTCAGGTGCTGGGGGTAGGTGTGTGGACTTTAACCCAGGTCCAATCAGGTTTAAGACATCCGATTGCGCTTGGGTTAAAGCCCTTCCACACAGCCATATAACCCAGAGTATCAAAGCAGAAAATTCTACAATATCTGCTTTGAACTGGAATATATTGCAGTGTGGACTAAGATAACCCAGTTCAAAGCAGATATTGTGGGATTTTCTGCCTTGATATTCTGGATTATATGGATGTGTGGAAGGGCCCTGAGAGTCTTATATCAGCCCAGCCTTGCCCAGTCCAGCACGGCCTTCACTTCACTTCACTTCACTTCACTTCACTTCACTTCACTTCACTTAATTAGTCGCTCTTCACCAAGGTGCTCCGAGCGACTTACAGTCTAAAATAGCATTTACACAATATAAAAACATTCAACAGTGACTATTTGGCAAATTAGATCTGATTACTTAAATGCACAACCAAACAGCAAAGTCTTGAGTGCCTTTACATTTCCTTCAGTTTGGCCCACATACTCTGTTTGTTACAGAACTGGGCAGGTTTTTTGATCTAGAATATCTGATTGCAGAATTTAACTAAAGGTGGTCAGAACTTTTTTTGGCCTATCTAGCACTGATGACCTTGGGTACGCAGATATTAGCTGGGGCTATGGTCTAAATAATTAACTGGTTATATTTTTGCTGGGAAGTGCAGAAGAGGCACACAAACATGGGTGCTTTAGCCTTATTAAAGGGGATTCCTGGACTGGCAATTTATGTTATATGTGACTCGGGTACTGGTGATCAAACAAATTTTGGGACCAGCTAAGGTCATGTTTCCAAAAATGTTCAGGCAGAAACAGAGCCAAAAATGTTTTGTATATACTCAATTGTCTTTTTAGTTTGAAGGAAGGAATGTAGATTGCACCCTGCCTCGAATATATTCCTCACTAATTGAAAGCTCCACTACAGTTTTGCCATTTGTGAATATTTCAATAACATGTGGCTCTTGCTACATCTGGTCCCAGGGCTTTGAATGCCTAGCTATGGATTCCACTATGTTAGTGCTGAATGATGCTTGCCACCTCTTTTTTTGGCAGGTTCCTCATATTAAATATTTTTATGACAGACAAGGGTTGCATGTTTTTCTCCATGCTTAGAATAGCTGTGCTGATAGAATTTCCTTGATAGAAATAGTGGAGAATTTCATTTAATGCCATATTTGAAACATTTCAAAACATTTCAAATCACTTATTCAGTGCAAATGTTTTATTTTAAAAAATAACCCAATGCAGCAGAAAGCAAAAATCATTACATGCATGCTTTCTTTAAAATTGTTTTGAAGACTTTGTGTGATCCAAACATTTGTTTTCAGTGTTTTCAGCATCAGTTGATTGCTTTACTCTGGAAATAAAATTGTCATTAATTTAGGATAGTGGACACACAGAGATATGCCTCTCTCCATATAGCTTTGTATTAGAAAAAATAAAATGCTTGTGCTGCTTGTCCAGAGCCATCTTATGCTTCCCATAAAACAGCCCTTTTAAATTTATTTCTCTGTTTTGTTCCTGACAATTTCTGACCACGGGTTTAAGATGGTGAACAAAAACTTCCTCAAACTGCCATAATGGCAATTAATCATAGCAGTTGCTTTTAAAGTTCTGCTTCCATTCCACTTGGTCCTCCATTCAACTGTGATGTGATACTCGTGTCACTTACATGTGTGAAATTTAAACTGAACATCCCACCGGGAAGGAAGTAACTTGCTGCTCTTGAACTGGGATCACAATTATTAAATCATTGTTTTAACCATTTTTTTCTGTTTTAAATTCTATATTTCTTTTTAGACTCAGAAGTGTTTGATAGGCTGCTGAGTAATTTACTGACTACTTTTACAAATCACCGGAGTGTCTGTTATAGAACTACTCTTTCAAAACAATCTCTGCTGTAAATCTTGGGGTTCTGGAATGGGAATCAGAAAACAAATTAACAGAAATATGATTCAAAACAGAACCAGTGCTAAGTAGGATCTTTGTGAAAACATCTACACTGTATCATGCATTTTTGCCTGGCATGATCTACTTTAAAAAAAATGGAGGAAATTGATCACTGCCATTGATACCATTGTTGAGTGGACTCATGTGTAGTGTGGCATATAAAATATTGTTTTATTTGATAGCAAGATCACCACTGGAGATGGAATTAAAGAACAAGAAAATGTATCTGAACATTTCATGGATTGTGCATGAAATTATTGTCACTACTTAGTTACAAGGTGTGTCTATACCCTGCTTGACATTGTACCATCATTATAACTTGATGGTTTATAACCTTCATACCTTCTTCATCTTCAGTTAAAGTCAGGAGAACATCTCATGTAGTAAATCTTCTCTTGCAGCCTTTTTGAATCTGGAAATGTAGACTGTCAAGGAAACTGCAAAGCACTAAAGAGACATTGGACAAAACGGGGAGAACCCTATGCAATTATGAGTCTATCTATTTATCTATCTATCTAACTATGAGAGTCAAAGACATTCAAAATATTTCTATAGATTCTTTCAAGAGGAACTAAAAATATTTCAGCACAGTTCCAGTTTTTTATGTACCAGTGAAAAACAATCAATATTAGATAGATTGCCATTCTTAGAATACAGTCACACTAACTGCAATATTGGGATAAGAGTGACAAACTATATTGAACATTATATTGGTGGCTCAGAGACAGTGAGAGATGTGAGAATGGTACATCTAATTGTGTCAAGAAAAGAAGGAAGGGCAAATCACCAAGGAAAAATACAGATGTGTAGCACAAGTTTGTAAGAACAGTATAAAAAAAGCTAAAGCTCAAAATGAGCTGAGAACTGGCTTGGCAAGCAAGGAATAACAAAGATAAATTTTGCAAATATGCTAGAAGATGGAAATGTTGGGACTTCTCTTTAACAAGTATGGTAAAAAAAAAAATGAGCAGATTACAATGAAAAGGTAGAGCTGCTCAATAGCTTTTTTGTTTGGGTTTTCTCCAAAAAAGAGGATTGTGTGCTTCATCAGAGACCTTGATAAACAAAGATCGATAAGGAGTTAGTAAGGAATCACCTAGTTAACTCTAAATGAGCTCAAATATGCAAGCCAAAGTGAAATGCATGCCAGAGTATTGAGGGAACTCTCTGACATACTTGCATAACCACTGGTAATCATTTTTTAGAAATCCATGGAGAACAAATGAAAATGCCACCAGCAAGGTGTTCCATTACAATTGGGTCTGATACTGCACTCTAATTTAAGAATGTTTGTTTTATAGAAGTAAATTGTAATAGCCAGAATCCTCTAGATTGGGCATGACTCTGGTTGAGGGATTCTGGGACTTGTCATCCTAAAAAGTGCATTATCTGAATTAGAGAAGTACATTGAGGCCATCCAAACATCTTTTAGAACCATAGAACCTTAGCTGTTAAAGTTAGGTGGTAGTAGTATCAGTACTAACAGCAAAGTTTTCACTTAAATTTAGTTAGGTTAGATATCCTTGAGTTAGGGAAAATTATTATATCAAGAGTTTAGATTGGAAAAGCTACTTTTTGACAGCTGCTTGTGCTCAAAAAATGTATTTTTTTTCAAGCTATGGCCATGATGTTTGTATTTGGAAATGAGGCCACTATAATCATATTGGCCTTCTTTAGTGGCCTATGCTGAAGACCAATGAATAATAGAAACAGGTATGGGAGCTGAACTTCAGAAGTTGTAAATTCTTTGGAATAGCCAAAGGCAAATAAAAGTGAGTATATGGCCTGAAGTCATTTTGAAAGGATTGACCAAGAGTGACCCCTGCTGGGTAAAGGAGCTGTCCTGACTCAAAGCCAAGAGTAACATGGTGTGTTTATTTTGCTGCTGTGTGGAAAATTGCAGAGGTTTGCTTTTTGGCATTTAAAATTGGAAGGCAAAACAGGAAAAAATTAAATAAAATGAAGGAATAGAGTTGGAAATGTGTAAATAAACAACGGGAACTAATATTAATTCATTGCCTGTGTTGTAAACTTTAAAAACATTTCCTTTAAAAACCTCTTTAAAGTCAATAAAAAGTTCAAGTTTTTCAGAAGGCAACTATATGGTTGAGAGGCTCACACTGTGTATGGGAGTTTGGCCAGCATTTCATTTTAGATAAATAATGGTGGTGGTGGTGGTGGGGGAGCTCCATCATTGATAAATTTTGCTGTTTTCCTTAATTTAATTAATGATATTACAAGACTAACATGACAGCAGGGATTTAAAATCAGATGAAATACACTATCAGATGAAAAAGTATGCATTTATTATTACATGACATTTGTGCACAATGCAATTCATAAGACTGATTAAATATTTAAAAGGTTTTGTAAACATTTAGTTATGTTAAATAGCACTTCTGTGTAGGACTACAATCCTCTGCATCCCAGAAGTCAGCTGCAATAAATATTGGCTGCTATTCTTTTAGTGATACTGTCATTTTTATTGTTGTGAAGGGAGGAATTCAGTGCTTCCCTCACAATGGCACTTGACGTCTTCAAAATCCACCATGCTGGGGTCTCCTAACATGCCCATTTATTGGCCAGTGGAGACTAGGGAACTGAAAGAAACATATGGCTATGTGCTTATGTTGTTTACTGCCATCAAGTTGACTTTGACTTGTGAATTAGAGATTTCAATATCACCTTGTCCTCAACAGTTCTGCTCAGGTTTTACACATTCATGGACATGGACTCCTTGATTGAGGTTCTCCATTTGTATTACTGTCATTTGTACAAAGCATGTGTTTATCTTTTCTACAAGGTGAAGAGACCTCCAAAAACCATTGAGCATCCCCCCTTTTTTAACCCTGGACTGAAAATCTTTCTTACTGAAAGCCCTCCTCTCACAGCCTTCTCTTAAAACACAAATGAAAGAGTGCTTCAATGCCTGGTTCATTTTAGGACATTGTCCCACACAGCCCCCCCCCCCCCCATTTCTAGACACTTTTAAAACAAAAAGGAAACTATGTATGATGAAGCCCATCCCATGATGCACTGGGACTTCCTGCCTGTGTCCAACATGACTTGATATAATAGTGTTCCTTAAGTGCCAAGGGGGTGGTGGGGGAGGAGGGGGGGGAGAAGACAGTCACTGATTATCTTCTGAGCTCAGGAGTTGCTATGAAACTGGAAAAAAGGGAGAAAAACACATGAGATGGGATCTGTCAAATTTGCCTGTGTTGAATGGCTTCATTAATGTGGATCATGGGGCACACCTGTGGGTGATCCTCTACCAAGCCTGGACATTTCTCTCCCCAAACCCTGCTTCATGAGACTGGCATGGTAATTTTTAATATTAATATAATAATTAGAAATAGTGGGATTGGAGGGTGGGAACTGTTCATGTGATAAACCTGAAAATGGATGATTTTGGGAGAAACGGTAAGAAAGAACAATGTGCAAGGGGATCTGAGAAACAATACAATTTGCTTTCTAATACAAGGGGACAAAACACCATGGTAATATGATGCTCCCCCATATGTGGAATAACATCCTTAACCTGATAAATAAAAGGACAGTTGGTCATTTCACTTCTGTGGGGATGGAGACTCTACTCTTAATTTGACCACTGCCCCTCCTTTGATTCAAAAGGGAGCTCTGCCAGCACTTGACACTCCTTGAATGATGAAGCTGCATGATATGGCACTGTAAAGAGATGGAAAATCTCTTGAATTTGGGCAGAGATTCTTGCTACAGTTGCCCTATATGATACAATCAGGATCTCAGAGAAATTTTGCAAGTCTGAACAAGATTGTTTTTTGAGGATTGAATGACAAAATAGACCTTATTTTTTTTTTAAAAAAATAATAATATTGGCATAGCATGAAAATGTAAATTTTTCCATCTTTGTAAAAAAAAAAAAGGCTCTTATGGTGTCAGAAATTTATGGGCCTTGGTTCTCCAGGCCCTCAACTGATGTGCCAAGTCAACCCTGTCTCAAATAGGCTCTTTATACAACTCACACTGTTCTGGGGACAATAGACAGAGGAAGAGAGTGACTGGTTGAGCAAACCATCTTTGGTTTGTGTGGCCATTGGGAACAATGCATTGGCAGGGATTACCAAGAAGACTAGATGTCAGTGGATTTTATATATGGCTGCTTTATGTGTAATGACTGGTTTTGAGCTGTCCTGGAAATAGAGAGGTTTGTTCTGTATTGTTGTTTGAATAACCTGACAACCCTCGAGAAGTTTATCCAGTTTTTTCCCCACTTGGATCCAAACCCAATCTCAGTGGCCCACTGTATTGGCTCTTGTTTATTTTTTGTGGCGGGATTGTGGCGGCACTGGGAATGTGGCGCAGCTGGCTGAGTGTCAGCTGCATTAAGATCACTCTGACCAAAAGGTCATGAGTTCGAAGCCAGCCTGGGTTGGAGTGGGTTTCCAACCAATTGTGTGTAGCGTGTTGTCAACCTTTGCAACCTGAAAGACAGTTGCATCTGTCAAGTAGGAAAATTAGGTACCACCTTAAAGTGTGGGGAGGCTAAATTAACTGATTTATGAGGCCATAAAGAAGACTCCAGCAAAGCATTCCAGCGGGGAAGCATGCGGGGAATGCGGAAGTGCTTCATCAGCGTCGCAGATGGACGATGAAAGCGACAGCTCCCCTGGCGACCAGAAAAAAAAAGTTAAATTGTATCTGTGTATGTCTGTATATGTTTGTATGTCAAAAATTGGCATTGAATGTTTGCCATATATGTGTACACTGTAATCCGCCCTGAGTCCCCTGTGGGGTGAGAAGGGCGGAATATAAAAGCTGTAAATAATAATAATAATAATAATAATAATAATAATAATAATAATTGTAATATACTATTAAAATTCTTTGAAATAATGTCTAAATCCATATTGTTCATATGTATTTTAAAAGTCATGAAAGTAGTAGTTTAACAATGAAAGTTGGAACACTGGCTTTATGTACACAGTTCCCTTTAACTTAACTTTTTACCCTTTCTGTGAATGCCAGGATAAGAACTATGTGTTAAAGAAAAGGTTAAAGCTGTTTTTCTCAAGTTGTCTTCTAATGCCTTCTCACATAAGATATAGGCACACTTATTTATCAGAGGAATGTCAAGAAAGGTTGATAGTTTCTCATTCTGAGATGCCACTTGTTCTTTTAACACCTTCAGGGCAGCGATACATATTTGAGAACAGGGGCTCCCAGTTGACTGAACTCAAGCCCTACTTGCTGTGGGGAAGGTAGGAGAATAGACTATCAGAGTGGGAGTGGTATTGTAAAACAGCAAGTAAGGCTTTCAGACCAACAATTTGTTAGTTCTTCAACAAAGTAAAATGAAAGGACATTGCCATACATTGAATTAAACCCTTAGACCTGTGAGTTTTGTATTTAGTTACATATAGTAACTTATTATAGTGATATTCAACAGTCTTTTACAGCTCTGCCTGAAGTGGACCATACAGTACAGTATATGCTGTATGTCTAAATGATTTAACACATCTAACCAGTAACTACATTACTACATTTTCAGCTCACTGCTAGAGATTTAATTGGAGTACTACCTGCCCTCATTCTAATCCTTTTGCCTCATTTCTCCACTTGCTCAGTCCCCATGACCATCCAGGCTTGGCCATGGATATCAATTAGTTGCTAGTTAATGGGCCTAGAAAGGAATTTTATATTACAACTTGGGCCTCTTGCTCTTGGGGTTTTCTCCTGTCTCGTGGCAAACAGCTTGCTCTTTATTTTGCACAATAGTGATGCATGGTGTTTTTCTCTTGTCATTGCTTTACGCTACTAAAGGGGACCCCATATTATCCTGATCCTAACATCCCAAGCTGGTTTCCCCAGCAGGCAGGGTGGAAGAGGCATCAGCGAACAGATGGTCTGGCCGATGTCCAGTTCCATGCCCTATGTTGTGCCAAATCCTGCAAAGTGTGGCATTTTCATTTCATCCCTAAATTTCGTCCTGTACCACACCCTTAACTGCACCCAATTTCTTAAGTCAAAAACTATTAATTGAAGTCATGCAGTGCTTACGTGCACACATTTACTTTATTGAAAGATTTCCTTGCTTAATTGTTATTGAATAAAGACACAATTGCATCCATAAATCATTTCTAAAAGGACAAAGCCAAGCCAGAACAAATGGCCCATGCCATCTGCTTGTGATAAAGTACACAAGAATAGAGATATCTACTGGAAAGGGTTCACCCTGTATGTTGCTGAGGAATGGAACTTATATCCAATAACTTAGTGGAGATTGGGCTTAAGTCAGCATATTAAAAAGCATTCTCTGCACTACACCTTACGGATGCAATGCTGTTCTTGTCAAAAAGTTGTTGATTCTAAAAGAGTTTGCTTAACAATCAACTGATCACATAACAGACAGCAGACTTTGAAACTATCAGTCTAATTTTGCAATAAGACGAAAAATGCTAAAATTTTGATTAAAGGGGTTTTTTTATAATCAGAGTAGTCTTGAAAATGGTGGTTCCAAGTATACTTCAAAACAAACAAACAAACAAACAAATCAATCAATCAATCAATCAGTAAATCAAAAGCCTAATATGAACCTTCTCAAATTATTTCTCTCTCCTCATTTGTCTGTTGAATTATTGCCTCAACTGGCTTCACACAAATATTTTCACATGTCATCAGGCATCTGAATTGAACTAGAAAAAGAAAACTAAGACACAATTTGTAGACAAAAAATGGTGAGAATAGTCACTGAAGACAACATGCGAGGTCTGAAGATATTCCTTTTTTCTGTTCTTTCCTGTTAAAATTTAAATTGATTTTGCCCCAAGACAATCTGGTTCTTTTTGTGTAATGCTGAATTCTACTGATTTTCAAGCATTAATAGAGTCATCATATCAATGTATAGGGTTTATTTCTTTCCTATGTGGACATTGAATGTTGATGAAAATTACAACTCATCAAAATGAGGATTTTGCTGTTTGTTTTTTTTCCAAGCAGGTTGTTGACTTTAGCCATACATTTGATTATGTTGATGGGGGCAATTATTTCTGCAAATATTTTCTCCCCCTCCCCCTAATTTGCATTTTTATATAACAGTTAACTGTAATTCACTAAGTTAAAATTATGAAGAACAAAAGCTACTGATCCTATTTTGATCAGTAACAAAAATAGATGACAAATGCTGCAAGTTGTATGATCAAAAAGTGTTTTATACATTAGTATCTGGTGAAAGACGAGATTCAAAATCCTGTAATGGTTCTTAACATAAATATCTACCTTTTGCACTATATTTTACACAGAAGAGTCTAGCTGTGTAGCCTAAATGCCTTTTGGTTGATTATTAAGATGTAGGTCATGTCACACTACTTGGGCTGCATCTGTGCAGCAATATTACAGCTGTCTGAATGCAGAGGTCTTTAGAGTGGTGGTGCCCTTAGAGCCATCGCAAACTCTGTTCCTGTGGGAGCAAACCTTGCTAGCACGTCCCTGACGTCATGAGCCTGCGCCTCTCTCCCCGCCCCTTTCTCCGCCCCTTTCTCTTTGCCAGCATGGTTTTTCCTTTGCTAGGGCAGCATTGCCCGCATTTTCTCTCAGTTGAATTCTGCCAACTGAGAGAGTATGCTGGCAATGCTGCCCTAGCAAAGGAAAAACCACTCTCGCAAGGAGAAAGGGGCGGAGAAAGGGGCGGGGCGAGAGGCGGATTTTCATGACGTCAGGGACATGCTAGCAAGGTTTTCTCCCACAGGAACAGAGTTTGCGACGGGTCTTAGAATTCTCCACTGGAGAGCTCAAACACTTCTCTACAAGGAATTTTAAGTTCCTTCTTGTCAAACTACAAACTGAAGACTCATTAGAGTGAAGCCTTTGCTATTATACTAGTGTATAGTCTAACACTGCAGCCCAAACAGTAAATTTCTCATAGAAGAAAATCCTCCCCTGAAATGTCAATACATGGGCAGGAATAAGGTCCCAGCACTATGAATTTGGATCTGAAGCCTATTGTAACTAGTGAAATTTGGGGGAGTCCCAAAAGTTCCCCATTGCCACCAATGGGTCAAAAATATACAATTTTTTGGATGTGGAACAACAACACTCATTCAACAGAGCACCCATTTTTGGGAGGCGCAAGAAAATTGATATGGGCGGCTTCTGGTATCCGGCAAGCAGAAACAGATAGGGATTCTCTCGAAATGCACAAGCCTACTATGCAGATTCTGAGTTGTCTTCAAGGGAAAAACTATATAGGCCACATTACAGTAGTGTGACTGGAAAGGTTGCTTGTACATCCCCATCCAAAAAAGTCTATATTTGCCAGCCCACAAAAAGTGGCTATAGGTACTCCAAGCCACTTGGGTTTCTAGAACAACTTCCAAGCTATGCACCTGCTCCCTCAGGGGTAACACAGCTCCTTCTAGGGCAGAAATCTTTCCAAGTTTACAAATCCAGGAGTCATCAATGCACAGAATTTTCTATCCTATTGGGATTTATCTTCATCTTCCTTGGCTTTCATTCAGCCCATGAAAGAATATTCCATATGTTTTCATAGCATTTTTTAAAAACTTCAGCAACATTGAGCCTTGCTGTTGGTTTTGCTAGTAAAGCTGCTGCAAGTCTTTGCATAGCTGGTATACATTTTATCCACCGAGTCATTATAAATATTCAGATTTCATTTAAGCCACACAGTCGTTTCCTAATATAAATTAAGCAATTTATTAGTTTCAACAGCTGGCCTTCTCTAAATGCCAAATACAGGATTTTAACAGATTACACTCCCGCTTTTGCTTTATTTAGAGCAAAAGATGGTGAATATTCTGCAGCCTTCATGCTGTACATGCCTCTAGCCTATAGGCAGTTTTGTGCAATAAGTTTGTTCTCATTCAAATAATAACTGTTTCTGCTTTATTGCATGGGGTGCTCTACACAATTATTACAGAGCCACTGTGTTATGGTAGTGATGGAGTATTTGACTCAGGTATGAAATATTCAGGTTTAGGTCCTCAGCCATGGAAATCAACAGGCCAGCCATTCCTTCTATCTGATCTATTTTACAATATTGTTGTAAAATGTGTTAGAAGAAAATGATGCATGCTGCCTTCATCTTATAAAGATAGGATACATTAATTAAATAAAATTAATGTCAAGCTGAGAAACTTTCTGTTGAAGGACTATCACATAAAGCCACTATCCAATGGGATTCATGTGGTCAGGTCAGTGGAAACCTCATGGGATGGTGACCCTTACTATCACCGTGTAACTGGAACACTTCACCAACCAGTAGTCCCATGAACATACTTTTAGTTAGCAGTGCAACTCCACCCTCTTGGAGTTCTGCTTCTCTTGATTTATTTTTTCAAAATACTTTTATAAAAGCAACTTTACAATTCCAGCAATAATTGGATAAATAAACAAACCAAACCAATGTTGTAAATGATAAATTGGGATGAGGTGGAGTGTTAAAGAGTGGGAGAGGAGGACAATACTCCCCTCTATGCATGCTGGGATAGAAGTGGATAGAAGTCATTGGGCCATGGCACAATCAAGGTTATTGATAGCTTTGACACCTGCTGTGTTGCTCTTTGGGTGCCAAGAAAATAATTTTTAACAGACCCTCCAGACTCATTGACACTTAACTATTGTCAATCTTGCCTTCTATAGTTGTAATGGTATATTTATTGTTTTTCCTCATTTTGGTTATAAACCTATTTGGAATCAATTGGAAAATTCCGTAAACCAATAAATAAAAGCATAAATTGTATCAAGCCAAACATTTCATAGTGCCTCTCTCATTTATTATGAAGGAAAGTGTAAGAACAACACTTAACCACAATGTAAGGGATCTAAATTTTGGACAATGGTAAGTTATTTAGTTGATGTGACATAATCTAACTAATTGATTCATTGTATTGTCGAAGGCTTTCATGGCTGGAATCACTAGGTTCTTGTGGGTTTTTTTGGGCTATAGAGCCATGTTCTAGAGGCATTTCTCCTGACGTTTCGCCTGCATCTATGGCAAGCATCCTCAGAGGTAGTATCCTCACTACCTCTGAGGATGCTTGCCATAGATGCAGGTGAAACGTCAGGAGAAATGCCTCTAGAACATGGCTCTATAGCCCGAAAAAACCCACAAGAACCTAATTGATTCATTATTTATTTTAGCACCATCATGCTGTGTTTACTTTTACATAGCTATGCAATATATTATATGGGAATGTCCCATTGTTCACCAGTAACTAACTTCTCAATATACATGCTACAATGGTGCTGAAAATAGTTCACCAATTATAAATTAGTGATCTGCAATATTGTATGCCAGTTTTGTTGCATCTGTCCAAATCTCATCAGTATCCTTTTCTCTTTTCTTTGCCTGAAATACACTGTTTATGGTTTCCACGTATAAATTCATTAATACACGTTGTTTTAAAATGTTGTCCATAATAAACAAACATATATTTGCCCTGTTCTCTATATGCTTTCTTTTTATACATTTCCACCATTCATTAGGGTGTATCTTTGTATGGTTTTTCCAACTGCAACTGTATAAAGTACGTTGAATTCTATTTCTCTGAAATGTACTGCAAGTCCCGGAAATGGGTGAATCTCTAAAGCAAGGAATCCTTTGTATCAGAAAATGAACTATTTCAGCAAGGATCTCAAAATCACAGAAATATTTTCTCCATTCACTAAGGGTATATTTACAGCCTATTAGTAGCATCAGGAATACAGTTGCCTATCCAAAGTGGTTCCTTGCTTGCAGAGGAGCCGTGATACCCATGTGAAATTTCATTGTAGACAAGAGAGGCTACGCAGACATGGAGGAATGGAATATGTCTTGTGTTTTTCTACATGTTGAATTACTTCCTGCCCCACTGAAACAAAAGCTAAATGCTGCTTGTGAAAGAGCTGTATGCATCATATGGCAGTAGAGTTGTGGACTAGAGTCCTGAGGGTACAAGAACTGGAATTATTCCAATCACTTCCCTGGATTTGATTGTTCTCTGTTTCTTCTCATCCACCCACCTTTTCATCATTCTGAATTGCAGTGCGTTTTTAAGCTGAGGCATGAGCTGCATATTACCATGTTCAATTGCATTGCTTTCCAAAAAGGGATCCCAATCATAGTTGGGTTGTCAGGGTTTTCTTTTATTTTAGCTCCCCCCGCCCCAAACTGCTACTGCATACAAACACAGACTAATAACAGTCATTGGGATATTGATGAAAAGCAAAATAGGAGGGAGGTTTTCCTTATTACGCCTGGTGTTGTCCCATTTCCTTTTCTCAGAAAGCATACAGTCCTGATTAATGAAACATTTTCTGGCTTCCTTTCAGTGTCTGGCTTCAGAACATTTGCTATTTGATATCTGAGATACGTACAGCATGTTCACAGCAAATTCTCCAACTGAAAACAGCAGAGTTCAAACCAAGTCAATTAATTCACGGAGTGAATGGATTCGAGCCCAGAATCTCATGCCTTGTGGAGGCCTCTTTGATGCTCCTGCCAAAAGATATCTGTTTATAAATGCAGCAAATGTAACTATTTGATACTTATAGCTCTTACGGTCTTATGTGATTTCTTACCCCCCTTGTTATGGCTGATCTTTGATAATTGAGTTACATTTACAGACATTTCAAGCATTTTTTTCTCTCCCTCTGTAGTCTGCCCCCCTTCCGTACTATAACCCAGCCAGTGCCTTCAATGGTTTCACATTTCCTCCTCATGCCCCCACCCTTGTTGCCTTGGATATTCTGCTGAAGTCAGGCATAATAAAGCCCTATCCAATATCCACAAATGCAGCTGAGCCTCCTCCTTGAACCTGTGTTGTTGCTTTGGAAGCAGTAAGAGCCCTGCTTATCTAAGAAAGCAGAACCACTGGGCACATGACCTCGATGAAAACTACCACAGCAAATGCTCTGAAGCACTCATCAACTTTCATTAACATGGTACATATTTATTCAATTTATAGTCCGCAAAGGAGCTGCCACTGTAAGGCAGCCACCTCTTTGGCAAGAAGGATCAGATGTTCCAGAATGCAGATTAATCTTTCAAACCTCACATCAGCAGTTGTTCTAAATCTGGAGCTCGAGGACATGCACTTACTCTCCCTGAAAACACAGCAAGGAAGGCAGTGAGGTGGACTTTGTCAGTACATTACAACCGCTGTATCCATGGTGGATAGGTTTCTGGATTTTGTGTGGATATATGAAACAACAGTTAGTTATAAATGAGGTTAAAATGAAGGACCTTTTCCCCAAGAAAACCATATAGTTGTGCTGGAGGACATATATTGTCATACATGGATACATGAAACTCTGGATACTAGTCCTGAGGATACCGGGGTGAGTGATGGTGGTGATAATCTCTTAAACCATACAAAGTTGAAATTCATTACAACTCATTGGAGAAAGGAATATTGAGGGCCCCTTGACACTGCCAGATAACCCAGGTTATCACAATAGAAAATCCACATTATCTGATTTGAACTGGGTTATCTTAGTCTACATTGCCATATAATCCGATTCAATGCAGATAATGTGGATTTTATACAGCTGTGTTGCACGGGCCTGAGACAGCTTGTCTGAAAAACCAAAAGCATATTCTGTCAGATGAAGATCTTGATGTAGACAACAATTCTGATGATGACAATGGTGATAATATCCTCTGAATTTTTTTTCATCTTGTGGTGGTTTTACTGTGGTACTGTCACTAACGGTGTGCATGTCAGCAATGGATAAGCATATAGGGCACCCATTCACATCCACATCCCTGTTCAAACGATGTGTATCTTTTTTTGGATTACCACCATTCTTAGACCTCCAAATGGAAGCCATGGCTCATAAACAGGATGTAACTGTAACTTTGCTATAGATTGTTTCATGGTCGCTGTGGAAGTCCCAGAATCTCAGTTCCAAGTTAAAGGCCTTGCATTGAGGAAATAAAGCTTAATTTCATTATCATAAGGATGATTATAAGCAGCTTTAAACTGTACTGCTTCCTGTTTATCTTACTCATGGCCTTGATCTAAGCAATATTTACTATTTAGAGATAATTGCTTATTTTTTAATTTTTTTTTACAGTTAAGTGGAGCATTTTAGCACAGCTGAATTGCTGCGAGCCTTAGTGGAACAAATCTATTAGCGGTATGGCTTAAAACAATACACAAAAGAGCCCTGTGTGTGGTCTGTTCGACATGCTTTTCACTTCCTTATGTTAAACAATAAATCTCTGAGTCAGCTAGAACTTGGGAGCTTAGCATCCAAGGAGAGCTGCATTTTATCTTTTATTCATTGGCAGGAGCATAGCTGTAGGAGGTATTCAAATCACACATTTATTTAAACAAACACAGCTGGATCACATCCTCTTAATATAGCAATTCTCTAATGAAAAATAACATCATAGCAGTTATCTCTCTTCTTTTGTGCAGCTCTCAATTTGCTAAATTAGGCAGGTTTCAATCCTGTAGAAAAATTTGGCATGTTTTTATGACCAGAGCTCATAGCAAATAACTGCAAAATTATAATGGTGATGCAGTTATAGCAAGGCATGTGAAACATACACCCTTTTGCTGTTGTACAAGGTTATACATGTATATTGTATTAACAGCATGCTCTGTAAGACTTTTTTCTCAGACAGATCATTCCATGTATTTAACACTGAGCTCCCCTGTTATTTTCTATTATGGCTTAACATAATGTGTACAAACTGATTTAGTGCTACAAATCTGGAGTTCCCTCAGTTGAAACACTCCAACATGCTGTGTTTGCATAAAAATTACTCCCTTGCCTATGGATGTGAAAATCTGTTTTGTTTTCACTGCAATTCTCAAAATCCAAACTCTCATCCCATCTAAGTCCTTATGGAAAATTGAGGTTATTTTAGTACATGCACCTTTTTTATAACACTGGCCAGTTAGTCTGTGGCAGTCTGGAGGAGAAATGCTCCAGATAGGCTCTGGAGATAGCCACGTGCTCCATCCTGAACCTATGGAAGGTTGGAGTTCAGGCAATTCAGCTGAGCCATCACCTTATCCATCTGTGCTGCCATCACCATTCTTGGCCATTGTGGACATTCCATACTAACATCAGCAGGGGAGCCCACATGGCAAGGAAGAAAGAGGGAGCTGATATCACCTCCTCCTTCTTGGCCACCTCTTCTTCTTTCTGATCCCACAGATCTCTGTGGCCATCAGGGAGTGGAGATGGTAACATGAATAATAAGGTGACATTTCCCTTTTCCCTGTACGGATGAGCATAGGGAAATGGGATGGCAGCATCGCCTGATGGAACAGCGTACTGGTCCAAATCAGATCATATCTTACTGCCACACTATCCTGAAAAAGCAGGGTTGCTCTGGAGTTTCGTTGCCTGACTTTTCTTCAATGACACATGTGCAGAGAGACAAAAGAGCATTTATTGTATCTATTCCAGTCAAGTTTGGTGTGGAAATAGGTACTCTCATAAATATTTTTCATTCCCTATGGGGATAAATTGGTTTTGCATGCAATATCTACTGAAAGTGCAGGAACATCAGAGACAACCACATCAGGATAAAATTTCCATTGACTATGTGTTATATTGTCCATGTAGATGAGCCCTTAATGTCTTTTCTCACTGATAAAATGTATTTGTATTTATTTTTCAAGTACATACCTTTATCTCAGGGTCAAGATCTTTAGTCTTCAGGGTGAGGGAGAGGAATCTCGGAACATGAGGATAGACTTGAAAAGATCTTGAACTCTCTTTAATTAGACTTGATATTCTTCATTTGAAAAGGATACTCTGTGGAACTGTGGTTGATGCTTACTGGATCACAATGAATGATAGCAGCAGAAGTTGTCCATTGTAACACCATCTATATAACAACATCAGGGCCTGCCTTCTGTGACATCATAAGCTTTTGACCCTGAAATCTCACTGCCCTACATCCCAGGATCTGATCCCATATTAGCTACTTTAAACTGGATTATATGAGTCCACTGCCAGATAACCTGGGATAAGCAGATAATCTGGAATCAGATCCTGGGATATAGGGCAATGTGGAAGGAATCTCAGGCTCTGAACTCCTGATATAATACTAGTAATTGTGCATTCCTACTGAAATCATACAATGGTATGACTATATAGATGTGTAGAGTGGTTGCAGAAGAGAAAAGACTCCAAGCAACCCATCCATGAAGGAAGAAAGACATTTTTTTTTCTTTTTGTGTCAGGAGCGATGTGAGAAACTGCAAGTTGCTTCTGATATAAGAGAATTGGCTGTCTGCAAGGACATTGCCCAGGAGATGCCCAGATGTTTTTGATGTTTTACCATTCTTATGGGAGGCTTCTCTCATGTCCCCACATGAGCTGATAGAGGGAGCTCAACCCAGGCTCCCCAGATTCGAGCTGTTGATCTGTCAGTCAGCAGTCCTGCCAGTACAAGGGTTTAATCCATTGTGCCACTGGGGATGTTATGAAAAAAATTCATGTACTAAAATAAGCACAATTTTCCATAAGGACATAGATGGGATGAGAGTTCTGATTTTGAGAAATGCAATGAAAACAACAGATTTTCACATCTATAGGCAAGGAAGGCATTCAAAGAGAAGGTTTCTTAGGGGCAGTATATTTTTTTTATCTATATTGGCTTTCTATCACTGCCCAATCCTGGAAAAGGTAAAACAGCTGGTTTACTGCAGCAGCAGGATACTGTCCATAAAATCAAGAGGATGTGAGTTTGTCATTCTTCTGATCTTTTAAAGTCTAGTGTTAAAGCAGTAAACTGTGTGTGTGTTGAAAAGGTGTGAATAAACAATTGTTTGACAGGACAGCTTTATTTGGCTCAGTCAGAAGAGAGTAGCAATGCTTTCATTCGTAACCATTGTGTTTACCTATAAATAGTGACCTTTGTCTTAAAGCATCCTATTTAAGGGTGCTTTTCTGGGGGTGTGGTCAAGTTAAACAATCCATTGAGATTATTTTTAATCCCTAGCTTTTGTGTTCAGCTTCTCTAAATGTCAGTTTCACATATAGCAAATATTGCCATTTATGTCGTTATGCACTACTCACTGAGTAGTGAGAAGTGGAGTCAGAGTGTCTGTATTTGAGAGAAAGCAATCACAGGAGTCTTAGGATGCTTCTATGCTGGAGAATTAATACCACCTGATAGCAGTTAACTGTCATAGCCCAATGCTAAGGAATCATGGGAATTGTAGTTTTACAGGGTTTTTAACCTTCTTTGCTAAAAAGAGCTGCTGCCTCACTGCAATAAATAAACAAACAAATTGTCAGTCTATTGCACCATTCCGGCACTTCAGTTTTAGCCAACTCTAATTAAAATTCTTACCTTTGTTTCAATCAGCATTCAAAATCACATCTGTTTCTCCAGCTATATGAATAGTACCATGCTCAAAAAATAAGGAGTTACATTTGCAGTTATCAAATATCAATTTTACTGCAAAGACAATAAGGAAGATGTATTTGTTTTATGCCAAACTCCAGCCCAAATCATGAGATTAATTTATTCTCAGTCAAACCATGGTTCCCAATCGGTTACTCAGAAAAATGCTCATTTACAATATTCAGGATTAAAATAGTATTAATATCTAGTGACAGAGGGGTTGAAAGCACAATGATAAGCATATTAAATGTATTTAGTGTAGATATTTTGTAAGTGTAGACTCTGAATAAGAACCTTCTACATAATGAAGGAGTTTTATCCATATTGTTTGATCAGAATCAGTTTGAACAGTTAGGCTAGGATCACCATTTTTTCTATGATGTGCCATATTTACTGCAGTATGGTGACCACTCTGCCTGCATTGCTTTATAAAGAGACATTGAGACTGAGACTGGTACATGGATGGCCATGAGCAAGACAAGGAGAGGAATCTGTCCATACTGACACACAGAAGAGTTGAACTGAACAAGCAGGCTAGAAAGGTCTGGCAATCTCAGTGTGTCCCAAAGGCAACCTATTAAGGATAAGAATGTAAAGGGTGACACCATGCACACAATATTTGGCAAAGGAGGCAACTCTTCTAGCAATTGTCCACCCACAACTGATGGCGCAAAAACAAATAAAGTAACCTTGACATTGACCTTGAGGAATGAAGCCCAGTCAAAATAATTCCATTAATATGACAAGTAATATGTCTGGGCACAGTGACAACTTTTAGATTTTTGTCTACTGATGTGCATCTTCTTTGGAGGCAACACTCATGTCTGCCAGTATAGCCTGTCAAATCTGGGTCTAATATTAACATGATTCCTTCCAGTGGCATAGAAACAAAGGGGAAGTGATTTACCTGTGGATAAAACACACAACTATCCACATATTTAAACAGTATCTTAATCATTTAGTTTAATTATTTCATAGTTTATAACTTGATAACACATTTCGAATCTTACTTATTTTAACAACAATCTCTTGAAGAAATTGTTATTAGTTTTCATTCTGTGAAAGATCATTGAAAAACAGAGAGATATGGACTAGCCAAAACTCACACAAGACCACTGCAGTGCTGCAACAATAATTCAGATCTCCCTGTCCAAAGTAAAATTCTACAAGAGTTTTAGATGGACTTATTTTTGCAACAAACAAAGTGGTAATGTCATATTTCATGTGCAAAGAGAAGACATTCCACAATTGTATAAGGAATGGCTGGAACTGGAAAACTTTCAAGAAATTAAAAGGTTGCAGCCTAAAGTAAATGAGTGCTGTACTTTGAATAAGTATACCCTTAATGAAGTAGTACTTCCTCAAACTATAAATCATGTCATGTCAAAATAAAGATGTACTACATGAATCTTCATTACAGTGATCAACTTAAACTGCATTATAAAAATTGATATTTCATGTTATGTGTAGCCACTCATGAGTCTATAATTTCAAATAGAACCCATTGTAAGGAATCTTACAGGTAGCTCACTGAACGTCAGGCTGTATATCACGTACAACTGTAAACAAAGTCAGACATGAAAATAGGTGGCTTTTGACAAATGGAATTAGGACTAATATGTAGATGAAGAATAAAACTGCATACCTTTGATAGGCTTTTATAATGAAGTATTAGAAAACATTGTAGTAATATGTTCTCTTTTTTCAAGTTAATAGGACCTTATGATGTGACAGTGAGAATTTTTGCAAGTGGTCCTATAGTGTGGATGGCCATGACAACTCTTGAGAAAGTCACCTAAGGTCTTTATGTATATGAAGGAGGCCAAACAGTAGACACACCAGTGGCTTGTTAAACTCACTGGCAGGCTAGTGTTGTCTTGGCTGGTCTGCCTTCCAATGTCAGACAAGAAGGGAAAGCAATTGGCATCGCTTCTATGCAGTAAACACTCGGTGGAGCTTTGCCTGTGGATTTAGGTCACACTTCACCAACTTCAAAACCGCTGGAAGAGTTTTTTCATCTTGTTTTGCTTTGTGAATTGGAGAAATTGGAAGTCGGCAGTAACATTGTTATGTGCTCTCTGTGTTGATGTACACTTGTTTCATTGGTAAAACATAGAAGTACATTCAGTCCTTTGAAATTGTTCATTGACAACAATAGCATTGTTTTTGGATACTCCACAAGAAAGGACTTCTATGACTAATATAGATAGAAAAATGAGCATTTGCCAAATTATATCACTCAAATTCCTTAAGATGCCCAGCTTAGGGTAAGTGGGACAATGCATCTGAAATGTAGAATATCTCAGTTTGTATTAATTTTTTTTAAATGTGCCTGGCTTAATCCTGTTTGTACACAGAGCTGTTTTCCCTCATGTTTCCTTTTTATTTTTATGCATACATAGCTGCTTGAGATTCTAATATTTTGAGTATTATGTGAATGGATATCCATATATATATATATATAGAGAGAGAGAGAGAGAGCGCACAGGAAAGGGTGAACACCCCTGTGGTGTTTGTTTTATGGTCTGTGTCCCTGTTCAGAAGATTTCACCTGACTTTCTGTTCCTGTGATAATTGGATTTCAAAAAAATTGGCTTGTTGTGGAAACAAAGGTTGATAATAAAGCCCTAGTGGAGACACTTGTTTCCCCTTGATAATTCTTTTAGAAGTGGATTTCCCTTTCTAGGGGTAGATTTCTCTCATTTCTTATTGCCTCACCCCTGTTCTTAACTATGAGTCATTTGTGCATTAGATGTTTGTAATTTGGGGACTGCCTGTACTAGATACAAAAGCTCATCATTACACATATAGACAACATGAGCTCTCTGTAATAAACCTACAGATCGCCATATCTCTTCTTTAAAGTATCCTCCCTCCCAGCTCTCATGTGGATCTCCTTTTTCACTCTTCACATTCTGTGAATTCAGGAGGTAGACTGCAAGTCCCTCATTCAAATGATATTACATGTTTAGTATCCCTTATCTGAAATGCTTAAGACTAGAAGTGTTTTGGACTTTGGAGTTTTTCATTATTGGAATACCTGTATTTCCATATCTATCCATCCATTCATCCATAATGAGATATATTGGTTATGGGACTGAAATCTAAACATGAAGTTCATTTATGTTTCATGTACACCTTATACACATAGCCTGAATGTAATTTTAAACAATATTTTAATAATGTTGTGCCTGAAACAAAATCTGGTACACAAAGATGTTATTGTCTCAACCACCAATGTTGGAAAAAATAGATTTTTGATTTCAGAATTATGAATAAGTGATGCTCAACCAGAACTCAATCTCTCATCCCAGCAGCATCATTCTCTATGGATCAGCTTGATCAGTTTCCAAGATGGTTGAGGCCAGAGAAAGAGGAGGCCCTTAATGTAAATCTCTTACCCCTTGCACAATGAGGAGATCACAGCATGGAGAGAGGGATTAATCTCAAATGGTGGGTTGATACACTCATTGTATTTGAACCACAAGCTGCTGGTGAATGGTTTTGTTTTTAAAAAGCATCCCCCTTTAATTAAATGTCTGATGGTATAAGTGTTTACTTGCATCCCCACAATTATAACTTTAAGAAATGTGGTGTTTGTGATTGCACTGGTTGTCATCTATTTAAAGACATTGGCCAGAATTTTGTATCCGTTTATACTGAACTAGTCCCCCTTCTACATTGCCATATAAAATCCAGAATATCTGCTTTGAACTGGATTATATGGCAGAGTAGACTCATATAACCCAGGTCAAAGCAGATAAACTGGATTATTTGATTTGATAATCTGGGTTATATGGCAGTGTAGAAGAGGCTTAAGTAACGTCTACTTGCCTGACCCAAAATCATCCAGCTATGTTCCCATCATTGGCAGAAGGACGTTCCTCCTTCTAGTGCAACCGATGCTTGGCAAAGTAAGTTGGGATGGGGAAATTATGATCGTAGCAATAACATCAACATTATGATTAAGTAGTGATAGTGAATAGGAATCAGTCACACAATCACTACCTGGTTACAATTTTGCACTATGGTTTGATTGGAGTATGTAAAGAAGCTGAAAATATCTGAAGCACAAAATTGGGGAATAAAAGACAAGATCTATACATTGGTCACAGATGACCTCTTAATCAAATCTGAGAGCATTACTCTATATTACAGTTAAGTGCAACTGATTTCACAATTACCATATATATTTGTATGTAAGTCAACCTCATGTATAAGGCAAGGGCACGTTTCAGGGCCAAAATTATGGATTTTGATATAAAGTATAGATAAATTGAGGATCACTCCATGGAGAGGGGAAGTGCCTGCACTACCTCAAAGTGATAACCACCACTTTTAGCCACAACACCATTTTCCTGTCTGAATATTCAAAAAGGCCAGAAACAGTACCATGGTAAGGAGAGTAGCAGTGGTCAGTGCTATCACATTTTACCACCCCATTCAGATAATTGGATGATTCCTTTTTAAACAGAAAATAAAATATTATCTGGAATTGTTATGTACTTGATCCAAAGGTGTTCCAAATGTTTCTGTGGACTTGCTTCACTTTGACAAGTACTATTGCTAATAAAAGGAAACTAACTTTCTGTAAAGTTGGATTGTTGAAGGCTTTCATGGCCAAAATTACTGGGTTGTTGTAAGTTTTTCGGGCTGTATGACCATATTCCAGAAGCATTCCCTCCTGACATTTCACCTGCATCTATGGCAGGCATCCTTAGAGGTTGTGAGGTCTGTTGGAAACTAGGAAAATGGGGTTTATATATCTGTGGAATGTCCGTGTGGGAGAAAGAACTCTTTTTGTAAAGTTTTCTGTGTCTCCATCCTGTTCTTAACTACTTTCAAACCATACAACTGGCATTACATAATTTTTGACATTAGTTCATAATAGATGAGTGGTATGTTTTATATATGAAATCTGGGACAATGTTTAACTGGGGTGGAATGGGATGGGATGGGGTGGGGTGGGGAGATTCTTTTGGCACTTTATCAGAGCTAAACCACATGTAGCTAAGGAAATCCACGATCAAGTTTCACAAGGGGCTAATATCAGAGTATTGGGGAGAATTGTTTAACTTCTTCCAATCTTTCATTGGATGGATTTAGATCAGTGGGAAAGAGGCAAAATTCTATCTGCCAGCATGGTTATTCCAGTTAAATTCTGAATCCTCTGTACTTTCCTAATTTTTTAAAAAGGAAACCCAACACACCAAGTGATCTAACCCTAGACCATGTGGATCATGTGTCATTTGGTTATCAGTTAAGCTATTTCCATTCTATTTCAATTAAGCAATCCCCTTCTGTTTCAGGGCTACTTGTGTTACATTGTTCCATCATGGGTTTTTTTTTTAGGGCTGCCAATCTAATATTTTGTCATAATTGAATAATATTTGCAATTTTGTTAAACACTCTGCTCGTTCTGTTTTTGATACGCTTTCAAAATTAATAGCCAATTCAGTTTGGGACATGATAAATGCTCATGTCAAAGACTAATCACATCTAGGTTTTGTTCCAACATAGTCCAGAGATTTTTTTTCTCTCCCTCCTCTCAAGTCTATGCATTTTTACAAACTCAGAATAAAAAGCATTGGCTTTCATCCAATCCCCAGAATGATATTCATTTAATGAATATTGTTACAACTATCAGGGTCATTACTGCTCCTGTTATTCTACAGCTTCTTCAGTTCTTCATCTGAAGACATTTAGCTATATGCCAATAGGACCAATACTTGACTCCTACCGATGACAGTAGGAGCTATGTATCTTATTTTTTCTGAATTGGGATTATCATGCTTTTGAATATTTCCACCCATTTCAGTTTAGCCACAATCTATTTTTATGGATTTATTATCCTTAATTCAAAACCTTCATTAAACTACAGATGGATGGCTATCCAAAATGTACATTTTGTAGATGGCTTTCACTTTATGTAACACATTTCTTAATAAGCTCTTTAATTTGTCCTTCAGGATTTTAATACCTCATGCTAGAAATGATAGCAAGCTTGAATCTTCATGAATCTGCAGTTAGGTGATTCATTTCTCTAGTATGCAAACCACATAACACATGAGGATTGGAACTTAGTTGTCTATTAACTTTGGTTATTCCCAGATGTTTTGATGCTGTTTGCAGTTTTTTTTAAAAAAAATGTGCATTTTGAGATACAAATTTTATAAAAATAATTTTTAGAATTGTTACAATATTTACTTATATAATTATCCATTTTCCAGTGGATGTTAGTATTTTCAGAAATGTATCTTCTGAGCAACTATATGTTTATATATAAATATATAATTATACTTTACTCCAGTGGATGTTAGTTTTCCTAAAAAGAAAAAGATTGGTATGGAAACAGAATATAAAAGAAAGAAGTGAAAACAAGCAAGATTGACAAGCACTGGAAATAGACCAATTTGTCCATCCCTATCTAATTGTTGCAGCAATGCTAACAATGAACCACAGTGTAGGTCTATGGGCCAATGTCTGTCTTCAACATTCTCCTTGCCAGCTGGCTAGTTGTCTTGTGGATGGATGAACATAAGACAGCATTAGAAGATGGAAACAAGATTCAAGACAGAATAGGGACCTAGCCTGACAGCAATAAATGTAAAAGGGATTCTGGGTGTATAGTAAAGCCAGAGCCTAAAAAATACATTTCTAGATCCATCGTTCACAAAATCCCCCAATTCTGGCAGCGGTAGTTCTTCCAAGTTACTTCCAAGTTACGTAGGAATCAGGAGTGGAAAGCAGTAGCTAAGAAGTCTAAGACAATGCTAGACTTTATCAACTTATATATAAAGTCCCCAAGTTATGAACATGATAGGTTTTGTAGGTTTGTTCTTAAGTTGAATTTGTTTATAAGTCAGAATGGGTACACTTTAAATTATAACTCGGGTCAAATATGTATATATATTTAGCTTTGGATATCATAAGGAGGAGTTTTTCTTTCACTTTCTGTGCCCCTGTTCAGAAGATTTAACCTCACTTCCTGTCCCTGCAATAACTGGATTTTCATGGCTGGAATCACTGGGTTCTTGTAGGTTTTTCGGGCTATATTGCCATGTTCTCAAAGCATTATCTCCTGACATTTTGCCTGTATCTATGGCAAGCATTCTCAGAGGTTGTGACCTCACAACCTCTGAGGATGCTTGCCAGAGATGCAGGTGAAACATCAGGAGAGATTGCTTCTAGAACATGGCCAAATAGCCCAAAAAACCTACAAGAACCCCAAAAAATTGGATTGTTGTGGAAACAAGTATTGGTGAGAAAGCTTCAGTGGAGACACCTTTTCCCCATGATAACCCTTTCAGGAGTGAATTTCCCTACCTAGGGGTAGATTTCTCTCATTTCCTGTTGTCTCACCTTGTTCTTAACTATATGTTGTTTGTAAGTTGGATGTTTGTAACTCGGGAACTGCTTTTATTTTAAAACTGGAACGTGTCCTGATGAGGGTGAAAAAGAGCAAGGAGGTTGATGATGTTTAGCTTGAAGAAGGGATGATGAAGAAGTAATATCATTACCATCCTGAAGCATATTTATTTTCTATTATATTGGAGGGTTGGCTCAACCCTCCAATACAATAGGTCCAAATTTCAAAAAGAGATTTTGTTTTTCACTATGTATACAGATAATGTCATTGTCATATGAGCTAGAATTGCCTTTATTGGCAGGATTCAAGCAGATGCTGAATAGCCATGTTGCAGGAATTTTTAGCAGGTAGTTTAGTGATCAGACTATATGAGCTTTGAGTTCCATTTCAACTTTGTAAATATAAGAGTAATTGTATTCCTTACTTCTTGAGAAAATTGTCCCATAACCTCAACTATGAGAGACTGAGGCTTTAAGTGCATTATGATAATCTGGCATGTGTATTTTTAATGGTTTTATATATGAAACATTTCAATTAATTAGTGTAATAACTTTTTTAAAAAATGATATATTCACTAAGCCTTTCACTGGCTATCTTATTACATTTAAAATGTACACTATAAATAATTTCTGATTTCTTAATCCTTATAATGCAGTTGATGATGGAATGTGTTTGTCGTAATATGGTCTCATCTGAAATCGGTTCAGTTGGCATCATAGTGACTTATTATGTTGTTTAACATCTACATGAAGCTGCTGGGGGAGATCATCCGGAGTTTCGGGGTACGGTGTCATCTGTACGCGGATGATGTCCAACTCTGTCACTCCTTTCCACCTGCTACTAAGGAGGCTGTCCAGGTCCTGAACCGGTGCCTGGCCGCTGTGACGGTCTGGATGAGGGCGAACAAATTGAAATTGAATCCAGACAAGACAGAGGTACTCCTGGTCAGTCGCAAGGCCGAACAGGGCATAGGGTTACAGCCTGTGTTGGATGGGGCCGCACTCCCCCTGAAGATGCAGGTTCGCAGCTTGGGTGTGACCCTGGACTCATCGCTGAGCCTGGAACCCCAGGTTTCGGCAGTGACCAGGGGAGCATTTGCACAGCTAAAGCTTGTGCGCCAGCTGCGCCCATACCTTGGGAAGTCTGACTTGGCCACGGTAGTCCACGCTCTGGTTACATCCCGTTTAGACTACTGCAACGCTCTCTACGTGGGGTTGCCTTTGAAGACAGCTCGGAAGCTCCAACTAGTCCAACGCTCGGCAGCCATGATTTTAACAGGAGCGGAGCGCAGGGAGCATACAACCCCCCTGTTGCGCCAACTCCACTGGCTACCGATCTGCTACCGGGCTGAATTCAAAGTGCTGGCGTTGGCCTTTAAAGCCCTAAACGGTTCCGGCCCAAGCTACCTATCTGACCGCATCTCTGCCTATGAACCCACCAGGAGTTTGAGATCTTCCGGGGAGACTCTGCTCTCGATCCCGCCTGCTTCTCAAGCTCGGCTGGCAGGGACGAGAGATAGGGCCTTCTCAGTGGTGGCTCCTCGGCTGTGGAACGCCCTTCCTACGGACATTAGACTAGCACCATCTCTAATGGTATTCCGCAAAAAGGTGAAGACCTGAATATTTGTGCAGGCGTTTGAGTAATTTAGTGCAATCTGGTAATGGAACATAGGAATGGAACAATGGACGACGAACCTGGACTACGCTTGGATGATGAGAAGATTGGGTACGGTTGTTTTTTGTAATAATTGTGCATTGTAATTGCTTATTGGTAATTTATGGATAATGTGTTAAGTCAATTGTTATATGTTGTATGGAACCACTGCTGTTTCTACTGTTTTTACTGTTTGTGAACCGCCGTGAGTCGCCTTCGGGCTTGAGATACAGCGGTATATAAGCAAAGTAAATAAATAAATAAATAAATAAATAAATTATTAAAGCTTGAATCCTTAGAAGTTTGGAATCAAAATTTAGGTCATGAACATACAAATGTCTTTCTTTGTACTTATGCTTTTCACTTGATTGTAAACTGTTTCAACACTTCATATACATTATTTTTATATTCTCACAACCTCTGAGGATGCCTGCCAGAAATGTGGGCAAGATGTCAGGAGAGAATGCTTCTGAAACATGGCTGTACAGCCCGGAAAACTCGCAGCAACCAAATTAGTTTTATTGTTTGAGATGATGTTAACCTGTTATATTAATAATACTTGCATGTTGCCCTGAGATCATGTGATATAGGGCAGGATATAAATATTTTAATCAATAAAGGATAACATTAATTAACTAAATATATGCAAACAAAGGAATTGAGAATTCTCCTGATTTACTGTTTGCAATTTGTGCATTACATCTTCTGAGAAGATGGAAAGGAATTAACTCTACCCATCTCAATTTTGAATGGGATTCTTTTTTTCACCATTATCTCCAATTTGGGCTAATGTGATTTCTTCAGTTTCCAGTCTTGAAAATTTACATTGGAATAAATATAGATAACATATGAGTAGCAACAACAGTAGTGGCAGCTCAAAACAATAGCATTTGGAGCACCAAAATCCAGCATACATGCTACTAAGGAGGCTGTTCAGGTCCTGAACCAGACTGGATGAGGGCGAACAAATTGAAACTGAATCCAGACAAGACAGAGGTACTCCTGGTCAGTCGTAAGGCTGAACAGGGCATAGGGTAACAACCTGTGCTAGACAGGGTTACACTCCCCCTTAAGGCACAGGTTCGCAGCTTGGGTGTGATCCTGGACTCATCGCTGAGCCTGGAACCCCAGATTTCGGCAGTGACCAGGGGAGCATTCACACAGTTAAAACTTGTGAGCCAGCTGCACCCATACCTTGGGAAGTCTGACTTGGCCACGGTAGTTCACTCTCTGGTTACATCCCGTATAGACTACTGCAACACGCTCTATGTGTGGTTGCCTTTGAAGACTGTCCGGAAGCTTCAAATGGTCCAATGAATGGCAGCCAGGTTACTAACAGGAGAGGCGCTCAGGGAGCATACAACTCCTCTGTTGTGCCAGCTCCACTGGCTGCCAGTTTGCTACCAGGCACAATTCAAAATGCTGGCTTTAGCCTATAAAGCCCTAAACAGTTCTGGCTCATTTACCTGTCAAAACGTATCTCCTCCTATGAACCAACTAGGATGTTAAGATCATCTGAGGAGGCCCTGCTCTCAATCCCGCCTGTGTCACAAATGTGTTTAGTTGGGACAAGAGACAGGGCCTTCTCAGTGGTGGCCTCTCGGCTATGGAATGCCCTTCCCAAAGACATTAGATTGGTCCCTTCTTTGCTAGCATTTCATAGGAAGATTAAGACCTCATTGTTCGAGCAGGCATTCGAAAAGGCAGTGTAACAAATATTGGAACATGGAATGACTGGATCACGAGATTGAACCTTGATTTTAACTAAGAGATGCTATGAGTTATGTTGTATTGACTTTGTATGATTGTATATTGATGCCATGGTTTTTAATTGTTTTAATTGTTTTATAATGTTTAAGCATTGAATTTTTGCTACTGTAAACTCTTTTGAGTCACCCTGAGGGCTGAGAAAAGCGGTATATAAATGGAGTTAATAATAAATAAGTAAATAAATAAATAAATAAATAAATAAATATGGATTATATACAAGCTTGGTTCAAAGGTATTATATCCTATAGCTACTAAAAGAACCATCCCGAATTGGTAAATGTCTTTAAAAAAAGATTAGGTATATGAGTGTAAAACTGAGGAGGCTGCTTTAAATTCTTTTCAGTAATGATGAAATTAGTATCTTGGATATATAGGAATCAAGTTGTTGAAAATTTAAAACTTTTGAGCAGAAAATCCTAGCTGAATTACAGAATAAAGTCCCTGAAATCTTGATATTTTGTATTCCATTCCAATTATAGTTGTCGATGTAGAGATACAGAATGTCCAAGGATATAGGAGAGGAAAACATATTTTCACCTTTATCCTCTTTATGAAATTTTTAGTAGCTGGCATCTATACCAACTTGGTGTACCGCTTGTTCACTTTCCCCTTTATCAAATACTGATAAACATCTATTGTGTGTGACCTAACTATGTGCATAAATAAGATTTTGTTGAAAATCTGGAATATGTCCAGAGAAGGGTGATTAAGATGGCTAAAGCACTGGAAACCCACATCGTTTCTGACTTGGGAAGTTGTCAGAGAAAGGAAGGTGACATTATAGCCACCTTTAAATATTTGAAGGGATACAATTTAAAAAATGGAGGAAGCTGTTTTCTACTGCCCCAGAAACTAGAATTCCACCCGATGGATGCAAATTACATGAAAAGAGATTACAGCTAAGCATTAAAAATGGCTTCTTTACTGTATGAGCTATCAGATAGTGGAATGGAGTGTCTCAAAGAGTGATGGACTCCCCTGATTTGGAGGTTCTTAATCAGGGTATGGGTGGGCATCTTTGAGGAGTGCTGTAGTTGCATATTCCAGCATAGCAGGGGTTGGACAAGATGGTCCTTGTAGTCCCCTCCAAGTTCATGATTCTATGATTCAATTCATGAAGCTCAGCACTCAAACAATGCCAATTTTTGTTTTATTAAATTTGTTTAATCATTTGGTATAAAGACAGATCATATGTACCCTTTGTAGCCTATTAGAGACACGAACTTGTTATATTTTCTACAAATTAACTATAGGAAATCATCATACTCTTTAAAAATTACATTGTCATTGGCATTGTTGAGAAAAACAGTGAGCCTTAACTTCTGAAACACCAACACCAGGTACACTATTTGATTTATCTTCTCTCTCTTTTGGCATTCTAACCCTATATTTTAGTCATTACTGACAGGTAGAGGGCAAATTTGCATAATGTACTGTTTAAATATTCAGTTTCATCAGGCTTCAAGGCACTATTTGTCCTCGGTCTCTTCAATAGTTAGTGACCCTATTGAAATCAACATCATTTGTCAAATCAAATTAGACTTGTTGTTAATTTCAGACAATGATGTTCATCTTTTTGATGCTCTCAAACAACTCTTTGGTAAATCCCTACGACATCATCCTACTTAAATATGCTAAATGAGTCACTCATTCAATGCTGCAATTGTCAGAAAAATATGAAACTTTGCTCTAAGGTAAATATTGTTGGGTCACTTGAAATATATGCAAATTTGACATTTCTTAACTGATTAGCATATCCACACATCAAAGATTTCTATATATCACATCAGATATTTTTGATTCAGGAGACTTAAGGTCAGTGGCACTTGGCACACTTGTTCTGTTCCATCAGACTAGATAGGAAATGAAAAGGCATTTTAAAGAAATTGCTAGGAAGGGGTTTATTTTGTTTTGGAAGAGGAAATGTACTTCCAAGGAGCTGTTGCATGGCTTATAGCACTTGATATAGGGAAAAGACCCATTGTTGGGCTTTGGATTTTTGAATTGTTCACACGAAGGACCTCATCACATGGATGAGGTCCCATGAGGTGATTCACTACAACCTGTAGCTAATCAGAGGGCAGCAGGGCAATCCTGTTGCCTCACCTCATTGGCAGCTGATACTTCCCCACCTCACGTGGGAAAACATCACCATGCAGCTTGACCCTGTGGTTTTCTACAGAAAAGGGGAAACAATATTTAGTGGGAAGCCTCCTGTGATGTGGTCAGGATGCTTCCTCCACAGGTAATGTGATGGTGTCTGGTGGGCAGTGAGGAGGTTCTGAAAGCGTTCTAGGATGCTTAATTTACTTCATATGATAAGATAGTAAAAGTGTATAAATATTGCTATAGAGGAGGAAAGTCTTATGCAGAACAACCCCAGAACTCTATTAAACCAGAACAAATATTAGTATATTTACTAGCTACCATTGCTTGAATGTTGAATTTTGACTCTGGAGACCATAATTTTCTTGGCCATGGAAACCCACTGAGTTACCTTAGGCGAGTTACGCACTCTCCGATCCAGAAAACACCATGATAGTTTAGCTGGAAACAACTTGAAAGCACACAACAAAAATGTGTGTAAAAAAGTTACTGCTAGATTTTAGATTTAACAACATAACAATTACAGGAGAAAAAAGGATGACAGTCAATCCACATCATCTCTCAATCCTCTGCAGCACCACTAATCACGAAAAGCAATGACATTCCAACTCCCACATATGCTGTGGTTCAATCAGTGATGAAGCCAGAAGTCAAATGGAATGTGATGTGGTTCCCCAAAAAAGTAAGTAAAAGGTAAAGATTTCCCCTGGATGTTAAGTCTAGTCATGTCCGACTCTGGGGGTGGTGCTCATCTCCATTTCTAAGCCAAATAGCTGGCATTGTCTATATATGCCTTCAAGGTCATGTGGCTGGCATGACTCCATGGAGTGCCATTACCTCCCTGCCAAAGTGGTACCTATTGATCTACCCACATTTGCATGTTTTCGAACTGCTAGATTGGCAGAAGCCGTGGCTCCCCAGAATCGAACCACTGACCTTTGGGTCAGCAAGTTTAGCAGCTCAGTGGTTTAACCTGCTGTGCCACTTGGGGTTCCAAAAAGGATAAAATATTAAATAAATGGAAAACTGACAACTTTGCAATAGTAATGCAGATGGAGGAGAGGAGATGTTACTTTACTGCTGGTATACTGTCACAGAAGCAAAAGGGATCCATGACAGCAAGGTAGACTTTAGGAACAACACACATTGAGGCCTGCAGGCTGTGGAAAGTTGGCTTACTTGACTACACATTATTTCCAAATTATTATGCATGATAACTAATGTCACACATGGACAGGAGAGACATATCCTAAGAAGAAAGAGATAAAGCCTAATATGGGATTTACACATTTTGGATTTTTTTAAACCTTCATCCTGTTAGTCCTTTACAAATCTTCTCTTTAGATTCATAGGGATCAACACGTGAATTGTCATTATCTCCATTTGGCTCCATGGGCATACTGTTACTGGTAAAAAATTCTGCTGTAAATCTCAGACTAATTTATGTTTTAAGATAAAATATATGAATTCTGAATTGTAAAGCACTTTAGATGTTGGAACTATTATAATTGATATGTGCTAATCAAACCTCATTTAGTACATTCAGTGTAATCATTTGTGGCAGAATGATGCTGATTTTATCAATGACTAGGGCTTGGCCTAATTCTCTGACATGGTCCCCCAAATCCTGGAAAAGGTCAACAGAGGGCCCTACCACACAGTCATATAACTATAATATCAAGGTGGAAAAGCCACAATTTCTACTTTGAACTGGGTTATTTGAGTCCACACTGCCATATAATCCAGTTCAATGTGGTTTTTTGCAGCTGTGTGGAAGAGGCCAGAATCATCTGGTGCAGCATGCAGTGAGAATCATATGCTCTCATGCAATATAAATCATTCCATACTTGGTCAGTTTACTTATATGGTTAAATACCTTAAGACATTATTAAACTATATAGACAACGAAGGACTGGACACAGTCACACTGTCCTATCAATGAAAAAGGACATTGGTTGCAACTATTTTAGATTGTGACTCTGTAGCTTCTCAATTCAGCAAGCAATTGTTCTAGTGTTTTTGTCCTCATACACTCCTGACTAAACGGATATTGCAGTGGAGGAATACACTGTGGTCTATAGCATAAAATAGTTTACTTCCTATAGAAGACAGGGAAAAGCAAAGCAATCTATGGAAAATAATCTGGTGGTTTCAATCACACTGCATTAGAGTAATGACACAAACACTGAGCAGAGAGGTATCCAGTTAAAAGTTATATGTTTTAATGAGGGATTAATCTATTAATCAAATAATATAATGGCTGATCTTATTATTTTAAAATCCTAATTTTATCTTGGTAAAATAAGCCATTTTTGCCTCTCAAAATTTTGAAACTGGGAGTGGGGGAGAGAGGAAAGAACCTCCCTACACAGTCCAAAAGCCAACATTTTTTGTTTAAAAGATAAACACATGCACACATTTTGTAGAAATTATTGGAGCAGAAAGAGTGTCAGACACCACTAACATATGCTTATTTTCCCTCCTGTAGCTGAAATATAGGGAAACTTTTCTGTATACACTCTGTTCCCTCTCCTTCCTCATCTACATTTTATATAGATACGTTTACTCATACCCTGTGACCTCGTATTCAAAGTTCCAGGACGGATTGAATGGTTGACTTACTAGACCCCAGAAAATTAGGATCAAGAATGCTGATGGATCTGTTTTTACTGCAGGGCAAACAGAACCACTATAATAAATTAGTTGTTGATGTTTGACAATAAATCAATAACCACTTTTATCTTCTAAGTAAAAGATACTTTATATTGTCTCCCCTGTTCCTCATCTCATGGTGTTGTGCAAAATAAAGATACTGAAGGCACATTCTGAAGGCAAGATTTCCAAATGACATCAGCGCAAAATTCACATTTGCAAGCTGCCCATGCTTTTCCCATATTGGCAATGAGTTTGACAAATGAAAAAAGTCACTAATATTTTGACACCTTCGCTGCCCAAGCATGATACCAGCTGGCTGTGAATTCTGGTATTCATTGTTCTGCTCTATTTTAAAGACTGGTCTACAGCCAATGTACTGGACTAGCTCCATTCATTAATTTTCAAGAGTGAGATTTCAGCTAACTGTAATGGCCTTTTAGAGAAAAAAAAAACAAATTTGGAAACTACTTCAGATTTAACAGCAACATTCAGATTACTGGAACTCAAGTGTATGTTCCGACTTGAAGCCACTTTTTTCATGAGGAAATATTATTTTTCCACCCAATATATCACTAGCTGAAGGATTTATGAACACAGAGTTATTTAGGTCACTGTTTGAAACATTCTGTTCAATAAACACATGAAATAAATACTAGTTCTTTATGCTGATTAGTTGCCTGTCATGTGAAATCAGTCTGCTGCTTGGTTTTTCTTTTTTCACTTTAAAGATGGTTGGGAAGTGTTATGCAAATAAAATGAACATATATTACACATGTGGCTTCAGGAAAATAACTGTAAGTTTAAATGGGAGAGTCAAATTGCCATCAATCTATATTGCAGTTCAGTTGGAACAAATTCATTTCCAGATCTGTGCTTTTCTACTTACCATGTGTTGAAGAAAGGTGAAAGCTCTCCTCTAAAGGGGTTTTCCCCCTGACTCTTTCACCAAAAATTAAAAGAGGATTATGCTTACCTTGCAAAGTCTTCTTTTTATTGTGCCTGCAAAGAGTTTTATATAATATTTTCCCAAAGTCAATAACCATATTTAAACCCTCTGGCTTGTAAACTCACTGATTAAAAAACAGATTGCCAGCAGTTATCTGCTATTGTCTGGCTTCTTACATTCTGTTTCTAGTTTAATTTACTTGATTGTCCCATACACTATTCATGAGTTCTATAATATTCCAAACTTTAATTTCAACAGATTAATTCTTGCTAATTATTCAACATATGAACCTGCACATGAGATTTCTACTGTATGTACCATCCTGAGGCGCAGGCTGCAATGTCGAATCATTTTCTGATTTCAAGTGGAAAACAAACTAATTATGTGGAAATATGATAATATATTGTGCTGCAGGGACCAGCCCTTTGTCTATTTAGAAATGCTTGCTTATGATCAGCTCCCTGTGTTATTTCTTCCAGGAGGAGATGCCCTTTCTTAATGCATAAACATTATTGACTGGTCCATGATTCTTTACTTCATGTAAAGTTGATTTACATAATTTTATATTACTTCCATCTGATGGAAGCAAACAAGACATCTAAGAAATCTAATAGTTGACTCAGCCCCAAGCAATGAAGTACAGCGATAAGAATACGGCCAGTCCTTTGCTAAATCTGGCATTTTTTTCTTCATTCGGCTTCATGCATGTTTCTTCCTTTTATGTCAATTTATTAAGTAGCAAATTACAATCCTTTGTCACGAATCTTTGTAAATCATCTATAAAAATGAACAGAGCTGAATTGGTCATACATTGGTTGTACACTGGGCCCGAGTTGAACTTATAAGGCCTAATTAGCAAAGTGATAGTGCTGGGACCTTGTTGGTTGATAACATGTGACCTTTTGGTACCTGCATACATATTTTGGGGTTGTGAATTGGGGTTGTATAATTAAACAATTTTGAAAAGATACTTGAGTCATAAAAATAACTTTATATTAAAACATAACAAGGTATAGGACATATGGGTAATTGATGACCACAGGAGCTGCTCAGTTGAAAAATAGTTGATTATAGGCAAGGGCAAGTGGTCAAAATATAAAGCAAGCATATACCACAATACATAATTACAGCAGTTTGGTACCTGTGGAAACCTGAAATATGTAGCCTGATAAAGTATTATCTGCTGCACTCTCTTGAGATATAGCATTACTGATTACTCCCAGATATTTTGTCCTTTTTTCTTGACTTTCTATTTTTGATTTCTTATAAAAAATCATACATCCCTATAAGAGTTAAAATAAGAACAGGTTACTTTATTACATAGTCCACATGAGTGGTTAAAAAAGTATTGCATAAAGACATCAACCAGTCATGGTCTTCTTTTCCTTGTGATCTATACCCTGCTTGACTACACAGGAATAGATTAGATAAATGATTTGGCATGGTGTTGCATGCATATTAAGGAGAACCAATACTGGCATGCAATCTGGGCTGAAAACAAGCTTCTAATTCTCAAATAAGATGGGATACTAAAATTCAGAACAACACAATAATAGAGTGTAAATTTCCCTCTTGTGCAAAAAGGAATGTAAATATGTGAGCTAAAGTCTTGTGCCAGCTCAAACTTATAATTAGAAATTATGCATTTATTTTTAAACTAACCAACTGCCTTGGTCAGACCACACCTGGAATACTTTGTTTAATTCTGGGCACTGCAATTGAAGGGAGATGTTGACAAGCTGGAATGTGTCCAAAGAAGGGTGACTAAAATGATCTGGAGAACAAGCCCTATGAGTACCGGCTTAAAGAGCTGGCATATTTAGCCTGCAGAAGAGAAGGCTAAGAGGCCATGCATAAATATGTGAGGGGAAGTCATAGGGAGGAGGGAGCAAACTTGTTTTCTGCTGCCCTGGAGACTCGGACACAAAACAATGGCTTCAAACTATAGAAAAGGAGATTCCACCTGAACATTAGGAAGAACTTCCTGACTGTGAGAGCTGTTCAGCAGTGAAGGTCTCTGTCCCGGAGTGTGATGGAGGCTCCTTCTTTGGAGATTTTTAAGCAGAGTCTGGGTGTCCATCTGTCAGGGGTGCTTTGAATGTGACTTTCCTGCTTCTTGGCAGGGGGTTGGACTACATGGCTCACAAGGTCTCTTCCAACTCTATGATTCCATGATTCTATGATTAAGATAGGAAGGTATTCAGAAATGTATTGGACAGTCCAAAAGTGGGTTTGGATAGTCAAGGAAGCACTTGAACTCTGGTTTGGATTCTCAGTGTCCAGATTTTGAAATACAAACCGGAAAAGTGAAAAAATATTATCAATTCCAGAAATGTTGTTGAATGGTAAGATCTAAACATTTCAAATAAACAAATAATTTTTTTGCTGATAGATAGATGGACGGACTGTTGAATAATGCATATGTGTGTTATTAATGGTGGGCTTTAGTGTGCATCTGAAATGTTTATGTCAAAAAGGTTAGTGAACCAGAAGTAATAAAAATACAACACAGGAAAGACTGATTAAGCAGTAAGCACTAATCATAGATGAAGATATTTTTACAAATAAAACTGTTATGTATTCATTCAATATAGATGGTGTTTTTGACTTGATTATTGAATCCCCGAAATAAATGGATGTCTAAAGGAAAAAAGTGATCTCTGGGATGCTGCAGAACATCCAGTCTCCTTAAAGTACCAAAATAATGTTTCAAAAACACATGTGCAGTTCCACTAGAATTATGCTAAAGTTTGAAGATATATGCAATGTGATGTGTGTATTTATATTTCTTGTCGTTTTTAACTGTAGCTGTTTAAATGCAATATTCATACTATTTTTGTCTGGCTGTCTATAATTAAGGTTTAAAGATCACTTGAATTCAGGCATCTTTGTTTTTCCTTTACTGGTTTAGAAATGGACTAAAAACCATAAAGCAATGCACCAGATGGTGATGCAGTGCACCAGCGCTGAGGCCTATTACGTAGGCTAAGGGTTTCTTACAGGGCAACGGAAAGAGGAGCCACAACTGATTCTTGTTATGACCTAAAGCCATACCATTAATTGGATGCTGATCTTAATTCATATATTGTTGAGTGAGACCAGACTTGAACAGGAGATGTTTGTGGAAAATGTGGATGCTACAGGATGTGGGTATCAGAAAATAGACAAAATGCTGTCTATTCATGACCACAAATACATAGATAAGTGACCATCTTAAACCATTATTGACATTCTAATTATTCATTCCTATAACTTGGAATTACATTTTACCACATTTAATGGGACTGACTCCAGGGGAGGTGTGTATAGCATGTAGCCATGGTTATTTTCATTCCAAACCTGGAAAGCTACAGAACATCTGGAGACATTCCCTGCTTCATTTCTTAAAGAGAAAACCAGTTGTACATGGATATAATCTTCTTTTTTCTTTATGAACTTAGCTGCAATCTGTAAAAGTACTTCTGGAACTTATCCATGCAACAACAACAACAACAAAACATTACATGCAGTTAGCTTTCTCTTGCATGGAAAATTAAAATCTGCTCCTGGTAGAAATGGAAACTGGGAGGTTGGCTTTCTTGGTTTTGAGATAAAATGTTTCTCTCTGATGGTGTAGCGAAAAAAATCAATAAAATACTAAGCAGATGACTGTCATACCACTGTAGAGAATTGAACATCCCAGTAGCTAAAAAATCCTACCTTTTAAAGAAATTCTGGTTGTTGTTTTTTTTTAAATCTTTATGGTAGAATAGCAGTGGATGTTGTGTTATATGTTGATTAGCATGTTTCATATTACTGTTTGTGTTTTTAAGATGTTCTTGAATATTGTTTTTAATATGTAATGTGCTGCCTTGGAATAGGTAACTGTGAAACTTACACACAAATAAATAAGTAAATGTGTCTGCTAAGAAGTAAGTCTATGAAGTTCAAAGAAGCTTAGAATGTGTAAGAATATAATCTAACATTGTACATCTGCATAGAATATGTGGAGAGGGGGAAATGCCAGTGCCAGTATAGGGAGGCAGTTGTCCCTGCCCAGGGATTCACAGAGACCTTTCAGAATGAATGAGAAGGTGGTGGCTCCTTTTAAAATAAAAGTTAAGGTACAGTACTTACATTGACCCATGGATAAGTCAGCCCAGGTTTTTTGGACTGATATTTTGACAAAAAGTTCTAGACTTATACATGAGTATACAGTACATAACTTTGAAGTGGGTGATGAAAGCCATAAAATGGCTCAATCATCAATCAAAATAGGGACTGTAGTCAAGAAATCAGAAGAAAATTAAGAACTGGAAATGCAGGAACCAGGTAGGATACATGTACGCAAAGACAAATCCTTGAATACTAAAGTTAGGATTATTCATACTATAGTGTGTGGATGTGAAAGCTAAACAGTGAAGAAAGATGACAGGGGGTTAAAAATCCCAACCAATTTGAAATGTAGTGCTTGAAGGGAGTTTGAGGGATACCACAGTCTTCCAAAAAAAAAAAAAAGACAAATAAATAGATCCGAAAGCAAATCAAGGCTAAATTTGCATCCAAAACCAAAATTACAATAAGGTTGCTATTATTTGGACAAAGGAGGTAAGATCTGCTCCCTCGCTCCTGACCTTTAGAAAATAATTAAAATCATAGTTCTGGGACCAGGCCTTCGGACAATAGATGTATGCAGCTTTTAGTGGGACAAGGACTGGAACAGCGACTTGACTGATGAGATAGTTTTATGGTTTTAATAACTGTTTTGACATTTGATGATGTACTGTTTTTAATAGGATTTACCTAGGGGACATCTATTTATTTATTTATTATTTATTTGCTTTATTTCTATACCGCGTTTCTCAACCTATAATAGGTGACTCAATGCGGTTTACACAATATTAATTACCACAACAATAACAATTAAAACACAGCATACCCAATAACAAACACACAACCATTCATACAGTGCCTCGATCGCAACCAAGATCCAGTCTCATATCCTTATACCGTTCCTATGTTCAGTTTACCGTCATTCTGTGTACAATTGCGCTGATTAGCCAAACGCTTGCTCAAAAAGCCAGGTTTTGAGCTTCTTCCTAAATGCCAGCAACGAAGGGGCCTGTCTGATGTCGCTTGGTAGGGCATTCCATAACCGAGGGGCCACCACCGAGAAGGCCCTGTCTCTCGTTCCCGCCAACCGTGCCTGTGACGCAGGCGGAACCGAGAGCAGGGCCTCCCCGGACGATCTTAATGTCCGTGTCGGTTCATAGGAGGAGATGCGTTCGGAGAGGTAGGTGGGGCCGGAACCGTTTAGGGCTTTGTAGGCTAATGCCAGCACCTTGAATTGTGCCCGGTAGGGAATTGGCAGCCAGTGGAGCTGGCTCAACAGAGGAGTGGTATGCTCCCTGAGAGCTGCTCCTGTTAGCAACCTGGCTGCCGAGCGCTGGACCATCTGGAGCTTCCGGGCAGTCTTCAAGGGCAGCCCCACGTAGAGCGCGTTGCAGTAATCTATGCGGGATGTGACCAGAGCGTGGACTACCGTGGCCAAGTCCGACTTCCCGAGGTACGGGCGCAGCTGGCGCACGAGCCGAAGCTGTGCAAATGCTCCCCTGGCCACCGCTGAGACCTGAGGCTCCAGGCTCAGCGATGAATCCAGGGTCACACCCAAGCTGCGAACCTGCGTCTTCAGGGGGAGTGTAACCCCGTCCAACACAGGCTGTAACCCTATGCCCCGTTCGGCCTTTCGACTGACCAGGAGTGCCTCTGTCTTGTCTGGATTCAACTTCAATTTGTTCACCCTCATCCAGTCCGACACAGCAGCCAAGCACCGGTTCAGGACCTGAACAGCCTCCTTAGAAGTAGGTGGAAAGGAGTGACAGAGTTGGACATCATCTGCGTACAGATAACACCGCACCCCGAAACTCCGGATGATCTCTCCCAACGGCTTCATGTAGATGTTAAACAACATGGGGGACAGTATTGAACCCTGCGGGACCCCACAAGACAAAGGTTGTGAGGACGAGCAGCTGTCCCCCATCAACACCTTCTGGGTACGACCCTCTAGGAAGGACCCGAGCCACTGTAAAACAGTGCCACCAAGGCCCATTCCCGCGAGGCGTCCCAGAAGGATACCGTGGTCGACGGTATCGAAGGCCGCTGAGAGATCCAGCAGGACCAACAGGGACACACTCCCCCTGTCGAGCTCTCTGCGGAGATCATCCAGTAAGGCGACCAGGGCTGTCTCGGTACCATGTCCCGGCCTAAAGCCAGACTGTGCCGGATCCAGATAATCAGTGTCTACCAAGAATACCTGGAGTTGTGAGGCCACCACACGTTCCAGGACTTTGCTCAAAAAGGGAAGATTGGAAACAGGCCGATAGTTGACGAATTGAGTGGGGTCTAGTGATGGTTTTTTCAACAGCGGTTTTATTACAGCTTGTTTTAAGCTGGCTGGAATATTGCCTTCCCGAAGGGAGGCATTAACCACCACCTCCACCCACTCGGCCAATCCCCCTCTGGCCTCCTTTAGAAGCCAGGATGGGCAGGGGTCTAGGATGCATGTGGTAGCTCTCATTCCTCCAAGTATCTTGTCCACATCCTCGGGTTTCACCAATTGAAATGAATCCATCAAAATCGGACAAGCAGATGCTCGTGTTACATCCTCAGAGACTGCCGTTAACGTGGTATCCAGGCCAGAGCGGATCAAAGCGACTTTGTTTGACACCACTTTAATTACCATGGCTCAATGCTATTGAATCTCAAGAGTTGTAGTTTTGCAAGGTCTTGAGAATTCAGTTCTTGTGGGTTTCTTCGGGCTATATGGCCATGTTCTAGAGGCATTTCTCCTGACGTTTCGCCTGCATCTATGGCAGGCTTCCTCAGAGGTCTGCTGGAGCTGGGAAAAAGGGGTTTATATATCTGTGGACTGACCAGGGTGAGACAAAAGGCTTTTGTAAGTTGGGTTAGGTGTGAATCTTTTCAACTGACCACCTTGATTAGCATACAATGGGCTGACTGTGCCTGGAGCAAACTCTTAATGAAAGGTGCTTAGATGTCCCTGCCTGTTTTTCTCTCTGCTGTTTTAATTTTAGAATTTTTTAATACTTGTAGCCAGATTTTGTTCATTTTCATGGTTTCTTCCTTTCTGTTGAAATTGTCCACATGTTTGTGGATTTCAATGGCTTCTCTGTGTAGTCTGACATGGTGGTTGTGAGAGTGGTCCAGCATTTTTGTGTTCTCAAATAAAATGCTGTGTCCAGGTTGGTTCATCAGGTGCTCTGCTATGGCTGATTTCTCTGGTTGGAGTAGTCTGCAGTGCCTTTCATGTTCCTGGATTCTTGTTTGGGCGCTGCGTTTGGTGGTCCCTATGTAGACTTGTCCACAGCTGCATGGTATACGGTAGACTCCTGCAGAGGTGAGAGGATCCCTCTTGTCCTTTGCTGAACATAGCATTTGTTGGATTTTCTTGGTGGGTTTGTAGATTGTTTGTATGTTGTGTTTCCTCATCAGCTTTCCTATGCGATCAGTGGTTCCCTTGATGTATGGCAGGAACACTTTTCCTCTGGGTGGATCTTCATCTTTACTCTTGTGGCTTGTTCTTGGTCTTTCAGCTCTTCTGATGGAATATCCATTGGCCTGTAGAGCCCAGTTGAGGTGGTTCAGTTCATCTTGGAGGAGGTGGGGTTCACAGATTCTTTTTGCACGGTCTGCCAAGGCTTTAATGGTGCTTCTTTTTTGACTTGGGTGATGGTTGGAGTTTTTATGTAGATATCTATCTGTGTGTGTGGGTTTTCTGTAAATGGTGTGACCCAATTGTTGATCTGGTTTGCGGATGACTAGGACATCTAGAAAAGGCAGTCTTCCTTCCTTTTTTTTTTCCATGGTGAACTGGATATTAGGGTGGATGCTGTTAAGATGTTCCAGGAACCTGTTGAGTTCTTCTTCTCCATGGCTCCAAATGGTGAAAGTGTCATCCACATATCTGAACCATATAGTGGGCTTTTTGGTTGCTGTTTCAAGAGCTTGTTTTTCAAATTGTTCCATGTAGAAGTTAGCTATGACTGGGCTGAGAGGGCTCCCCATAGCTACTCCATCTTTCTGTTCGTAGAATTCATTGTCCCACTGAAAATAGCTGGTGGTGAGGCAATGGTGAAACAGCACCTTGATGTCTTCTGGGAACCTCTGGTTGATGAGTGCCATGGTGTCTGCAACTGGGACCATGGTAAATAGAGACACCACATCGAAGCTGATCAGTTTGTCATTTGTATTTAGCTTGAGATTGCTGATCTTTTCAATGAAGTGGGCTGAGTCCTTGATGTAGTGTGTTGTGAGCCCAATGTGGCTTTGTAACTGTGCAGCAAGAAATTTGGCTAAGTCATATGTGGGGGACACAATGGCACTCACGATTGGTCTGAGTGGGGTGGAGTCCTTATGGATTTTGGGGGGTCCATAAAGCCTGGGTGGAAGGGCTTCCGATTTACATAGCTGCTGTCGCATGTCAAAGTTGATTGAGGAGTTTTTAATTAGGGTGTTGGTTTTTCTTGAGAATTCCCTGCCAAAGAGTGCTAGTGCCTCACCAAACTACAAATTCCAGCATTCCATAACTTTGAGTCATGGCAATTAAAATGGGGTCAAACTGCATTAAATCAGAAGTGATGTGCCCCTAGATTCCGGGGAGATAAGCAGTAACAGCTAATGAGGTGGGTATCTATGACTAGCTTTTGAAGGATGAAAAAATAATGCAAAAATCTCTGAAATATAAATTAGAAGAGTTTTTTCTCTAAACCCTTCAGGTTTTGAATGAAAAACGTCCACTATGCTTGCCAAAAAGATGACAGAATGACTGGATCCAAGCAATTTAGATGATTCTCTCTTTTTCCACACTATGTGAACTAGTAACTATTCATTGTGGATTGTCTACTGTCTAGTGACACCTAATGAATCTCCTCACCAGTGGGATTTATAGAAAGCCAGTTATTTGTCCTTTGAACAGATACAATGAAACAAACTCTAGAAATGGATTCTGGAAAAGAGAGAAACAGAGCACTGATCCATTATCCATGCAGAAGGAATGTGAAATGAAAATACATTAAAAATTGAGCAGGCTGTGAAAAATGCACTTGTTCTTGTGGCAGGGAGGTAAGAAAAAAATACTCTTTCAATTTGTACTTGACAAAAGCTGCACAATGCACCAAATTCCAGTTTTTCCTCAATACAATGTTTAGTTGTAAGTTTTCTTTCTCTGAACAAATATTCTGGTTAAAAGTAGGAAAGGGAAGCCAAACTAGATATGTTTAGGTCAGAAGGCATGGGATATGACAGCATAAAGGTGTTGTTCATGACGTGGGTTTAGATACTTATTTGAAACAAAACAAAACAAAAAATGTTAAATGAAAGACCATACACCTTTGTGGAAAGGCTTATGTAGAACTAGAGCACAAAAGTATTTTATTTATCAAGAAGTCTCCTCAAACATCTGGCAGCATTGAGAAAATATTTCAGTTTTTCTCAAATGTTGCTCTCCAGGTGTTTTGGATTTCAATTCCCAGAAGCCCTAGCTTGAGTATCAGTCATGAATTCTGGGAGCTGAAGTCCAAAACAGAGGACCAAGGTTTGACAATCAGTTTGTTTGAATTATTCCTTATCTTCTCAAGCATTACTGGGAGACTGTAGGGAATCTGGAAGCACTGATTTCTAAACTCAAAGCCAGGAACAAACATATATATTACAGAGCCAACAGAGGTTGGCTGTAGGATAAACAAAACCCTGGAGCTCTGTCTAGAGTTTATTTATAAATAAAATAGAACTCATCGTGTTTATTTGTATTGTGTGTACTGTTTGGTAGTATTACCAAAAAAACAAGGCAGAGTTCCAATGGCATTCTACTCTAGAATGAATGAGCGGTATCAAGATGAAACTGAAAAAGAGATATACTTGAAATGTTATGGATAGAAGCTAATTTTTAGGACCTCGTCACACACAATAAAATCAGTGTTCCACACATTTAAGAACAGCAAACCACAGTGACCTTCACATGATGCACGCTTCAGCTGTGGAGGGTGACGTATTTTGTCATTTCTAAATTGTTAGTTTTTCCAAAGATTCTTAAGCTGGTTGTCAATTGACTTATGTTTAAATTCCCTACATAGAGATGGGAAAACTGCCCCATTTCCCAGTGTGATGTTAATACCTTTTGCCTGCTTTTGTTGCTCGCTTGTAAATAAAACGATGATGCTGTGTGTGTGGGAGGAACCAAAATGCCCATTTCCCCATAGTGCCAATGCAGAGGCTTGGGGAAAGGGTTAGTTTAAAGCCACTTCCTATGATCGGCAATGCAAAGGCTCTGGGAAAGTTGAGGATTAATTTAAAACCACTTCCTGTGATCTGCAGTGATGCTTTAAAAAGATAAATAAAAATCCTGGAGGGACAATGGGGGGAATTCTCAATGCAACCGACCCCAGGGAAAGAGCTACCTTAAGACCCTTCCACTGCAACAGAGTTACCTTTCTTGAGTGCAAACGACCCCAGGGAAAGTGCTACCTTAAGAAAGGTACTTCTAGGTTCTTGTGGGTTTTTTCGGGCTATAGAGCCATGTTCTAGAGGCATTTCTCCTGACGTTTCGCCTGCATCTATGGCAAGCATCCTCAGAGGTTGAGAAGGTACTTCTGTTTCAGTGGAAAGGTCTTGAGTGCAAAGTGACCTAAGGGAAAGTTATGCCTTAAGAAAGGTTCTGTTGCAGTGGAAGGGACTTGAAGGCAGTGCTACTTTAAAGGGTGCCTGTTTTTAAAAGTGTGCTGGTATCCTTGAAATGGGATTATTGCCTGTCCATGTGATGAGAATTAAGCATATGGTTGAATTAGAAGCTGGAGGAAGTGATCTTAGTGCGATGGAACTGAGTAAATTCTTCATCATCTTTAAAGACAGAACCCCTTGAAACTACACCCTTTCCCCCACTTTCCCTTATTTTCTCCAGCTCCATGTGAGAAGTCCTTAGTTTTAGCTGCTTTGAGTCTCATTTAGTATAAAAAGTGGGGTGTAAATACCTTAACAACAACAATATAAAATAATAACTTATTTTTATGCAGTACACACACACATTCCGTAAAACTTGGGGAGAGGTTGAAAACACTTACTGCTCCCAGATAGTAAGCTCGGTTGGGATTGTCTATTATCTCTGTTGAATGAGGCTCATTGCAGACAAAGCAACAATACATACATTCAGTAAACTCAAAGTCACTTCGTTCCACATGGTGCCCCCTAAGGCCAGCTTTGGCTATTAGAGTACCAGAAAACATGTTATAAATCCGTTTCTTTGGAGTACTGGTAGTGCATTTCATCTTGTAGATGTTCCTGAATCGTATTGCTTTGCTTTACATATCCCAAGGCTCATACTCATAGTAATCCCTATAGAGATTTACAGACATCTCATCATCATAGTCTTTTAACTCCTTATACAAGTGAGAACGAGTTCATCCAGCTGGCATTCTTAATATGGCTTTCTCTTTTAACACCTGTTATGCAATCAAGGGATGTATAATTGTAACTGATAATGTTGCAAGTTTCTGGAAATATGAAATACAGAATCAGTTCTGGGATATAAAGGTATCTCTTGCATGTAAAACAAATATACTAATTGTATTTACCTAGTGGAAGGTAGGCAAGGTAGAGAGCCCCATAAAAGAGATCTATTTCCATGGGGTTTGTGCACCTGTTCTCTAGGCAATAACAAATGCTTACCACAGTGGAAGCTGCATCACACAGTACATATGCTGCTTCTGACATATATAACACCTCTTTAAGGAAACACATGGCCCCATATGTCCTGGGAACTTGTTTGCATTCTGCAATCCGGGAAGGGGAAATATGTTTTGTGATAAATGTTTTCCTACTTTTTGTGTGAGGGGAAATGAGACTGTTCGTCTTTACTGTCAATATTTCAATTTAGGATGATTTTTATTCACCATCTATAAGTAGGTTTGGAATGGAGAGGTGTGGAAAAGAGAGAAAAAAACATCAGGAGGGTGAAAGAGGGTGTTAAATGAGAACAAAAATCATAGATCAAAGTGTCACAAAAACATTTAGATTTCAATGTGATATGTAGAGTCATATCTTTAAGACTTCCTGTCCTTCTTGAAAAGGCAGCAGTCTATACCTCAGACATAGCTGCAATAAATTATATCCAAGTCTTGACTTTGAAGATAGACTTTCCAGGAGTTCAGCTACATGGGCATGTATAACCCTGGTTGAACTCACATATGATATAACTATGTTATGATATAACTATCATATGTGAGTACAACCAAATGATGTGAAATAGAGCTGGAAAATATAAATGATCAGGGTTTAAATATCTGTTCAACCACTTTTAGCAAATCATATTCTTTTAGCCTTTGGAGAGAGAAATTTCTGAACAAATTCTAACAAGAAAATCTCATATTGCAGGGGTTTTCTAGGGTTGCTCTAAGGGCCTCATCACAAAGGCCAGGCAAAGCAGAAGAAAACAAAAGACCAGCAGGATCAATCTGTTGCCATACGCACAGCTCCCTCTCGGTGATGCTTTCCCTATCACATGGGGGAAGCATCACCCTTCCATGGAGGACCCATGGAGTCAGCACAATACTAGAATCCTCTTGTGTTTTGGGGAAAGCATCCGGTTACACTTTCACCTAGGTCAGGGGCAGGGCTTTCACCAGTAGTTATATGACATCATGTGGTGGCCGGCATGGGGCTCTGTCTAGCAGGCCCGTAGCCAGGATTTCGATTCGGGGGGGAGGGGGGCTGAGTTTTTTTTCAGGGGGGGGGGGTTTCGGGGGGGCTGAGTCTGAGTGAAAGAGGGTCTAGCCTAGCAAACCTTTTGTATCATTACCCTAATACCCCCATGCATATGGGATATATTGAGTATGGTGATCAGATCATGATATGAATAAACATAAAAGTTTAAATAATGCACCAGTAAGGCCTTTTCGCGAACCACCATGAGAATTTCGGGGGGGGGGGGGGGCAAAGCCCCTCAAGCCCCCCCCCCCCCCCCGGCTACATGCCTGCTGTCTAGAAGACACGGTGAAAGTGTCCTAGGATAAATGTGATGAGGTCGTAAGTCAGAAACTATTTGAAGGCATCCAATATCAATGAAGATTCCCCTTCCCCTCACAAAATATCATACACCCACCAAAAAATCCCTGCCTTGCTTAACCTTTCAATTTCTACCTGAACATCTATTTTACAGAGCAAAGCACTTCTATGTGAAGAAAAGAACTTTTAAACATGTCAATTTTTTGTGCAGGGCAAAAATTTGAAGAAGTTGAAGTGTTGTTAGTGAGTACTTTTTTCCAAAACCGGTGCTTGGCCACTGTGACGGACTGGATGAGGGACAACAGATTGAAACTGAATCCAGACAAGACAGAGGTACTCCTGGTCAGTCGCAAGGCCGAACAGGGTATAGGGTTACAGCCTGTGCTGAACGGGGTTACACTCCCCCTGAAGGCGCAGGTTCGCAGTCTGGGGGTTCTCCTTGATTCATCGCTGAGCCTGGAGCCCCAGGTTTCAGCGGTGGTCAGGGGAGCTTTCACACGATTAAAACTTGTGCAGCAGCTGCGCCTGAACCTTGGGAAGTCTGACTTGGCCACGGTGGTCCACGCTTTGGTTACATCCCGCTTAGATTACTGCAACGCTCTCTACGTGGGGCTGCCTCTGAAGCCTGCCCGGAAGCTGCAGCTAGTCCAACGCTCGGCAGCCAGATTTCTAACGGGGGCCGGGTACAGGGTGCATACAACCCCTCTGTTACGCCAGCTCCACTGGCTGCCGATTAGCTTCTGAGCACAATTCAAAGTGCTGATTTTGACCTACAAAGCCCTAAACGACTCTGGCCCAGTTTACCAGTCCGAACGGATTCTCCCCTATGAGCAATCAAGGCTATTAAGATCTTCCAGGGGGGCCTGCTCTCGGTCCCACCACCCTCACAGTCGTGCTTGGTGGGGACGAGAGACAGGGCCTTCTCGGTGGTGGCTCCCCGGCTCTGGAACTCCCTTCCACTAGAGATCCGATCTGCCCCCTCCCTCCTGACTTTCAGGAAATTACTAAAGACCTGGCTCTGGAATGTGGCTTTTGAGGACTGAATCTTTAATGAACTGTGACTACAACTACGACTGTGATTGTATTGACGTTTTGGCCTGGGCAATTGTAATGATGATGTTCTATTGTATTTTATTGTGTGGTTTTAATCCTTAATGATGTTGCACTCGGTTGTATTTGTATATTTTGTAATTGCATATATGCTGTAAACCGACCTGAGTCCCTCGGTTGAGGGAAATCTTCCAAATAAATAAAAAATTCCCAGGATCCCTTTTATTATTGATATTGATTTCTTGCTTTAAAAATGGGTGTGATCCTGTTGCTGCACTGCACTAACCCAAGAGCCTCTTACACTAGTGCTGTCAATTTTTTCTGCCATTTTTAAAGGCAGGAGCCCACCTGTTTTTCTAAGGGTGCATCAATGCAGTTTGACACAACAATTTTAACATCTATGACTGAATGCTATGGAATCATAGAAGTTGCAGTTTTACAAGGTCTTCAGAATTCTCTGTCAAAGCGTGCTGGTGCCTCACCAAACTAGAGATCATAGAATTTTCAGTGGCAGTTAAAGGGTGTTAAATTTCATTCATTTTACAGTGTAGATGGACTAAAATAAAATTTCCAGGCATCCAGGCTACATAGATCCACCTGGAAGCCAGACATTCAAGAAACCAGTATCAACATGGCAACCTTTTCTTCTCTCCACCTTTCCTCCTACAGGATTGAGTTGGCCAAAGACAATAAATGATGATGATAATGGTGGTAGTGATGATGAATACCCTGTTTTTCTCCCAGGACTGAGATCCAAAGAAAAGCTCTCATCTTTAAACATATCCAAAATGTGGGGGTTTTCTGAACATTTTAAACCATCTTGGAATCATCCCACTTTAGCATTGAATATCAGCATCTCATGTTAATATACAACATTTATTTTTTACACTGTGACATTGACCCTCACCTCACCCCCACTGAGAGAAAAAATAAAAAAGGAAATATAAATATATTTTATACTTTTATGACTTGATATAGGCTCTCTTTATTCTATCCCTCCCCAATAATACGTAAGATTGTATTGAAAAGAGTTGGCCCCAGGGTACAATTTTTTTAAGTGTGAGAAAAGCAGAGTTCTCACATCTCATTTGGAGTTGTGATTCATGAGCAGACATCTTTTAGTTTAACCACACACTTGACATGATTGTATTATTCATTAAGGGTCCATGAATCGAGTCCATTATGTCTTATTTTATTGTCAGTGGGACAAATATTTTATTACATAATAGAGTAGTGTGTCTTGGTTGCTATTTGATTTCCTTTGAAAACTGAGCGAAGTTCTCAGTGCCTACATCTACAAAAAGAAAATAATGTATCTCTGTGTGAGAGAAAGGTGGAGGAAAAAATCATCCTCCAGATGCCCTTTAAAATAGGATTTATTGTCATTCTATGAAATGTGCTACTGAAAAGTATTCACATATTAATTTTCTCTATGAACGGTATAAACAGAGCTAATGGTAATTTACTTAACTGCCACTTTGATCAGAAAGGTTTATTATGAATGGGAGAATAAATCATTAGATCACAACAACCAAAATTTGCCTCCAGAAGGATCCCATCTTTGCCAAAGCAACACACATTGTTTCAACAGTCTGAAGCCAGCTTTGTTTGACTGATGCTTTTTTAAAATGTGAAAAAAAAATCAGAAATAATATGGAAAATGCTTATAAAGACCTGGCAGCAGACGTAGATAATTGCTTCTACGGATACAACTGATTGGGTTGTGTAATGTGAACAAAAACAGAATAGTTTTTAATAAAAATAATGAAAAAAATCTGTTTTGTTATAAGACGCTTGCAAATGCTTTTCAAGAAAAAAATTGTTTCATTGCTGCCTCAAACTTGTTTGACCAAAGCCAAATGAAATTTCTGAAGATGGTTTTTGTAATGGTTACTTAGTGAGATCATGTTATTCCTATGTTTTGGTCTGATGAAATACAGGTGCAAAGACTAAACACAGTGGGTCCCAGTGGCACTATTTTCTGGCGATTTCCTCTCACAGTGGACTCAGCAGCAAAAGTAAACCCCAGCGAGCCAACTCTTGGAGGGGAAAAAAGGAGGGTAGAAGGGAACCCCCTGCAAAAATCTCCCTGTCCCATATAATTTGCAAAACAAAGCAAAACGAAAACTGGCCTTGCTTAATTTTGAGAGCCCAGTTTCTGCCACTATGCAGGCATCATCTGGGTCTTGAGCGAGGCAGCAGACTCGCGGAACGATTGTCAGCGTATTTGCCAGTGTCAGTTCACAGACCAGATGGTAAAAGTGCCTGCTTTTAATAGGGCTCAGAGAAGGGTTTCTCTTGTGCTCAAAAGAAAGGAGTTAGCACCCTCTAGCACTGAGACTTTGCTACCACTCTGGTGACAGCAACTGTCAAGCGCAAGCCATAAAATCCCCTTCCTAAGGATTTGTTCCCCCTTCTTTAGACCTCCCTTTTCCCAGGGCTGAAAAGGAACCTTTCCTGGTTCTTAATTCAATCACACATCCAACTGGCAATCTTACATATCAAAGTAGGAATCCAGGGAAGCTGCTCAAGTATGCAGATCAACAGAAGCTAATTAGCATTTAGTCACAGCCACACTTAACTGATTGGCAGAACAGCTGTGGGGACCAAACAAAACACGCTGAGTTGCATATTTGTAAGGCCACCTGCCACTTGGCAGAAGCCAAAATAGGGTAAACTACCATTTCATCATAACTCAGCACCGACCTTCGTTTCGAAGCAATTCTGAACAGACGTATTTGGCTAAGTGTATAATTAGTACTTGTTTCACCTGACATGCAGTTCAGCAATAGACCGTAGTGCCTGCCGTACCTGTTAGCTTGACATGCTGATGTCTTAATTGAGATTGACAACTTGCTAAAGTGGCACTTTATCAGAATCAACTCCTTCGGAAACAATGTGCTTGCCTGCTAGTGCACACACACACATATAGACATATATACATCACACAGCCATTTAGGATGAAGCAACTATACATTAATGGATTCCTTCTGAAGTGAAGGGAAGAAAAAATGTCTTCTCTGAAAATAGTTTGCAGTGCCATGCATAATTGGTTAGCAATCCAAAAAATTAAAAAATGCCAAGAGCCATGATTTCGAATAAATAATGGACATATAGGAAGAAATGTTGAAAATAGTAGGTAGAAAGATTATTATCATTTTGGCACCTATGACTTATTTAAATTTATTACAGACAATAATAATGATATATAAAGAGCTACTCAGATGAGAATGGTACAGTTTAAGACAGATAAGATATGTCTATGCTCTAAATCTCCAATTCAGAGACCTGATTCACCCATGTGTATAAAAGAAACAACTTGGTAAGAACTCAGATAAAGAGAGGAAGCAAATTCACAGGGAATCTAAAATGTGATGACACTTTGGTATTGTTTTCCAAAAGTGACAAAACTCTAATGAATCCCATTGAAGCTGTGCAGTAGCTAATTCTGGTAAATTTAACAAGTTCAATTCAAAATTAATTTTAATTAATTTTCATTAATTTTCATTAATTTTAGTATGAAAGGAATGTGTCATTTCTAACAACAACGGTGTGATCTGGGATCTGTATTTTAAATTATTTATTTATTTATTGAATTGATGAATATATACTTTGACTTTTTCCTGATAATAAATTCAAGGTGGGTTGTCTTCTCTAGAGTAGGTCACCTTCAGTAAATTCCAACAACTTCAATTTTAGATGTTTAAAAAGAGACAGAAAAATGGGCTCAAGAGTCCTTCACACCAATACATTCACACCAATCCCATGATTGCAGGGAGTTAATTTAAAAAAAAAACCCTATAAATACAAACAAGAAGTACAAATAACTACAAACAACAAGCAAAATAAACAGATACTATATCACAGCAACATAATATAATCTGACTTAGCCATTTATTCTGTTCAAACACATCATTCCAAATATTCCCCTGAGTTTTGAGTGGCTGTGTCTGTTAGAAGTGCAGCAATTATTAGCCTTGAAGAATCAAGAATGCCTCAGAGCATGCAACAGTAGTAGGTTAGATAGTCCCCTAGGGGAGATAGGGCAGAATAGAAATAAAGTTTATTATTAGTATGAGTGACTCAAGTGTTCTCCTTTCTGGTATACCTTTCCTGACCCCTCAATGATGTAAACTGATAATCTTGGAAATGTTTTTCAACCGCTTCACTTCCTACTTAGACATCCCTCAACTCTCCCAGATTGATGCTAGAGCAGATGAACTTCTTGCATAATTTTTCCTATCTAAGAATGAAGTTTCCATATAAAAGTGTGTGTTTGTTTATGCAAGCCACTGGAATCTTTACTTCTTAATCAGGCTCTCTAACCACCGCACACACTCTCTATCAGGTTGATAGAGGTGAGACCTTTGTTTTTAAGAGATATGTGAAACACTTAAGGTAGATCAATGAACCAAGCCACATGTGAGAAGAAAGAAGCATGAAAACCTCCTGGAATACCAACATGACAATTCCCAAATTTACAGGGGAAAACCTCTTGACATGGATCTGCTGAATATAACTTGAATTAGCAAGAACCTAGCTCTTGCCTGTCTGAAAGGAATAGGGGTCAACTAGAAGCATAGAGGGTTCCAGATTGGAAGATTATGGACCTTGAGTCTTGTTGCCTCATTGCCAACACTCTTATTGAGCAGACATAAAATTATGTTTGAAATGAGAAAATTGCCAAATCAATTATAGTATATCTTGAAAAGATGCACAAGAAATCAGTTGCCAATCAGGATATTTCAATGCTAGAACAATTAATCTGTGTATAAACGGAACTTGGTGAAACCATTCAAAAATAGTTGTGCGGCATAAAGGCTGCCACTGATGAACTGAAGAAAATTACATAGAAATTGGATGAGGAAATCATGATTATGTATATTTTCTTAAAAAAAAAATTCTTCAAGAAGGAGAAAACATGATACAAATATGCATTTTTGGGGATATATGACACTAAAAGCAATATAACTACATTCAATCTGCTACTACAGGACTGCAACTAGACACCTCTTAAACAAAACAGAAACCGCATAAACAAATACACACAAAAATAAAACAAATACAGTTAGCTTGAAATGCAAAAGAAAGATGTTCTTTCTGCAATAGACATGGCTTTAAAGGCCATATTGGCCAAAATGTGACATGAGCCAGCATTTAAAAAAAATGCCAGTTCATACTGCATTGTAAGGTCATGCACAAGGGACTGTGAAGTTCATTTTGAATACATATTTTTAAAACTCCTTAGGCTGCTTCCAGACAGCAATTTATCACAGGAGAAAACAGATCAAAGTAACCCATTTTCTCCCACCAGAGGGAGATGTGTTAAATGCCTTTTGGGTATGATACCTCTTTGGAGCAAATTGAAGTTCCAAATGAGGCTACTGAAAAAGAATCTTCCTTGGAGTCTAATATAGTAAATAACTATCTCCAACATTACATTTTTGGTTAAGTTATGGAACAGATATGGCTTTAGTTGCCTTGGTGGATAACTTACATCAGAAACTGGATGAGGGGAAGAGTGTGTTCCTATTGGCTCTTCTGCGGTTTTTCATGCTGAAGACAATGCTAGCCATCTGGGCTGACTTGTTGGGATAGTGCTTGGAGCCCTGTTTTTAGCATGGTTCCTGTTCTTCCTGGAAAGAAGCACTCATAAAATAGTGTTGGAGTATTTCTACTTGACTCCTTGGGCATAGTCCTATGAACTCCCAGAGTGTACTGTTTTATCTGTCTTCCCATGCTATTTAACATCAAAATGAAATCACTAAGAGAACTAGTTCAGAATTTGGGTCATTTTGTGGGTATCTGAATTCAGTCCTGAGCCTGGATGCCAGACTTTAATGGAGATGAGCTGCACTCACTCCTAGTGATGTCTTGATCTGACCCTGGTACCATATGCCTTAGTTATGTCCCATTTAAATCACTATAATGTAATATCAAATGCACCTATGAATATTTTTTTTGTTTTAAAAACCTATGAAATTCATAGGGTCACCATAGATCAACACATACACTCATACACAATATACGATGTGGGTTTGTTTTTGAAAAGCACTCAGAAATTTATTTTAGATGAAAGAGCTGCAGACAGATTGTTGACTGAAGACATTATCAAATGAGGGTGAGGTGCACATTAGCAGCAGCTAACAAAGATTGGAAAGGCCCTTGACTGCGCTCAGTTTGAAGCCCTCATCTGAGAGGTTTCCCA